>NW_027325378.1:27329765-28539265 GCF_036924035.1 Leuresthes tenuis
ACCACAAGGTAAAGTTATTTCCATTCTTGAAAATAAGATTAAAAATAAGAGTAATCACCACCATTCTTATAAATTCTGGATATTCTGACAATCTAAATCTTTTTTTAAATGTTCGATGAAGCCCTTTGCTGCTCTGTTATGAGACTCAGCTAATTATAAACCAAGTTTTGCTCTTGAACCAAGCTTTTAAAATCATTTCCTTTCTCAACTTATAAATGTGTGTGTAAGCCACAGCACCTGTGCAGCCAAAACACTTTCCTTCTCTCTCTTTTCCCCACACTCTACACTGTGAGCACACACACACCGAATCAGAAACACCCCTCTCTTTTCTACATTGTGGACTGTGGGGACACACAACACACCTTTTGTTGTTGTTGGTGTGCCTCATTTATCAGATTATGCTTAAGATGGGTTTATTAGTCACATCAGAATCCGTACAGACTGATCCTCCCATAATAAAATGGTCAGATCTCATCAGACACACTTTGTTACAATTAACATAAACTAGTCTTTATTGTTGTTTATTGCCTTGTGAATTACACAGTCAAGCCGGTTGAACTGTAAACAATTAAATTTACAATATTTAACCTAGCATTTTATAACATTCCAGTAAACACAACTTTTAAACCATACATCTTAAAACTTCATAGTAAAACATATGAGCATCACAGTCAAAGTTGAGTTTGCTTTAACTCACTTTAAGTCACATACAACTTACTCTGAACACATCATAGTACAATCTGTTTGGTGCAATAAACAAGTGCTAGTATAATGCTAACTAGCCGCTAATGTACAGAACCCATAGAAACCGCTAGTATATTTGAAAAGCTTAATGCTTATCTGCCAAACAACCCATGTAGAAAAAACACATTTCCCGTAGCATTCCATGTAGCTGGCAGAGCTATAGAGTAAATACAGAGTTACGACACTCCCACTTACTCTCGTTGTTAAAAATAGCGGACGACACTTCCGGGTTATGGAGACGCCAATAGTTCCACACAAGGTACGGAGCTCCATTGAACTCAATTGCTCGTCAAGAACAATTAATGAAATAACAGCATCTTAGAAGTTTTTTTTTTTACATCAGAAGTACACTGTTAGACATTATTTTTACATTTGGTTTGCATGAAATGTCGATGTTAATGTTAAAAATGTAATTGATTTAGGGACATAACTGAAAAGCTTGGTAACGGAAGCTAACATGTTAACACATGCTAACGTGACATTAAGATGATAATTTCACTAAAGTCCCGTTAACTTTTTGTTGTCAGGTGACATTATGTAAAGTTGTTTTGATTGATAGGTTTTAAAACATTACCAAAATACTACTGCTAATACTAAGATGCTACTGCTATTACTGTTACCATTACATTTAAATTATTGTCATTATTTATCATTAATATATGTATTGTTTATAGTAATAAAAACAACGTACATTATTTATTATTCCTATTCTTTTTATTTTTCTTGGACACACAGAGACACAATTGTTCGTGTTTCAATCATTTTTTAATAAAATCTTGTTTATCCAACAATGTTTGTACCAGTCATACCTATTCCAGTCCATCGGTTCTAACATAAAATGCAAGTTTGAATAGTTTCTTGTAGAGATAGATTTGTTACTATTGGCTGATCCTATTCAAGCATAATTAGTGGTTGTTTCATAGATCTGGTACATGGCTCAATATTAAAATCTCCATGGTTCTGATATATATCCTTTCAAAATAACTAAACTCGGTAATAAAGACAAAAAGTACTTTGGAAAAGTTGACATTTCACAAAACTGGTAAGTGCGGACAGTGCTTAGAGTCCAATAATAGTAAAAATGAAATGGTAACTTGTTCATCTATTTGCAAAGGCAGAACAACCAACCTTGTAAAGTTAGCGTCAGTCACGTAAGTAACCAAGCGAAGCTAACACAAACTTTTCTCTCCAAAAATATATTATTATAATTCAAAAGTAATCAAAGCACTTTCAATTGTCAACCCCACAGCTCAAAAGCATTATTAACACGAAAATACATCCCATACAACGTTTACTTTGATATTTACCATGCAATAGCTCACACTGTACCATACGAAACTATGACAGCTTGCGGTTTGGTTGGAACTGTTGGAACTATTGAGGCTTACGTGAACCACGTGACAGCCCTAGCGGCGACATCAAAGCGTGTCATAACTCTGTATATACTCTATAGCTCTGGTAGCTGGTATGCTTCTTTTAATGACGGCAAAGAAGTTCCTGTTTTTTCCTGTTTCTTGCCGTCTTATTTTCCTGACAAAAAAAATCACTTCCGGTTTTTGTCAAGACCCAAATCGATGTCATCTTAACAAAAATATAGAATCTCCCTGAAGGAGTGGAAGGAGCGAACACAACACATTTTGTTTCTTGTGGCATCCCAATCAGCGTAAAAGCATATACACATCAGGACACTGAATGAAACCTGCCACAAGAACTCCAGTTTTGGCAGTTATTGCTCTGCCGTCCGCAATCATACACCCATTTTATTTTCGTGAGACATATGAGGCACCTGTAAATGTTCATTTATTCATATTCTTCTTCTGGAACACTTTGATGTACATCTGGTCGCCTGGTACCACTGGTCTCTCAACCAGCTGTTCGAGATCCAAGTTTTTGGTCTTCTTCTGAAGATAGATTCCTAGATAGTTCATATGTTATTTAAGTTATAGTCAATAAGAACACTTTACTAAAATAAGTCCGGACTTTATATATATATGAGTTAGAGGGTAGCTACTGACAAACAACCATTAAATATGTCACACAGCCCAAATATATAACATTTCAGAACACTTCAGACCACACAGTTAACAACCCACAGTGACGCTTGTCAAATAGCCCAAACATGTAACATTTCAACAGGACACTTACACAACACATTCAAAACAAAATAATCAGACAATATACAAAAACATATACCCCAGCCGGTATTGCTCCCTGACTATTTTTTCCACAACTGTGGAGTGTGTGTGCACACCTTTATTCACAAAATCTTCAATTTATACCCTTTTACCGAAGCTGCTACAGCTCTATTGGCCGAACACAGAGTCCCTTGGATCCCATTTCGGTTCATTTTAAGACTGTCTTACATGTAACAGATTAGCGCCTTTTTTTTTTTTTTTTTTACAACACAGCACTATGAAATGCCCATAGGATCAAGGTCATTGTGACTTTAACTCTCAATAGTGTGCATCCACGCTCCAAAACTTCAACAACTCTTTATTGCATTAAAACCCAGCGAGCCACACTGCTACGCTTCAAAAACTTCAACTCTTTATTTCTTTACTGCAGCATGCACGTCTGCCATGCCCAGAAACTTCAACTCTGTATTGTACTACTACTAAGTAAACCCTATAACAGCAACTCACAGTTCTGTTAACTTGTTCTTCATTAACTGCAACTTAAAAACAGCATAATACCTCTATTAAAGCAACACAAAATTAGTCCCCCACTCATATCACACATCTTCCGAACAGGTAATTTTAGCATGCCCTGTTGCAAAACAGAAAATACCAAAACCCTCCAGTACGGCTCCCGCTCTCATGAGTAGGTGAAAAAACTCAGCCGGCCTCAGAGAAGACGATCCCCACTGGAAGTTCAGGTGAAGCTGAATTGCAGAGCAGAAACTTCTTGTCAGTTACCAGGGGATTCAGGACACAGATGCAGGGTCGTGTGGTTCCAAGATGGTTTTATTTCAATTAAACACAAGACAGATCACGGCACTGCAGGGCGATCTCCCGGCAGCGCAAGAGAAAAGCTGTGAAAACCCTAAGCGCTCTCCTCTGTATCTATGGTGGAGAAGGAGTGCGGCTATGAAAGTTAACCAACATAAAATCTCTCCAAACTGGGAGGAAAACAGAAATGCTACCGACACTTAACAAAGCAAAGACTCGCTCTCGAAATGAGGCGGACTAAAATAAAGGCGCACTTTTTACAAAAACAGGCTCTATGAAAATTTAACTTTAACGGAGGCGACTATGACAGGTTAGAACAAAAATCGCTCCTTGAAAACGGAGGAAAAACAAAGCTATGAAACTTACCGTTCAATAAATAAACTAAGGCTATGGAACAAGAATAAATTACAAAGCAAGATGCACTACAGGAGGAACGCTCACTGCAGGCTCGAGGAGTCATGGAACATGGGACAAGACAAGACAAGTGGCTGGTAAAGAAGCTCAAAATGAGACAACATACTGGCACAAGACAAGGGAAACGCAGACTATTTAAACACATGAGGGACCAAGGGGAACAGGTAGAAACACTTGGGAATCAAGGAAGACATTGAGACGCTTGACACGGGAAGAAGGGCAAGATACCTGAAACGAGAGGAGAAGGTCAGTGATTTTTCAAAATAAAACAGGAAATGACGAGACAAGACATGGAACGGAAAATAAACCGTGACACTTCTTAGTTCGTGACGCCAAGTTTGTGGCGTATTGGGGATGGTCGCCTTCAAACAGCCTGTGTGTTGATGCAGGAAGAACTCTGCTGACACAGACTTGGTTGAACACAGAAACCTTTAATGCTGTTTAGCTAACATTTGAAAGAGTGTGTTTATAGCACACCTCCACCACACCTGATTAAAATGATCAGCTCATCATCAAACTCTGCAGTGGCCTGATAAGGAGCCATTCATTTGAATCAGGTGTGGTGGAGGAGGGAAACATCGAAAACGTGCAGGGCAGTGGGTCATGAGGACCGGAATAGAGAAACACTGGTTTATAGTGATGGTCTACGTGCTTTTAGATTGTATTTGGTTTTTTACGTGAAAATTTGTAAAGCTTTTCTGTTTTTCCTCTGTGTTGCCTTGTGATTTCTATTTCTCTCTGACACACACACATACAAACATAAAAATCACCATTAACAAATAATCTTAGTACATATAGGCTTGAATTAAATTAAAAGAGAGCTAATGTTTTTAAAGAAAGCTGATGTAAGTGAATGAGGGTCAAGAGTTAGTGCTTTTTTTAGTGTGACGTGTTAGTTTGGTGTTTGTGAGTGAGGAGTGAGTTCTTTGAACGTTCTGAATGAAAATTTGAAAGGTCTGTCTAAGTAAAATGAAGGTAAGTGTAAGTTATTTCTTTCAGTCTGGATCTGAGATGTGTGAGAGAGAAAAGTTAAAGCTGTCCTAAAAGTAACACACTGCTGAAGTTCAGTGGTAAAAAAAAAAAGATTTTGTAAGTGATACTGGTGATGAACTGTTTTTTGGGCAGAGGGACTATGGTGGAGGTATGCAGGCAGGGTGGGACAGTGGCCTGGGATAGGGATTGGTTGAAGATCCTGGTAAAGACTCCAGCCAGCTGATCTGCGCAGTCCTTCAGCACAGGTCCTGAGGTGCCATCGGGGACAGTTGCTTTTAATGGGTTGACAGCCTGCAGAGTGCACCTTACCTTGTACTTCTCTACCATGAAGATGGAGATGGAGTTGGTGATGGTGGGCTGTAGGTGTAAACCAGCTGTGTCTGGCGGTTCCACAGCGAACCTGGCAAAGTAGTGGTTCAGCTCCTCCACCAGTGATGCACCATCTCTCACAGCTCTGTAGTTGGTCCTGTAATTTGTTTGTTCTTTGTGAGGGATTCCCAGTTTGGCATACCATCAGAGATTAGCTCAGATAATGGCTCAGCGTTTGTGCAGGAAATTACAAATGGCATTTTGCAACAACTGCAAATTAAGCAGTGCCTTGTTTACCACCCACAGAGTCAGGGGATGGTTGAGAGAATCAATGGAACCTTGAAAGCTAAACTAAATAAAATCTGTACTTCAACTAAACTAAACTAAACTGGGTTGATGCTTTGCCTCTTGCACTCATGAGTTATCGTATGCAGACTCATAGGAGTCTGCAACATTGCGTGGATATCAGGGACAATGCCTCAGGACTGGCAGATCGGGGTGATGGTCCGCCACTTTAAAAAGGGGGAGCAGAGGATGTGTTCCAACTACAGGGGGACCACACTCCTCAGCCTCCCTGGAAAGGTCTATTCGGGGCTACTGGAGAGGAGGATCAGAGCAGATAGGTCAGATAGTCGAATCTCGGATTCAGGAGGTGCAGTGTGGTTTTCGTCCTTTGCCATGGAACAGTGGACCAGCTCTACACCCTCAGAAGGATCCTGGAGGGTGCATGGGAGTCCGCTCAACCGTTCCATATGTGTTCTGTGGACATGGAGAAGGCATTCGACCGCGTCCCTCGGACCAAACTCTGGCACCGGTCATACAGAGACAGTGTGGTATAACACGGTAACGACGAGGAGCAGGACGAGTTTCTGTATGACCAGTGTCAGAGTTTGGTACGCATTGCCGGCAGTGAGTCGGACGTGTTTCCGGTGAGGGTTGGACTCCGTCAGGGCTGCCCTTTGTAGGTGCTCCTTCAGAATTTTTAGGTGCAGTCAGGGCGCTGAGGGGATCCGGTTTGGCGACCTCAGAATCGGGTCTCTGCTTTTTGCGGACAATGTGGTTTTGTTAGCAACTTTGGGCTGTGACCTTCAGCTCTCACTGGAGCGGTTCGCAGCCGAGTTTGAAGCAGCTGGGATGAGAATCAGCACCTCCAAATCCAAGACCATGGTTCTCAGCCGAAAAAGGGTGGAATGCTCTCTCCGGGTTGGGAATGAGATCCTTCCCCAAGTGGAGGAGTTCAAGTATCTCAGGGTCTTGTTCACAAGTGAGGCACGAATGGAGCACGAGATTGACGAGATCGGTGCGGCGTCCGCATTACAAATGCAGTCTCTACCGCAGCCCGTTGTGGTGGAGAAGGAGCTGAGCCAGAAGGCAAAGCTCTCGATTTACCATCAATATACGTTCCTACCCCCACCTATGGTCACGAGCTGTGGGTAGTGACCGGAAAAAACGAGATTTTGGATACAAGCGGCGGAAATGGGCTTCCTCCGTAGGGTGTCTGAGCTCTCTCTTAGAGATAGGGTGAGAAGCTCGGTCATCCGGGAGGGGCTCAGAGTAAAGCCGCTGCCTCTTGGCTGGCCTGGGAACGCCTAGGGGTCCCCTCGGAAAAGCTGGAGGAAGTGGCTGTGGACAGGAACGTCTGGATTTCTCTACTCAAGCTGCTGCCCCCGCGACCCGATCCCCGTAGAAGCGGCAGATGATGGATGGAGACGCATAGGATCACGCACTTAAGACCACATGGAATGCGAACGGGTTGACCCATGCCTTCAGCTCAGACCCTTTGAAAGGCCCCCACTTGAGCAACTCTCGATGGAGTAAAAAGCTTATATGAAGCAACGAAGTAGTTGCTTCAACGGAGTAAAAAGCTTATATGAAGCAACGAAGTAGTTGCTTCAACGGAGTAAAAAGCTTATATGAAGCAACGAAGTAGTTGCTTCAACGGAGTAAAAAGCTTATATGAAGCAACGAACTGCTATCCATAGAACTATCTAGGAATCTATCTTCAGAAGAAGACCAAAAACTTGGATCTCGAACAGCTGGTTGAGAGACCAGTGGTACCAGGCGACCAGATGTACATCAAAGTGTTCCAGAAGAAGAGGCACGAACAAAGGCGAGAAGGACCATATATGATGGTGTGAGCAAAACTGCAGTTCAAGTGGAAGGTTCAAAGTAAATGGTAAATGGACTTGTACTTGTATAGCGCTTTTCTAGTCTAACTGACCACTCAAAGCCCTTCACTACATGCCGCATTCACCCCACTCACACACACTCATACAGCAGGTCCTAATCATTCACCCCCCAATGATACTCTAGTGAGGACGCTTCGACATGTATCGACATGAAGCTAGAGTCGAACCACCAACCTTCCGATTGGTGGGCAACTGCTCTTCCTCCTGAGCTACAGCCTGAGCCACAGTAAGACAGTAACGCGGTACCACCCGAACTGTTGCACTAAGGTTCAGACTAAAAGCAGAGACAGGGTTAAGGCAGAGAATGAACAAAATAAATGTGCTGAAATGTGCTGAGAACTGAGCAGAAAGCATGCGATCAAGAGAGCGGAGTCTGGAGATGATGGATGGGACCCCGCTGACAGAAAAGGCTGGAAGGGATCCAGTGGTGAAGCCATCCCGGAGGGGAAGTAGCCAACCTCTGTTAGACGAGTATGATGCAACAAGACACACTCAAACAGACCATATTATATCAGAAACCTTGCCAGCAACACAAATGAAAAATTAATCGTGGATGTGTATCTAGAAGGTTTGAATTACATTACATTAAAGGATGAGGACACTATGGAGGAACTGACATCAAGAGAGTGCCTCATATGTGAAGATGCTCCAGGAACATTGCCTATTGTTGTTCCAGAATGACACACTTTCAGGGACCGTGCTGCTGTCCACCAATGGGAATACAGAGAAGACGGGTCTACACTTCAAAATGATACAGGGTCAGTTTTTGGGCTCCCTGTGTGTGGTATTAAGTGTAGATTGTTGCTTGGGGCACAGAGACTTCATGACGTGACTGGTTGTGGGGTGGACTGGATGGGATTTTGGGGAAATGGGGAGCTATGGTAGTTAAGGTGGGAATTACTTTATTCATAGTATTGATAATGGTCTCCCTATTAGTAGGTTGCATTATACGCATTCTGGGAAGGTGGTTGCTGGGGTTGGTGTTCAGACAGAGGGCAAAAGTCATTGGGGGCTCCGGGCCTTGTTGAAATAGTTTGTGACTGGGGTGCGAGGGATCAACCACAATCTCCCCTGCACGCCTCAGAGTCCTGGAGGTGTACAGGTCCTGGAGAGATGGAAGATTGCAGCCAATCACCTTCTCTGCAAACCGAATGACACGTTGCAGTCTGCCCTTGTCCTTGGGGGCGGCAGCAGCGTACCAGATGGTGATGAAAGAGGTGAGGATGGACTCAATGATGGAGGAGTAGAAGTGCACCATCATTGTCCTTGGCAGGTTGAATTTTTGCAGCTGGCGCTGGAAGTACCTCCTCTGCTGGGCTTTCTTGATGAGGGAGCTGATGTTCAGCTCCCACTTTAGGTCCTGGGAGATGATAGTTCCCAGGAAGCGGAAAGTCGCCACAATGTCAATTGTGGAGTCACAGATGGTGATGGGGTAGCTGAGGCTCCCTGCACCAGGTTGCCAGATGGTCAGCCTCCCACTTGTAGGCGGACTCATCACCATCAGAGATGGTCTGCGAGCCCTATTTCATTAGTTGTTTTTTTTTTAATAATTATGTTAATCAACAATTCAAAAGTAATGGCTGATTTTGATTATTTAATTTTCAATAAATTTTCATTTGTTACTTTTGTAAGTTTCAAGTGATTTCAGTGAGAATTGTGGGTTTTTCCTTCTTTAACTGAGGGGTACCAACAATTTTGTCCACGTGTGTATGTCTCTATGTCATTCTGATCAATAAATTCCCCATAAGAAGCTGACAAAGACTAGTCCTACTACTCTCTTTTCCACAACACCGGCGGTAAAGTGCTGGGGGTGGACGAGATTCACCCAGACATGATAAAGGCTCTGGACATGTCTTGGCTGATAACTCTCTTCAGTGTCACTTGGAGGTCTGGGTCAACACCTATAAAGTGGAAGACTGGGGTGGTGTTTCCTATTTTTAAGAAAGGAGACTGGAGAGTGTGTTCCACTTACAGGGGGATCACACTACTCAGTCTCGCCTCGAGTTCAAAGCAAGGTCCATAAAGACATGGATAAGTGAGTTTGGTGTGGAAGAACTTGACAGAGTCCTGACCTCAACCTGATAGAACATCTTTGAGATGAATTAGAGCGGTGACTGCGAGCCAGGCCTTCTAATCCAATATCAGTGTGAACTCACAAATACGCTTCTGGAAGAATTGGTAAAAAATTCCCATAAACACACTCATAAACCTTGTAGAAAGCTTGCTCAGAAGAGTTATAGCTGCAATGGGTGGGTCTGTGTCATATTAAACCTTATGGATTAAGAATGCGATGTAATTTAAGTTCATATGCATGTAAAGGCAGATGAGCGATTACTTTCTGAGCCTAATTTTGAGAGAATTCTTCTGACTATGATACAACAATTGACCATTGCTTACAAAAACGTATCAAGTTTTCCCAAAAATTCTGTATGAGTTTTCTGTTTTCTTTTGTCTTTTGTTCTGTTTTGTTTTGTGTTTTGTCTCTGTGTTGGTGTGTTCTCTAAATGGTGTTCCATAGCAAAATAAGTTGATGTAAGTCTGAACCTTTGTGATGCATTTCTAATTAATGCTTTATAGCGGATTGGTGAATATTTTGGTATTGTCCTAAATCATGGTTCATATCAATTGGCCAGTTGTTTTGTTTCTAGGTCCATATGAAATCTTGATTGGTCGACGGACGAACACTGGGATTGGAACTGTTAAAAGGCAAATTCTGAATGTAGAACATTGTGAAGATGACATGCTGCATTGTTTTGCTGCTCAGTTCTCTTTCATGCTAACATTCATCCACAGGTTATTTAACTGTTATACAAGTTATTGATGTTTAATTTATGTAACTTTTGATGTAATTTGATATGTTTGTTTACTTGTATTATTGATATAATTTATTTTTGTACTAGATTGTTTAAGTAATAGGTAGGAACTTGTTCATGGACTGTGTTGCGCTGAGACACTTAAGTAGTCGCAATAATTAAGACTATAAAGCCAAGAAAGGACCACGATGGGTTTTTGCTCAGCTTGGGAAATAAGATTTAAGTTTCTGCAAGAGGTGTCCTTTTGTATTGTGCATTTTTCTGAAGATTTTGTTTTTGCCCGTTTTCACCCCTCTTGGTTTTGTGGAGCCAGCGAGGTACGTTTATTAATGTTACACTGTGTTGCGTCTATCTATATTTTTTTTTCAGTCTGTGATGTGTTTATTGGGTGCTTGTTATGTTTTGCTTAGTTTGATGTTGGATTTAATGGTGACGATGTTACGACAAATAAATATCAATAAAAGAAGAACTTACGGTGTGGTATATTTTCTGGAGGGAGTGATAGGTTAAATTAACTGCATCAGCAGCAGAACCAATACATGACTCAAAGCCTGGTGACTGACTAGATGTCCATCTGAAATTCTGGAAGGCGTGCGCATCATGTCAAGATGATGGTGGAACAATCACACAATCTTCATCCACATGTGGATCCAACGAGGGCACAAAAGGGTGGATGGCGAAGCTAACCGCTCCACTCTAACTGAGTGAAAAGCTGAAGAATTAAATTCACAAAGTGAATTGTGTCTGAATTCTCTCCTGAATTGTCCTAAAAGAAGATCATTTAGGGAAGAGGGGGTATGACCCCTTCATGGAAGTGAAGTGCTCGTAACCTCTCCAGTGCTCGTAAGAAGATAAGTGCAGCCAGCAGCGACAGGACTGGACCAGAAGAGACTGCACCACATGATTCTGCACATGATTATGTCACAACCAGATGAGGTTGTGCGTGGCGTGGTGGAGGTAGGATCCAGATGCAGATAATTCCAAAAAATAAAATAAAATAAAAAAATCGATTTGTTTAAACAAAGAGAACGCAAAGCACGGCTGAGTCGGAATAAAATAAGCTAAGCTGTGGAGAACTAACAAACAAAACTTGACTATGGCTGTGAAGAAAAACATGAGGCAAAACCTGACAAGACAAACCTGAACACTTGAATGACGGTGAGGATTTCGTACTGAACATGAGGGAACCTGGAAATTAAATTCTGAGGGGAGGTGATTGGTGATGGAGTACAGCTGAGAACGAAACAGGTGACGTGGATGAACCTAATGATGGTGCAAGAGTGACTGGGGAAAACAATGGTACAACTAATGACTTAATATAAACCTAAAAGATGAAAAAACCTCAAGTCCCAACAGAAACATATTTAACCAAAAACACCACAAAACACATAGATGTGACAGACTATCATTTACATTTTTTAAAAGAGAAAAACTTTTACTTAAAAATCATCAGCGTATTATACTTCATTGTATCATTACTCATCATCATATCGCAGCATGGTCATATGTTTATCTTCACATTTACATGTCAAGGTTACATGTTGTGTATTGTTTATGTTTTGTTGATTGGTCAATGTTCTGATTGTTTTTTAGTTGTTTATTGTTATTGTCTATTGTTGGTTTTTTATTTTCTATAATGCTTTTGCTTCATTAGTTAATTGATGTTTTTTTGGTTGAGTTTGTACTACTTGCAGATTTTAAAATAAGTTATCCTTTGCCAATGGCAAAAGTCAACAGTTTGTAACAGGATCCAGAGTCCAGAGGTCGGTCTCCACATGGGGGATGGGGCCATGGGAGAATTTTCCTGTCAATAAAGTTGTGACTTACAAACTGAAGTGAAGGCCTGTGAACTGTAGATTAACAAGATAGTAACAGTTAATTATTTTCTTTTTTTTTTCCAATTCTTTTTTTATTTGATATTTTAAGTTGTCGGTTGCGTTTTACTTGTTTAATATTTTCTTTTTAAGTTAACTTAATTCTTTTTTGTTATTTTTTTTACTTTTTTAGTTTAGCTTTATAAATCACTGATGAGTGCAATATGCGGGAGGGAGCAGTGCCTTGCCACTGCTCACAACACATTATTTAGGATCACAATGTTTTCTGTCAAGGTGATAACAGAAGATGTTTTGGCGATCTCAGACACAATGGTGCAAAAAGCTAAAGGTGGAGGAATCGGTTTTCATATCAACAGTGGTTGGTGCAACAACGTGACAGTAATCCTGCAGTACTGTTCTCCTGAGCTGTAATCCCTCATCATAAACTGTAAGCCGTTTTATTCACCCTGTGAGTTTGCTTCATTCATTGTGGTCAGTGTTCACATCCCACATGCCAACATGCAGGACGCACAGCGCATGCTCGCTGACCAGATACTGTGTGTGGAGCGGACAGACCTGGACTCTTTAGTTATTGTCCTTGGTGACTTTAACAAAGGAAATCTTACTCACAAACTTCCTAAATATAGACAGCTTGTAACGGGTGGTGTATGGACCCAATTGCAGTACAAAGGAGTCAGAAGACAGTGGTAAAAAGTTCAAGGCTTTACTGAAACTCTGGCAGACAGACAAACGGTTTAGAAACCGGCAAACAGGAATCAGGAGAGGAGAGGCAAAGTTCTTGGTCAGGGACAGAAGGCTGGGTCGAATTACCAGGAGGCAGACGAAGCAGGGAATCAGGGACAGGCGAGGTCGGTACCGGTAAAGCTGGCAGGAGAACGCTGGAAAGACTTGCATGGCAAAGAACAATCTGGCAAAGGATAGAGTGTGGAGCTGGTGACTATATGCTGGGCTGATTGCATGTGATGAGAGGCAGCTGTGTGCACAGGTGAGTGGAGTGAACTGATGAGGTGTGTGTGGCTGACAGGCTGAGTGGGGCAGAAGCAGGATCAATGGAAAATTACTGATGGTAGGATGACTAAACTGTGACACAGCTTATTAAATACCCGACCAGAGAGGAGAATATACTGGATCACTGTTACACCACAGTCAGGGATGCCTATCCCGTGCTGCACTGGGCCACTCCGACCACGTCATGGTTCATCTGATTCCTGCTTACAGGCAGAAACTAAAGCTCTGCAAACCTGTAATGAGGACATCGAGAAAGAGGACCAGTGAGGCTGTGGAGGATCTCCAGGCGTGTTTGGACTCTACTGACTGGGATGTGTTCAGGGCTGCTACCAACAGTCTGGATCAGTACACAGAGGCTGTGACATCATACATCAGCTTCTGTGAGGACTGCTGTGTTCCACCACGCACCAGGGTGAGTTACAACAATAACAAACCCTGGTTCACAGCCAAACTCAGAAGGTTAAGGTTGGATAAGGAAGAGGCCTTCAGGAGTGGGGACAAAATAGATTCAAAAAAGCGAAGTACAACTTTAGCAAGGCAGTGAAAGAGGCTAAACAACTGTACTCTCAGAAGCTCCAACACCAGTTTATGTTCATGTTTATGCATTTGGCAGACACTTCTATCCAAAGCGACTTACAGGTAGGCAGAGGGTAAGGGGGTCTTGCCTAAGGACCCCTACTGGAGGTAGTACCTTTCATGCAGGGGATTTGAACCCCGGTCTCGCACATGGAAGGTAGCAATAATACCACTACACTATCCAATTCCAAAATGACAAAAGTTTGTTTTGAAATGGAAGAACTTGATGAGAAAAAAATAAATAAATCTATTGTTCTCAGCCAGCGACTCTTCATCTGTCTGGAAAGGGCTCAGTCAGATCACCAACTACAAGCCTACAGCCCCCCACTCCATAAACGACCACCACCTAGCCAACAACCTCAATGAGTTCTACTGTAGTGTTGCAATTGGCTTTGTTTTCAGACATTAGGCATTCATATTCTATGTTCCTATCTTGTACTTTTCCACTCTGCTCATACCACACAATAGATGTTCTTGAATGGTCCAAGACTTTAAGATGGCATAACTGGACTAAATAACTGGGACAGATGAAGCTTCTCTATCTTGTCAGATAGGACTGTTACATTAGATACACACCTAAAACAACACTCACACACACGTTGTTTATCACATGCAAAGAACATGACGTGGATGGTGGTTTGCCTGATAATGTCACTAATAACTGGCTAATTATGCACGGTCGTGTGTAAGTCCAACCTCTGTAAGATAAATGAGAAGAAGATGAATATGAAGTATTTCCGGATATCAGGGCTTGGACTGACAGATTTCTTCCAAGACCTCTGACACTGCGAGCCCAGCGCTGCCATACTTTTGGTCCCGTGACCAGGTTGGCTGACCGTGTCTGATTGAAGACTGCTGGAGCTGATTGGAGGAGATCCTTTATCAGATGTTTGATTATTGATGTTCTAAATTGCTAAAACAATGGACAAAAATACTGTAAGAAACTAGATACTCTGTTTGTTTAATTGAATGGTCACATGTAAAGTATAAACACATAGTCTCACATAGGGAGAGCGAATAAAGTGTTTTTAATCTAGTTTAATTTGGATAAATAAAAGACGTAAAATTCATAATATAAATGAATAAACCCTGAGGGTTGTCTTCTAAATTGTATAAGTTTGGTATTGAAATTGTGCATATTGTGATAGCGATGCCACGACAGGTGATGAATTAAGTGTTTATTTCTGTGTAAGGACACAGGGCTAAGTTTGTTATTTTTCATGAAAATGTGGGGTGGTTTGCTGCTTGGTTAATATTTTACTGTGTTTGTGAAAATCTATTGAGAATTCCTACACTGACACAGATCTCAAGTGGTTCTGTAAATGGGGGGATTGGAAGAGAAAAAAGGAGAAGTTTAGTGATGGTGTTACAGAGATTGGTGAATTAAAACAAGTGAATAGACTGGGAGAACCCCCAGCGATCAAGCGCAGAGTAAAAGGCTCTGTGTAGAAGATCAGTTTCTTGGTCAGGTCCCCACTTGGGCACAGCACCATTCACCCACTCTGACTAACACGTGTAAAGACATCTAAATATGTCACAAACAATTATTGATGAGTGGAAAACATGTAAACCCGGCTCATTGGGGTCGGTATTATTTGACACCTTTACTAAATTATAGAAAAAAGCAGAATATTTCTGACAAACTGTCATTGTTTTTTAGGAGAAGTTAAATTCTCTATTCAGACACAGACCTCTGCACAACTAACAAATCAAATGCCAGTCAAGACGTTATCTTCTCCAGAGGCACATCCTACTACACTAGAAGAAAAGACACCTCCACCCAACATGACTGCAACCAAGGAGAACACGACAGCGCTGCCTCCTCCTTACTCTGAGGCACGCATGCTCAATTACAGAAGCATGCCATTCAGCAAAAGAAAAAACTGTGACCATTTATACAGAGTCAGCATACACATCTTAGGCTGTACATGTGAACATGTGTCACTGGAAAAGAAAAGTTTAGATATCCTTAGCTTTGTCATGAATGCTTTCACCCTAAGATTATCTCATCTCAACCCTGCTTCCTTCTTCTCTCATTCAGCCCACAGATTTTGAGTGATCAGTGGCCTGTACTTTAAGGGTACCAGAGTTACACATAGTTATTTACTAGATGAGTTCACAATGATAATAGAAGTTAAGTTTTTTACTGGAGCAATTATTATTAATTTATTTATTTATGTTAAAATGTATTTGATTGGGAGAGATACCAAAGTACATGGATAATCTGAAAACAGCTTTTCAATGCACAAGCAATAAAATGTCCAAAATAAATCCAGGAAGAACACTAAAAAACTTTAAAACTAGACATTAGTACAAGTTTGTTGTTGGTTTAAGATTTAACAGCTCTCTTAAAGAGTTAAAGTCAGATAAACAAGCAGAACATTTAAAATCTTTGCTCTTTTCATTGAAAAACTGTCTGAACAAAAGATGCTTTACAAACTGAGACTTCATAATTTCCACCTGAAGCAGGTCTGAGACCAGACAGTCAGACCATACGACATATGTGAAAATATCAGGATTTAACAGCAACACCAGACGGTCAGATGTCAAACAGTTTCTTATCATCTTAAAGCTGCCAGTAAATGTCCGGGAAGCAGACACCCTTTCCACTTTTAAGATTAGGCTTAAAACTTTCCTTTTTGACAAAGCTTACAGTTAGGGATGGCTCAGGTGATCCTGTTTTCTGTCTTCTCAAACCCCAGCTGGTCGAGGCGGATGGCCACCTTTCCTGGTTCTGGTTCTGCCAGAGGTTTCTTCCTGTTAAAAGGGAGTCGTTCCTTTCCACAGTCGCCACAGGCACGCTCAGGACGGGAGATTGGACTGAAGACAACTTTCGGTGCAATCTGTTGGTGCAAACCCCGCTGACAGAAAAGGCTGGAAGGGATCCAGTGGTGAAGCCATCCCGGAGGGGAAGTAGCCAACCTCTGTTAGACGAGTATGATGCAACAAGACACACTCAAACAGACCATATTATATCAGAAACCTTGCCAGCAACACAAATGAAAAATTAATCGTGGATGTGTATCTAGAAGGTTTGAATTACATTACATTAAAGGATGAGGACACTATGGAGGAACTGACATCAAGAGAGTGCCTCATATGTGAAGATGCTCCAGGAACATTGCCTATTGTTGTTCCAGAATGACACACTTTCAGGGACCGTGCTGCTGTCCACCAATGGGAATACAGAGAAGACGGGTCTACACTTCAAAATGATACAGGGTCAGTTTTTGGGCTCCCTGTGTGTGGTATTAAGTGTAGATTGTTGCTTGGGGCACAGAGACTTCATGACGTGACTGGTTGTGGGGTGGACTGGATGGGATTTTGGGGAAATGGGGAGCTATGGTAGTTAAGGTGGGAATTACTTTATTCATAGTATTGATAATGGTCTCCCTATTAGTAGGTTGCATTATACGCATTCTGGGAAGGTGGTTGCTGGGGTTGGTGTTCAGACAGAGGGCAAAAGTCATTGGGGGCTCCGGGCCTTGTTGAAATAGTTTGTGACTGGGGTGCGAGGGATCAACCACAATCTCCCCTGCACGCCTCAGAGTCCTGGAGGTGTACAGGTCCTGGAGAGATGGAAGATTGCAGCCAATCACCTTCTCTGCAAACCGAATGACACGTTGCAGTCTGCCCTTGTCCTTGGGGGCGGCAGCAGCGTACCAGATGGTGATGAAAGAGGTGAGGATGGACTCAATGATGGAGGAGTAGAAGTGCACCATCATTGTCCTTGGCAGGTTGAATTTTTGCAGCTGGCGCTGGAAGTACCTCCTCTGCTGGGCTTTCTTGATGAGGGAGCTGATGTTCAGCTCCCACTTTAGGTCCTGGGAGATGATAGTTCCCAGGAAGCGGAAAGTCGCCACAATGTCAATTGTGGAGTCACAGATGGTGATGGGGTAGCTGAGGCTCCCTGCACCAGGTTGCCAGATGGTCAGCCTCCCACTTGTAGGCGGACTCATCACCATCAGAGATGGTCTGCGAGCCCTATTTCATTAGTTGTTTTTTTTTTAATAATTATGTTAATCAACAATTCAAAAGTAATGGCTGATTTTGATTATTTAATTTTCAATAAATTTTCATTTGTTACTTTTGTAAGTTTCAAGTGATTTCAGTGAGAATTGTGGGTTTTTCCTTCTTTAACTGAGGGGTACCAACAATTTTGTCCACGTGTGTATGTCTCTATGTCATTCTGATCAATAAATTCCCCATAAGAAGCTGACAAAGACTAGTCCTACTACTCTCTTTTCCACAACACCGGCGGTAAAGTGCTGGGGGTGGACGAGATTCACCCAGACATGATAAAGGCTCTGGACATGTCTTGGCTGATAACTCTCTTCAGTGTCACTTGGAGGTCTGGGTCAACACCTATAAAGTGGAAGACTGGGGTGGTGTTTCCTATTTTTAAGAAAGGAGACTGGAGAGTGTGTTCCACTTACAGGGGGATCACACTACTCAGTCTCGCCTCGAGTTCAAAGCAAGGTCCATAAAGACATGGATAAGTGAGTTTGGTGTGGAAGAACTTGACAGAGTCCTGACCTCAACCTGATAGAACATCTTTGAGATGAATTAGAGCGGTGACTGCGAGCCAGGCCTTCTAATCCAATATCAGTGTGAACTCACAAATACGCTTCTGGAAGAATTGGTAAAAAATTCCCATAAACACACTCATAAACCTTGTAGAAAGCTTGCTCAGAAGAGTTATAGCTGCAATGGGTGGGTCTGTGTCATATTAAACCTTATGGATTAAGAATGCGATGTAATTTAAGTTCATATGCATGTAAAGGCAGATGAGCGATTACTTTCTGAGCCTAATTTTGAGAGAATTCTTCTGACTATGATACAACAATTGACCATTGCTTACAAAAACGTATCAAGTTTTCCCAAAAATTCTGTATGAGTTTTCTGTTTTCTTTTGTCTTTTGTTCTGTTTTGTTTTGTGTTTTGTCTCTGTGTTGGTGTGTTCTCTAAATGGTGTTCCATAGCAAAATAAGTTGATGTAAGTCTGAACCTTTGTGATGCATTTCTAATTAATGCTTTATAGCGGATTGGTGAATATTTTGGTATTGTCCTAAATCATGGTTCATATCAATTGGCCAGTTGTTTTGTTTCTAGGTCCATATGAAATCTTGATTGGTCGACGGACGAACACTGGGATTGGAACTGTTAAAAGGCAAATTCTGAATGTAGAACATTGTGAAGATGACATGCTGCATTGTTTTGCTGCTCAGTTCTCTTTCATGCTAACATTCATCCACAGGTTATTTAACTGTTATACAAGTTATTGATGTTTAATTTATGTAACTTTTGATGTAATTTGATATGTTTGTTTACTTGTATTATTGATATAATTTATTTTTGTACTAGATTGTTTAAGTAATAGGTAGGAACTTGTTCATGGACTGTGTTGCGCTGAGACACTTAAGTAGTCGCAATAATTAAGACTATAAAGCCAAGAAAGGACCACGATGGGTTTTTGCTCAGCTTGGGAAATAAGATTTAAGTTTCTGCAAGAGGTGTCCTTTTGTATTGTGCATTTTTCTGAAGATTTTGTTTTTGCCCGTTTTCACCCCTCTTGGTTTTGTGGAGCCAGCGAGGTACGTTTATTAATGTTACACTGTGTTGCGTCTATCTATATTTTTTTTTCAGTCTGTGATGTGTTTATTGGGTGCTTGTTATGTTTTGCTTAGTTTGATGTTGGATTTAATGGTGACGATGTTACGACAAATAAATATCAATAAAAGAAGAACTTACGGTGTGGTATATTTTCTGGAGGGAGTGATAGGTTAAATTAACTGCATCAGCAGCAGAACCAATACATGACTCAAAGCCTGGTGACTGACTAGATGTCCATCTGAAATTCTGGAAGGCGTGCGCATCATGTCAAGATGATGGTGGAACAATCACACAATCTTCATCCACATGTGGATCCAACGAGGGCACAAAAGGGTGGATGGCGAAGCTAACCGCTCCACTCTAACTGAGTGAAAAGCTGAAGAATTAAATTCACAAAGTGAATTGTGTCTGAATTCTCTCCTGAATTGTCCTAAAAGAAGATCATTTAGGGAAGAGGGGGTATGACCCCTTCATGGAAGTGAAGTGCTCGTAACCTCTCCAGTGCTCGTAAGAAGATAAGTGCAGCCAGCAGCGACAGGACTGGACCAGAAGAGACTGCACCACATGATTCTGCACATGATTATGTCACAACCAGATGAGGTTGTGCGTGGCGTGGTGGAGGTAGGATCCAGATGCAGATAATTCCAAAAAATAAAATAAAATAAAAAAATCGATTTGTTTAAACAAAGAGAACGCAAAGCACGGCTGAGTCGGAATAAAATAAGCTAAGCTGTGGAGAACTAACAAACAAAACTTGACTATGGCTGTGAAGAAAAACATGAGGCAAAACCTGACAAGACAAACCTGAACACTTGAATGACGGTGAGGATTTCGTACTGAACATGAGGGAACCTGGAAATTAAATTCTGAGGGGAGGTGATTGGTGATGGAGTACAGCTGAGAACGAAACAGGTGACGTGGATGAACCTAATGATGGTGCAAGAGTGACTGGGGAAAACAATGGTACAACTAATGACTTAATATAAACCTAAAAGATGAAAAAACCTCAAGTCCCAACAGAAACATATTTAACCAAAAACACCACAAAACACATAGATGTGACAGACTATCATTTACATTTTTTAAAAGAGAAAAACTTTTACTTAAAAATCATCAGCGTATTATACTTCATTGTATCATTACTCATCATCATATCGCAGCATGGTCATATGTTTATCTTCACATTTACATGTCAAGGTTACATGTTGTGTATTGTTTATGTTTTGTTGATTGGTCAATGTTCTGATTGTTTTTTAGTTGTTTATTGTTATTGTCTATTGTTGGTTTTTTATTTTCTATAATGCTTTTGCTTCATTAGTTAATTGATGTTTTTTTGGTTGAGTTTGTACTACTTGCAGATTTTAAAATAAGTTATCCTTTGCCAATGGCAAAAGTCAACAGTTTGTAACAGGATCCAGAGTCCAGAGGTCGGTCTCCACATGGGGGATGGGGCCATGGGAGAATTTTCCTGTCAATAAAGTTGTGACTTACAAACTGAAGTGAAGGCCTGTGAACTGTAGATTAACAAGATAGTAACAGTTAATTATTTTCTTTTTTTTTTCCAATTCTTTTTTTATTTGATATTTTAAGTTGTCGGTTGCGTTTTACTTGTTTAATATTTTCTTTTTAAGTTAACTTAATTCTTTTTTGTTATTTTTTTTACTTTTTTAGTTTAGCTTTATAAATCACTGATGAGTGCAATATGCGGGAGGGAGCAGTGCCTTGCCACTGCTCACAACACATTATTTAGGATCACAATGTTTTCTGTCAAGGTGATAACAGAAGATGTTTTGGCGATCTCAGACACAATGGTGCAAAAAGCTAAAGGTGGAGGAATCGGTTTTCATATCAACAGTGGTTGGTGCAACAACGTGACAGTAATCCTGCAGTACTGTTCTCCTGAGCTGTAATCCCTCATCATAAACTGTAAGCCGTTTTATTCACCCTGTGAGTTTGCTTCATTCATTGTGGTCAGTGTTCACATCCCACATGCCAACATGCAGGACGCACAGCGCATGCTCGCTGACCAGATACTGTGTGTGGAGCGGACAGACCTGGACTCTTTAGTTATTGTCCTTGGTGACTTTAACAAAGGAAATCTTACTCACAAACTTCCTAAATATAGACAGCTTGTAACGGGTGGTGTATGGACCCAATTGCAGTACAAAGGAGTCAGAAGACAGTGGTAAAAAGTTCAAGGCTTTACTGAAACTCTGGCAGACAGACAAACGGTTTAGAAACCGGCAAACAGGAATCAGGAGAGGAGAGGCAAAGTTCTTGGTCAGGGACAGAAGGCTGGGTCGAATTACCAGGAGGCAGACGAAGCAGGGAATCAGGGACAGGCGAGGTCGGTACCGGTAAAGCTGGCAGGAGAACGCTGGAAAGACTTGCATGGCAAAGAACAATCTGGCAAAGGATAGAGTGTGGAGCTGGTGACTATATGCTGGGCTGATTGCATGTGATGAGAGGCAGCTGTGTGCACAGGTGAGTGGAGTGAACTGATGAGGTGTGTGTGGCTGACAGGCTGAGTGGGGCAGAAGCAGGATCAATGGAAAATTACTGATGGTAGGATGACTAAACTGTGACACAGCTTATTAAATACCCGACCAGAGAGGAGAATATACTGGATCACTGTTACACCACAGTCAGGGATGCCTATCCCGTGCTGCACTGGGCCACTCCGACCACGTCATGGTTCATCTGATTCCTGCTTACAGGCAGAAACTAAAGCTCTGCAAACCTGTAATGAGGACATCGAGAAAGAGGACCAGTGAGGCTGTGGAGGATCTCCAGGCGTGTTTGGACTCTACTGACTGGGATGTGTTCAGGGCTGCTACCAACAGTCTGGATCAGTACACAGAGGCTGTGACATCATACATCAGCTTCTGTGAGGACTGCTGTGTTCCACCACGCACCAGGGTGAGTTACAACAATAACAAACCCTGGTTCACAGCCAAACTCAGAAGGTTAAGGTTGGATAAGGAAGAGGCCTTCAGGAGTGGGGACAAAATAGATTCAAAAAAGCGAAGTACAACTTTAGCAAGGCAGTGAAAGAGGCTAAACAACTGTACTCTCAGAAGCTCCAACACCAGTTTATGTTCATGTTTATGCATTTGGCAGACACTTCTATCCAAAGCGACTTACAGGTAGGCAGAGGGTAAGGGGGTCTTGCCTAAGGACCCCTACTGGAGGTAGTACCTTTCATGCAGGGGATTTGAACCCCGGTCTCGCACATGGAAGGTAGCAATAATACCACTACACTATCCAATTCCAAAATGACAAAAGTTTGTTTTGAAATGGAAGAACTTGATGAGAAAAAAATAAATAAATCTATTGTTCTCAGCCAGCGACTCTTCATCTGTCTGGAAAGGGCTCAGTCAGATCACCAACTACAAGCCTACAGCCCCCCACTCCATAAACGACCACCACCTAGCCAACAACCTCAATGAGTTCTACTGTAGTGTTGCAATTGGCTTTGTTTTCAGACATTAGGCATTCATATTCTATGTTCCTATCTTGTACTTTTCCACTCTGCTCATACCACACAATAGATGTTCTTGAATGGTCCAAGACTTTAAGATGGCATAACTGGACTAAATAACTGGGACAGATGAAGCTTCTCTATCTTGTCAGATAGGACTGTTACATTAGATACACACCTAAAACAACACTCACACACACGTTGTTTATCACATGCAAAGAACATGACGTGGATGGTGGTTTGCCTGATAATGTCACTAATAACTGGCTAATTATGCACGGTCGTGTGTAAGTCCAACCTCTGTAAGATAAATGAGAAGAAGATGAATATGAAGTATTTCCGGATATCAGGGCTTGGACTGACAGATTTCTTCCAAGACCTCTGACACTGCGAGCCCAGCGCTGCCATACTTTTGGTCCCGTGACCAGGTTGGCTGACCGTGTCTGATTGAAGACTGCTGGAGCTGATTGGAGGAGATCCTTTATCAGATGTTTGATTATTGATGTTCTAAATTGCTAAAACAATGGACAAAAATACTGTAAGAAACTAGATACTCTGTTTGTTTAATTGAATGGTCACATGTAAAGTATAAACACATAGTCTCACATAGGGAGAGCGAATAAAGTGTTTTTAATCTAGTTTAATTTGGATAAATAAAAGACGTAAAATTCATAATATAAATGAATAAACCCTGAGGGTTGTCTTCTAAATTGTATAAGTTTGGTATTGAAATTGTGCATATTGTGATAGCGATGCCACGACAGGTGATGAATTAAGTGTTTATTTCTGTGTAAGGACACAGGGCTAAGTTTGTTATTTTTCATGAAAATGTGGGGTGGTTTGCTGCTTGGTTAATATTTTACTGTGTTTGTGAAAATCTATTGAGAATTCCTACACTGACACAGATCTCAAGTGGTTCTGTAAATGGGGGGATTGGAAGAGAAAAAAGGAGAAGTTTAGTGATGGTGTTACAGAGATTGGTGAATTAAAACAAGTGAATAGACTGGGAGAACCCCCAGCGATCAAGCGCAGAGTAAAAGGCTCTGTGTAGAAGATCAGCTTCTTGGTCAGGTCCCCACTTGGGCACAGCACCATTCACCCACTCTGACTAACACGTGTAAAGACATCTAAATATGTCACAAACAATTATTGATGAGTGGAAAACATGTAAACCCGGCTCATTGGGGTCGGTATTATTTGACACCTTTACTAAATTATAGAAAAAAGCAGAATATTTCTGACAAACTGTCATTGTTTTTTAGGAGAAGTTAAATTCTCTATTCAGACACAGACCTCTGCACAACTAACAAATCAAATGCCAGTCAAGACGTTATCTTCTCCAGAGGCACATCCTACTACACTAGAAGAAAAGACACCTCCACCCAACATGACTGCAACCAAGGAGAACACGACAGCGCTGCCTCCTCCTTACTCTGAGGCACGCATGCTCAATTACAGAAGCATGCCATTCAGCAAAAGAAAAAACTGTGACCATTTATACAGAGTCAGCATACACATCTTAGGCTGTACATGTGAACATGTGTCACTGGAAAAGAAAAGTTTAGATATCCTTAGCTTTGTCATGAATGCTTTCACCCTAAGATTATCTCATCTCAACCCTGCTTCCTTCTTCTCTCATTCAGCCCACAGATTTTGAGTGATCAGTGGCCTGTACTTTAAGGGTACCAGAGTTACACATAGTTATTTACTAGATGAGTTCACAATGATAATAGAAGTTAAGTTTTTTACTGGAGCAATTATTATTAATTTATTTATTTATGTTAAAATGTATTTGATTGGGAGAGATACCAAAGTACATGGATAATCTGAAAACAGCTTTTCAATGCACAAGCAATAAAATGTCCAAAATAAATCCAGGAAGAACACTAAAAAACTTTAAAACTAGACATTAGTACAAGTTTGTTGTTGGTTTAAGATTTAACAGCTCTCTTAAAGAGTTAAAGTCAGATAAACAAGCAGAACATTTAAAATCTTTGCTCTTTTCATTGAAAAACTGTCTGAACAAAAGATGCTTTACAAACTGAGACTTCATAATTTCCACCTGAAGCAGGTCTGAGACCAGACAGTCAGACCATACGACATATGTGAAAATATCAGGATTTAACAGCAACACCAGACGGTCAGATGTCAAACAGTTTCTTATCATCTTAAAGCTGCCAGTAAATGTCCGGGAAGCAGACACCCTTTCCACTTTTAAGATTAGGCTTAAAACTTTCCTTTTTGACAAAGCTTACAGTTAGGGATGGCTCAGGTGATCCTGTTTTCTGTCTTCTCAAACCCCAGCTGGTCGAGGCGGATGGCCACCTTTCCTGGTTCTGGTTCTGCCAGAGGTTTCTTCCTGTTAAAAGGGAGTCGTTCCTTTCCACAGTCGCCACAGGCACGCTCAGGACGGGAGATTGGACTGAAGACAACTTTCGGTGCAATCTGTTGGTTTCCTTAGCTAGGATATTGTTTTTGAATTGGCTCTATATGAATTAATTGGATTATTTTGAAATGAATTATTTGGATTTCATTGGATTTTGATTACAATGAATTGAACTCCAATTGGCTTGAATTGGACTACATTATTTAAGTGCCTTGAGATGACATTTGTTGTAATTTATCACTATATAAATAAAACTGAATTGAATTGAATGAATGATATTGCATCAAATGGAGCGTCATCACACATAAAACAACAAAACATTGTCTTTCATTTTTCTGCTGTTGCAGACACAAAAGATGAGATGTCTTTGACTTCAAGCTTTTACAGTATAGTATGAGGATAATCAGGATTTTATATCCCAATATATTCTTAAATAGTTCCCAGTCCCTCCTGCAACTTTAACAGCTTGTTAGCGTGTGTGGGTTTTTGAGGACTTTGGTTTTGTTTTGTTTTTTTCATGTTTGTTATTTAGTCATAGGTTTTTATTAAGTTTGATTCATGTCTAGTCTTTATTTGTGATTTTGTTTCTCATTTATAATCTAGTTTTCCTTTTATTCATGTAGGTTCATGTTCACTATTCTCTGCCATAGCTTTCTCAGTCTTCATGACTGTTCATTAGTTCCACTCATTTCATCTATTCCAATTCTCTCATCTGCTGTTAAGTCGCCACTCTCCGCTGTATTTTAGCTCCCTGGTTGTTTCAGTCTTTGTCTGATCCTTGCTGTTGTCATCCCATGTTTCTCCGTTCAGTCCTAGTTCATGTTCTTTAGCACAGTCAGGTTTCTTTTATTTCTTTGGTTTAGTTTTGTGGTGTTCTGGCTTGGCCACACCTTTTGTTAAGTTTTCCTTTTCCTTTACCTCCTGCATGAACCATGTCTGCATTTGGGTCCTTCTCCTCTCTCCACCTTCTGTACTGACAGAGCAACTCTTTGGCTTCCACATAGCCAGCAGTCTATTATTTTCTCATACAGATTAGACTCAAACAAGACTCCTGAAACATGCAGCCGGCTCATGTGTATTAGTCCAGTTGTCCTTCATTGTACTAACTGAACAGAGGAGTATTCACTACCCCCATGGGAGGCACATGCCGAGTATTACTGTATATGTTTTTCGTGTCTTGTCCTTCTGTTCAGACAGTGTTTAAACTTAATCAGCCTCTGCAACACCACTGATCTTGCACACATTATGCATTTATCAGCCATGGTAGCAAACACATAAAATTTGACTTTATCGTATTTACTTACTTTGTCTTATTTACTTACTTTATGAATGTAAAGCTCCCCTTGATGCCCATCAACTGCTTATTTATTTATTTTTGTTACAATATTTAACATGTAATAGTGCCAAACTGGACCGGGGGAAAGGAAAAGAGGAAGAGCAAAGAAGAAGAAACAGAACAAAAATAGAAAGAAAAAACAGACAATAAGCTGCTACACCTGTAAAAACACAACAGACGACAAGCCACGGCCTCTGTGGGGAATTCAATTCAATTTTCAATTCAATTTTATTTATATAGCGCCAGATTACAACAATAGTCATCTCAAGGCACTTAAGTAATATAGTCCAATTCAAGCCAATTGGAATTCAATTCATTGTAATCATAATCCAATTAATTCATATAGAGCCAATTCAAAAAATTAATATCCTAGCTAAGGAAACCAACAGATTGCACCGAAGCGTGTCTTCAGTCCAATCTCCCGTCCTGAGCGTGCCTGTGGCGACTGTGGAAAGGAACGACTCCCTTTTAACAGGAAGAAACCTCTGGCAGAACCAGACTCAGGAAGGGTGGCCATCCGCCTCGACCAGCTGGGGTTCGAGAAGACAGAAAAGAGGGAAAAGAGGGGGGAAAAACACCATAACACCATTCAAAGGATATCTGTTGGAACAGGGAAACATACGTTAATAATCACAATAATGTCACATGTACATAAAATCAATTTTGAAATTAAACAGGGGGAAAAAGAGAGCAAAGTGAGGAAAGGTGTGACAGATGAGGTCCCCCAGCAGTCTAAGCCTATAGCAGCTTAACTATGGGATGTTTCAGGATTACCTGAGCCATCCCTAACTATAAGCTTTATCGAAAAGGAAAGTTTTAAGCCTAATCTTAAAAGTGGAAAGGGTGTCTGCTTCCCGGACATTTACTGGCAGCTTATTCCACAAGAGAGGGGCCTGATAACTGAAGGCTCTACCTCCCATTCTACTTTTAGAAACTCTGGGAACAACAAGTAAACCTGCAGTCTGAAAGCAAAGTGCTCTGTTAGGAAAATATCTTACAATGAGATCTTTAAGATATGATGGAGCTCGGTCATTAAGAGCTTTATATGTGAGGAGAAGAATCTTAAATTCTATTCTGAATTTAACAGGGAGCCAATGAAGAGAAGCTAAAACTGGAGAAACATGATCTCTCCTGTTAGTTCTCATCAGAACTCTGGCTGCAGCATTTTGGATCAGCTGGAGGCTTTTCAGAGAATATGTGGGACAGCCCAATAATAAGGAATTACAGTAGTCCAATCTTGAAGTAACAAATGCATGGACTAGTTTCTCTGCATCACCCTGAGACAGGATGTTCCTGATTTTAGCAATATTACGAAGGTGAAAGAAGGCAGTCCTAGAAACCAGTTTTATATGTGCGTCAAATGATAAATTCTGGTCAAAAATAACTCCAAGGTTCCTCACTGTAGAACTAGAAGCCAAGGAAATACCATCTAGAGTCCAAAGAGAACAACTTCAGTTTTGTCTGAATTTAAAAGTAGACAGTTCTGAGTCATCCAGGTCTTTATGTCTTTAAGACAGGCTTGTAGCCTGACCAACCTGTAGGTTTCATCTGGTTTCATAGATAAGTACAGCTGAGTATCATCAGCATAACAATGGAAATTTATGCCATGCTGTCTGATAATGTTACCTAATGGAAGCATGTATAAAGTAAAAAGAATCGGTCCAAGCACAGAACCCTGAGGAACTCCATGACTTACTCCAACCTGTGAGGAAGATTCTTCATTTACAAGAACAAACTGGAATCTATCAGATAAATATGACTTAAACCAGCCTAATGCAGTTCCTTTAATCCCAATAACATGTTCAAGTCTCTGTAACAGAATGCTGTGATCGATCGTATCAAATGCAGCACTGAGATCCAACAGGACAAGCACAGAAACAAGTCCGCTATCAGAAGCTAACAGGAGATCATTGGTAACTTTCACCAGTGCCGTTTCTGTGCTATGATGCACTCTGAATCCTGACTGAAACTCTTCAAACAGATTATTTCTATGTAAATGATCACAAAGTTGAACTGCAACTATTTTTTCAAGAACTTTGGACAAAAAAGGGAGATTGGATATAGGTCGATAATTAGCCAACACTTCTGAATCGAGAGTAGGTTTTTTAAGTAAAGGTTTAATTACAGCAACCTTAAAAGTCTGAGGTACATATCCTGTCAACAAAGACCGATTGATCAAATCCAATATGGAAGTGTCAATTTAGGGGAAAACCTCCTTGAACAGTCTGGTTGGGATTGGGTCTAACATACAAGTTGATGGTTTAGAAGAGACTATTGCTGTTGGAATCCGGCCTCACCACCACCAGGAGCACCTGAAAGAAGACAAGCAGAGAAAAAAACAAACACAAAACCAAACAAAAACAAGTACAAGTAGTAGCAATCGCATATAACACAACTGTGGATATAGATGACCTCACACCACAGGATAACACATCAACTGCTTAGCGACCAAGCTACTGGGCTAATGAATGTGTGTGTGTGTGCATAAACATGCAATACACATTGGATAGGTCCTACATGATAACTGTGCTTAGTTATGAGTGTATAAGTGTACAGAGCCATCCACTACACCCCACAGCACACACACGCTCCCAAAACCCTACGTGTATGAGTGTGTGCTGTGTACAGGAGCCAGAAAGGAGAGGGGTATGGAATATAGACCAGGGGAAAGAAGCTCCCCAGGAGAGGGCAGCCAGAGACTGGCTGCAATAGGCACCCCCATTTCCTGTGACCTGTCACAGGGTAGTAGGACCTGATGTCCACCAGGCTCGAGGCCTGCAGCGACTGTATTCGGGGAGCTACTGTGCACCCAGAAGGCACCCACCCCACTCCACCTCACCTCACCCCAGAGGACCTCTACATTTAAAGACAAACAAACAAACCACACAGTCCCACCAGTTACAGCAGTCCGGGCCTGAGACCCACCATCACCCAGGCCCACCCAGGCTACCCCACCGCATGCCTCAACACCCTAAAAAAAAAAAAAAAAACAACCTGCGGACACATCGGAGGTCCCAGAGCAAACAGCCCGGCACCAGGACCTGCACCAACCCACCCATACCGTGACGTGCCCAGGGCAACCCAGACCCCCAGGCACAGGCAGGGCTCCCCCCCAGGGCGCAAGGCAGCGCTCAGACACCAGGCCCCAGGCCCAGCACCACCACCCATGCCAGAGCAGCCCGGCCACCCGGTACAGAGCCAGCAGCCACCACCCCAGGGCCCTTAAGTGACCCCACCCCACGCTGCAAGATAGCCCCACCCACAAGCTCCCAAAACTGCCCTCCAGGCCTAACACAGAGTCCCTCCCAGCAATGATTAACCTGGTCCCCACGACCCGAGAGATCACCACACACCCAACCCAACCGCCCAGAGCGACGGGACTGCAACCCACCACCACCACTATGTGATAAAGCTAATCAGTGGGGACCAGAGAGAATGAAATTCAGCCAATTGATGTTTTGAGGAGACAGACATTGTTTCCATGCTAATATAATCTAAAAGAAAATTTCTAAACTGGTTAATAAACAGATTGTTCTTCGCTTTCCAGTTCATGAGAATAGTTTTCTTTGCCATACATAACACTGTGAGGACCATGTGTGCTGAGTTAATTTCCACGTTGATGTTGTCTAAGTCACCCAGTATGCACAGTGTGGGGCATGCAGGGATGCTACACCTAAGCCATGTTGATAGGTCCTCACAGACCTCAAGCCAAAACTTCTGGACAGGCGCACAAAACCACAAAGCGTGTGCATAATCATCAGGTGTGTTATCTGTACAATGTGAGTAGATGTTTGAGTGTGCCAGACCCATCCTGAACATCCTTTGTCCTGTATAATATGTTCTATGAAGAATTTTGTATTGTATAAGCTGTAAGTTAAGATTTCGAGTCATTCTAAAGGTGTTCAAACATATTTGTGGCCAGAAGTTATGATTAGAACTGATGGATAGATCTGCCTCCCATTTTGAGGATGGTAGAGACATTGTGTCATCTATCTTAAACAATAATTTTGATGTTTTTGATCGCAGTTTTGGGGTGCAGATGCTTAGAAATTCTGCTACCCTAATAGGGAGTTGTAAGTCTGGTTGGTGGAGGATATATTTCTTGGTTATGATAGACTTAAGTTGTTGATATTCTATGAATTTATTGCTGCCTATCTCATGTTGTGATATGAGCTCATCAAATTAAATAAAATTTCCATTTTGGATTATATGTTCCAGATGTTTTATTCCTTTGATCTTCCACAGAGTAAGGTTTTGCATTTTTTTGTTTTGTAGGATGTCAGGATTGTTCCAGATGGGTGTAAGCTTACACGGGATAAGTGAAGACTTTGTAATTTTAAGAAATTCCCAGCAGGCTGTGAGAGAGGTGCTGATGTTAATGCTTTTGAAACATTTTTGATTTTTTACGTTTTGACTAATAAGTGGCAGGTCAGAGATTTTCAGATTATCACACAATGCTTGTTCTATATTTATCCATGGTCATCTATTGGGCTAGGTTTAAACAATTTTTATATATACTGTAACCTATTGGCTAAGAAATAGTGCTGAAAATTAGGTTAATCTAATCCACCACTTTCCTTGGTCTTCTGTAGGGTTTTTAAACTAATACGAGGTGGTTTGTTTTTCCACAGCAATTTGGAGATACATGAATCTATTGACTTAAACCAAGTAGCGGATGGTTTTATGGGGATCATTGAGAACAAGTAGTTGGTTGTATCATCATTTTAATGGTTGCAACTCTCCCCATAAGTGATGTGGGTAATGACTTCCAACGAGAGAGATCGTCCTCTACTGTCTTTAATAGTTACACATAATTTAGCTTTGTTAGCTCTGAGAGCCTGGCAGAAATGTTTATGCCTAAATATCTAATATTTGCTGACTGTATAGTGATCGCAGGTATATTCTGGACCCTACAGTTAATGGGTAGAACTGTGGTCTTAGACCAATTGATAGATTAGTCAGAAAGTGCTGAGAATTTATTTATGAGTGTGATCGTGTGAGTGAGAGACGTCTGTGAGTTCTGAAGGAAAAGTAATACATCATCAGCATAAAGACTTATCAATATTTTGGGGTTGGATGCCTTTAATATTTCTATCTTGTCTGAAAGCAGCTGCTAGAGGTTCGATGAAAATAGCAAAAAGTGAGGGAGAAAGTGGGCAACCCTGTCTTGTACCTCTCTGCAGACTGAACCTTGGAGAAGTTTGATCATTTGTCCTGACACACGCATTTGGGGAGCTATATAATATCTTCATCCAGTTGATGAAGTGTGACCCAAACCAGAATTTGTTTAATGCTGCGAATAAAAATTTCCAGTTCACTCGATCAAATGCTTTTTCTGCATCTAGAGAGACTATTGTGGTTTCCAGGTTGTTGATGGTAGAATAGTCTATGAGATTAATTAGCCTGCGTGTGTTTGTGGATGAGTGTCTACCCTTAACAAAACCTGTCTGGTCAGGATGTATTATAAGTGGAGTTATTTTTTCTATCCTTTTGGTGAGGGCTTTACAAATTATTTTGAGATCTACATTTATTAGAGCTATTGGGCGGTAGCTGGATGGAAGTATGGGGCATTTTCCTGGTATTTGTAGCAGGATAATATGAGCAGAGTTCATGTTTGGGAACAATCTGCTTCTCCTTTACTTGTAATACCATTTTGTGAAATGTAGGTGCCAAAACAGTCTTTGTAGAACTCTGCTGGAAAACCATCTGGTCCTGGGACTTTGTTACTAGGCATATGTTGAAGGGCTTCATGGAGTTCTCCTATTGAGAGAGGTGAATCCAGACTCATGGCCTGCTCAGGGTGTAATTTTGGAAGGTTGATGTTACTAAAGAACTGATCTATGTTACTGTCTAATGGATAATTTTGTGATGAATATAAGGTTTTATAGAAGTCCCTGAAAGCATTGTTGATTACATCATGGGTGACATTTCCTTTGGAGTCTTTAACAGAAGTGATTGTTGTTTTCTCTTTGTTTCTCTTTAGTTGGTTAGCTAGGAACCTTCCAGATTTATTGCCATGCTCAAAGTTCTCCAAGCGAAGTCTTTGTGTGAAACTGTTTGTTTATCAATAATTTAATTTAATTCAAGTTTAGCTTTTCTTAGTTCATTCAGTATGTGTTCCTCTTTAGAGGTACTGTAGGCAATGTCTAATGATTTAATCCTGAGTTCTAAATCTGATATCCTTGAACTTTCCCTCTATTTCTTATTTGATGAAAAAGAGATTATTTTACCTCTCATAACTGTTTTTGCAGGTTCCCAGAGAATACACGCTGACATTCCTGGCAGGTCATTATTTTCTAAATATACAGACCATTCCCTTTTGAAATAATCACTAAAATCAGGGTCTTTTAGTAATGATGTATTAAATCTCCAATTCCTAGCTGGTGGTGTCATTATTCAGTGTGATAGAAACTGGAGATCACCGATAGTGATGGGGTGGATTTTGGTGTCTGAAATATCCCTCATCAAAGAACTACTGACTAAGAAATAATCTATTCTTGAATATGAGTGGTGTACTCGTGAGAAGAAGGTGTATTCTCTAAGAGTGGGGTGGTGGGAGCGCCAAGCATCGCAAAGACCAAAATCATTCATGTACTGTTTAACAATATTTGTGGACTGCCAGTTCCGCTGACTTCCGGTAGTACTGAGAGTATCTACTCCTGAGTCAGATACCATGTTAAAGTCCCCTCCTATGATGAGTGTGTTATCTGAGTGATCAGAGAGTGAAGTGAAGAAGTAGACATTTGGACCATATATATTTGCAATGCATAAAATCATATTTTGGATAGATAAGTCAACTATTATAAGTCTACCTTCTGGATCTATAAGTGTGTTGTTTACGGTGAAATTTACTCTTCTACTTATCAGAATGGCTACACCTCTTTGTCTGGAGTTGTAACAGGCTGAGTACACATGAGGAAACTGTGTTGGGGTGAGAACATCAGCTGCAGTCTTTGATAAATTAATCTCCTGTAATAAAACAATGTCTGCCTGTAAATCCTTCAATTTATTGGAGATTTTTAATCTCTTCTCCCTGGACCCAGCTCCATGCACATTCCATGAAATAAACCTTAGCATGGACATGCTCAGACTAACACAGTGAGTGCTGGATGCTTGCTAAAAGCATACTTTGCATGCTTGTGCATATATGCTTGCATGAACATGCTATTGATTGTGTTTCTGTTCGTGAATGCGGGCGCCGCTTGCTACAATGTGACGGTGGTGAAGCTGGAGATGGCCTAACCACACCTCTGGGAATGGGTGATGCATTCACTCAGACATTTCTATTCATTCATCACACACAGTCCGAGACATTCCTACCTAGTCACCCCCTCCAGTGAACAGTGATGCACAGGCCAAAAAGGTACAATGAGGAAACATATTCACATGCTCTCACCATCAAAGGAAAGAGACATCAATACCCCAACTTTGGGCCCCACTGCTCATACACCTACTAGGTCACTTGCAGCAAGTACCCAGGGTTCTCCACAGGGTGAGTTCACCTTCCATTTTAGAAGTCCAGATTTTGAGGTTAAATGGTGTTGCAGCTTTGTTCCCATGCAGAGAGTTTAAGCTTCATAATGGACAAATTGCGGATTTAGGTTCTGAAATGTCATACAGGAGCATAAGTAAACACATCGATGAATGTTTACAGGAAGTTTTAATTGAGAATGAGACAATTTTTATAGTGATTCATATAGCAACCCCAGTACAGTTCAAAGAGGTGGCAAGCAAAAAAGGTGACATGAATATTGATGAACTGAAGAGATTCCTGTGTCATATCACAGACAAAACTAGTACTGAGTAAGAATTAAGTAATGCAAAAAAGAGAAAAGAGAAGTTCAGCATTTACCAGATGACTGACAATCCGTGTCACATTCCGCAATAATTTCATGCTTCACTGAGCTAGCTGCAGACAATAAGATAAAAAGATAAAACAAGTCAGAAATGGCAATGGTTGATTTCTCAAATTTGGGTGAAAAAACCTAGTCAGACATAGGCTGTATAAAGAGTCAACTCAACTTAACCTTATCTATATAGCACCTTTAAAATATAACGAAGTGCTTTACAAGAGTAAAAACAAAATCAAGACTTAACAGTCATGGTAAAGAAAATTTAAGAAATTAAATGGCTACAAAATGGGGGGTAAAAAAAAAGAAATGAACAAATTAGTCAATAAATTGTAGGTGTACAAAAGAAAAGGAGGAAGGTATATTAAAACAAATAAATCACAGGTATATCAAAACATATCAATAAATCAAGAACAGCCTCAAAAAGGTAAGTTTTGGGCTTCAGTTTAAAAGCAGAGAGGGTATCAATATTCCACACCCCAACAGATAGCTGGTTCCACAGGAGGGAAGTCTGGAAACAAAAGGCTCTGTCTCCCATTGTAGTCCTAGTAATTTTGGGAATTACAAGTACACCAGAGTGCTGACAGCAGAGTGATTGTGTGGAGCAATAGGGAATAATGAGATCTTTCAGATATTTAGGAGCAAGGCCATTATGGATGTATGTGTGAGCTCTCTCCAGGTACTCCAGCTTCCTCGCATGGTCCAAAGATTATGCATGTTAGGTTAATTGATGTCTCTAAAATTGTCCCTAGGAGTGAGTGTTTCTCTCTGTGTGGCCCTGTGATGGACTGGCGACCTGTCCAGGGTGGGCCCTGCCTCTCGCCTAATGGCCTCAGAGCTCCAGCCCCCCTGCGACCCGACAGTTGTATTAAGCGGGTGTAGAAAATGGATGGTTGGATTACCCGTGGTTTTTGTGCTGCCATCCTGCTGGAGGACTCTTCTGCTCACCAATCCAGATTTTTTCAGTGAGTGTTTGTTCACAAATAAACTAAACTTTGTTTTTGCTTCTCCTGACTCTGCGTCACACTGCGAGTGTGACAGAACACATTGGCCAAATGGATCACGGATGCAGAGTCTGTGCACCAGGCACTGGCAGCGCAGGGCGCTTTATTGGGACAGCGTGCCCAGGACCTCGCATTATGGAGGCGTTGGGGCCCATGCGTTGTTGCGTTGCCTCCTTCTCAGAGACTGGAACAATGTGCTGCCCCTCTGCCACCTGATACTGTTCTGCCACCAACACCTCCTCTTCTTGAGCCCCACCTCCCAACGCTGGAGTCTTATGCCGGGGACGTGGAGTCTGTAATTGCTCACCAGACTGTTCCTTTGTCACTACTTATCTCTGGTAACCACCATGAGCTGATCATATATATATTTTTTTTTATTATGCCTGCTCCTCATACTCCTGTGGTTTTAGGTAACATTGATTGGACACAGAGTACAATCATTAACTGGAGTGTAGCATGCCACAATAATTGTCCTAAATCTGCTGTTCCAGCATTGAGCCCTCCTGCTATAGCTTCTTCTGTCTTTCCTGATCTGTCTGGGGTTCCTCCTTGCTATCATAACTTGACTGAGGTATTTAGCAAACAACAAGCTCTGTCTCTCCCACCGCACCGTCCTTATGACTGCCACATAAACCTATTGCTTGGGTCACCTCTCTCCTCCAGCCGTTTTTACAACCTGTCCTGTCCTGAGAGAGAGACTATGGAGAGATACATACAGGAGTCATTGGCAGTAGGTATAATTTGCCCCTCATCTTCCCTAGTAGGTGAATACGTAACTTGTAACGTAGGCATGGACAATAAAAGCATGGCGAATAGCGCAAAAAGCGCTGAAAGCACGCAGGACATTTACCACCCCACTAAACGGATGAAATATATTCGTAGCATGAAGCTGTTTTTATCAAATTCTGGTAGGTTAAATTAATAATCAATTCATAATTAGCAAATTCCAGTCTCATATATTTGCTACTCGTGAATTCTCATTTTGTTGGACTCACACATACGTAAAGAACACATACACAAAAGCCGGTTGATTTTATATATGTATATATATGAACCATTTATCAAAATTACATGACCAAGACATGAACCTTACGACAACAGTAGAAATGCTTTGAATATGGATGATTATATGAGAAACACTTAGTGAATTGAAAAGAACTAAAGGGAGGGGGTGGATGGATACTGGAGTCATTCAAATAGTCTAGGTTTGTTACTATTTGAATTTAAAGGCTAACAGCTTGGATTAATTTATCATTTTAACAGTGAATTCTCTCGACACCCACCGCATACCGTCTGAAATGTAAGAACAGGGCAGATCTTACTGTTAAGTCAGCTCCGAACCACAGCTAAAGCCAGCGGGTCCCACTGGGTCTCTCTCGGTTCCTCTTCTCGCAGCCTTCGTTATGGTTGACTTTTGGGGACTGGACCGGTTGCTCTCCTGTGCCGGAGGGCTTCCTGTGGCTCAGAAGACAAACGGGGTGGTGTGTCGGAATTTACCGCAAATAATGACAAAATTGTCCAAGTGTCGAGTTGGTTTTAGTTGCTGACCAACTCTGATGAGGTGAACTTAAATTCACCAAAGATTGACAAAAAGGTTGACAAGCTTAATGCTTGCTCCTTTTGGTGATCAAAGATAGGTGAGGAAGCTGCAGCAGCAGTTTAAAACGTGTTATAGAGAGGAGACAGGATGACAGACGACCAAAATGCATAATGTATCTTTCTACTAGGGGTGCAACGGATCAAAAAACTCACGGTTCGGATCGTTTCGCAGATCAGAGTAACGGATCGGATAATTTTTCAGATCAGAAAAAAAAACAAGACAAATAAACATGTTTGTTTTTTTGTTTATTAACATTTTTAAATGATCAAATTAAAATATATAAAATCATTTTGATGTGCACAAGGGATAATATCTTCTTTTTAACATAATTAATGAAAAACAACTTAAAGTGCAACATAAAAAGGCATATTTCCTTCCTGTAACTGAATTTGATGTCGGGGTGATGTTGCTTCAAATACGTGGCCATGCCTGATGTGTTTCCACTGTTAATTGACTTTCTTGTGCCACAGTGCCTACACACCATCATGGTTTTATCCACTAACCTTTTCTCCCCATACAGGGAACTTAAATGACGTGGGGCGTTCAAGCTCCTCCGTTGCTCCGCTCGCCATGATCACGCTGTGAGTGGACTGAACATGCGCACAACTTTTTTTTCTTCAAAAATCAATCCGCGGATGCCCGAACGGATCACAGATCAACGATGAAAAACTTAAAACTCTCTGCTTTTCATCTTCTTCCTTCTACTCCGACTTTCTTCTACCTTTTCTTCTCATCTTCTATCTGTTCAATTCTCTACCATCTTCAATCTTCTGACTTTTCTTCGCGGTTTATAAAGTTTGAAAACACCATAACTTGTTAGGATATAAATGTTAAACATATAGCATAAACTTAGGATATAAAGACATCAAAAACAATGTAACATGATGATTATGAGTCTCAAAATTCAGATGGATATTGGTTAACCGTTGCATTATTTCATATAAATGTCACATGTCATATGAAAATTGTTGACTTCATTTTAGGTTAAACTATTCAGTACTACGGACCACTAGGGGGCAATGTGGCTCCATAAGCTGATTAGTCATTTTCCAAAATAATTACTTTTTCCGTATCATTCCACGTACGATCGTGAAAAATGTATTAAAATGCAGCTTGTGATATCACTGAGAACATGAAAGAACTACAAATATATAAAGCACATTTAATACAGTTTCAAGATTCAGCTGAAAGTGAATCTGGGTGAGGTTATTTCAAAGGTTCCATGAGGCATCTGCTTCTGATTTGCATCAGTCAGGGCAAATGTCACCTTTCGTTTACTTTGATTTAGATAGGATCAGAAGTGTCCTGTTTTCTCCAATACTCTCCTGAAAGGGTCCGTTGTTTGTTCAGCTTAGTTAGCCCTAAGCTATTAATGCACTCACCTAAATTTATGGCACAGGTCTGTGGAAAGAGGGGCTGAGAAACTCCCCCAAAATGCTTTCATGGGCAAAGGTTGATGTAAATGTGAGGATCTCTGGTGCTTACACTCAAACATCTCCACACTGGAATGTGGGAGATTTCCAAAGTCTTAAGTTTGAATTAAATTCCACACTTGAGTTCGCTACAATGACAATAAATCTAATCTATCTAGATCTCTTGTAAAGCCATAACAGAATATAAGAAGTATTCACTGTGGATTAGTTCCGCCATAATTAAATGCAAGAATGAAAAAGAGACTACGAATGTGTAAAGAAGGCGGGGGTGGTTGGTTTATCCCATATTACAATATCCATGAATGGACTACAAACTACCCATCTCTATAATTCAAGTTCTTTTTACTACGATGGTGAGCAGTACAGTGAACCAACCCATAATCACAACTAAAATACGTTTATTGAGCAAATAGCAATGTCCTCTCTTTAAAATGGAGTGGGATCCTGCTTTAAAAGCAGAATTAAAAGCTTTACTAAATGTTCCGGCCTTCTCTCCAGTCCACGCTACTCCTTCTGCCACGCCAGTTAGCCACCGTGAGTCGTTGTCCAAGCACCATTCCTTTCCTCTCATCTGGCCTTCGGAGCTCCTGAACTGTTCCCAGCAACGAGCCGCGGACCTAAAATACAGTACATGGCCGGCAGTCTGTATGCGGACAGCAGGGTCACTCTCTCTCTCTCTCTGAGTGGGTCTGAACCTACAGCTAACAGTGCATGTACATCAGGGACTCACAGCTTTTGGGCAGGAGCTCACACTTTTGCCCCTCTGCATCCCAATGGCCTCCAATATACTGCTCCGGCGTCTCTGGTCAGCCCTTGAGTCCCTCCTGCCGCCGCTGCCTCTCATGGGTCAGAGTCCGTCCCTCAAACAAAAGGCTCTCTTCCTACATCCGGCTACCTGGCCTCTTTAATAGCCAATCTCTGGGCTTGTTTCATCAGCCTATTGGCTGGCACAGTGGTCAGCCAACAGGTGCAGTCACTGCTTGAAATGACTAATTGCCGTTTCCAATCATGCATGCAAAAACTCAAAAACAAAATTTATAATAACCACACAATTGTAAATAAAAAGAATCCAAAACACAAAAAATGAATGAATAAATAAACGAGACTAAACCAAATACATGGCACATAACAGAAAATAAGATAAAACAAGCAGTGTATGACACTCATGACAAATGCAAGATTAACATGGGGTTTGACAGTAAATATGTGACATTGCACTGAATTCTTCCCCAAGGAAAAATTAGCAGCTTGTTGCCGACATTTTTTTTTTCAGATGTCATCTGAATGGTTGATCATTTATGTCTGGTCTATTATAACTAATAATATTACAACTAATGTTATTAATCATCGCATTCCGTCCGAGGTGGTGTCCGACCGGGGGCCCTAATTCGCATCAGATTTCTGGAGGGAGTTTTGCACCCTCATTGGGATAACTGTCAGTCTGGTTTCCATCCCCAGTCCAATGTCCAAACAAGAGGGTGAACCAGGAGATGGAGATGATTCTATGATCTATTGTATCCAGGCTCCCATCATTCTGGTCTCAGCATTTACTGTGGGTTGGATATGCCCATAACACCCTTACTAGTTTGGCCACTGGTTTGTCTCCATTCCAGTGGGCATATGGATTCCAGGATCCATTGTTTCCTGCCCATCAGTTCAAGTCCCAGCCAGAACAGTACTATTCCGCTCAGCTGACTCGTATGTCTGAGCTGCCAACAAGCGTTGTACTGCCGCTCCCACTTACCAAGTTGGTCAAATGGTGTGGCTGTCCACTCAAGATCTTCATTTGGGGGTGGAGTCCAAGAAGTTTGCAACAAGATTCATTGGCCCATTCGAGATCCTGAAGGTCATAAACCCTGCGGCAGTTAAGACTCAAGCTCCCTCGGGCCATGCGGATACATCCGACATTCAACGTCTCGAGGATCAAGCCGGTCAGGGATAGTCCACTGGTACAGGCTAATCCACCCCCACCTCGGCTCATCGATGAAGGGTTGGCCTATTCTGTCTGTTGCCTAATACACTCCCACCATCGTAGGAGGGGTCTGCAGTACCTTGTTGACTGGGAGGGGTACGATCCTGGGTCCCAGCTCAACACATCTTAGATGAACGTCTTATTAGTGGTTTTCATCATTCTCAGCCGGATCAGCCTTCCAGGACCTCCACACCTGCTAAAGACAGCCCGTCTGTTTGTTCCTCTACGGCCCTGAAGAACACTGAAGAGGACCTGTTGTCTGATGAAGATGATGCACTTCCACATACTGAGAAAGAGGAGGGGGAGATAGATGTTTCTGATTAGTGTTATAGTGTTACAGGTCCTGGGTGTCAGGACTGATGAAACAGTGATGTGCACAATCTGAAGAATAAATAAACAGCAGAGAACAATGAAGACCGGAGTGCTGCTGTTAGCATCCAGATTGCGTCTCATTTATTGATTACAACAGAACTGTTTCAGTGTACAACATTGATGCTTTACATGACCTTTCTTTTCCTCAAACGTAATAATTACGTTTACCACATCATTTTGCTTTGCCATCCTTCAACTTCAATAAAGGCAACTAAGTGTATTAAACAGGATTAATTAACTGTTCTGAGATTTACTGCATTTAACTGCACATTGACTGGTCTAAACATCAACATGTACTCCATTTTTAACTTACTACCTATCAAAACTAGTATTACCAGACTTATAACTAATGTAGAATTTAGCATGGCATTCTTTCAACATTAACCTCAGAATTCCCACAATTAATGAACAGAGAATGGTTTCTCTCTTTACTTTTAACTTCAGCTGGACTCACTTTACTTTCAGTGTCACTAAATAACATTCATTGAAGATGATTTAAACAAAATCATTAGAAAACTCCCAAAACCGGAGTTGGTAAAACATCATGGTCTTTTAATCACCAAGTCCCGCGAGACTTCCCCGGCGCGGGCTAGCATCCTGCCAAGCTAACCCTCTGCTGATAAAACTTAAGTATATTAGCAGAACGGTGCACATAAACCGTGTCAAAGTACCATCTACTACTAAAAGAATCTGTGACCATTTTACAAGATAGTTCTGGTGTGTTTTCACGGTGTACTGACCTGAAGAATAAATAAACAGCAGAGAACAATGAAGACCGGTGTAGGTACCAGATGTGCTCGGGTTACCAGATCTGCTCGGGGCCCTGCGCCTGTTTGGGTTTACGTTTACCCCACTATTTACATTTTATGAATGAAGTATTTTTTGCCAATATGAGGTTATTTAATAGAAACTCCAACTTTATTACAAACTACATTGCGTCCCATTTCATAAGAATCAGATGTGCTCGGGGTGAAGTCCCTTTCGAAAGATAATGCTGGATTTCTTTGTAAAAGCCGTCCATGTTTCCTACGAAGAGCCACGAATCACATTCCCTTACGTCATCGTGCCAACGTCCAGCCAATAGGCGCAGGGCCCCGAGCAGATCTGGTAACCCGAGCACATCTGGTACCTACACAGGAGCGCTGCCGTTAGCATCCAGATTGCGTCTGAGGTAACCAGGAAGTCCGCCCCGGAAACCAACCTGGAATCCACGCCCCCCGAACCCAGGTTCCACTTTACCAATACTGTTATTACATTAAGCTCAGAAAAGCACTAAATACAGGCAGGTTGATATGCCGATATACAAACAGAATATTATTTGTTCGTTAAAAAAAAGTAAATTAATTTCTAAAACATTTCAAAATTACCATATAACCAAAAATATGTGGTGACCCCTTTTTTTATGTGCACCACAATAGCAATAAATTATATTGAGAACTGAGTCATAACACTTCCGGTTACACTGTTAGCTCATCAGGTGAGTTCTTCTATGTCCTCAAGTAACAGCAAAATACAAACAAACTGATAACTTTAGTGTAGAGTCTTCCTCCTGATTAAAGTTCTTAAAGGTAAAAATACATCAGGATTTTTTCCTTATCTGCCTTTAGAGTGATGCCAGTTACATGTAGAGGAACAACTGTGACAAAAGGGTTGTTATTTTCCTCATAAAGCCTGTAGTGTTTTTATTAGTGTCCATTGATGACATTACTCAAGATTAAAGTATTTATTCTAATAACTTTTCACCATCGATGTGAGAGAAATATGTGCGTCTCTGGGTGTCCAGACCACTGTGATGACGCACCGCTTAATGGGATACATTAACTAGGTATGCTGGTCAGATTTATACTTGGACTTCACATGTCATGGTAAAAAAAAATTAATGTTCACAACCTGCCATACACATATTAAAACCACTGTAAACATTCTGCTCAACACACATGACAGCTGCTCTGTCACAGACAAAGGTATTAGTAGTAAAGACCATGTTGATTATATCAATAGATTAGTTCTAAAAAAAATTACTAGATTCCTACACTATTCATGACTGTGAATGTAATTCGTAATTGTCTGTTTTTTGTATGTGGTAGTTTGCCTGATATCTCTGCCCCCATAGTTTAGCCCGTACCAAGGGTGGCATGTCAAGTTGTTAGAAAATTCACTGACAGACAACGGCTTGAAACCAAGAAATCATTCAAAGGCCTCAGTATTTTACTTGCAAGAGGAGAACAACATATAAACCTTCTCTCTGCAGATTCACAAGAGCCCTCCAGCGAGTGGTTGCCTCCCTTTACCTTTTATTTGGTATCATATCACACACACATAAACAATCTTCTACTATATTTCATGTGCAGAGACCTGGGCTATATCATGAGTATGCAGTCATCTACTTATTTGGGCAGTATGAAGATAATGATCAGAGTAAAGATAACATTCCTTTTTAATTAACAGTTATTTTTGTCTCACCTCTCCTCCTTGTGAGTTTTTGATATATAATGGCCTCTCTGGCCTTGACATTTATGCAGTGATAATATGCAGACTTTTCAGACACTAGTTAAGCAGATGAAGAGGTGCTTAAACTTTTAAAATAAATATTTTGCTAGCTTTTCTGCTCATTCACACAGGCTCATAGCATCGTCAATTTTAAAAAAATGATAAACTTACAGTCAATATACTGTACATGGCCACCCTGGTAGCATCACTTGACTTCAGTCTAACTGAAGTTATTATCATTGGACCTGATTGCTTCAGGGAAAAATTGCCTAACTATATAGTTACCAGGGCTGGGCAAAATTCTTTAATCCCAACAATGACATGATTTCCTGTGATTAATCATGATTAATTATGATTAATCGCATTGTTATACACAAATACATCCAATAATGAATTCAAAAGTAGCATATAACGCAGTTTTATTGGAACTGTACACTGAAGGAACTGAAATACTCCGGTGATAAGACAATTCAACGTTGCAGTGCTTACAAATAACTTTGGCTCTGTCAACTTCGCCATCTGAAATAACTTTGAAATGAAAATGGCCATGTAAAAATTCCGCAACCTTCTCCATGTTTGTTCAGCCCGCTTCATCCACCATTCTTTTATTTTCTGTGACTATTTCTTTGAGCGCCGCAGCAGTAATCTCGCCCACGATAGACTTTTTCAAAATAAAAGCCAGTGATCAAGAGATGTTTACAATAAAAATGATAAATAATAAAAACAATGTTAATGGGAGACAAATAATTGTCTGTGATTATGAATTAATTAACTAATGCAAAAATAACGTGTTAATGTGCCCAGCCCTAATAGTTAGTCAAGATGGTATTTCCTTGGCTTCTAGTTCTACAGTGAGGAACCTTGGAGATATTTTTGATCAGAATTCATCATTTGACTGACATATATAACAGGTTTCTAGGACTGCCTTCTTTCACCTTTGTAATATTGCTAAAATCAGGAACATTCTGTCTAAGAGTGATGCAGAAAACTGCTCCATGCATTTGTTACTTCAAGATTGGACTACTGTAATTCCTTATTATTGGGCGGTCCCACATATTCTCTGAAAAGCCTCCAGCTGATCCAAAATGCTGCAGCCAGAGTTCTGATGAGAACTAACAGGAGAGATCATGTTTCTCCAGTTTTAGCTTCTCTTCATTGGCTCCCTGTTAAATTCAGAATAAAATGTAAGATTCTTCTCCTCACATATAAAGCTCTTAATGACCGAGGTCCATCATATCTTAAAGATGTCATAGTTTGATATTTTCCTAACAGAGCACTTTGCTTTCAGACTGCAGGTTTACTTGTTGTTCCCAGAGTTTCTAAAAGTAGAATGGGAGGTAGAGCCTTCATTTATCAGGCCCCTCTCTGTGGAATAAGCTGCCAGTTAATGTCCGGGAAGCAGACACCTTTTCCACCTTTAAGATTAGGCTTAAAACTTTCCTCATACCTTTCTTCACTTTGCTCTCTTTCGCATTCAGGCCCGAAGTTATTGGGCATGTTGCTTGAAGGATGCAGAGACTGCTTACTCCAAGAACCATTCGGCGTTGATGTGAACAGCAGTTGATACTGGCATGCAAACATGATCAGTCTGGGACTGTTATCTGCTAAGCAACATATGAGTTGTGTAGGACAGTGCACTTCTGAGTAACATTTACTTTCTGTTTCATGGTAAAGGACTGTCTTTTAATAGGAATGACATCTTAAATAATGATAATATGTAGACTGAGGCATATTGAAAAGATTAAGGAACTTCTGACTAAAGTTTGTGACATATGTTTTGTTTTTTGGTTAATAAATAGTGTAAAAAATGTGAATTCCTGTTTCAAATAGACGGGGCCCTAACCCTAATCATTTATTTGAACCAAACAAAGATTTGGTGCACAAGTTTGAATTTATTTTAATCCACACCGGCTCAAAATTATACATACAGGGTCAAATATACGCATACATACCATTTAATATTTGGTTAGATGTCCTTTAGCAAGTTTTACCTCCACCAGATGTTTTTTTGTCCATCAACAAGCTTTTGACTTCATTCCAGCTGTATATTTCAGCACTCTTCTTGGCAGAATTGGTACAGTTAATTTAAATTGGTTGTTTTCCTGCCATGGACCTTGCGCTTAAGTATAGTCCACAAATTTTCAATAAGGTTGAGGTCAGGGCTTTGGGAATGCCACTGCAGAAGCTTAATGTAATCCTACTTTATCCATTCTGTAACCAGTTGTGATGTGCATTTGTGGTCATTATCCTGTTAGAGTACCCAGTTAAGTCTCAGCCATCTAGCTGTTGATTTAAAGGGAAGTTGAAGAATTTAGACGTCGTCCTTCTTCTTCATTATTTATTCCAATGCAATGCACCAGTCCCACTGGCAGTGAAAGAGCCCCAGAGCATGATGTTACCACTGCCATGTTTGACAGTTAGTACAGTGTTCTTAGGTTCAAAAGCCACATCTTGACTCCTCCAATGATGCTTCTTGACAGTTCGGGTCATCTTCCAGACCTTGGAAAAGTGGCAACACATCCAAATAACTTGTACTTTCATACAATTGTTTGCAATGAAGATGTTGGAATCTGCAGTTTTGAGGTGGTTCAAAGAGACTTTTCCAACTTGTTTAAATCTACAATTTTCCCTCTTAGATCTTCACTTAGTTCCTTGGACTTTCCTTTGTGTCTGAGTATTGGTCAAACATAATTTTTATGTTGGCAATAAGAAACTAATAGCTGCAGTCAATCATGACCACTAACGAGAAGTTAATAGACTTGGCCAAGTTAAAAGACATTCTAGAATCTTCAGCACCACATGAAATATTTAGGTGAATGTATGTATATATCTGAGCCTGTATGTATAATTCTATTATACATACATTTAAACCTGTAAGAATAGGATCACCTGTTCTTGGTGGGCATGGCTAAAACAAAGAGGGAAAGTTGGAGTGTAGAGCTGCTCAAGAAGGGATATGATATATACTGATGACCTTGGTGCCGATCATACTTGGATTATACTTGCTTTATTACAATGCTATTATAGCTTTTTTTAGTATGCCGTGAAAACAAAATTTGTCATGCAACCACAGAAATGCCATCCAGTGAAAAGTGACAGTTTAAAAAAATTAGAGATAGTCAAATTGTTATCTTTTATTTGACTACATTTGAAGTTGGTTTGGCGAACGAGATCAGAGTATGTCAAAGACAAAATTAACAACTTCCTTCCAAATGGTGACATATCAAAATTCACCATGGCTGCACCCTTTATCAAGCTTTTGATAACTTTTAAAAGGGGTTGATGCTCATACTGACCAAGTTTCAGGGAAATATAACTAAGTTCTGCTCCTAGTAGTGTATACTGGGACAAGAATGGCAGTCTAGTTACATAGCCATCTGTGTGTGTAACTTTGCTGATTGAAAAAGGATTCATAATCTTCAAATTGCACCATTACTTTGATATATTCAGTGGCACTGGTACCAGATGCAGCACAATAGTCCCAAATCTGACAGAACCAAAGTTTTACTTTAGGTAAGGTGTTCAAGTTCTTATATAAACCAACAGGTTTATTACATTTCCAGTGAGTTCTGCCTTGATCTCTTCTGTCCATTGAACACTGTCACAGAGAGACTTAATAATGTGACTTACTAATGAAATTTTACACAAGTATTGTCTTTTAATGCCTGTTTGTTTTTACAACAGTAACGTAAGAGTAATTCTCTCAGCCATATTGAGTTAAGAGTGAGGCGCATGGTACCAGCTAACTCCATCTCTATAATTGCTCCAGGTCAGCATGATCTTATTTCATTCAATATTAATGAATTGATTATATAAATTATTATTTTTTTGTGGTCACCTTGTGCAGTTTTTTCATAACATCACATTCTGTTTTTATTCTTCAGTTTTATGATATTGTATTTTTTAATGAGGAATTTTAAGATCTCCACATGTCCTCAGACATGTGTGTGTTGTTTTTTTCTTTTTTAATAATAACAGCTTGGATGTTCTCAGACAACTCTCTAGTCTTTACCATTGTGATAAAGAAAATGAGGAGTAATCTTCTTTTTATGAAGTAAAATCTAATTAATTTGCTTAATTCAGGTCATGAGAACATTGAAAATGAGGCACAGCTGAGTGACAATAATTCTCACCAGCCCTGTGTCCGTGTCCTGGGAGAATTTGGACTGATGTGTTAGACAGCACTCTCCACCACCATTATCAAAAGATCAAATGAGGAAATATCTTTTAGAAGAACGATGTTCAGCCGCTCCAGTGGAGTTAAACAACTTGCAGTCATTCTTAAGTGACAGGCAGAACAGCTTACTGAGACACTTGATGCAAGTTTTCATTTGTGATCCATCTGAATGTTTCTGGTATTCAAATTACGGTTAAGGTATGTGTTTGTTCACTCCTATATGCATTACATTTCACACTGAATCTCCATGTACATTTACCACAACATAAACTGCAAGATTTAACTGATGGTAGTACAAAGTGTGGGTAAGTTCTTGTTTCATAACAACATGCACCACTTGAACCTTTTCTCTCTGTTATAGCTGAGACACACTAAAAAATAAATCCTTTGAAGTGAGAGATCTATATCCAGCTGTTACAGTATGCCAAGAATTTTCCTTCATATCACCTCTGCAGTCATGTCAGCTACATCAGCAGAGAAACACAGGGCTTCTTTAATCATACCACCATGGAGAAAACCCCACAATTTCAACTCGAGGATTGATCTTAGTATTCATATTCTGGAATAGCAAGACACAGACTGCACTTGTAGTTCCACCTTGATCTCTTGAATTAGTCATCAAACTTCAGCAGCTCCCTCTGAACTTTGTCCTTGTTTGTAACATTATGAAACAGATCTTTCAACCAATACTTTCTAAAAAAAAGTAAAGCCTGAGGATCTGGCCTTCTGTCTTACTGGCAATGTTAAACTTGGTAAACTAATTACTATGTCCCATTGCTCACATTGCCCCAATTAGTACACCCATATAATAAATAATGTAACCACAAAACATCAGATTCCTGAACAGTTGCACCCTTTAAGTCAAGCTTCCTTCCTCATCTTTTGAAGAATGTGTATGGTTGAAACTTGAAGGAGGACACGAGGAGGTACCTACACGATCCAGAGAACAGTAACAGCTTTGAAGAATATGAAAGGATGTGCATTTCCAATGCTGAGATACCAACTCATCATTCAGAGAACTGGGGTTATGCAAATAACAGACAGCTACAATAGTGTTGCAGGCTGTTTCATCAACGGCTCCAGATCAAACACTCACTCTGATCTCTATTGTAATTACAGTAGATGGTGGAGCATCTCAACAACACTCAATGATTTTTCGGTCAAAAACTTTTACTCTGCTCACTCACTCAGTCACTCACTTAACTGTGTTCCTCTGAGTGCATGGAGGAACATCTTGTGTATATTATATTACAAAGTTTAAAGGGGGGCATTTTAGAGCAGCTCTGGGTGAAAGAGCACAATCAGGATGACATATTCAAATCTTAGTATGAGCAGCACAAGCAGAAAATGAACCCGACTGCAAAGCTAACTCCAGTGAAAAAACAATTGTTAATTTCGTTGTGTTCTAAAGTATGTTCATAATTATTAGTCTTGAAACTGTCTTTATTGGAACACTGTGAAGATTCTTACCAGCTATACAGTGAGCAGTTTAACTAGAGTGAATTACTGCCTTGTGTTGCGGGCCCAGTTTGAGCTTCAGTAAATAAAGGAAAATGGTGCTCCAGTCATTTGGATTGTCCCTTTTTTTTTCAAAAACTAAAGCTTTGCAAATTTAAAGCAAATGGCATTATTTTCTGAATTTACATAGTCCATGGTGACAGCTATGATCACCCCATGACAAGTGTTAAATTGTGCTGCCAGGGCATTTTGTAACATGGACAACTATTTGGCTTCCTGTCAGCTCAAAGTACATTGGTGGTAAATGTACATAAGTTACTTTGACTAAATAGAACTGATAGGCTCTATATCATTAATCTTGCTAACATGCCGGTGATGGTATTTATATAATATGATAATAATAGTATAGTGGTAAGATTGCTCCCATTCATGTGGGTGATCAGGCATTCAAATCATACCATGAAAAGATCCTACCTCCAGTTGGTGATACTTTGGCAAGACCCCCTTACACTACCTGCCTACCTGGGATATGAGTGTAAGTCATTTTGGATAAAAGTGTCTGCCAAATGCATAAACATAATAATTATGAAAGAATGAAGAATAGAACACAACAGTAATGCTTCCATTAAGCTCTTATTAGGGAAGGGTATTCAAAGTAAACACAAGAAACTTGTGCTAAAAAAAATGGACCAGAATCAGTGAATAATTCCCTAAATTCAACAATTAATCTTCTAATACTGGCTCAGTACCTAATGAAGAACCTCCTGATCCCTGTAATCCCTATATAGACCAGTGAGCAGTGCTGACCAACATGTCATTGGGCTCATCAGGTGGGAACCTTTACTTAAAAAACCTACTCTTGATTCAGAAGTGTTGGCTAATTATCGACCTATATCCAATCTCCCTTTTTCGTCTAAAGTTCTTGAAAAAATAGTTGCAGTTCAACTTTGTGATCATTTACATAGAAATAATCTGTTTGAAGAGTTTCAGTCAGGATTCAGAGTGCATCATAGCACAGAAACAGCACTGGTGAAAGTTACCAATGATCTCCTCTTAGCCTCTGATAGCGGACTTGTGTCTGTGCTTGTCCTGTTGGATCTCAGTGCTGCATTTGATACGATCTATCACAGCATTCTGTTACAGAGACTTGAACATGTTATTGGGATTAAAGGAACTGCATTAGGCTGGTTTAAGTCATATTTATCTGATAGATTCCAGTTTGTTCTTGTAAATGAAGAATCTTCCTCACACATTGGAGTAAGTCATGGAGTTCCTCAGGGTTCTGTGCTTGGACCAATTCTTTTTAATTTGTACATGCTTCCATTAGGTAACATTATTAGATAGCATGGCATAAATTTCCATCGTTATGGTGATGATACTCAGCTGTACTTATCTATGAAACCAGATGAAACCAATAGGTTGGTCAGACTACAAGCCTGTTTTAAATACATAAAAACCTGGATTACTCAGAACTGTCTGCTTTTAAATTCAGACAAAACTGAAGTTGTTCTCTTTGGACCTGAGCGCTTCAGGGAGAAATTATCTAGTTATATAGTTACTCCAGATGGTATTTCCTTGACTTCTGGTTCTACAGTGAGGAACCTTGGAGTTATTTTTGACCAGAATTTATCATTTGACACACATATAAAACTGATTTGTAGGACTGCCTTCTTTCACCTTTGTAATATTGCTAAAATCAGGAAGATCCTTTCTCAGGGTGATGCAGAGAAACTAGTTCATGCATTTGTTACTTCAAGATTGGACTACTGTTATTCCTTATTATTGGGCTGTCTCACATATTCTCTGAAAAGCCTCCAGCTGATCCAAAATGCTGCAGCCAGAGTTCTGATGAGAACTAACAGGAGATATCGTGTTTCTCCAGTTTTAGCTTCTCTTCATTGGCTCCCTGTTAAATTCAGAATATAATTTAAGATTCTTCTTCTCACATATAAAGTTCTTAATGACCGAGCTCCATCATATCTTAAAGATTTAATTGTAAGGTATTTTCCTAACAGAGCACTTCGCTCCCAAACTGCAGGTTTACTTGTTGTTCCCAGAGTTTCTAAAAGTAGAATGGGAGGTAGAGCCTTCAGTTATCAGGCCCCTGTCTTGTGGAATAAGCTGCCAGTAAATGTCTGGGAAGCAGACACCCTTTCCACTATTAAGATTAGGCTTAAAACTTTCCTTTTTGATAAAGCTTATAGTTAGGGATGGCTCAGGTAATCCTGAAACATCCCATAATTAAGCTGCTATAGGCTTAGACTGCTGGGGGAGCTCATCTGTCACACCTTTCCTCACTTTGCTCTCTTTTTCCCCCTGTTTAATTTCTCAAATGATTTTATGTACATGACCTGTCCAGGGTGTACCCCGCCTTTTGCCCGATGACTGCTGGGATGGGCTCCAGCCCACTCGTTATCCGTGTTGTGGTTATTAACTTGTGTTTCCCTGTTCCTACAGGTATCCTTTGAATGGTGTTATGGTGTTTTCCCCCCTCTTTTCCCTCTTTTCTGTCTTCTCAAATCCCAGCTGGTCGAGGCGGATGGCCACCCTTCCTGAGTCTGGTTCTGCCAGAGGTTTCTTCCTGTTAAAAGGGAGTCATTCCTTTCCACAGTCGCCACAGACATGCTCAGGACGGGAGATTGGACTGAAGACAAGTTTCGGTGCAGTCTGTTGGTTTTCTAAGCTAGGATATTATTTTTGAATTGGCTCCATATGAATGAATTGGATTATGATTACAATGAATTGAATTCCAATTGTCTTGAACTGGACTATATTATTTAAGTGCCTTGAGATGACAATTGTTGCAATTTGGCGCTATATAAATAAAATTGAATTTAATTAAATTGAATTGAACCTCCTTTCATCAGTATTTCATCTAGTTTGGCCTACGACACCTCCAGGAGGCTTGACAGTGATCACTGGCGTCCCAGAGTTACTCCCCTAATGTCAGCCATCACTGCTCCTCACACCACAACAACCATCTTTTCTACCACAAGCAGTATCATTATCAGCTACCTCAGCCTCTCACCAACTGCACACCAGTCATAATGGGGTGGGGATACAAACCCTAGTTTGTCAGGGGGTAGAAATAGAAGATTTAAAGATAAGAAGGAATAAGATTCAAACCCTGGTTTGAGTAGGGGGTGATGAAAGTGAAAATGGTGCCAGAGGTGGAGGCAGGACACGGCACTAGCAGATTTAGCAGACAAACTCGCCCAAACAGTCCAACAGGTTTCAAAAGATTCACATGGGCCACACCCTCCACTTAAATATAGATTATAGATTCAAGATTCAAGAGGCTTTATCTATCCTGAGGGAAATTGCTGTGCAACAGTTATGGAACAAGGGGAAAAGTGCTAAATAAAATAAAATAAAATAAAAATAAAAATAAAAATAGAATAGACAAATAAGATCAAATAAAGCTAACATAAAATAACATAAGTAACTGAGTACAATATGTGTGGTGTGCAAATAGCAAATAGCAGCCTCAATAAAGAAAACAGTATGTACAAGCAAGTGATTAGGAGAAGTGTCATTGTAAAGTGGCATTGGGTAAAGTGACATAGGTATTTGATCTCAGGACACAGTGATTCCACTAAAGATGAATTTGAGAGTCTGATGGCCACAGGCAGAAAGGACTTCCTCTGGCTGTCAGTCCTACAAAGGGGTGGAATGAGTCAGGTTGCTGACGGTGCTTCTGTGGGAGGTAAGCACCTGGTGGAGAAGGTGAGTGTTGTTGTCCAGGATGCTGTGTAGTTTACACAGCATGTGTAGCTTCCTCTCAGACATCACCAACAAAGAGTCCAGCTGGATCCCCAGGACGGAGCTGATGATCTTGTTGATCTTGTTGGCATCTGCTGCCCTAAACCTGCTGCCCCAGCACACCAAACCAAAGAAGATGGCACTGGCTACCACCGACTGGTAGAACATCCTCAGCGTGATGTTACATACATTGAAAGACCGGAGCCTCCTCAGGAAATATAGACTCTTCTTGTACACAGCCTCCGTGTTCTTGGCCCATTTCAGTTTGTTGTCCAGGTGTACACCAAGGTATTTGTAATCCTGAACCACTTCCACAGTCTCACCATTGATGGAAATGGGTGTAGGGGCAGATTCCCTATTTCCTGGATTTCTGCCTTACCCTAAATGCTACCCCTGCTGGGCCCCCAACTACTATTGCTTCTTCTAATCCAAATCCACTGACTGGACCTTACTGCCTCATCTGACATTTCCTTCACTAGCTTCCTCAAACTCTGTCCACTTACACCCAACTCCCCCAACAACGAGACAACGGACTTTGCAACAAATCCTCTACATACTTCTTCCACTGGACAGAACCTAACTTTCTCTGTTTCTGCCCCCAGCTCTACATATCTAACTTTTTTCCTTTCATATACTTCTACTACTAAGTCCTCCCAAAGAACAGTCAGCTCTCTGAATAGATTCTTATTCTACTCCTAGACCACAAGACTATATCAGGTCTTAGATTTGTAGAGGCTATTTATTGGGGAACAACAAGCTTTCCTCCTAAATCTACCATCATCTCCCAATCACAAGCATCCTCTAAGCTGCCTTGCCTCCTTATTGTCTTATTAACTTTCTCCCCCTCTTGAACAAACTAAATTGCTACTTTCTTCGCCTTAGACCCTCATAAATTTACCTGCCTTCATTTATCTTCAATACCTGCAGCTAAGCTTCTTAATACTTGGTTATGTCGCCACACATATCGGCCTCGTGACAGACTAACCTTACAACCTGACAAAATATGTCTTAGAGTTGCAGGGACATACTGAACATAACGGGTCTCCATTTCCTCAGAGTTTTTGGTTGTGGGGAGTTGGCAATACAACAAAAATCTAATATTCCTTTCCTCCATGCTCCAAAGCTCTTTCCAACTAATTTTTGTCTTCTCTACACCTTCCCAATTCAACCACTGTCCCTGCTTAGCCTGAGTCACTGCCGTTGTATCCCTTTGTAACATTTCCTCCTGTCTACGAACCTGCTCAACAACTAGCTTTCTCTTCTGCTTGGGACCTGTTCTGCTCCTCACCGGTTTGGCTGGGTCAAGGTTCAAGCCTCCCTGGCCTATTTGAACATTACTCACAATCTCTGTATGTCTAAAATGTGCTTCTGACTCCTGTGCTGCCATTCTTGGATTCCATTTCAGTATCAATGTCAGTATAAACAAGCGTGTTTTGTGGTCTACCTGTTCATGAGTCCATCCATCCATTTTCTATACCGACAGTCCGTTAATCGGGTAGCGGGTGGGCTGGAGCCTATCCCAGCAGTCATCGGGCAAAAGGCGGGGTACACCCTGGACAGGTCGCCAGTCCACATAGAGACAAACGAGACAAACAACCATGCACGCTCACACTCACTCCTACGGACAATTTGGAGCCACCAATCAACCTGACATGCTTGTTTTTGGATGGTGGGAGGAAGCCGAAGTACCCGGAGAGAACCCACGCATACACAGGGAGAACATGCAAACTCCACACAGAAAGGTCCCAGGCAGGGCTCGAACCTGGAACCCTCTTGCTGTGAGGTGACGGTGCTAACCACCACTGTGAGCAGATAAGTTTTAGATAAATTACACTTGTACATCTAGACATTTTTTAAATAGCCATTATTGCCATTTTTCATGCAATCAGTAGGACCCTGATTTCATATACATCATTACTTTTTAGTAATCACAGTATAACCCTAATCAGTGTCCAACCACCACGACGAGGCTGCTCTCAAAAAAATTAATCATTAACATTAATCATTTTTTTCTTTTCAACAGGTTCTACATAATTTTATTTTGTTTGTTGAAAGCAAAAGAGGTAGGGTAATGAAACTTTCTGACCTAATATTCAGCTAACATAAAATTAATGACAACTACTTAAAATCACTCCTGATGCACAAAAAAACCTTGATTTGTCTGTGTTGGTTTGACAAAGCATATATCCTTTCAGCCTACATATTTTGCATTTCTTCACTCAATGTAAACAAATGATGTTACTTCAACAACTAAAATGCTCATTCAGTCAATTCATATTAAGTCTTGATATGGAACTATATTAACAACCAAATTTTTGCAGCGACTGTTTATTCGTGTGGATGGCCCTGAACAAATGCGAACAAACTAAGACTGACACTTGAGAAAAAAGAAGCAAAAATAAAATAAAACCATCACTGTGGTCTACAAATGCAAGAGATTTGCAATGATCAACTATGTGGTACAGAAATATATTCATACCAAAGAACACTAAAATGAAGAGAAAAATACCTATGGCTGTTTAGTATGAACCCATCGCACGTCTGACCCGTCATCAGAGCACCGTCACACCAGCTGCCATGAACTCAGGAAACACCCGAGATCTCTACACTCCAGCACAGGAAACACCGCAAGATCCCTGCGCACTGGGCTGGAAGGAATTTATGGAGGGGATTCCAATGTTCTGCGACCTGTGCAGAGATTCATCCCACATTATTTGGTCAAAATCAATACTCAATCCATCGGCAATAAATGAACCCTGACTGAAGAACACATCAGGGAGAAAGGACTGGACTTCATGTCCTTAACAGAAACCTGGCATCAGCCAGAGGTGTACTTCGCCCTCAATGAAGCCTGTCCACCTGGTTACAGTTACTTGGAGGCAGCATGCAGCACTGGCCACCGACAGGACCTGGAGCTGTCCCCCATCCCGCACAACAACATCCTGCGAGTGTCTTGTATTTAAATGTAAGCCCCCTTTTCCCATAACTGTTCTCCTCAAATACCAGCCCCCTAAACCCAACTCTGCTTTTATCCTGGAAATGTCTGATTTCCTCACAACACTCTGCACTACCTCTACCATAATCCTGGGATATTTAAATATTCATGTCGACACCCCTTAATTCCACTCAGCTGCCGATTTCCTTCAGCTACTGGACTCCCTCAATATACCACAACATTACAATGTCCCCACACACTTAAGGGGACACACACTCGACCTGGTCATCACAAACTCTGCCCCCATCACCAACCTATAGGTTTACGACTTTGGTGTGTCTGATCACAAAGTTGTGTCAATGGAGTTGCCCTACCCTTCTCCCCACACCAAACTCGCACAGCAGATCCACTTCAGAAATCTGAAAAATGTCAACATGGATGTCCTGGCTCTGGCCCTTCAACTTCTCTCCTCTGGCTCTGCTGACTTCCTCTCTGGCGCTGACTTAGTGGATTCCTATAACCAGTCCTTGAGCCGTCTTTTGGACCCTCACCCCCCCATAACATTCAGGTCAGTCTCCTTCTCGTGCTCAGCACCCTGGTACACCTGTGAGCTGTGTAAGATGAAGGCTGCTGGGTGTGTCATTGTCTCAAGGCCTCTGAACTGACTGTTCACAAATAGGCATACAGAGAGCACAGGAAGGTGTATGCAGAATCTCTGAGGGATGCACAGTCCAGGTTTTATTCCACCGTCATCAACAGCAGTCCCGGTAACTGTAAACAACTTTTCTCAACTATAGATCATCTTCTCAAACTGTCTTCACTTATCCACTCTGAGGCCACTGAGGATAGGTGCAATATGCACATCATCATCCACTATCTGATATTGTCCAGCCTCTTTGCTCCTTCTCTGATGTCACACTTGAGGAAGTGGTCAAAAACATGAAGTCAACCACCTATGCTCTGGACCCTTTTCCTTCATCCCTGCTGAAGACAAACACCTCTGCAATCTCTCAATTCATCACCAACATCATAAAACACTCCCTCCTGGCCGGCCGTATCCCATCTGCATTAAAAACTGCTGTCATCAGACCACTACTGAAAAAAACCACCCTGTAGCCGTCGGTTTCTCCATCAACAGGCCTAAGGTTCTAGAAAAAAACAGTTGCAGCACAACTTCAGGATCACCTCAAACACAATAATCGTTTTTAGAAGTTTAAGTTTGGTTTCCGCCCTGGCCACAGCACTGAAACAGCCTTGGTCAGGGTCACCAATGACCTCCTGATGGCAGCAGATACTGGTTCCCCATCTCTAATCACCTTCCTGGACCTAACAGCTGCTTTTGACACAGTTGATCACAACATCCTCCTTCACCGTCTGAAATACATAAATGGACTCTCCGATAATGTACATAACTGTTCATCTCATATCTGACCAATAGAACGGAATCACCCTGGGCATAGCAAAGTCACACACCCACAACGTCACATACGGTGTCCCTCAGGGCTCAGTGATGGGCCCCACCTTCTTCACCCTCAATCTGCTTCCCCTGGGCAATATCATCAGGCCTGGGGTATCCTACCATTGCTATGCTGATGACACACAGCTCTAACTGAGGACAACCCCCAGTTCTCCTGCATTCCTCTCAACATCCACACTCACCACCTGCCTAGAGGAGATAGAGGCGTGGATGAAGCTCAGTTATCTTCAGCTGAACAGTTCAAAAACAGAAGCCATCCCAGTTGGCACACCACATCAGCTCTGCTCTTCCACCATTACCTGTATTACCTTCTCTGGCCAAAACATCCTCCTTTCCACATTTGTCACCAACCTATGTGTTAAAATGGACCCCTATCTCACTTTTGACACCCACATCAAATACCTCTGTAAAACAGCTTTCTACCACCTCAGGAACATTGCCAAACTCACCCTGACAGATGCAGAGAAGCTCGTCCACACCTTTGTCTCCTCCAGGTTGGATTACTGTAATGCTCCCCTCATCAGAATCTCTAGCAAGAACCCCCAGAGACTGCAATACATTCAAAACAGCGCTGCCAGGATTCTGTTAAGGGTCCGCAAATACAACCCCACCACCCCCGTTCTGAAATCTTTATACTGGCTCCCCGTCCCACTCAGAATTGAGTACAAGGTGTCCCTCCTCACTCATCAGTACATTCACGGACATGCCCCCCCAATACCTAAAGGGATTACTCATCCTCCAGACTTCTACATGCACCCTCCGTTCTGTAACTAAGAACACCCTCCAAGCCCCCAGAATCGAGCTTTGCACTATAGGCAATCAGGTCTTTTCCTCTGCAGCTCTGAGGCTGTGGAAAACCCTCCCTGGCGAACTGAGGGCCCCACAGACTGCAGAGGCCTTTAAACTAGGTCTAAAACCTCATATTTTTTTAAAAAAAGCTTATAGCTAAAATGTATTTTATAGGCTCTCCTTTTAAATATATATTAACATTTTCTTCTTTTATTTTTTTGGCTCTCCTTTTAAATATATAGTAAGATGTTCTTGTCTTATTTTTCTACTCTGTAGCACTTTGAGATTGATAAAATGTAAAGTGCAATACAAATAAAATGTATTATTATTATTATCATTATTATTATTATTATCATTATTAATTAAAACATGAATTTCACTCTCAACTGGAAATCTAAAAGAAATAAACAAATAAAAATACAAACACATAGAAACAAAAAAACAAAACAATACCATGCAACAAGTATTCTCAAATCTAGCTGCAGCATGGTTTACTGAAAATATTACCGAAAGTTGTCATGATGTGACGTGGTATGCTGATGTGTCATTCACCCCCTCTCATTTAATGCTTTCACTAAAGAACGTCTTCTGTATTCAAACCATAAACATTTAGAGTGAAGGTGAAGCCCAAAAATGTAGTTTAGACTCTTCCATTTTAAACACATTCAAATAATCACAGCTGTCTGATCGCGAGATGAGGCAGCGTGGAAGTTTTTCAGGTTTACTGTGTTGTTGTCATGTTATTGGTAACTTGACAGTGGAAAAGGATTGCAAATATTTGTCAAAGTGCCAACCAGGTTTCACATCAAAATCCAAATAATCCTAAGCATTAACTGGGACTGTTGTTGTTGATCATCTGTACCTTTGTTGAAAGTCTGCCAGCATCCAGTTAGAGGAAGATCTTCTGAAGCACCTCAAAGAACGCCTCCAGTTCCTTAATGTAGCTCAGATTCAGTGCATACAGTATATCACATCCATCAAGAGTGCACATCTAGTTTCCCAAGTTCCGGAGAGGTTGAACACCTACAAACACAATGCCATCGTCTACTGGAGGAGTGGTGGCATAACCTTCGTCCACTATGCTGTAGATGCCAAGGGTCACCTGTTCAATTTCCCTCTGGACCCCAAGTCCACGTGAATCATTCAAAAAAGAGAAATACAGACAAAACTAATGAAACACTGAAATGCTGACCGGATGACAAAATTCAATCAAGTGGTTTTTGATTAGAAAGGTATGCACCTAAAAATTGGAAAAATGTCAGTTCAATCTAGACAAATTTGACATATCCTTGGCTGAGGTATAAGGAAGAATTTGATTAAATTCCTTCTATATAATTATTTAAACAGTCATGGGATCAGGATTGTATGTACAAGATTAATCAAATTGCTTTGAGTAACTCCCATGAACAAACACACAAGAAATTTAAAAGCTAAGTATAAATTTCAAGTAACTAACATTACCAGGTATTCTTTGAAGAGAATGCTCGGGTCTTCATTAAGGTAGATACAAAGTTCTTTGCAGATCCTCTCCCTCCTCTTTCCAATTGTTTTACAAAAACATTTCAGTCTTTCAAAAACACATCTGAACAAATCTGAGGTGATATTAATCAGGGCACTTGGTGGGAGGGAGTAGTTTTATTTTGGATTCACCTTACAGTCTTTCACCTTTGACCATGAATCTAAAATAAATAATAGCACAACATACTTGTGTGATTGGGGCCACCAACATGCTTTTTTCCCCTCTTGCAGATCCTCCCTATTTCTTGAAAATTTCGATGAGCTGGGCAGTGTTTTGGTCAAATTGTGAAAGGAAATTTGGTGACGAGGGGACCAGTGTTTATTCTTACAAATAGTGCCTCAGCCTGAAAAGAAAGTGCACAAAGAAGCATTTTAATGTTATCAACTAAACATTTAACATTATCAATTACACATTTAATGATATCAACTAAACATTTAACGTTATCATTCAAACATTTAACGTCATCGTTTAAACATTTAACGTTATCAACTAAACATTTTGTGTATCAATTAACGTACATATTTATCAACCTTTTTTAGTCGTGGCCATTTTCTTCACCATGTTGAGATTGCAGAAACAATGTGTAAACACAGCAATATTTTAGTCTATATAATAATCCATCAACAACTAAGACTGAGGTAAGATACAGCAGTTGCACCTTATAATATCTAAAAATATTTAATAAGTATTGACGATTAATATATACCAAACATAAGCCCTAATTTTAATTAATAATGGTCCTATGATACCTTGTTAAAAATGTTGGTCAGACTTTGTAAAAGAAGACGCCCTGCAATTTGCGACCTTAACCATGCATACATGTGCAATGCATCCCAGTAGTTCTTTATAATATCATATTACAGTTATTGAAAACTACATCAAATTGGAAATGTATTCATAATAGATATCAGGTGCATCAGGATTTCATTAAGTAAGGTGCTAAATTAACTAATGCTGTACTTATATCATCAAAATATTATCTGATACACAATATTTTATGAAATAAACCTTCATATATTAAGGATATAAGTACAAAGTTAATTAGTTTTGCCCCTCTTTTAAAAGGTAGTTATTAATGTAACCAGAAGTGCAGCTGTGCACCTGTGCTGTACAAAGTCAGACCGATGGCCTCATAGATCTAATATACATAAGTTAGCATCTACATCGCTTATGACTCACCTTGAAACATTTCAGAAACAGATTTGGATGATTTTCATGGTTTTTCAGTTAAAGTTTAATTTGTGCATACAGTGGAACATGCTGTTTGTGTGGTGGAATCCCCATTCTCATGTTCAGGCCGCAGACTGAGAAGTGAGGTCAGCTGTTCAACCCTTCTCAGACAAAGCTAAAAACTGAGTGAACATTTTGATTAGATTTTTCTCAGTGGAAGTGGAAGCAAAATAAAAAATATGATTCTCAAAATATTCCTGTAGAAAAAGCATGATGCCGCCTATGGTAATGACACCCACTTATGCTGCTCACAGGTCACTAACATGAATGTTGCATCAGTGTGTAATTTTTCAAAATCAATCTTGAACTCTGGACCCCTGCAAAATCTGACCAGTGATGACATGTTTCGCTGCATGTCCTCCTTCAACCGCTGGCTGTCCAGATGGTGTCCAGCAAATAACGTGGGCTACACCTGCTATGTGTCATATGTATTGTAATACATATAACACACCTTATGAACATGTTAACAAGGTTAAAAACGTTAGAAATTGCAGAACGTTTATTATCTTATATTTACAGAAAGTGTAACAACAGTATAAACAATGTAAGTGAAACAAAAGCTCCCACTATTACCACATTACACATTGCAAAACAATTTTAATAGAGCTGATTTTGACAGTCTTTGCAGGAAACCCACTCTAGCCATAGATAGGCAGCTTTTTATTTATCTTCCACCACCATACACCCTTCCCTTCTCCTTCATCACAATGATTAGCATTATTAAGTCTCATCAGTCCAAATCAACAGCCCCCACCCCACCCCATGAGCAGGGAGAAGCTCATCAGACATCACTAATCAAGTATAGCTTGATGCTAGTTTTCAGCCAATCATCTGTGGCCTCTGGCGCCATGACTAAATAAGGTTGATTCGATCAGCCTAAATTTTTAATCAGACGTTTGAACTGCTGTGGTTATTTCAACAGTTGTCCTAGTCTTTGTTGTGCTGGGTGGGGTCAAGATAAGGTCAAGGTGACTTTGTCTGGGGAAGCAAATATGTGGCAGTACTGTGCCTCCTCTGCACTGTGGTTTGTTGATCATACTTTGTTAAGAATGTTTTATGATACTACAGAAAGTGCCATTTTAGGTATGAAAAAAAACAAACTGCAGTGTTTCAGCATAATGTGTCCATTTTAGATACTGCTTAGAACATTTGATCAGTCAGAGTACTGAAAAATGATAACTTTAACCTGAAAGCAAAGACCAGGTGTTCTTAGACATCCATTGATTTGTCTTATGAACAACTGATTTCTCAGACAGTTAAAATTGAATGTTTAAATTAAAAGTTTAATGCAGACTTTCTGCTGAAACTTTTTGTAAAGTTTGATAGACAAAGTGTGAAAATAACATGTCTGCCTTCAGGGTTTTTTTGTTGTTTTGCAGTTTACAACAAATGCTCATCAGTAGTTATACACTGAAATTAGAGGCGGAGTGAAAGGCTGAACTGAATGCAGCAGTAGATACAGCAGCAGCTTTCTGTCCAAAACTCGCCATGTTTGTCGGATCAGCACAAGTAAATACCTACTCCGCAAAGGTTAATGTCCAGCTAAGAATGTCTCAGATATTTCAGTTCATTTAGTGGGATGAAACACATTTAATACACTGCATTTTGTCTGCTGTATGTCATTAATTAGATTTATTGTCATGCATACAGTCATACACACGAAATTTGGCCTCTGCTTTTAATCCATCCAGGCTAACACACACTCATAGAGACAGATGCCATACACTGGAGTGGTGGGCAGGCATTCACAGTACCCAGGGAGCGTGGGGGTACAGTGCCTTGCTCAAGGGCACCTCGGCTGTGACAAGGAGGTAGATTGATAAATTCAGCTGTCAGTTTCACCAATCTTTTTGAGTGGCGAGAGTGGGAATCAAATCGCCAACCTTCCGGTTATTAGTTAATGGACGACTCACTTTAATCACTGATCCACGACCGCCATTTGCTGGAAAGTGCACAGCGCCACTTCCAGGTGTTTATTCTTTATTAAAATGGGTTAGAAATGGGTTCCAGATGTAATTGAATTTGATAATTTGAAGTTGACATTTATGCAAATCAGATTGATTTTATCTATGGTTAAATACTATTATATTAAATATCCAGAAGACTGGTCCAGTGATCGATGTGTATCGACATTTTTTATTTCCTGGTTTGAAGGATTATTTTTTTGGTGATAGTTAGAGAAATGAGGAGTGGGTTTCTTTGTTTAACAGGGAAGTTTTTAACTTCTGTCATATTACCAAGTAGACAAAGAGATGGAAAGGATGTCACGACCTGATTTCTGCTCCTCATGCATGATCCTAATCACGTCACCTGTGTCTTGCAATCACTCTCATGCTACTCACCTGCCTCTCTATATTGAAGCTTTCTCTTGTCCCTCCAGTGCCAGAATGCCTTCACATTGACAAGCCTTGCCTGTCCTTGGACCTTGCCTCCTTGCCTGCCCCAAACTGTAAGTCCGGATCACAATTCAGAGGAAATACTGACCACATATAACATATCATGCTTGTAACAAACTCAATTATAACTTTAAAGTTACACATCATAATGTTCAATACTCTTTCATAGAAAACAAATTCCCCTTCATTTTACTGTAGTTAAAATACTTTTGCTAAGGATATATTCAAACTCATCAATTTAAACAACAGCCTTATTACCATAAAGTCCTTTTAAGTATAACTTCTGTTTACTCAAAATATACAAACTATATGTAGAAAATCTTCTTAACTTAAATATATCAAAACATTCATCTTAAGCTTATATGTCTGACTTAACTTCAGAAAGTGCATTTTCATTCATTTTTTTGTCCCTGTTATAACAACCTGAACGGCAAGGGGTAGACTACCCTGCTATTAAGACATATGCCGGGAATTATTCTGCCCCTTTATGGCACTTTCTGTCTAAGTCACAAAGTCTGTGAGATGAGTTGGCAGTCTCCTGGTTCTTTGAGGTCTACTGTCTTGCTGGGAAGCGTCATCTAGCTCTATCTCAGCAGATACACCTGTCGGCTCAGGAGTGTCTTGTTCAAGCTCAGCCCATAGCTTCACAAATGATACATGACGCATCATCTTCTTGCCATCCTTTCAATAATGACCGATTGACCTTTTTGATTTCTTACTTTGTAGGGGTGCGTGCCGATCATATGGTGTTGAAAGTTTATTTCGCTTCCGCTGCCGTAACAGTACTTTGTCGGGCCTGTTTCACTGTGCTTTCTTTTACTCTTCCGACTCTTTTTGCATTTACACGTCCCTTCTCCTTCTTCACAGCATCAGCCTTACGAACAGCAGCATTGTGTAGTATAGGTTGCAGCTGTGATCCTGAGAGTTCAGGAAGCTTGGTTCTGATCTGTCAGTTGAATAGTAGCTCGGCCGGACTGTGACCTGTGAGGGGTGCTGCGATAAGCTAGAAGAAATACATCCAACTCAGTGCGCCAGTCTTTTCCTTCAGTGTGAGCTGCACGTATGGCCTTACAAAGGGTTCTGTTCTGCCTTTCTACACCTACTGTGAGTTTCAAGTCTTTATCCCGCAGAAGCTGTCTGCGCAGTGTGTTTGACGAGCACTTGTCAATCACTTGATTACGTAAGAAATCATCTCTGTTGTCCCCAATCTCACATGTAGCTGCTAGCTTATTTGATCTACACACAAAATTGTCTATGGACTCTCGTTGCATTTGTTCTGCTTGTCTGAACACATCTTTCATTGGGGATATTTTTCTGTGGTGTAAAATAAGAATTTAACTTGTTTACTGCACCGTCACAGTCCACCTCGTCTGCCGTTCCATCCATAGTGAAGAATATGTCTTTGACCTCAGCTCCTGCTAGGTGTAGCAACAAAGCTCTTTTCCGTGAGTTGTCTCGAATTCCTGATGCTACTAAATAGTTAAACTATTTAGCCACTTTTGCCAGTGGATGCTGACATTAGCTCATTTAGATCATTGTCGCCATTTGTAATGTTTCCTTACTTCTGTTTAATATTAATAATCGGGCTCCAGTCAGATAATCATTACCATGCTTATCATACATCTGTGTTGCCAGACACTACAATATTGAAGTCTGAGGTCACTGGTCATAACAGATGGAGTGATTCTATAGCTCCTGCATACACGGGAAGAAAACACACAGCACAGCCGTCCGTCAAGTGTAGAGCAGGATGTGAGAATCCCAGTCAGGCGTAGTACCGTCGGACCTAAAAAGTGACATTTATGGCCACCAGCAGGTGGTGCTATGAGCATGTGTAAGTTTGGTCATATGTATGTGTTCTGGGTGGAGCCCAAGTGCAACCTATGAAGTTTGGTGAAGATTGGATGTGGGAGTTATAAGCTTCTTTGTTTTTCATGGCGAGCAATGGCCAGTCATCAAACTTTGAGGTTTCGCCACGGCTACACTCTGTAAGGTTTGAGAAAGCTTTGCAAGATTATTTATCCCATGACTGAAGAGTACCTGGCCAAGTTTGAAGTCTGTAGCATGAAATATGTAGGAGTTCGATCATATGCGAGGTGTGGAAACGGATAAAAATGACGCCAAAACGAATGTTCCACTCAAAATGGCTGACTTCCTGTAGACCTGCCACCATGGTGTCGATAGGCTTTTTTGTGCGTCTGGGCATGACGACGGCAGGTACCGAGTTTCGTCAGGGTACGGCAAAATGACCCCATTAGTTTGGCGTTATTGCAATGTTGTAGGTGGCGCTACCATTTTGCACCGCCAATGTTCACGAATCGAGGTTTAGAGCAAGTTGAGCAAATAATAATAATAATAATGCCTTCAAGAACAATAGGGTCTTCGCAGTTCACTTCTCGGGCCCTAATGATGGCACTTAAGACCCCATAAGGGCTGAGTTTTTGAAATGCAGAGTCTGTATAGTGTAGAGATAAGACTGCCACCTTTCATGTGGATGACCTGAGTTTATGTCCCCTGCATGAAAGGTACAATCTCCAGTAGGGGTCCTTGGGCAAGACCCCATTACCCTACCAGTGTAAGTCACCTTGGGTAAAAGCATCTGCCAAATACATAAACCCTAAAAGTATTCAATTATTGTATTACACAAAAAGGAGTGGCAGACATAGACACACACTGTTAAATTTTTTGATCTAAAACTAATAAAAAAAAAATTAATTTAAGTTTTGGGTAGCTTAATATATATGAAATTGGTTTTATTTGTTGTACCAGGATGTCCAACACAGGTAAGCTGTGATTGATGTCTGTATTTGCAATTATTATGTTTATGTATTTAGCAGACTCTGTTATCCAAAGCGACTTACAAATGAATATATAACAAGCTATATAAAAAGCTAACAATAAACTACATAGAAGGAACCCACGAGTCCGACTCTGTCAGAGGTGACAGAGTAGAGATAGGGTGCAGGCATAGAGGGAAGTACAATGATAAAGTGCAGAGATAGAGGGGGTAGGTAAGTACAAGGTAAGTGCTAGGATAGGAGATGCTCTCTGAAGAGCTGGGTTTTCAAGAGTTTAGAAGATAGACAGGGACGCCCCTGTTCTGGTAGCGCTCGGTAGGTCATTCCACCATCGTGGGACGACACATGAAAAGATTTTGGATTGTCTTAGGCGTGGTGTAGGAGCTGCTAGACGACAATCCTGGGACGAACGCAGGGACCGAGTTGTGACATAAGCCTTTGCAAGAGCATTCAAGTAGATGGGAGCCGTTCCATTAAGCACTTTGTAGGCTAACATCAGTGACTTGAATTTGATGCGGGCGGCTAAGGGTAGCCAGTGGAGTTCAATGAACAGAGGGGTGACGTGTGCTCTTTTAGGCTCTTTAATGTTGCATATGATGCCAGCGTGCAAAAGACTCACAGGCTCTGTGAGGGACCGAACTGGTCAAGCACAAGGACGCAGATATGTTCAAAAAAGGAATGGGTTTTATTTACCCAAAGAACATAATATCAGGGCCCTTAAAAGAGGTCAAATGAACAAAACAAATTAAAGTCATAATAACTTCAAACCAACTGTTTAAAATGATAAGTAACTTAAGACAGAAACTGTACTAACTTAACAAAGAACCAAACTGACCTAACAAACAGGAAACAAAGGAGAACTTAAATACTGGCTGATCAGACCAATTTTCAACACAAGAGGGGTACCACATACTAACAAATAAAGAAACAGAACCAAACAGTTAGTTTAATAATCACTCAAACAAAGAATTCACATAAAACTACTCATAAATCTAAAGGAATACATCTTAACATCTAAAGAACTTAAACTACATCGTGTCCCCCCCTGATGAAGCTGCCTTGGCACAGGCTCATTGCACTTCCTGTGCATGTGGCTTTGCCTGCAGCTTGCTCACTCCTGCCCCCCCAGCTCGCACATGGCTCCCCCCAGCACCGATAGAAGAAAACAGGTTTAACAAATTTAACAAAGTTGAAAATACAATTAGAGCTAAATGTGCGCGCTTACAAACAGAAATAATGTATTTAAACTAAGTTTAAACAAATATGTAAACAAAATGATATCAAGAAATACACATAAGATAACTGAAAGTGTTGGTGCATGGGGTTACCGACTTTTTAGCTGTGCGGCTGTAGGTGCAGCCCTCACAGGCTCTGTGGAGAGCTCTCCAGCTGGCTGCTGTTACAGGTCACTGACGCTATATTTCTGCTTAATCTGACATGTTTCAGACTCGCCCGATTTACATTAATACCTGTGTTTTGATATTTGAAGTTTCTGTGGATTCTGATTATAGATTATTAAAGTTGGTTTGCGAGGTTGTGGAGTTCCTCTGAAACAGGCAATTAGAGGAATTGTCCGAATGGCGGGAAGTTATTAAAAAATAAAACACGTCGGACTGGTGGGATGACGCAATGACGGCATGTAACCTCACCAGATTGTGGTGCAAAAAGCGTCTCTTGCTCTCATAAATTGCAGAAACTTCACTGAAGACACGCTCACTTGGGACTGATGAGGGGGGTGCACAAAGAAACTTTCTTGCTAGTTTTGCAAATCTCTCTCTCTCTCTTACTCACACACTTACATCTACGATCATGGACCATTTCCATATGGATATGTTCAGCAGCCGTCTGGAAGGACTGCTAGCGAGCAGAGTTGTAGAGGGCTGGGATGTTTGCTACATTTTCGGGAGAGTTTGCTGCCTTAATTTACCTTTGAAACATATATCTGCTCTCTGTAGCCTCTCCTCTCGTTAAAACTGTTTCTGCAGTATGTGTGAGCAGAGCGCATGCATAGCTCTCACTGCTGATTGGCTGTTACCTGGCTCTATGTGTAACCAATCAGATGGTGCTGTGGGTGGAACAATGCTGGAGACAGATTAGAGACTACATCATAGCGAAAATAACCCGGTTTGAAATTGATCTCTTATCTACCGTCGGATTAAAAAAAATGCCAAATGTTTTTGGCGGCATGAAAACAAAAGAAAAAACACATTTATTAGCCGCATCGTAAAATAAGCCGCGGTGCTCAAAGTCTGGGAAAAAGTAGTGGATATGTGGTGTAAGTTTACCGGGCCCTAAAAGTAATAGAGTATGAAGAAATGCTTACGAAAGTTAAAGCTGGAAAAACACAAGATGAGGCCATGGAAAGTACCAAAGTTTAGCTCTCTGTAATGTCGAGTCAAGCATTAATGCCATGGAAGGTACCAAGGTATGGCCACGTCAAGCAGTAATAAAATGTATATGTCATAAAGATAGTAAACAGGAGATATGGATGTAGAGGGAAGGTCAGGAGTAGTGGGAAGGACTATTACATGAATAAAGGTTTTAAAAAAGACAGGACAAAGGGCCCTGCCACGGGTAAACTAAGTAATTAAGACATAACGGATTAGGGAAAACACGCCATATGAAAGGAGGGGCCCGGGGAGGAGCATCTACAGGCCCAACTTGTATAAAAGAGGGGAACTTTCAGAAGAGTTTTCAGACTTAGCCTGGGCTACTTCTCATGCATGGTCGAATTGTAACTCTGCAATAAACCATCATTGGACCGCGAACCAGCTGAATCTGTCTCATCTTTGACACTTCGTGACTTCTCATGTTTAACTACTGAGTATAGCATATTAGGTAAATTGAACTCCACAAAAGTCACAACAGTTTATAGTCCGGAATTTACGGTAGTTAATTTGCCAGATGTTTAATTTCCTATTTCATTACTATACATGTAATGCTCATGTTTGAGTTGTTAAATAAAAAACGGTTTTATGTGTAAAACTTTCAAGTTGACTTTTGAGATAGCTCTTATATGTTTGTTTTGTTTACTTAATCAAGAAGGTGTAAGTAGTTTAATTTGTTGTTCTAAAAAACTTCCTATTTCTTGCTGCTGTCTTTATGTATGTATGTATGTATATGTATATGTGTGTGTATATATATATATATATATATATATATATATATATATATATATATATATGTATGTATATGTATGACGATTTTGATATTCTTTTTCTTATTATTCCTGCGTTTTCTGTTTTCAATAATAGTGACGATGAAATTTCTGGATAGTTGTACATCTCCATAACGAAAGCCCACTCTTTTAATGAAACTTACAAAATGTGGGTATTGGAGCCTTTGTAAGCCTTTTAAAAAGTACCATTTTTAAAAGGCTTGATATTGCACTCAATGCTTTGTGTCAGAGAGATGGGGGCAGTGTCATTGATTAGAATTTGGTGAATTGTTGTTTCTGTTACCTGTTGGGTAAGTGAGTTACTTATTAGGATAAAATCAATTCTGGAGGTGGTGGGAGGAAAAATAAGTATATCCCCTGGAGGAAAGATTACTCAGTCTCCAACTATCACCAAGTCCAAAGTGATCCATATACAGTTTTATTATATCTGTAGTATGACAGTTTTTTTAGTTATTTTGTAAGTTTGAGCTGTTCATTTTGGGCTAATTACAGTATTTAAATCTCCAGCTATAATAATATTTGTAGTGTCACATAACAATGACAAGAAATTATGACAAGGATAGGTCATCATTGTTTGGGCCGTAGAGGCTAGCAAAAATGAAAGATGTTTGGTTTAGTTGCGTTTATATAGTTATATTGCATAGTTTATAGTTTTAGTATAGTATATAGTGATTATAGAGACATATCTGCTTTTAATTTGGTCAAATGGTTGATTATTTTAGTACCTTTTAGATGCGCTCAGAATCCACATATATTCTAAAATGCTAATTTAAGTTTTTCATGATTTTTTTTTTTTGCAACAGCTATTGTATATCTTTATGCTTAAAAAAAAGAAGCGAAAAATGTATGCAGTCTAAATAGAGTGTGAGTGTTGTACGAGTGAAATACACAGAGATAAAGAAAAAAGGGAGAGAAAAAAATAAATGTCAAAACATAATTTACAAAGCAAAGCAAAAGAAGGGAAAGACATCAGGGGTAATTACAAAACTAATTATTTGCAGGATTATGTCCTGTTAGTGTTGATGATCCAGCCAATTATGAATAAGTGTTAAAGCTATTGATTAAAGGAGCCATAGTATGATGCTGGAATCCCAGCTGAGCTGTCCCTCTATGTATAGTTTGTCCACAATGATGTTTGCTCATTTATTGTTTTATCGTGTTGCTTTATGATATAGGATGTTTTCATTGTTCATTAATTCCATGTGGTAATTCGTCATTAAGTCCATATTTCTTGCCTTTCAGTTCTGTGCTTATAGTTGTAAAGAGTTCCTTGTTTGTAATACTCCACTAGGGGTGTTTGGTGGAATGTGATCTGGTTTATAGTGTCTGGTGAAAATTTCAGTTGCATTTTATTTTAGTCTTTGATCAGTGCCTCTGGGTTTTCAGATTGACGTTGGGGGATGCCAGAGAAAATCAGGCTGTTGCACATGCTTCTGGTTTGAATCTCAAGTATAGTTTCTTTCATCATTTTGTTTTCTTTTATGACTGTAACTTAGATTAGTATAATTGTTAAATGGTATAAGTTGTAACTCTACATTACAAGTGTGCCCCCCTCCACCAATAGCCTTCTCAAATCATATTGAAGGAAAACTTTCTTTCTTGTAAGCCTCTTTTTGTCTTGAATGTGATGGTACACCAATAACTTGGCATTTTTGAGATTTTAGTTTTTAGGTGGCAAAAATGAGCTCCTCTATTGTCCCTGCTCTCAGTAGCTGTTAGCTTGGCTTTCCCATAAAAATGTCTGCCTGCCTCTCCTGATAGACAGCACTCTACATCATACAATCCCACTTAAAATAACCTGAAATATCCCTTGTCACAGAATTTCCCCTTGAGGTTTGAGGTCCTTTTAGTTCAAACAAAATAAATGCTACAGAAGTAGAGACCAGTCCAGTCATTTTTATGGGGAATTCTGGGTTATGTTGGATGAGAATTTAAACCGTTTTCAATATACAGCAGCTTGATGATGCTTTTTTTAAGTAGCACATAAAAGAAATCATTCTGACACAGACATCCTCTGAAAACTGACACTCCTCATATTTAGCATTTTTCTCTAAGATATTAAAATCCTACTGTTGCATTTACTCTTCTCTGTTTTCACGGCACCCAGTGTTTATTCCATCAGTTTTAAAGGCACTCTCGAAAAATATTCTGTTATGTGCTCCCTTTTTCTTTTTCATATGTGCTTTTTCAAATATGCTTTGCAAGAAGGTTATGAATACAAATTCAGGCCAGTATACTATTTAAGCTTCACGTTGGCACCAGAAATAACATCCTATCTATTCTTCAACTGTAGAAAACATTTTATGATTTGGCACCCAGAGTATGTCTATCACTTGAGATTTCCTTTCCATTTCACAGAGATGCTACCTGCTGCTGCAGTTTGGGCAGGAAATTGAGCCACAGCCAAGCAAAGCAACCACCTGGCATGAAGATGAGACTTGGTTTTTATGTCCCTGCAGGTGAAAGATAAGATTGACGACAAGAATGCATTTAAAATGTTGATGTTTTGTCTCCAGTATTTCTTCCTGCCTTCAGCGCTGATCTACAGAATTAAATCAACCTATGAAGATAAAGTAGGCAATGAGAAATGTTGAGCTAAGAGCTGTGTAAGTCATACTCAGCAAGACAAGTTATTTTCTGTCGTTATTAAGATATTTTTGGTGGAATTTGGATATTGAACTCATATTGTGTTGAAGGCTTAAAGCTTTGGAGCAATAAAAGTTGTCTCCGGGTACTCTGGTTCCACTATCCAACAACACGCATGTTAGGTTAATTGGTGTCTCTAAAATTGTCCTTAGGAGTAAGTGTGAGCGTTTGTGTGGTTGTGTGTCTAGTTTGTCTCTGTGTGGCCCTGTGATAGACTGGCGACCTGTCCAGGGTGCACGCCACCTCTCGCCCGATGACCGCTGGGATAGGCTCCAGCCCCCCCGCGACCCGACCAACAGATTAAGCGAGTATAGAAAATGGATGGGTTAGCACTGTCTGCTCACAGGATGAAGGTTTCTGGTTCAGGTCTCAGCACAGTCGTTTCTGTGTGGAGTCTGCATGCTCTCTCTGTGTATCTCTCTGAGTACTCTGCTGTCCTCCTAGATTCTGAAAACATGTTGGGTTAAAGCTCCAGCTCCCTGTGACCCTATTGAGGTTAAAGCAGCGATGGAAAATGACAAATGTTTCATTAAACAATATGTTATTGTAAGCAAATAATGAAAAAAAGAAGGATGGTAATTTTACCCCAAGTCCAAACAAGGGACAGCAAATGTTCATATGACATTTTTCCCACCCAAAGTGGAAATCACAAAAACCTCTTGTGTTTGTTGTTGTGTATCGTCCACCTGGCCCTTATTCTGAGTTTCTATCTGAATTCTCAAAGTTTTTATCCCAGTTAGTGGTGAGTACAGATAAAGTCATTGTAGTGGGTGACTTTAATATTCATGTAGATGTTGAAAATGACAGCCTAAATATTAACTTTAATTCTATATTAGACTCTATTGGATTTTCTCAAAGTGTTCACAGACCTACTCACTGCCTTAATCATACCATTGACCTTGTGCTGACTTATGGCATTGAGAGTGAACAGTTAACAGTGTTCCCTCATAATCCTGTCTTGTCTGACCATTTTTTAATAACTTTTGAATTTACATTACTTGACTACACGGTTTCTGAGAAGAATTCTACATATAGAAGGTGTCTGTCAGAGAATGCTGTAACCAGATTTAAAGAGTTGATTTCATCATCCTTTTCTTCACTGCCATGTGCTGATATGACAGAGGACGGCTATCTAAATTTTACTCCAGTAGAACTTGACTCTCTTGTTGACAGCACTACAGCTTCAATGCGTACAACACTGGACAATGTTGCCCCTCTGAAAAGGAAGGTAATCAGTCAGAAGAGGTTGGCTCCTTGGTATAATTCACAGCTGCGTGCGTTAAAGCAAACTGCAAGAAAGCTGGAGAGACAGTGGCGTTCCTCTAATTTAGAAGAGTCTCAATTAGTCTGGAAAGATAGTTTAATAACGTATAAGAAAGCACTTCGTAAAGCTAGAACTGCTTATTATTCATTGTTGATAGAAGAGAATAAGAATAATCCCAGGTTTCTTTTCAGCACTGTTGCCAGGCTGACAAAGAGTCCGAGCTCTGTTGAGCCATGTATTCCTTTAACTCTCAGCAGTGATGATTTCATGAGATTCTTCATCAATAAAATTGTTTCTATCAGAGAGAAGATTAATGGAATCCTTCCCATTATTATCACTGATGTATTATCAAGTAGAGCAGCTTTAGAAGTATCTTTCGAACCTGAATTGTATTTAGACAGCTTCTGTCCAGTTGATCTTTCTGAGCTAACAACAGCAATAGTCTCTTCTAAACCATCAACTTGTATGTTAGACCTGATCCCAACCAGACTGTTCAAGGAGGTTTTCCCCTTAATTGACACTTCCATATTGGATTTGATCAATCGGTCTTTGTTGATAGGATATGTACCTCAGACTTTTAAGGTTGCTGTAATTAAACCTTTACTTAAAAAACCTACTCTTGATTCAGAAGTGTTGGCTAATTATCGACCTATATCCAATCTCCCTTTTTTTGTCTAAAGTTCTTGAAAGAATAGTTGCAGTTCAACTTTGTGATCATTTAGATAGAAATAATCTGTTTGAAGAGTTTCAGTCAGGATTCAGAGTGCATCATAGCACAGAAACGGCACTGGTGAAAGTTACCAATGATCTCCTGTTAGCTTCTGATAGCGGACTTGTTTCTGTGCTTGTCCTGTTGGATCTCAGTGCTGCATTTGATACGATCGATCACAGCATTCTGTTACAGAGACTTGAACATGCTATTGGGATTAAAGGAACTGCATTAGGCTGGTTTAAGTCATATTTATCTGATAGATTCCAGTTTGTTCTTGTAAATGAAGAATCTTCCTCACACGTTGGAGTAAGTCATGGAGTTCCTCAGGGTTCTGTGCTTGGACCGATTCTTTTTACTTTATACATGCTTCCATTAGGTAACATTATCAGACAGCATGGCATAAATTTCCATTGTTATGCTGATGATACTCAGCTGTACTTATCTATGAAACCAGATGAAACCTACAGGTTGGTCAGACTACAAGCCTGTCTTAAAGACATAAAGACCTGGATGACTCAGAACTGTCTGCTTTTAAATTCAGACAAAACTGAAGTTGTTCTCTTTGGACCTGAGCGCTTCAGGGAGAAATTGTCTAGTTATATAGTTACTCTAGATGGTATTTCCTTGGCTTCTAGTTCTACAGTGAGGAACCTTGGAGTTATTTTTGACCAGAATTTATCATTTGACGCACATATAAAACTGGTTTCTAGGACTGCCTTCTTTCACCTTCGTAATATTGCTAAAATCAGGAACATTCTGTCTCAAGGTGATGCAGAGAAACTAGTCCATGCATTTGTTACTTCAAGATTGGACTACTGTAATTCCTTATTATTGGGCTGTCCCACATATTCTCTGAAAAGCCTCCAGCTGATCCAAAATGCTGCAGCCAGAGTTCTGATGAGAACTAACAGGAGAGATCATGTTTCTCCAGTTTTAGCTTCTCTTCATTGGCTCCCTGTTAAATTCAGAATAGAATTTAAGATTCTTCTTCTCACATATAAAGTTCTTAATGACCGAGCTCCATCATATCTTAAAGATCTCATTGTAAGATATTTTCCTAACAGAGCACTTCGCTCCCACACTGCAGGTTTACTTGTTGTTCCCAGAGTTTCTAAAAGTAGAATGGGAGGTAGAGCCTTCAGTTATCAGGCCCCTCTCTTGTGGAATAAGCTGCCAGTAAATGTCCAGGAAGCAGACACCCTTTCCACTTTTAAGATTAGGCTTAAAACTTTTCTTTTCGATAAAGCTTACAGTTAGGGATGGCTCAGGTAATCCTGAAACATCCCATAGTTAAGCTGCTATAGGCTTAGACTGCTGGGGGACCTCATCTGTCACACCTTTCCTCACTTTGCTCTCTTTTCCCCCCTGTTTAATTTCACAATTGATTTTATGTACATGTGACATTATTGTGATTATTAACATATGTTTCCCTGTTCCAACAGATATCCTTTGAATGGCGTTATGGTGTTTTTCCCCCCTCTTTTCCCTCTTTTCTGTCTTCTCAAACCCCAGCTGGTCGAGGTGGATGGCCACCCTTCCTGAGTCTGGTTCTGCCAGAGGTTTCTTCCTGTTAAAAGGGAGTTGTTCCTTTCCACAGTCGCCACAGGCACGCTCAGGACGGGAGATTGGACTGAAGACACGTTTCGGTGCAATCTGTTGGTTTCCTTAGCTAGGATATTAATTTTTTGAATTAGCTCTATATGAATTAATTGGATTATGATTACAATGAATTGAATTCCAATTGGCTTGAATTGGACTATATTACTTAAGTGCCTTGAGATGACAATTGTTGTAATCTGGCGCTATATAAATAAAATTGAATTGAATTGAATTGAATTGACATCCAGCATAATCATAATCATAATCATGTTTCAGAAGGATTTCTGTCCATCACGGCCTGCTCCAACACATTATGTATGATCATATAATAGTTGATTGATTTTTGTCTTCTACCTTCTTCCAGTTAGTTGTGTATTTGCACAGACAAAATTTTGTCTGTGCATTTTTAAAAAAAATGTATGACTCACTCTACTTCATAACTTTACAGTAAAATGCTCTTGTAATCTTCATCATACTTTAGGAGGTAAATATTCTATCATATCAATTCAAGTTTTCATATAGTACAAATTTTCTGACTGTTATTTCAATTATATGACTTATAATTCAGACTTGTTTTAAAAATAGATTCAGTTCATGCAGAAAACTACACTGAAGAGCTGGAGAGTTGTGAGAAAATCTGCATGAGACTCACAGTATATTAGGGGGTGTTTTAGATTGTACGAGTGCATTCTTCTCAAAAACAAGACCTTAATGCATTTAAAATCCACCTCGACCATCCCCTGCTGACACTGATATAGTTAGTAAGTGTGGGACTTCAGTCTTACAACTGCAGGCGATGGTTAAAAACAAACCCCACTTTATCTAATGAAGTCTCATGATTCAAGCCATTCTTCTGGACACAATCCATCATTTCCTACATATGAAAAAGCTCAGAATAAATTTGCCTGTAGGAAGACTGTAAGTAAGACTTCATTACTGCTCTATAATCATTTTTTTATATTTTGAGTGACTAATGGACAAAAATGTGCCTATTACTTCTACATCAGTCTGTCTACGTTGGAGTAGACAGACTGATGAAAAAAAAAAAGGTATTTTCCTCCGGTAATGGTGCTGTTAAATAAATCATTCATAGCACCAAGCTAAATCAAATCCATTAACTTTCTAATGGTTGCTTTTAACCAGCTTTGCGCACGGAGAAGCCCATTCTATAACTATGGTGCTTTTACTCAACGAAATGTGGTTCTGAGAGTGCCTTTAGTTAATGATTTTAAAGGTATGGTTTCAGGATAATTGTAGAAAGCCACACATTTGACTGAAGGCTGTTTCAGCTGCTGTATGTTAAGACAAAGGATACCACGAGGAAATCAGCACTCTTTTTAGTCTCCTATTTATTCTATGTCGTCTCTGTGCCGTTGCCTGTATATTGCACAATGATGTCAACATCAGCAACACTGATACAACACTGATACATGTTTTTTAGTTGTTTTAGTTTTAGACTTATGAGGGTAAAAGTGTATTTTGGCTCATTTGCATCAGACAGCCACTTTTAGTCAGGTGCAATAACCTTTAGCACATCATTGTACAGCTTGGCCACTGAACTGAGTAGGGAGTGCTTTGAAATATATTGAGCTGACAGCTTTGGAACAAAACAGTATTTTTGTAATTTTTTCTATTTTCAAGGCAAGCTTGCTGTCAGATGGCTACAATACATAACACAGAAAACAATGTGAAGTGTTGAGGTTTAGAATGAAGTCAGCTCAGAAATAAAGTACCAGATCCTACAGATGGTAACAAATGATTTTATTTACAAAGTTTTGAGTTGTGGTTGAAATAAGTCCAGTTGGAATTAGTTTAGGATTGATGAGGGGCTTTCATTTAATTTCATCAGCTGCCCGCAACCACACTACCAAAAATGACAAGCTTAACTCCCCTTATACAGGCAACGTTCAGATGTTGTCCTCATGGCTCGAGAAAAGAAAGAAGTACTGAAACCTTGAACAGTAAATGGGTGCTCACAATCAGAACCACATCAATGAAAGTTTGTATTCATAATAAAATACTGCTGATGTTTGGAAATGTGATTTTAATATGTATGTATGTATGTATGCTTTATATTTAGATCAATTCTAACTTGCTCTTTCATTGTAGAACAGATGCCCCTCAGCAGTCCAGCTGTATGCAGCCAGAATGGACCCGTTCTTTATTTGAACTGTCAGCTTAATAACATGGTTTGATAATCTCATGTGGTGAGTCTCTGCTGTTTTAAGGTTTGGTTAGTAAATGTTTATGTAATTCATTTTTATCCAGTGTTCTTCTACATCTTAAATTTGCACAGTTAAGACAAATCCAAATCTAATGGGCCATAGCATTTAGAAAGCACACACATGGCTGTTTGAGGATGAAGCCTTTCTTTCTGAGATGATGCATGGACATTTTTCATGTGTCAACAGAATATAAGCTCTGTAGCCAGCCATTTTATCATCTGTTAGGAAAACTGCAGTGGCAGGTTGCATCATCAGTGTTTGTTTGTCCAAAACCTTTGCACAGTGTAGTGAATCTAATGTTGTAGCCTGTAGGAGACATTGCTGTAGCTTAGACTTGTCGCCTCTTCTTGCTCCCCCATATTTGCTTTTCCTCTAATAATTAAACTCTTTCTTATGTGTTTGACAAAATGTGTCAACATTTGCTTTTTATGTATTCTGTTTACCTGTTTGCTGTCTCTTCCTCAAAATGCAATCCCTTCCTTTTTTGTTCCTGATGATGGCAGGTTCTCTTGAAATCTGCAACAACTTCACAAATAGCACAGCAATATAAATGAATGTGCACAGCACCATCAAGGTCAAGTAATTCATGTGACATACAAATGATCCCCATATGTTACCAAGAGATAATCATGCTGTTAGCATTGCTCTCTTTTGTCAGTGGAAAACTGTGTGTCTTATTGACACATTATGAATTCAAAGGTTACCACAAAGCAGAGATAAAACACAAGTGAGTTTAATAATCACTGGCAAACAATGGATCAGTGATTCACCAATATGAAGTGAGAGTCTGGAGAACCATTTTAGAACAACTTTTTTTTACAAGTTTTATGTGCAGTTAGAATACGCACAAATATCTATTTAAAGGATGTTTGTGCATCTGATATTTAATAATGTGTAATGCTAATGATAAAATATGTCATAATACACATTTTCAGTGCAGGAATGTGTATAATTCTTCTGGCTCCTTTATCAGGAAAGCAGCAGTTACTTCACTTTTTAATGGCTCGTATGATTGTTGCTTATATATATCCATATAAATCACAAACACTTTCTGTTACTGCAGAGTCTTAATACACTGTGTGTACAATTATTAGGCAAGTGAGTATTTTGATCATATTATCATTGTTATGCATATGTTCTAACTCCAAGCTGTATAAACTTGAATGCGTAATGGATTTAACCACAGCAGGTGACTTGTATCTCTGTAATGATGGAGGGTGTGGCCTAAGGAGGTCAACACCCTATATCAAGGTGTGTATAATTATTAGGTAGCTTCTTTTCCTCAGCCAAAAAAGGGATTTAACTGACTCTGGAAAGTCAAAAATTATAAGAAGTCCCTCAGAAGGATACAACACTCTTGAAATTGCTCAAATATTGGGGTGTGATCACAGAACCATCAAACATTTTGTTGCAAACAGTCAACAGAATAACAAATGTATTAACAAAGAGACAGAAATTAACAGCCAAGGATTTGAGAAGAATCAAGCGTGAAGCTACCAGTAACCCAATCTCTTCCAGTGCTGTCGTATTCTATAACTGCAACCTACCTGGAGTACCCAGAAGAACAAGATGTTCAGTGCTCAGAGACATAGCCAAGGTGAGGAAGGCTGAAACCCAACCACCACTGAACAAGACACATAAGCTGAAGCATCAAGACTGGGCCAAGAAATATCTGAACACAGATTTTTCAAAGGTTTTATGGACTGATGAAATAAGAGACTCTTGACAAACCAGATGGCTGGATCTGTGGCTGGATCAGTAACGGACACAGAGCTCCACTGGCCAGACGCCAGCAAGGTGGAGGTGGGGTACTGGTATGGGCTGGTATTATTAAAAATGAGCTCGTTGGACCTTTTCAGGTTGAAGATGGACTCAAAATCAACTCCCAAACCTTCTGCCAGTTTTTAGAAGACACTTTCTCCAAGCAACGGTACAGGGGGAAGTCTGCATATTTCAAAAAGATTCGAAAAGATTTTTATGCAGGACAGTGCTCCATCACATGCATCCAAGTTTCTAGGGTTTTTGGTGTTAATGTTGAAAAAGTAAGGTTCATTTGAGTTGAGTTAATATCAGTTGTGATATTGTATGCAAACTAAACAACCTTTGAAGTCTTTGTTAACCAGAATTGGATAGCCAGACAGGGATTTGAATATCCCGCGCTGTATGGTGTTTCTGTTATGCATCTTTTTATCATTCGCTTTCACATGCTGACAAACATTTACACGAACAAAGAGACCATAGATCTCCAGATCTCCAAACACATGGGCTATGTTAACCCGAATCTTTCATTGGAAGCCCAAGAACATCTTAATCTTAAATTAAACAAAGTATTTATTAGTGGTCACAAGTAAAGTATGGCAGCGCTGGACTCGGAGTGACGGCTCTCACAGGAAATCTGTCAGAACGAGCCCCGATATCCGAAAATATTTCATAGACATCTTCTTCACATTTATCTCAGGTTGTACTTACACACGACCGAGTATAATTGGCCAGTTATTAGTGACATAAACAGGCCAACCACCGTCCTCGTCATGTTTTTTGTGTGTGTGTGTGTGTGTGTGCGTGTGTGTGTGTGTGTGTGTGCGTGCGCGTGCGCGTGCGCGCGTTGTTTTAGGTGTGTATCTAATGTACTAGACCTTTCTGCTCTAATAGAGACGCCTTATCTGACCCAGTCATTTAGTGCAGTGATGCCATCTTAAAGTCTTGGACCATTTAAGGACATACATTGCGTAGTATGAGTAGAGTGGAAAAGTATAAACTAGGAACATAGTTAGTTCAGAAAAATACAGAACATGAATACATAATGTCTAAGAACAAAGCCAATTAAAAACATTTCCCCCAAAAGGAGGTAGAACCGTTATATTCTGTATTGTGTCAAACCTGTTAGCAACAGCCAACTTAGCAGGTCCCCAAACTGCAAGTCGCCAGCTACTTTGAGGTGCAGCACAACCAGATGGGGGATTCTTATTTCATATTCATTCATATTTATTTATCTTTGAGGCAAGCCTTGTGCTGCTTCTTCCTTTGCAGTGCCACAGCATTGTGCTTGTGTTGTCTAGACATCAGTGGCTGCATTCACAAAGGCTCTTAGTAGCTCCTAACTGGCGAATTTAGGAGAAACTCCTAAAAATAATGGGCGTGTCAGTCTGAAATTTAGGACTCCTAATTTTAAAGCTTAAAAGTCTTAAAAGTCCTCAAGAGGACTCCTAACTCAGTAAGACCTATTCACAAAGAATCAGAAAATGGCTGCAGCGAGATGAAATGTTTTTGAGACAATGGAGGACAGCAAATTGATGAAGAGATACAGGCTAAATCGTGAGGGTATTAAACTTGTGGTAGAATTAGTGCGGGATACAATAACGTCCCCGACTAATAGAAATAACCCGACCAGTCCGGAGACAAAATGTTTGGAAACACTGCGATATTTAGCAACAGGAAAAATGCAACTTTAAAATGCCGACAATTTAGGAATATCACAACCATCAGTCAGCTGTGCCATAAACCAAACCATCAACACGATCTCGAGACCACATATCATACAACAGTTTATCCGGTTTCCTTTGGACAATCAGCAACTACACAGGATCAAAGCCAACTTTATGACAATTGCAGGAATGCCCGGTGTGGTTGGTGCTATTGACGGGACGCATTTAAAAATAATTGTGCCATCAATACACAATGACATGTTTGTCAATTGAATGACAGCCCACTCCATCAACACGCAGGTTGTTTTTGATGCAAATTTTAACATTCCTGTTGTTGCAAAGTGGCCTGGGAGCGACGACAGTTTGGGTATTTCTAGTTCCAATAATATGTAGCTAGCTAAAACTGTACAGTGCATTATGCATAAACGGAAGACAGAGGCGGATTACAGAGGCTTTTCCGCCACTGAGTCTCAAGTCAAGTGCGTGCTCAATGAAGGATGGCAAATAAAAGGTAAAAAATCCATCTGGTGCCCAGTTCAGGAAAATAAGGAAATAGAAGAAGAGAAAAGATAAAGGTATGCACTATGCCGTCATGTCAGTGTCTCTGAGTATTATGTATGCAATGAAACAGATAGCAATAGCCTAATGTCAATTAGTGTGTTTTTTAGCCTCTTGCTAATAATAGCTAGAGGTAGCAACATTAGCTATGCTACTACTTATATACATTAATTTCATTGTTAAGTCCTGATAAAGGCAGTGTGTGGCCAAAAACTATTTCTTTTTATTTCATTAGTTCCACTATGAGTTAGCTGACTGCCCCTGCAGATTACACGAGTAAAGACCTTGTATTGGCTCGTTGTCACCTTTTATTTTATTTGAATCCATACTTATTATTGTTTGCTGTTTAGCCAGAGCCAAACTTCCCCTAAATAATCACTCTCCTCTAAAGCACAAACTGGGCCAGCAGTAACAATTGGTCCTGGGACCAATTAGGGTTTTGCTTGCATGAAAGTGTCTTCACTTGTTTCACTCATCAAGACTTGAACGGCTAATACTTAAAGGGTTTAGATGCTGGAAATATGCTCATTGGATAATTCATAATTGATAATTTGCAGGGTGCAAATGAATTACCTCGATGATTTAATGCACTTGACGTATTTGTATTATTTGCTCTCTCTCTCTCTTTAACGTGCATAACGTCATTTTCGTACTATGCACAAACTTGCCATGCATGTATTATGCTAATTACACTGTTCATAACTGTTTGATAAGGAGTTAATTTGTAGCCTAGGCTATTTCCTTGTTTTTCGTTGATTTAGGGGGCTCGTTTGTGGGATGTTGCGGAAGAGTGTCGCAGAGACCGCCTGCATTGATACGTTGATTCTGAGGTACATCAACGTAATCCATAGCAACGGTGCGTCACTCTTAGTTAACTCTTAGTGATTTATCTGTAGTTTGAGTAGGTCTCAAAGGCTTTGTGAATTACTTTTAAGTAAAAACTCCTACGTGAAATGTTTTAGCGCAAGTTAAGAGCACTCCTAGCGGTGAGATAAAAAGCTTTGTGAATACAGCCAAATATCTTTGGTTGGAGATTGATCACTGTTACCTTGTATGCATGCTTTGACCTCAGGGCCCAGATCAGCTTTACACTGTTACTTTTCTTCTTAATATTGTTTTGTAATCATTTTCTTTGCTCTCAGCAGTTTTGGAATGTTAGCTAAATTACATAAATTAGGCTTTTAATCGTGATTAAACAACTTGGGTCATCTCTTATGGAACTTTTCTAATGACACAAAACACATGATTAAAACTGTTCTCACAGAACATTTCATTTATCCCATTCACATCATACCGCATTTTGCACCTCACACTCAATCTTCTTTCTATCTATAAGAATATATTTGGATCAACATGTTTAGTTTACTCCCCCCTGAGCTGTCACCTTATCGTGGTGGGGGAGTTTGCGTGCCCCAATGAGTCTGGGAGCTATGTTGCCCGGGGCTTTAAGCCCCTGGTAGGGTCACCCAAGGCAAACAGATCCTAGATGAGGGACCAGACAAAGAACAGCTCAAAAGACTCCTTATGATGAACAAAAAATTTGGACCTCGTGATCCCTTGCCCGGATATGGGACACCGGGGCCTCCCCCCGGAGCCAGGCCCGGGGGTGGGGCCCGGCAGCGAGCGCCTGGTGGCCGGGCCTGTGCCCATGGGGCTTGGTCGGGCATAGCCCGAAATCATGACGTGGGTCCCCCTTCCGACGGGCTCACCACCCGTGGGAGGGGCCAAGGGGGTCGGGTGCGATGTGAGCTGGGTAGCAACCGAAGGCAGAGGCCTTGGCGGTCTGATCCTCGGCTACTGAAGCTAGCTCTTGGGACGTGGAATGTCACCTCTCTGTTGGGGAAGGAGCCGGAGCTGGTGCGCGAGGCTGAGCGGTTCCGGCTAGATATAGTCGGACTCACCTCGACGCACGGCTTGGGCTCTGGAACCAGTCCTCTTGAGAGGGGTTGGACTCTCTTCCACTCTGGAGTTGCCCGTGGTGAGAGGCGCAGAGCAGGTGTGGGCATACTTATTGCCCCCCGGCTGTGTGCCAGCACATTGGGGTTTACCCCAGTGAACGAGAGGGTAGCCTCCCTCCGCCTTCGGGTGGGGGGACGAGTCCTGACTGTTGTTTGTGCCTATGCGCCAAACAGCAGTTCAGAGTACCCACCCTTTTTGGAGTCTCTGGGGGAGGCACTGGAGAATGCTCCTACCGGAGACTCCCTCGTTCTGCTGGGGGACTTCAATGCTCACGTGGGCAATGACAGTGAGACCTGGAGGGGTGTGATTGGGAGGAACGGCCCCCCCAATCTGAACCAGAGTGGTGTTATGTTGTTGGACTTCTGTGCTGGTCATGGACTGTCCATAACGAACACCATGTTCAGACATAAGGGTGTCCATATGTGCACTTGGCACCAGGGCACCCTTGGCCGCAGTTCGATGATCGACTTTGTGGTTGTATCATCGGACTTGCGGCCGTATGTCCTGGACACTCGGGTGAAGAGAGGGGCGGAGCTGTCAACTGATCACCACCTGGTGGTGAGTTGGCTCCGCTGGTGTGGGAGGATGCCGATCAGACCTGGCAGGCCCAAACGTATTGTGAGGGTCTGCTGGGAGCGTTTGTCAGAATCCCCCGTCAGAAGGAGCTTTAACTCCCACCTCCGGCAGAGCTTCAACCATATCCCGGGGGAGGTGGGGGACATTGAGTCCGAATGGGCCATGTTCCGTGACTCCATTGCCGAGGCAGCTGATCGGAGTTGTGGCCGTAAGGTGGTCGGTGCCTGTCGTGGCGGCAACCCTCAAACCTGCTGGTGGACACCAGTGGTGAGGGAAGCCGTCAAGCTGAAGAAGGAGTCCTATCGGGCCTTTTTGGCCAGTGGGACCCTGGAAGCAGCTGATAGGTACCGACAGGCCAGACGGGCTGCGGCTTCGGCGGTTGCTGAGGCAAAAACTCGGGCCTGGGAGGAGTTCGGTGAGACCATGGAGAACGATTTCCGGACGGCCTCGAAGAGATTCTGGTCCACCATCCGGCGTCTCAGGGGGGGGAAGCGGCTCACAGTCAACACTGTTTACAGTGGGGACGGGGCTTTGCTGACCTCAACTAGGTATGTTGTGAGTCGTGGGGGGAGTACTTTGAGGAACTCCTCAATCCTACCAACACGTGCTCGGAAGAGGCAGAGTCGGAGAGCTCGGAGACGGGGCCTCCCATTTCTGGGGCTGAGGTTGCCGAGGTGGTCAAAAAGCTCCTCGGTGGCAAGGCCCCGGGGGTGCATGAGGTCCGTCCTGAGTTTCTCAATGCTCTGGATGTTGTAGGGCTGTCTTGGCTGACACGCCTCTGCAGCATCGCGTGGACATCGGGGACAGTGCCTCTGGACTGGCAGATTGGGGTGGTGGTCCCCCTCTTTAAAAAGGGGGACCGGAGGGTGTGTTCCAACTATAGGGGTATCACACTCCTCAGCGTCCCTGGTAAGGTCTATTCGGGGGTATTGGAGAGGAGGATCCGTCGGATAATCGAGCCTCGGATTCAGGAGATGCAGTGTGGCTTTCGTCCTGGCCGTGGAACAGTGGACCAGCTCTATACCCTCGGCAGGATCCTGGAGGGTGCATGGGAGTTCGCCCAACCAGTCTACATGTGTTTTGTGGACTTGGAGAAAGCGTTCGACCGTGTCCCTCGTGGAGTCCTGTGGGGGGTGCTCCGGGAATATGGAGTGCCGGACCCCTTGATAGGGGCCGTTCGGTCTCTGTATGACCGGTGCCAGAGTTTGGTCCGCATTGCCGGCAGTAAGTCGGATACGTTTCCGGTGAGAGTTGGACTCCGTCAGGGCTGCCCTTTGTCACCGATTCTGTTCCTAACTTTTATGGACAGAATTTCTAGGCGCAGCCAGGGCGTTGAGGGTGTCCGATTTGGCGACCTCAGAATCGGGTCTCTGCTTTTTGCAGATGATGTGGTTCTGTTAGCGTCGTCAGGCCGTGACCTTCAGCTCTCACTGGAGCGATTCGCAGCCGAGTGTGAAGCGGCTGGGATGAGAATCAGCTCCTCCAAATCCGAGACTATGGTTTTCAGCCGGAAAAGGGTGGAATGCTCTCTCCGGGTCGGGAATGAGATCCTTCCCCAAGTGGAGGAGTTCAAGTATCTCGGGGTCTTGTTCACGAGTGAGGGACGAATGGAGCGGGAGATTGACGGGCGGATCGGTTCGGCGTCTGCAGTGTTGCGGGCTCTGCACCGACCCGTCGTTGTGAAGAGGGAGCTGAGCCAGAAGGCGAAGCTCTCTACTTACTGGTCAATCTACGTTCCCATCCTCACCTATGGTCACGAGCTCTCCCTTAGAGATAGGGTGAGAAGCTCAGTCATCCGGGAGGGGCTCGGAGTAGAACCGCTGCTCCTCCGCATTGAGAGGAGTCAGATGAGGTGGCTCGGGCATCTGGTTAGGATGCCCCCTGGGCGCCTCCCTGGGGAGGTGTTCCGGGCACGTCCCACTGGGAGGAGACCCCGGGGAAGACCCAGGACACGCTGGAGAGACTATGTCTCTCGGCTGGCCTGGGAACGCCTCGGTCCCCCCGGAAGAGCTGGAGGAAGTGGCCGGAGACAGAGACGTCTGGGTTTCTCTGCTCAAGCTGCTGCCCCCACGACCCGACCCCCGGATAAGTGGCAGATGATGGATGGATGGATGGATGGATGTTTAGTTTAGGTTTTGTGGGTGAAAACAGATATGAAGTCACTCATGAAGTAATCAGCAAGAAAGAAAATAATCCCCAATTTCCATGTTAGGGTCCTTGAAAGGATTATCTTCAACTATGGTGCTGGCCTGAGAATATCAGCATTAAGTCTTTTATAAGCTTAACTTTAACTCTTTAAGAGAGCTGTTAAATCTTAATTCAACAACAAACTTGAGACTCGTGTCTAGTTGCTTCTTATCTCTTCACGATGATACTTGCATTGAAAAGCCGTTTTCAAATTATTCATATATTTTGATATCTCTCCTGATCAAAATACATTTTAAGATAAATAAAATAATTCATAAGAATTGTTCTAGTAAAAACCTAACTTCTATTATCACTGCTCATACACTAAATAACTATATGTAACTCTGATACTCTTAAAGTACAGGCTAATTATCAACTAGCACTCAGAATCTGTATTTAAACATATAATCCTCACTCTCAGGGCCGAATGATAGAGAAAGGACACAGGGTTCTCTCTGTTAGGTCCACAGTTATCATGGAAAATATGTGTTTAAACAAAGATGTGTACTAAAAACTGCTTTAATCTGTCACGAATCTCCAGCGGAGATGACTGTTTGTCTATGTTTGTGTGTGGGTGTTCACTTTGTTTCGTGTCACTCTCCTGGCACTGCTTGAGGGGGCGTGCCTGTACCTGGTGACTCACACCTGGCTGAGGTCATCACCTCACCTGCTCCTCATCACTGACTGCAGTATTTAAGGAGCATCCACACACCCATTCTCCGCCGGATCGTTGTGAAGTATCATGTATGTGTCAGAAAAATTCTCTCAAAATTAGGCTCAGAGTCGCTGGATACGATTAACACAAAACATTTATTTCTTGCGAGAAAGAGACAAGACCCAGCACATTTTCCTCCCTTCAGGTTAATGATGCCACAGAGTCCCTTTGCTCTACACTGAGCTTATCTCTAGATAGTCTGTGTCCTCTGTCCACCAAACCCTCCCGATCCTCCCAGTCTCACCCCTGGCTTAATGATACTCTCCGAGCGTTGCGCACCAATCTCAGAGCTGCCGAAAGGAAATGGCACAAATCAAAAAATCCTGCAGATCTAGCTAAACTCCAGGCACTACTGTCATCATTCGCGTCCAGTGTTACCGATGCAAAAAAATCTTTCTACATCAACAAGATTCATAGTACTACTGACACCCGGAAACCTTTTTCCACCTTCAAAATTCTACTTAATCCTCCGCCACCTGCTACCAATGTAACCGCAGACACCTTTGCCTCATTTTTACTGACAAAGTGGCAGCTATAAGCAAACAGTTTACCGAACCTGGTACCACAAAATCTGCATGCAGAAGTCCTACTGCATGATTTTCCTCATTCACCCCTCTCGTTCAGAGCAGTGTGTCTAAACTTCTCACATGTAGCCGTCCTATGACATGCCCGCTGGACCCGTTCCCACTAATCTTCTCCAATCCATTGCTCCTACTGTAACTGCAGCAGTCACGCATGTGATTAATGCTTCACTGACATCGGGCACATTTCCTACCACATTCAAGCTCACGTTACAACACTGCACAAGAAACGTTCCCTCCCTCCAACTCATGTGGAGAATTAACGGCCGGTCTCTCTCCTCCTGTTTCTGTCTAAAATCATTGAAAGGGCGGTCTTTAAGCAGGTCACTGATTACCTCTCACATAACAACCTCCTAGATCCAAACCAATCTGGGTTTAAAAGTGGACACTCCACTTAAACGGCTCTGTTGGTGTTGTGACTTTTATGGAGTTCAATTTACCTATTATGCTATACTCAGTAGTTAAAGATGAGAAGTCACGAAGTATCAAAGATGAGACAGATTCAGCTGGTTCGCGGTCCAATGATGGTTTATTGCAGAGTTACAATTCGACCATGCATGAGAAGTAGCCCAGGCTAAGTCTGAAAACTCTTCTGAAAGTTCCCCTCTTTTATACAAGTTGGGCCTGTGGATGCTCCTCCCCGGGCCCCTCCTTTCGTATGGCGTTTATTCCCTAATCTTCCACCGTTATGTCTTAATTACTTAATGTACCCGAGGCTGGGCCCCCTGTCCTGTCTTTTTTTTAAACCTTTATTCATGTAATAGTCCTTCCCCCTACTCCTGACCCCCCTTTTACATTCATATATCCTGTTAGCTATCTTTAGTACATATGTCTTTACCACTGCTTGACGTGGCTACACCTGGGTACTTTCCCATGGCATTAATGATTGGCTTGTCATTACACAGAGCTAAACCTTGGTACTTTCCATGGCCTCATATCAGGTGTTTTCTAGTTTTTACCTTAGTAAGCGTTTTTCTCCTATTCCATTACTTTTAGGGCCCGGTAAACTTACACCACATTTCCCCCCTGTGGTCCTGAAAAGGACCACCCATCAAAGAAAACCACGTGTCAGTAGATATCATGCACACACAAATTAATAAAGTACAGCACACCGATTATAGAGGTAAAACAGCACACTGATTATAAAGGTAAAAACACCACACCAGTAGTAATTTGTCAGCATATATGCATCCCACAGTGAGGATCACCAGAAGATGAAGTAACAGCTGTAAAGACAGCGGTATGACCTCACCTTAAAATCCATCCTGGGACTGGCCCATCCAAATGGCTCTCGTGATTGTCCCTGACGGGCTCCTAGCTGACCCTTGCAGACATGGCCAGGGAAACATCCTCTCACATGTAGGTTGTGAGAGGTAAAACCCTAGCCAGGTGGCAAAGGCAGCAGTACTACATGTCAACACTAAACTAATTGAACCATAAAATCACACGTGAACATGCAAGGTAAATATATCTGTGAAATAATAATATTTGTAACAGCACACACCAAACCATGTCCATTTCTGCTCATGCAGCTAGTTACCTTTGGTTTGTTCTAAGGGCGAACCCTTGGCACACGTATGAGGGTTAATCCTCTTAAACCTTTTTTTATAGAAAGATTTTTGATTATTGTTTTCTCTAAACTCATTGCCCCTAGGACAATGCTTAAATTGTACCAATTTAAAGTCACTCATCAGGCCTGTGCCGATGACACAGGCTAAGTATTTTGCTATATAGCAACACAACAGAGTGCTATGCAGCAATATACTTACTCACGGTGCTTATGCACTCGGGAATACATCATTGAACCATGCCCCCATAGCAAGGTTACTAATTTCCTGATATTAAACATTATCCATATCATCCATAAACAAGCACTAATTATTTATCTGTACTTACTACCTTTGCATTAATTATTTTCATCCCGTTAATTTATCGCAATATGTTATACATTCTAGCTTTTGATAGTCCCATTCTATTGTCTTAATCCTCCAGCAGGTCCTTCCTGCGGTGCAGTGGGTTCCCCCACCCCCCTTCTCAGTATGGCTTCCATTCCGTTGACTACAGCGATTTGTTGCTGCAGTCTGTTTTGACAAAAGGTGAGAAGTGAGGTGTTGGCTTGTCGCAGTTGTGTCAGGGTTTGCTGAGTCCGATCATAGTCAGCCTGTGTCCGATCCACCTGTCTCTGCAGAGTGTTTGCTGTCTGTTGGGCAAGGACTAATTGCTGAGTCAGTCGCTCTTGCTCTGCTCTCGCCCGAGTCAGGTTCTGCTTGTACTTGCCTCTATGAGCAGAGCTTCTGACTTTCTGGATCTGTTTATGGGCCATAGGGGTGAGACCTGCTCGCAGAGCAGAGTAGACTGTCGTTGTCATCGTCCCAATCTCACCCCGAAGATCACTGAGTTGTATGTACTGGTCGAAAGGCCGGGCCAGGAATGATGAGATATGAGCTCTATCACCCGGGCCGACTTGAAGATAGGTCGGTCTGACAGACGGAGGTCTTGCCAGTGGTTGGATCGCAGCTGCTGGTTGGCCGATGTGGCTCTCCGAAGGATGTCCTCGATCCTCTGGGTCGTCTGGACTTTGCGGTTTGGACGGAGGTCTGCGATAAGCTGCTGGCCATTGGATCTCGGGCAGATCTGCTGGTGGTCTCGCTGGGTTCCCCCTTGGTGATGTCTGGGACTGGCTCCACTCAGGCCTGCTCTCGTGCTGCTGGGAGTCACCAAGGTGCCTATTTGGAACAAATGGGTTGGCAGCTAGGGGTGGATGTGTTCCTACGGGTGTGTGTGTATAGTCCCCTCTGCTAGAACTGTGACCGAACCAATCATCCACGGCCACATGTGGGCGGGTAAAGAAAGCCTCCGCCATTTCCAACAGTCTGTGATGGAGACATGGTAGGTTTAGTGATTATACGATTATCTCATGCCTATGAGAAATTTGCTGTCTGTGTTATATGTGACGATTTGTAACATAAACGTGAGTACTTACAACGTGTATGTGAATATTTACAACATGTACATGAGCATGTACGACGTGTATGTGAGTATTTACTCTGTGAATGTGAGTATTTACTATGTGTATGTGAGTATGTACAACACGTACCTTGTGGGGAGCAGGCGGCAACCATTACCTCCCTACCTATTTTCCTACATTTCATACAGCCCTATGCGCTCTTCCAAGTCTGGGGGATCTTGCATCAATATGACTGGGAATTGTCCAGTTATGCTAGTAAAAAGACGTGATATTAGGAGACGGAGCAGAGGTATGACACAGCAGATCACCAGCAGCACCACCAACACAATTCCAGCCAGCACTATTCCAGCCATTTTTAGATATTTTAGCCATCCCAGTTTACCTAGCCAGTCCCTAAAGCTTGTAATTTGCGTATTCCAATTGGAATTTTTTACATGTTCATCTCGCAGCCGCTTCATTTCTTTCAGAACTCCCGTCAAACTACCGTTGGCGCCTGTATGCATTGGGATCAAGGTGCAGCATTCTTCCCCAATTATGTCACAAATTCCCTGATCCTCTGCCATGCGTGTTTCTATCACAAATCTATTTTGTAAGGTCATTAATGATGTTGCATGTAACTGTTCCCGCACTAGCGCCACCCCTTTGACAGTGAAATTCATAAATCTTTGCTGATTAAACCAAAGGAGATTAACCCACCGACTGTTCCTAGCTATGTATTGGGCGTTTGCTACAGTTCCTGCAAATGGAACTGAGCTTAATCCAATCCCAGTCTCTATCCAGGCTTCTCCTATAGCATTGTTATCATCAGGAACACCCAAGGGGATCTGATCCCAGGTAATATAAACTTCATTGGATGCTCTCCAATCCCATGCTTTCCAAACATCCCAGTCCTTATCTGGATTGGAGTCAGGAGTACTTCGTTTGCTCCTAAGGTGTATTTCAGTTTCATTTTATTCTTGTGTAATTAAGGATAAACTTCCTGTTAACATTATCGGAGCACATATGCCCGTCCAGTTGGCCGGTAGGTGTGGTAACATAGTGGCGTTACTCTCACAAGTCCAAAAGATATCTCCCAATGGTTCTGTTCCTTTTCCCAAATCCAGCAGTCTGTACTGGGCTATATAGGACGAATTTTGTTCATAAATCACATGTCCCCCGTTTGGTACTATTTGTTTACATTGTATTCGGGCTTTTGGACTGGTCTCACATATTTTAATGGTTCCTGTGGCATTTCCTGTGGTTAGTTTCGGGTACCATGTTAATCTGCTGCATCTCACCAATCCCTCCGCATTCGTCATCACTGCAGATGCTCTCTGCGTAACCTCCTCCTATTCGTCTCCCCGTGCTATGCAGAAAGGAAAGATAAGGTCGTCAGGCTTGCGTACCACTGGGGGAAGTACTGTTAGTGTGTCATAATCATCAAAAGAGAGCTTTTTGGGGCAGACCTTCTTGTTTGCATTCCACCCCGACAGTCCCCCTGCCATGTGCATAGTACAGTGGGGAAAACATTTAGAAATGTCTGGACAATCCCCTATCTTACTCCCTGGTAATATCTGGACTTGTGGCAATTTTTTAGCATTATAGCAGGCAATGCAGTCTCGTTTTTCCTGTTTTCTTGCTGCAAACATGTCGCTAATGGAATACTGTATCCATTGTTGGAACAAATTTGTGTACCAATGTGCTGTTCTTAATTTGTTCAAATCCCGTTTTTGTCTTTTATTCATTAATCTTACGTTAATTCTGGCTTCTTCTACTGACATGCTCTGTCCTGTTCGTGTGTTTTGACACATTGTTCTGGTGCATCTTACCTGAATGGTCACCGTCCCCTCCCAACGGCAGTCCGCGTTTTGGGGATATCCCAGCCAATGTTTACCCATTGACTCGGCCCCTATTTCTTCTGTTAGCACATAATCATATATATCTGCTTTGACATGCATTATATTTTTAAGTTCCTCATTGTCACTATCTATTATCCCTCTGTTAGTGGCTAATGTGGTCATTGCCAAGGCGCATGTGTCTAATGTGTGTTGCAGGGTGACTGTGTGAGTGTGAGGATTAGCCGTGGCGGTCACTATAATTTCCCCCGTTGTTAATCCACAAAGGGTTAACACCAACATGCAGCTAATCTAAATCAGAGGTAAACCAGTCCCGCCCCGGCGTGGGCGGATATGTGAAAGTTTGCGGGTCTGGTGATGGGCATGCATGTGAAGGGCCATCTGATGAACGTGCCACACCGCCATCAGAACCCTGTGTGTGTTGCAAATGGTGTTCTTCAGGTGTTGGTGGGCCGTCTTGAGGCACCACCTAACTTGCAGGAACACCTGCGTCAGTAGGAGGGTCACTGGGCCTGTCAGGCGTCTCAGCAGCATGCGAATGCTCCGAGTCGCTGGATTGCAGTCTGTGCCGACGGGCTGACAAACGGGCTGACCTCCTCTGACCATGTGGTGACAGTGATTCAGAACTTGAGGATGTCGGTGTCGGACTGGAACCGGTGCCCTGAGGGAGGCTGTGCGCTGCCCTTTCAGCATACTCAGACCCCGACGGTTCTGGAAAGTGTTCAGGTGGGTCTGGTGGCCTATGGCGGGTGCAGTGGTTCTTATGGAACCAGAAGGGCTTACCTTCGACCTTCAATGCAGTGGGAGTAGTGAGCACAACCTTAAAGGGTCCCTCCCTACGTGGTTCGTTCCACTGATGCCTAAACACCCGTATGAACACCAGGTCACCAATTTCGACGTCGCGAACGTCCAGGTGAATGTGCGTCTCGTCTTTGCCGTGGGCTTCTTTCACCTGTTGGAACACAAGTCTGTGGATTTGAGTTAATGCACGTAAATAGTCACCCAACTCGCGTTCCAACTGAGCCATGGCAGGCCCCTCCAGTGGTCCCCTAGTTTGTGGGAGAGGCATGGGACGCCCTGTAAGCATCTCATGAGGAGTTAGATGGGTTAGTCGATTAGTTTGAGAGCGCATTGCCATCAATGCCAGGGGTAGAGCATCTACCCATGTTAGTTTGCCATTGCAATCAGCCATGATCTTAGCTATCTTGGTTTTCAAGACACCATTGGCTCGCTCCACAGACCCCTGAGACTGTGGGTGATAAACACATCCATACTTCTGCTTGATATCTAGGATTTTGAACATTTCCTGTATCACCTGTGAAACAAAATGTGGACCATTATCAGATGATAGCCTTATGATCAGCCTTGGAGGTGGGGCAGGCCTCAATCCATCTGCTGAACCTGCAAACGACAACCAGCATGTATCTTTTTCCTTGTACACGGTCAATCATTTCCACATAATCCATAACCAGACCATAACCGAGTTCTCTATCAACCATCTGTGTCATGTACGGCGACCACCACACAGCTTGCAGTTTTCTGATAACTTGGGCCCTAGAACAATGATCAGGTTCATGCATCTTTTTAATAGCAATCGGCAGCAGAGATAGTGGCAAAACAAAATGCCTGCGGAAACCCTGCCACAACCCTAGATGGGGGTGTGATGTTCGAACAGCTCCCCTTTGAACCCACAGGCGTTTTTCTGCTTCCGAGACCTTGTTCTGTGCTTCTATCAGCGAAGCTAGGTTTGTTATGGGTGCACAATCTTCTTCAAAAAGAATTGGTCCCTGCACTGCCTGGCCTGTCGCTTCTTTGGCTGCCTCGTCTGCCAAATTGTTGCCTACCGCAACAGGTGAGGTGTTGTTTTGATGCGCTGCACATTTGACTATGGCTAACGATGTTGGAAGTTGTATAGCCCGAATCAGTTCGATCACTGCTTGTCCATGTACCACAGGGGGTGCCATCAGTACGCACAAACCCTCTTTGTTTCCAGATACTGGCGTTGATATGGCACACTCCATAGCCATACCCACTATCTGTGTAGATTGTTGCCCTTTTGTTAGCTGCTAATTTACAAGCTGCTGTCAATGCTTTAATCTCAGCCAATTGGGCAGAACAAGGCTGGTCCAGACTCACTGATAGTAGTTTGGTGAAGGAGCCATCAGGATTAAGTTGGACAATTCCATACCCAGCCTTGTTCCCTGTCTCGCCCCTGACACATGAGCCATCAACGAACAAGGTCAGGTCGGACGGAATAGGGTGATTGAACGAATCATCCCTGACTTTCATGAAGGTGTCCGTCTCCTTGAGACAATCATGGGGCTCACCTTCTGTTGGCAATACCATTCTCGTGGCCGGGTTTATGGTAGTGCATCTCATCACCGTCAGGTCAGGTCCGGAAAGCAGGATCTCATAACCTGTTCGTCGTGCTTGGGTTATCACAAAGCGTGGGCTTGTGAGCATTGCATGCAGTTGATGTGAAGTGTACAAGAATATTGGATGGCCCATAGTGATAACAGAGGCCTTTTTGTATGCAAAAGCGGCTGCCGCTAGCCCCTGGTAACAGGGTGGCAGACCTTCTTCCACACCATCTAACTTTGTGCTGTAGTACGAAATTGGTTGTTAACCTATCGGGGTTTCTTGCATCAATACTGCGCATGCATACCCTTGCCTTTCTGCCACATAGAGATGAAATGGTTTGCCATAGTCTGGATTGGCTAGAGCTGGGGCAGTCTGGAGGTCATTTTTCAGCAGTTGGAAAGCCACCTCTGCCTCATCAGTCCATTGCAGCTGGGTTGACTGTTGTCCTTGTCCAGCTACACGGATCAAAGCTCTCAATGGTGCCGTTTTGTAATCATAAATCCAGGGCCTGCTGTAGCCTGCCATACCAAGAAAAGACAACATGTGACCAACAGTTTGAGGTTTAGGCGTTTTACTGATGGCTTCAAGCTGGGACGGTGCAATTTGTCTTTTGTCCCCACTTAGCTGTCTGCCCAAGTACTCTACCGTTGTTTGGCAGAACTGCAGCTTTTTCTTACTCACTTTGTGTCCTCCTTCTGCCAGAGCTGTCAATACAGCGATGGAATCTTTCTCACACTGTTCCTTTGAGTCAGAGCAGATCAAAATGTCATCCACATACATCAAGGTGGTGGACTGTATGTCCAAGTGACTGAGATCATGTGCAAGAACGCGATTGAAGATGGAGGGAGAGTGTACAAATCCTTGTGGCAAGCGAGTTTATGTGTATTGTTGACCCTTGAATGTGAATGCAAACAAGTGTTGGGAATCTGGATGCACTGGTACACTGAAGAATGCAGAGCACAGATCTATCAGCGTGAACCATTTTGTGCCTGGTGGTATGTTGGACAACAACGTGTGTGGATCAGACACGATGGGCACTTCTTCTGCGACAATAGCATTGATTAGCCTTAAGTCATGCACTAGTCTGTACTCATCACCATTTGGTTTCTTTATGGGAAAGATGGGGGTGTTGCATGCACTGTTTGTTTTTATTAGGACACCTGCCTCCACTAATCCTGTTATGATGGGATTTATACCGTCTATGGCTTCCTGTCTGAGGGGATATTGCTTTTGATACGGCAATCTGATGCCTGGTTTCAAATGGAATCGTTGTGGTTCGGCCGATTTCACTATCCCTATATCTGTCTTGTGTTGGGACCACACTTGGGATGGGACTTGGTCTAATAATGTCAAGTGTTCTTCAGTTGTCACCATAAGCCCAACTCTTTCTCTGGATACCTTAACCCTTTCAGCTATTACCTCATCTGCATGTGTGAAAGCGATTTTGAAAAACAGTCCATCTGCGGAGACACTAATCTGGTTGCAGTCTGTGGGAGTCCAATCTTTGATCTGTCTTGCAGCTCGAACCATGGGGCCCAAGTCATGTGATTCATACTTGTCAGCAATCAAAAGAGTGACGTGAGGTGTGGAGTTGGGGACTTGAAACCAGTCCCTGGCATTTTTCCCTGCAAATTTCACAGCGGCAGCTGCTCCTTGAGGTCCTACTATGATGTCTTCGTACTGGACAATCAGTGCTCTGTTGTTAATGTTTTCATCCCAGCTTTTCTCATAGTCCTCGTGAACTTGGTCTTTATCATAAATCATGGTGCAGTGGAGTGGGAGTGTTGGCTCTTCAGCCATGTCATAGTGATTCATTACCAGTGGTCTCCATGCTTCCCATTCATGACGAAGGAAAGAGTCCGGTGTTGTCAGCTTCATCCAGAAAACTTGCGCCTCTGGGTTGTTAGTTGACATCTGTGGAGATCCTGTAGGGGTTGTTAATGGCATCATAGGGACAGACAAGTTATCAGATTTCTCAGACTGGGCATCAGTCACCTCAAAATAGATACCATCAGGGGTACATTTGATTTTTGCATTAAGCTTGCACAACACATCTCTTCCCAGGAGATTAATTGGTGTGTCTGCTGAATATAAAAGAGAAGAATAAATTGTCTTTTCTCCTATCTTCAACGGAACCGGTTCAGTCATTGGTATTATTTGTGTTTTCCCAGAGAAACCTACTGTTCGAATCTTCGACGCTGAGAGGGGAAGGCTGGCTCCGTCTTTTCCTATACAGGATTATGTGGCTCCTGTGTCTATCATGAACTGGTGACGCTGGTTACATACAGTTACATCTATTGTGGGCTCAGCATGTGGGCGTTGTGTTAAAATTGGTAAAATCACCTCCCCTTCAGGTTTCTCTGGGCCTCCCTATTGCCAATGTGCTGCTGGACCCATCCATGGTCCACTGTTTTCAGGATTAGGACCTGTTCCAGCGCTTGGGGGTCCTGAGCCAGGTTGTTGGGGGTCTGGCCATGGGTTGATCGGGCAGTTCCTCTGCATGTGTCCTGTCTGTCCGCACCCCCAGCACTGCAGTCTTGATTGGAATGAGGGTGCTGTTGGGGCTGCCTGTGGCTGCGGTTGATATTGCCCGGTTGGAGGTCCCCCAGATGGTCCTTTGGGCCTCCTCCATCTTCCCCGCATGGGAGGGCCACCACGTCCTCTTCCTGCTGCAGGCTGCTGGATGCCTCTCCTTTGGTTGAGGTGCACATGGATTGGAGGGATCTGCTGATTCTGGAGTTGACTTGCAGGTGGAGCTGTGGGGTAAACAGCAGTAGATGTTCGTTGAACATGAGGTGATGACATAGTGGGTGTAATAACGGGTGCTTGCATTACCCCTCCTTCTGTTGGTCCTCCCTCCACTGGAGCGGCCACACTTACAGCTGCTTGAGGCTTTGGTCTCTCCCTCTCCTTCTTCTGCTTTGCCAATTCACCTATTTGTAGCTGAGTCAGTTTATTGGCCAGCATCTTACTCTGATCGTCCAGGACCTGTTTCTCAGCACTGTGTGCCTTCACATAGTGCATTATATGCTCAGAGAACACCGGCCAGTCCATTTTCATCAACCCCACCACCGCATTCAACTTATCTTGTACTTCTTTTGGCATGGCATTTTTCACATATAACATAAACAGAGCTTTTGTTGATTCGTTACTGTCCCACTCACTTCCAGTCTCGTCCTTCCACATTCTTTGGTAATTGTGCAGAAACTGTGAGGGGCTGTCACCGTCCTTCAAGCATTCTCTTTCCAGTTTGGCTGGATCCATGCGTGAAGGGTACTTTTCTCTTAGGGCCCGCCACACTGCTGTCCGTATATGGTCGAAGGACACCTCATCGTGGTCGTGGGTATTCATTATTCCAGGACAGTCAGCCATCCTGAATATTTCTGCAGTCGCCGCCTGCCCCGCTGTTTTCACCAGCAGGGCCTTGATGTCGCCACTTGCCAGCTTAATTCCTCCGGTGATTTCTTCGAGCTTCTCGATCCATTTGTCGGCTCCATCTGTCAAAGGAGTTAGTTTACTTGCAAGTGTTATCATATCCATGAATGACCAAGGCAAGTACCGGTAGTCGTTGTCGGGTCCTTTGGCCAGCAGAGGGTATACTCCAGAGGTTGATTTGGGCCATGAGGTCGTCTGAGGTGGATTTCTTTTCACTTCTCGATTGCACAGTTTTATTACATTCCCTCCTTCTTCTGTCTCCAGCAGTATGGCAAGATCATAGGCTACCGCGGTCTCGGCCGTAGTGCGTGGATGCAGTGTACCCCTACTCTTGCGCATCTGCTGATCTTTCATGCTTGCATATTCCTCTCCGCCTTCCTTGCTGTCCAGCTTTCTGTTATCCTCAGCTGAGCTCTCTTCTAGTGTATCTACATGTCTCTCTGACCTTCCTCCTTCTTCACTTTTCCCGTCCTCATCATCATTGTTTGGATATTCCCTTTCCTCTTCACTTATATGTGGTATTGCCTTTCTTTGCTGCATTCGAGACCTGCATTGTTCACTAGCCTCCTTCAAGCGCTGGTACCGTTCTTGCTCTTGTCTTTGCCTTGCCTTTAATATCTCTTCCCTTCTCTCACAGTGACTCCTAGATTCTATCTTTTCATGCGCTTTGTCAGGTGTTTCTTCCTGTGTTGTTTTCTTATGTGTTTTCTCCTCTGCGTGGGGATGGACTAGTGAGGCACATATCTTCCTTTGTTTGCATGACTCACCTTCTGTTTGATAAAGGAATGGTGAAGCCCATTCGTCCCACGGGTTGCATGGCTCTTTTCCTATATGACGGGTAGATGGTGCGGCACATGTATCCCCCGGTTGGTGTAGCTCATCTTCTATGTCCTCCTCTTCCCCGCTTACTGTAATCTTTATCCTTCCTGTAATTACTCCCCCTACTCTATTCTGCTCTAGCTGCACAAATTGTCCCACTCTACCAGGGTTGTAAGGTGGTGGTCTGGGGCCTGTGTTTTTATTCAACATGGGGTTTCTGTTGGCTTCTACTCTAAAATACTGTAGGATGTCTCTCTGCTCAGCATTCTTCTGTTTATTCTTCATGTGTGTCACATCATACTTTTTGTCTTTTATTTCTTAATTCTTCCTCCACCTCATCACAGCACCTCGGATTAAAACTGCATTCTAGAGGCCATCGATTTTTACCAGATGTCATCCTGTGCCAACTCTTCATACATTTGAGAATTTTGCGTCCGTTTGTTGGATGGGTGACCATGACTAATTTTGCAGGTGTTATCTCATTTTTCTTTTTACTTTTGTTGGCTCCCATGTTTTATGGCAGTTCACAGCAGTTCTCGGGGTAGTGTGGTTACTTATTAACTTGTCTTTTATCCCCTGTTTTTTACACCTGCTTTCTTTCCCACTGCCCCCACTCTATTCAATGCAGAGCTGATATGTACACTTTGGTATTTCCCAATTTTTGTTACAATTTTGTTACTCTACTAACAATTATTTTAACTGTTTTATGCTTAATTGGAATTTTTAGAGATGATTTCCCCTATCGCGTGTCAATCGTTACACTGCAATGTTTCTAGTGATCACATCTCATTTATTTATGCTCGTGCACTATGCTTACAACATCGACAACCTTTCATCTATATTATATGCCTGGTTTGCACTTTTAACAACTATTCCAATTATACTTTAACTTTTGTTAATTAATTACACATTAATGATAACATAGGTACATTTTACAACACTTTTTTGAAAAATATCAATCCTTTTGTTAACTGCAAGTCTCTTCCTTCAACAGTTACTTTTTTGTACTCGCTGTACTTTACTGTTTTCTACAGTTTTTCCCTGCCTTGGACCACCCCTCGAGGTGGTTGACGTCTCCACAGGCGGTACTTTATCCTTATGCTTTACCTTAGCATCTTAGTCACCAATACAATTATTTAATCAATAACATAGACAAAAACACGATTGTCCTACAAAGTTTCAACTCAGCTTCTTGTTGCTTTCTTTACTGACTTACTGCGACCTTCTTGATCAGACAGTCAATGGGGCTGTCTGATTAAACCTTCCTTCTTCACCCTTCATATACCTTACCAGCACATAACTTACAACTCCAAGACCTGTAAGTGACATAACAGCCCACAAACAAATCAATAGGTTAAATATGCATTGTTGGAGCTTATCCATCGTATTTTCACACAATCATTCACACGTGGACCGATCGCCAGCTGTTACTCTGCTCGTACTAGGTTGTTTAGGATAGTGTATTAGTACCTTCTGACCACTGGAGCTTAGGTGGAGGCTGGATCCCCATGAATTTGGAAAAATAAAAGAATTGGTATCTCACCTGTTCTTGGTGGATATGTGGGCCCTTTGGGGTTCCTGGCCTCCAACCAGCGCCCATGGCCTTCCGGTGTCGTCACTTCCTCCTTGAAAGCTGGCTCGCCAATTGTTGTGACTTTTATGGAGTTCAATTTACCTATTATGCTAGACTCAGTAGTTAAAGATGAGAAGTCAAGAAGTATTAAAGAGACAGATTCAGCTGGTTCGCGGTCCAATGATGGTTTATTGCAGAGTTACAATTCGACCATGCATGAGAAGTAGCCCAGGCTAAGTCTGAAAACTCTTCTGAAAGTTCCCCTCTTTTATACAAGTTGGGCCTGTGGATGCTCCTCCCCAGGCCCCTCCTTTCGTATGGCGTTTATTCCCTAATCTTCCACCGTTATGTCTTAATTACTTAATGTACCCGAGGCTGGGCCCCCTGTCCTGTCTTTTTTTTAAACCTTTATTCATGTAATAGTCCTTCCCCCTACTCCTGACCTCCCCTTTACATTCATATCTCCTGTTAGCTATCTTTAGTACATATGTCTTTACCACTGCTACACCTGGGTACTTTCCCATGGCATTAATGATTGGCTTGTCATTACACAGAGCTAAACCTTGGTACTTTCCATGGCCTTATATCAGGTGTTTTCTAGTTTTTACCTTAGTAAGCGTTTTTCTCCTATTCCATTACTTTTAGGGCCCGGTAAACTTACACCACATTGGCTGTGACAGAAGCCTTAAAAGAAGCCAGAGCGACAGCTTAAGTCCTCTTTACTTATCCTGCTCGACTTATCTGCTGCATTTGACACTGTCAACCACAGAATCTTTTTGTCCATACTCTCTACCATGGGCATCACAGGGAGAGCAAACTCCTGGTTTGAATCATACCTCACTGGTCGGTCTTTCAAAGTATCCTGGCTTGGTCACACTTCTGCAGCGCACCACCTCGCCACAGGGGTCCCCCAAGGTTCAGTACTGGGACCTCTTCTCTTTGCCATATACACCAACTCACTGGGACAGATCATCCGATCACATGGCTTCTCATACCAATGTTATGCTGATGATACCCAGCTCTATCTGTCATTCCCACCTGACGACCCCAAGGTCTCAGCACGAATCTCAGACTGTCTCTCTGACATTTAATTCATCATTGATAGAAGAGAATAAGAATAATCCCAGGTTTCTTTTCAGCACTGTTGCCAGGCTGACAAAGTCCGAGCTCTGTTGAGCCATGTATTCCTTTAACTCTCAGCAGTGGATGATTTCATGAGATTCTTTATCAATAAAATTGTTTCTATCAGAGAGAAGATTAATGGAATCCTTCCCACTGTTATCACCGATGTATCATCAAGTAGAGCAGCTTTAGAAGTATCTTTAGAACCTGAATTGTATTTAGACAGCTTCTGTCCAGTTGATCTTTCTGAGCTAACGACAGCAATAGTCTCTTCTAAACCATCAACTTGTATGTTAGACCCAATCCCAACCAGACTGTTCAAGGAGGTTTTCCCCTTAATTGACACTTCCATATTGGATTTGATCGGTCTTTGTTGACAGGATATGTACCTTAGACTTTTAAGGTTGCTGTAATTAAACCTTTACTTAAAAAGCCTACTCTTGATTCAGAAGTGTTGGCTAATTATCGACCTATATCCAATCTCCCTTTTTTTGTCTAAAGTTCTTGAAAGAATAGTTGCAGTTCAACTTTGTGATCATTTAGATAGAAATAATCTGTTTGAAGAGTTTCAGTCAGTATTCAGAGTGCATCAGAGCACAGAAACAGCACTGGTGAAAGTTACCAATGATCTCCTCTTAGCCACTGATAGCGGACTTGTTTCTGTGCTTGTTCTGTTGGATCTCAGTGCTGCATTTGACACGATCGATCACAGCATTCTGTTACAGAGACTAGAACATGTTATTGGGATTAAAGGAACTGCATTAGGCTGGTTTAAGTCATATTTATCTGATAGATTCTAGTTTGTTCTTGTAAATGAAGAATCTTCCTCACACATTGGACATAAAGACCTGGATGACTCAGAACAGTCTGCTTCTAAATTCAGACCTGAGCGCTTCAGGGAGAAATTGTCTAGTTATATAGTTACTCTAGATGGTATTTCCTTGGCTTCTAGTTCTACAGTGAGGAACCTTGGAGTTATTTTTCACCAAAATCTATTATTTGACGCACATATAAAACTGGTTTCTAGGACTGCCTTCTTTCACCGTTGTAATATTGCTAAAATCAGGAACATCCTTTCTCAGGGTGATGCAGAGAAACTAGTTCATGCATTTGTTACTTCAAGATTGGACTACTGTAATTCCTTATTATTGGGCTGTCCCACATATTCTCTGAAAAGCCTCCAGCTGATCCAAAATGCTGCAGCCAGAGTTCTGATGAGAACTAACAGGAGAGATCGTGTTTCTCCAGTTTTAGCTTCTCTTCATTGGCTCCCTGTTAAATTCAGAATAGAATTTAAGATTCTTCTTCTCACATATAAAGCTCTTAATGACCGAGCTCCATCATATCTTAAAGATTTAATTGTAAGGTATTTTCCTAACAGAGCTCTTCGCTCCCAAACTGCAGGTTTACTTGTTGTTCCCAGAGTTTCTAAAAGTAGAATGGGAGGCAGAGCCTTCAGTTATCAGGCCCCTCTCTTGTGGAATAAGCTGCCAGTAAATGTCCAGGAAGCAGACACCCTTTCCACTTTTAAGATTTGGCTTAAAACTTTCCTTTTCGATAAAGCCTATAGTTAGGGATGGCTCAGGTAATCCTGAAACATCCCATAGTTAAGCTGCTATAGGCTTAGACTGCTGGGGGGCCTCATCTGTCACACCTTTCCTCACTTTGCTCTCTTTTTCCCCCTGTTTAATTTCACAATTGATTTTATGTACATGTGACATTATTGTGGTTATTAACGTATGTTTCCCTGTTCCAACAGATATCCTTTGAATGGCGTTATGGTGTTTTTCCCCCCTCTTTTCCCTCTTTTCTGTCTTCTCAAACCCCAGCTGGTCGAGGTGGATGGCCACCCTTCCTGAGTCTGGTTCTGCCAGAGGTTTCTTCCTGTTAAAAGGGAGTCGTTCCTTTCCACAGTCGCCACAGGCACGCTCAGGACACGGGAGATTGGACTGAAGACAAGTTTCGGTGCAATCTGTTGGTTTCCTTAGCTAGGATATAAATTTTTTTAATTGACTCTATATGAATTAATTGGATTATGATTACAATGAATTGAATTCCAATTGGCTTGAATTGGACTATATTACTTAAGTGCCTTGAGATGACAATTGTTGTAATCTGGCACTATATAAATAAAATTGAATTGAATTGAATTAATATGTTAAATTCTCCATTTCCAGCTTATGTTTCTGATAACTTGTGATATTGTTGCAGAAGAGCTAATCTCAAATTTAGAAAATGTTTCTCTTTGGCTTGAAAACCATCTGCACCTGAAAGGTTTCACTGTCTGGTCTCAGACCTGCTTCAGGTGGAAATTATTTAATTTTTAATGCCTTGAACTTTGTTTTTAAATAATATTACCTCAACTCATTACCCTTATATGCAGAAATTAGTTCTAAAGGCAGTGAAACTGGAGGATTTGTTAATCTGTTTACTGTAGCAAGCAAGACATGAGAGTTGTTACTGTAACAGTCCTGTCAGGCAGTTTTTTTTTTTATTTTAGAAAAATAACTCTCCCTTATTGTATGCAAAGTCTGGTTGAACACAAATAGTTTTTCTCTGTAAACCTCATCATGAATCTGGAGCTTTGACTTGCACCATTTTCGTTCAGCTCTCTGGCACTTCCTTTTCTGTGCCCTGACTCTTCTCTTCTCCATGGCGCCCTTTGCCTACTTTTAACCATTCTAACCTTGACAGGAGCAATGGTATCCAAAGCATTCAAAAGACTTGATGTGTAAGAGTTCAACAGATCATCATAAGAACACAGAGTATTTTCAAAGCTGATCATTTGCATAAACTGTGTCTCTGTTCTGTCATTTATCAGTGAAGACCCAACCGCTGGTTTGGGTGTAACAGACAGGTTGAAGAAAACACAAAAATGATCAGATACAGCTACATCGACCTCCATATTTAAAATAACACCCATTGAAATGCCCTCTGCTGTGGGGGGAGGGGCTCAGTCACACACTGAGTTAGACCAAACACTTCAAGGAAAGCAGTGAGTTCTTTAGCTTGCTTATTATGGGCTACATCAACGTGCACATTCAAGTCCCCTGTTATGACTAAACAGTCAACAGCAGTGCACACAGCTGAAAGAAATTCAGTAAAATCATTCTGCGGTGATACAAAGTATTTAAAATCGTTTTATCTCCATTTGAAATGACACATGCTCGAATTAAGGAAAAAAAACGAAGTGTCTTATCTTGTGTGTGGGTATATTGGCCCTGAATATGGCACAAAGACCCTCACCACTGGTTTTGTCATGTCATCTCTCAGTTAAACACATAAAATCAAGATTGTGAGAGGAAAGTATCAAAAGCATTGTGAGACAGGAAAAAGTCAGAAAGCTGTTGGTATACAACTTTTTCTAGGACTTTGCCTAAGGAATGGATGGTTTGATATGCAAATGATAAAAATCTCAGCTTGTAAAACATCTTTTGCTCAGACAGTTTTTCCTGTGAAAGGAGTAAAGATTTGAAATGATCTGTTTGCTTATCTGAGATCTTCTGAACTTTAACTCTTTCAGAGAGCTGTTAAATCTTAATTCACAAACTTGTACTAATGTCTAGTTTTAAACCTTGTGTTTTTAACTAGATTTACTTTATACATTACTTTTGTCTTTCTTCTCTAGGATTGGGCAATGTTACCATGTTCAAATCTTCCTCAAAACCAGATTTCTTTTCTCATCTGTCTAAGTATTTAATATTATCTGGGTTTTTTGAAACATGATTTTAGCACTCCCACTTAACTCCCTGTTCGCTTTAAAATAGGTATTCCCCATATTTTTCCTCCTGCAGCTCATAAATTTTCGGTGGAGTTAATCTGAGTAAAAGTCAATGAAACACTACTTCTGTCATTTGGCAACAACCAAACTCTAATGTTCACTTCAACTCAATCCGAACTAGTCAGTGAAACGTTACTCCTGTCGTTACCAGCAGCAACATCAACACACCATCAACAGCTGTTTCACACTTTATACATACATAGCAAATATGACAACACTGCAGCAACAGACAAACAAACAAACAAATAAACAGACAAACTGTAGTAAAGTGAGAGATGCAGGGTCCCACAAGCATCACGCTGGTCAGGAGGTGTACAGAGTACAAGTTGACTTTTATTAACTCATCCAACGTAGCCTTTTAACAAAGGGAAAATGGGGTGTTACTCTTCCCATAGCACATAAAACATACCGCCTTCCAACCTGACAGAACAAATCCCAACAGACATATATACTCTGATAGGCCTCCTCTCCAGTTCAAACGAGCCTATCAGAGCAGATCTGGGGATAAGAGGACAGACATCATTAACAATGAAATCATACAAATCTTAATTTGTTTGTGCCAACAAATACAAATTAACTCCTGCAAAATAAAGAAAGAAAATATAGTGCATTCAAAACTAATCCACAAAATGTACAACATAAATAATTCAACTTAATTAACTGAAAATATTTCCACCCATTTTGTCTACCAATCACAACAATCCCCACCTCTTTCTGGTCTCCATAAAGGAAGACCTATAGAGGCGAGCTCCCTCTTTGAGCCCATGCCCAGATGCAAACAGGACTGGAGAGACCAGGTGACAAAACACACCGCTCCACACCTACAATCCGACCCAGCATACAGTGAGAAGGTTAGCACTTCCTCACACAAACAAAGATGGATTTACTTCTCTCTGAAGAAAAATTCCATTTCTAACGTGTGGCGCAGAGTTATTTATTCCTGTAGTCTTCTCGCACAGACTATGGACTCACTCACCTTTACTGACTGGTTTTGTGTTACTTATCATGGGCTAATCCAACACAACAAACGAGAAACTGGATGGACCAATTCGAAAACAGGCTCAACGAGGAAGTGCGTCTGCACCGAAGAATCTATTATTATTATTATTATTGCATTCTGAAAGGCAACAGTAATTCCCAAGTGTGTCCATTGAAGGCCACCATTTTTAATAACAAACAAAGAAAAGGTAACACAATTCACTTAAAAGTCTGAAAAACAATATTTGAGTAACTATATCAGACTATAATGGTGATAACACACCTACTGAAATTTCAACTTCTGCAGGCTCATCAGCTATTATGTATGTAATGGGTGAGAATGCTCAGGTATTTGGAGGTGAGATGGGCATCATCATGCCTGTTGAAATGATAACTTCTGTGGACTCATCAGCTATTATGTAAGCAGAGGTGAGAATACTGATCATTGATGACAGTGCTGCTCTTCCTGCTCTTGATGGGGGCATTGTTTTCTTCTCCACTTTCGTCGTTGTAGAGTAGTTAGCGGTAACCTTCATGTAGCACCGACACCTCTGTGACAGAAAAGATTACAACTACTGGCGCATCGACTGTATCCACTGTATATGGCTAGCATGATACTGTGACGTCATCACGGCAGCCATACTGGGCACCAGTTCAGTTGATTAATGAAACGCGTCAGCTGTGTTGCTGCTAGGGTTGCCAACCATCCCTTGAAAAATGGAATCATCCCGTATTTAGAAACAAAAGCACCGTGCTAAATACGGGACGATTCCGTTTTTCAAGCGCTTCGAGCAACCCGAGCTGCTGCATGGTCGGAACAAAAACCTGCTAACCTTAGGCTGATTGTATACATGTCTATGGTTATCACATCCAACTGACACGTCCATGTTGTTACTACTAATCAGCGATCTTCTTTCTTTGTCGTTCTTAAGCCGAGCCATAGATGGGCATCAGTGAACAACAGTGCCATCTACTGGATGGTGCTTTGTGAATCGTGGGCTATTTCTTTGGAGATGTGTGAATTTGTGGAAAGAATGTCTCAAAAGTACAAACATGTGGTTGGTGATCTACAACTGTTGAGTCACGATTCACAAACAGAATTTTCAGTTTTACAAATGGATTTCGTTTTTACAAATAGAAAATGATAGATTTACAAATACACATATTTGTAAAAAAAGAAAAACAACACACAGAAATAGGAAATTTGTATCTGTGGATAGCAAAACACATGTGCAACTCAAGGCATTATACTTAATTATAGTATTTTACGATGGTAGCGCGGGCCTGATTTTCTGCCAGGCCCACAGCGGGCATGTTTGCTGGGCATATGCTTGTAAAGGCAGATGAGCAAACACTTTTGGCAATATAGTGTACTTCAATCACTTTGTTTACTATGTAACATCACATACAGCACCGGAGGTTAAAACTTGAAGAAAACAAAGAACATGAAACACGTGAAACAAAAGACAGGCATCAAACAAACAACATGAAAAACACAAAAATTAACTTTGTTATAACTCCATTTCTTGCCTTGAGTATAATTATAGTAGTGTATTTCTTGCCAAAATCGTTTTATTTCTATACACTGCCAAACACAGTGGAAAAATGTACCTTTTTCCTTCTCACATTTGATAAAAAATATCAGGTATAGCGCTGTTATATTAAGTTTTTCTGGGGTAATATACATTCGTATCAGCCAGTTGTATTGTAGTAATTTCAGGCGATTCAAGTTAAACACAAGACATTTGTGCTAAAAAAAATAATAAAATGGACAGGCTCAGAGAATAATTCCCTATAATCCCTATGTAGACCAGTGAGCAGTGCTGGCCAACGTGTCATTGGGGTCATCAGGTGGGAACCTCCTCTCATCTGTGTTTCTTCTAGTTGGGCCCACGACGCCTCCAGGAGGCTAGACAGTGAACACTGGCGTCCCAGAGTCACTGCCCTAATGCCAGCCTTCACTGCTCCTCACACCGCAACAACCGCCTTTTTTTTCCCCAACCACAAGCTACCCCAGCCTCTCACCAAATGCACACCAGTCCTAGTGGGGTGGAGATACAAACCCTGGTTCGGCTAGGGGGTAGAACTAGAAGAGGCAAAGATAAGAAGGAATGGGATTCAAATCCTGGTTCGGGTAGGGGGTAATGGAAGTAAAGAGGGTGCCACAAGTGGAGGCAGGACAAAACACACTAGCAGATTCAGCAGACACACTCAACTAAACAGTCCTACAATCACTTTAAATGCCAGCAAAAACAAGGCCATACAGGCCAACTCAGGAGGAAGAGTAGTCACCCACCAATCAGAAGGTCAGTGGTTCGCCTCTCGCTTCCCCGGGCTACATGTCAAAGCGTCCTTGGGCAAGACACTGAACCACGTTGCCTCCCAGTGTATCATTGGTATGAGTGTATTAGAAAAAGTACGTAGTTATGTATCGTATGAGTGTGTGTGAGTGGGGTGAATGCAGCATGTAGTAGCTTGGAGAGGTCAGTTAGACTAGAAAAGCACTATACATTTATTTTAAATGGTCACCTGTTTTTAAAAGGCTCACATGGGCCACACCCTCCACTTAAATGCATCCTGGATTTCTTCCTTGCTTCTTCCAAGAGTCTGTTTGCCTTAAGTGTTCCCCCTGCTGGGCCTCTATCTACTATTGCTTCTTCTAATTCAAATCCACTGACTGGACTTTACTGCCTCTTCTGAAACTTCCTTCACTAGTTTCCTCACACTCTGTCCACTTACATCCAACTCCCTCAACGAGACAATGGACTTTGCAACAAATCCTCTACATCCTACTTCCACTGGACAGATCCAAACTTTCAATCCTCTGCTTCTGCCCCCAACTCCACATACCTAAGCTTTTTCCTTTCATATGCTTCTGCCACTAATGCCCCCCACGGAACATTTAGCTCTTTGAAATAGATTCTCATTCTACTCCTAGACCACAAGGCTATATCAGGCCTTAGATTTTTAGAGGCTATTTCCAGAGGAACAACAAGCTTTCCTCCTAAATCTACCTGCGTCTCCCAATCACAAGCATATTCTAAGCTGCCTCTCCTCCTTATTGTCTTATTGACTTTCTCGCCTTCTTAAACAAGCTGAATTGCCACTCTCTTCACCGTAAACCCTCCTAAATTTACCTGCCTTCGTTTATCTTCAATACCTGCAGCTAAGCTTCTTAATACTTGGTTATGTCGATACGTATACCGGCCTTGTGACAGACTAACCTTACAGCCTGACAAAATGTGTCTTGGAGTTGCAGTACCTGAACATAACGGGTCTACATTTATCCAGAGTTTTAGGTTCTGGAAGTTGGCAATACATTATATGTTGCCCCTATTAAAATTCTAATACTCCTTTCCTCCATACTCCACAGCTCTTTCCAACTGAGCATACAACAATAACATCTATTACAAAAAAGTAACTGGGTAATTGAATTAATTGGCATATATGTGATCACTTTCGATAAAAAAAACAAAACATTGAAATCCTGTTTCCTCATAATCAGCTCTAAACAAAGGCTTAATTTCTCAAGAATAGTCAGATGCACTCCAAATGGTATGGAAAATGAACTTTTCTTAATTTCAAGAAGTAGGTTTTTAGATAAGAGAATATGAGGCATGTTCTGGTTTGTGTGTGTGTGCATGTCTTTGATATCGTTCACATAGAAATTACTTTAATTGCAACTGATTGTCGACTGCATGAGCCACTGGAGATGCTACAGGCAACCAAAACTGCATACTGGTAAGTTGAACTGTGTTTGTTTGAGACATGGTTGTGTGCGTAATAATCTGATCATGCTCTATTATCTCATCCGTTTCAACTACTCCTTTAATTGGGAATCACTTTTCATGCCACCTGCTCATTTTACCATGCATTATGCACTGTTCCACGACATATATTTATTCATTATTTTGTCTTTCAAGATCAAAACAAATGGTAAATAGGCTCCAGTGAGATAAATATTGCAGCAGAGGTGGGAGTCAGCTAAAGACATCAGACAGGAGGTGTGTCTGAACAGAACAGATTGTATCAAGGTAGATTTTGTAGCTGCTTGTCAGAGGCTCCACAGATCTGAGAGTGAAAGAAGCAGACAAGGACACAGAGAGAAAGTAAGTCAGTAAGAATTCATTAGAAGTCTTTTGCTCCTACTTCTACTCTTGCCTATTGGCCTCTCTTTTCTCTTTTCTTCACACTTACATAGAGATGAATGTGGCAACCTTTGGAATATTTCTACAGTTGTTCCATGCTATTGTTTGAAACCCCAGTCAATATTCTACAAATAGTGTAATATATACACAAAGTGTAATATATATATATTTATATATATATATATATATTTATATTTATATATATATATATATATATATATATATACACACACAAAAACTATACTGCCAAATGTATTCACTCCACCAACTGAAATCATTGAATACAGGCGTTCCAATCACTTCCATGGCCACAGGTGTATAAATTCAAGCACCTTGGCATGCAGACTGCTTCTACAAACATTTGTGAAATAATGGGTCACTTTCATTGAATTCCAGCGTGGTAACATGATAGGATGCCACCTGTGCAACAAGTTCAGTTGTTACTGGATAGATGCAACTAAATGTTCCACAGTCAACTGTCAGTGGTATTATAAGAAAGTGGAAGTAATTAGGAATGACAGCAACTAAAATGACGTGTGTCAGCAGTGGGGTCAGCAGATGCTGACTCACAAAGTGTGCCGTAATACTTTTGGCAATATAGTGTATATCATGTATTACATACATATATATATATTCACTCATCTGCCTTTACATGCATATGAATTTACGTGACATCCCATTCTTAATCCATAGGGTTAAATAGGACATCGGTCCACCCTTTGCAGTTATAACAACTTCCACTCTTCTGGGCAAGCTTGCCACAAGGTTTAGGAGTGTGTTTATGGGAATTTTTTACCGTTCTTTCAGAAGCCTATTTGGTAGGTCAGACACTGATGGATGAGAAGGCCTGGCTCACAGTCTGCACTCTAATTCATCCCAAAGGTGTTCTATCGGGACTGTAGGTCAGTCAAGTTCTTCCACACCAAACTCACTCATCCATGTCTTTATGGACCTTCCTTTGTACACTGGTGGGCGGTCATATTAGAAAAGGAAGGGGTCAATCCCCAAACTTTTTTCACCAAGTTGGGAACATGAAATTGTCCAAAATCTCTTTCCTTTTACTGGAACTGGGCCAAGCCCAACTCTTGAAAAACAACCCCATACCAAAATTCGTCCTCCACCAAACTTTACACTTGGCACAATGCAGTCATACAAGTACCATTCTCATGGCAACCGCCAAACCCATACTCATCCATCAGATTGTCAGAAGGAGAGGCGTGATTCATCATTCCAGAGAACGTGTCTCCACTGCTCTAGAGTCCCGTGGCGGCATGCTTTACACCACTGCATCGGACGTTTTGCATTGCTTGGATGCAGCTGCTCGGCCATGGAAACCCATTCCATGAAACTCTCTGTGCACTGTTCTTGAGCTCATCTGAAGGCCACATGAAGTTTGGAGGTCTATAGCAGGGATGTCCAAAGTTGGTCTTCGAGGGCCGCTATCCAGCAGGTTTTAGATGTTTCACTGCTTCAACACACCTGATTCGGATGAAATGGATCTCTTCAAAAGGTTGTTTAGTTCTGCACAAGCCTGCTAAAACATCTAAAACCTTTAGGACAGCGGCCCTCGAGGACTGGATGTGGAGATCCCTGGTCTGTAGCGATCAACTCTAGAGAAAGTTGGCATCCGCTGACCCCACAACTGTTATATACATTCAATTCAATTCAGTTTTATTTATGTAATCCAATTAATTAATTTCAAAATAATCCAATTCATTCATATGGCGCGAATTCTAAAACAATTTCCTAGCTAAGGAAACCAACAGATTGCACCGAAACTTCTCTTCAGTCCAATCTCCCGTCCTGAGCATGCATGATGCAACTGTGGAGAGAAACGACTCCCTTTTAATAGAAAGTAACCTCTGACAGCTGGCAGCTCTCTGCCACCAGAACCATGTGGGCAAAGAGCTTCCTGTCAGCCTGCAAAACAACCTTGTTCAGGTTGCTTGGGGAAGGCTTCTTTCGGATATATAAAAACTTCTTCAGTCTCTTCTTTGTCATCTTATCCTGGAACTGGGTCTTTGGGCTTTGGTCTTCAAGCCAATCCCGCTTGCCTCATATGCTTCTGTGCCAATCTTGTGTGCATCAATAAGGTCTCCTGCTATATCTGATGGGGGAAGGTACCTGTTGAAATGCTGACAAACTCACTTTCTCTTGGGACAAAAGGGTTCATCCAGTCATCTTTAAAAAGCCTCACAATGGACTGTACATCTGCTTGAGGAACATGCTGTGGTACTCAGAAGTCAGGTAGTACCTCTCCACAGCAGTCCTTTTCAGGCTGAAGCCCTTTGTGCCCCCTGTTGTCTGGGTATCTTGGTTGACTGTTTCCTCAATTGTTTGATCCATGTGGATCCGGCCAAAGGGATTCTGGCTACCAGGCAGAACACTGAAGTCACCCTGCATGAACTGCTGGTGTACCTTTGGGTGACCAATGGGAAGATGTGACATTGTGGTATAGTATGTATGGCAGAAAAGCGTGCATAATTCAGCTTGTCATAAGCAAAGCAGCATGGGATCATAGCATGGATTGATGCAAGGTGGAGCATGCAATCCCCCTCTCTTGATGCATGAAGCAAGCCCAGCCTGATCTCAGCCATGTCAAGGTAAGACATCCAGAAAAGCTGCCAGTTTGTGGCCTTTCCAGAGGGAGCCAAGGTACTCTTGGAACAACTGGAGGAGGCGAGTGCAAGCTACATCATCCAGGAGCGTTGTGAAGGAGGCCCGGGGCAGATGAGACACTCCAGATGTTAAACCTCTGCTCTATGGTTGACTTGTAGCCAAGGCAGAAATCTTTTCCAGGCAAGCCTCACCATTGCCTCACACACAATCTTTTGTAGCCTGACAGCACAGTTGCATTTGTGGCCTTCCATCACAGTGGTCATGGATCCTTCTGCAATCACTCCAGACTCCACACAAACATCACGCAGGCCAGCATCCTGAAACCTCTTCCCCATGATTGATAGGAAGTTGCATATGGTATGAAATGTCCACATTGTCAGTATTATGTTCTGGAACTTCTCATGCTTCCAAATTATTTCTGCAGCTTTGGCGTAGAGTGCTTGGTCGAAGACACAGACAATCTGCTTCAGTCCTAGGGTCTCCATGATATTCAGAGTTTGGGTCAGGACTTCATTGACAGTTGACATTTCAGTAGGTGGGGCATTAATTGTTGGCAAGTAACTTACAGTGTCCTGCACCACATATATGTTGCTGAAGATGAGGATATTGAATCCAGTCCAACTGCTAATGGTTTGGTCTTCTGGGTTTGACATCCGAGTGAGCAGCCAGATCAGGTTCTTGACCCTGGCATTCTGGACTTGTTTGTCTGCATCCACATTTAGGCTTACAGTGGCTGAGGGCCCCATTTTCTTACCAGCATTGTACATGGGGAGTGATGCTTGTGTTGAGGAGATGCTCCTTTTCTTGGACTTTTCCATTGTTCTCTTTTCCATTGGTGGCATTGGTCCAATGATTCTGGGCTGCACAGCAAAGCCATTAACTCGATGTGATGTGCCCTCTCCACTGGTTGTCTCCTCTAAGCGGTCTGTTATCCCAGGCTAGAGTAGTGAAGACTTCCTGGTAGATGTTGCTTGGCAGTGCCACGCCCATCTGGGATTGTTCAAGCTTTTGAAGGCATAGTAAATGGTAAATGGACTTGTACTTGTATAGCGCTTTTCTAGTCTAACTGACCACTCAAAGCGCTTCACTACATGCCGCATTCACCCCACTCACACACACTCATACAGCACGTCTTAAGATACACATAACTATGTGCTTTCTAATCATTCACACACATTCATACCCCCAATGATACACTGGGGGGGCAACGTGGGGTTCAGTGTCTTGCCCAAGGACGCTTCGACATGTAACCACCGACCTTCCGATTGGTGGGCGACTGCTCTTCCTCCTGAGCTACAGCCGCCCCTAGTGCAGTGTCAGTTTCCTCAACCTGTGTGTATGAAACACCATGGCCCAGTCTATTCAGGAATCAGCTCTGTGTTTCCAGTCAGAGACTTGACTGCAAATGGCAGTATGATGTGCTTTGGTGGTTTAGTCTTGCCAGCAGTGACCGCAAATACAAGATCACTGCCAAAGGATTTGGTGAGTAGTTCAGGATGTTGAGGACCACCAGGCTTCCCTGTAAGCAAGATTCGCAGAAAGATTGTGACGGACTGTGGTATGATGTCCTTGTCCTGTTCCACAGCAGGTGGCCATAGTTGGTTAGTTTCATTCTATTTTATGTCATTCCTCAGAAGTAAAGCAGCTTTGGCAACCAATTCAACTGACTCAGTTCTCATAGCATCCAACTCAGACTTGAGAGCACATGTTCTCTTCACAAGTTCACTCTTGGAGAGATTGTCAGCGTACAGTAGACGTTTTCCATTGTTATCAGGACAGATATGGATAGATTCTGCCAGTTATTTCTCTAGATTGCAACAAAGATTGTTCATGGAAGATCTGGTGACTTTGTTGGCTCCATGAGATAACATTAATTCTTCAAATAGCTTCATGGCGAGGGAGAAGTTGTGTCCTGATATACAAGAGAAGTTCCTGAAGAGCCTGATTTTCTGCAGTTTTGCACAGATAAGCAGCATCTTGTTCAGCATCAGCCAGTCCACTGCTTGTAGCTGACTCCCCATGGGTGTATGCACGATAGCATTATCTATGGTAGTGCCCCTCTGTTTTAACAAGCTCCATACTGGTGATCGCCAACAGTCTCTCAGCAAGCTGCTTGATAGCTGAATCTTGTATCTTACTGTCTGCTTGCAACTCACAGAACTTTATCATGTCATCACAGATCTTCTCACATTTGATGTACTTGCTGGCTTTGTCACAGAATATACATTTCTCCTCAAGAACCCTTGAACTGGTTGGTGTAGCTCGTGCTGCTCTGGCTGAACTCCCTTCAGCTTGCACCTTTGGGACCTGAGCATCTAACAGTTTCTTCATGGTGAAGACACTCCTGCATTTTTTGTGAAACAACACCTGGGGATTGTTATAGAAGTTTTCAATCGCTTCCTTCCGAATACCTCTGATGAGCAATGAAATAGAGAACCATACTTTTTCTGCCGGCCGGCTAAGTTTTTATTCTTCGTTGCAAGGAAAAAGATCAGTCCACACCATTCAGCGGCAATGGTTTGAAAAAGATACAAACAAAAGGAACACAAAGGATTTATACCTGAGGAGGTGGGCTTTGTTCTTTAGGTGTATAACCACACCTCCAGGGGGGGCAGGATGCAGTCTTGATGATTAAGAAACAGGAGGTTAAAACAATTATCTTGTCTGAGTGTTAATTAAGAAGTAAATGATTTAAAACAATTAGCGTGTCTGGGTGATACAAATGGTTAATGTGGATTGGAGGGTCTGTCAGTCCTGAGACATAAAATGTACCATCACAGGATACTCCCCTTCTGGCGTTCTTCTTGCTAGGTCCATGAGGCCCAGATGATTTCTGATCTCTGCCACCTTGACCAATGTCTTTCAGTTGTCCATATCTCTGGGTGACACCAGCTTGGAGGTTTCATTAGTACAGTGGATGGCACATTCCTCAAGATTTTCGGTCAGATTCTTGATGGTTTGAGCAGCCATTTCTCATGTAGTGATTTCAGTAGGAATGTACTATTGGTACAGATAATTAACTTCAAAATTATTAGGCAAAATATAGAAATGAGTCAGATAATGACATTTTTTGCAGATCACTCGAGTTTATTATGGTTTGTCAACATTAAATTAATTCTGCTCATAATCAGTCTGTTTGCCCCCTGAGTTTATTTGAAACGATAACAAATGTTGATTTTTGTTGTGATTAATATAGTAATGACGTTGGTTATATTATTTTTTTTTCAGCAACAGAGCTACTATGTTAATGTCATCTTTACTCTCTACATCTTAGCCTTCTTAACCTCGAATGTGTATATAAACCATAACATTTTTTACCTGTATAATGTGATTCACAAAGTCCTCAGCTACTTCTTGCTAACAGCAGTATTAAAGCCGATTTTCCGCCTCGCTCGCTGATGCACCCAGAGGAATTGGCGCCAACTAGTGGTGCAAATAAATATTATCTGCAGGGATTTTCTGCAACTGCAAAAGTGATCTAAATTATCAGTAGTGGCACATTATGAAATGAGCAACATCGGAGTATTGCCGCTATTGGTGTATGGTGCTGTTTTTATGGTCAAAATAGTGAATGCATGATAAATATTGTAAAGCTACTCCTCTGCAAAAGTTATCATACCTATTAATAATCTGGACATATATAGAAAAAAATAAAATAGCAACAAGAATTTGTTCACCCTTTCGATTGCGATTTGTGTTCTGGCTCATGGACTAATAGTGCTGTCAAGAAGAGAGTCAAGTATTGCTGGAGTAAAATTTAAGTAGCTGTCCTCTGTCATATCTGCACATGGTAGTGAAGAAACTAATGATGGAATTATCTCTTTAATCTGGTTACAGCATTCTCTGATAGACACCTATATGTAAAATTCTTCTCAGACGCTGTATAGTCACGCAATGTAAATTCAAAAGTTGTAAAAAAAATGGTCTGACAAGACAGGGTTATGAGGGAACACTGCTAACTGTTCACTCTCAATGCCATAAGTCAGCACAAGGTCAAGGGTATGATTAAGGCAGTGAGTAGGTCTGTGAACACTTTGAGAAAATCCAATAGAGTCTAATATAGAATTAAAGTTAATATTTAGGCTGTCATTTTCAACATCTACATGAATATTAAAGTCACCCACTACAATGACTTTATCTATACTCAGCACTAACTGGGATAAAAACTCTGAGAATTCAGACAGAAACTCAGAATAAGGGCCAGGTGGACGATACACAACAACAAACACAAGAGGTTTTTGTGATTTCCACTTTGGGAAAAACTGAGAATCAGAGATTCAAAAGAGCTAAAACTAATCTTGGGTCTAGGACTGATTAGTAACCCTGATCTGAAGATAGCTGCCACTCCTCCTCCTCTGCCTGTGGTTCGAGGAACGTGAACATTTAAATAGTCAGAGGGAGTTGATTCATTAATGCTAACATGATCCTCCTGCTGCAGCCAGGTTTCTGTAAGACAAAATATATCAATATGATGATCACAGATCAAATCATTCACTAACAGAGATTTCGAAGGGAGAGAACTAATATTCAGCAAACCACATTTAATAGTTTGATGTTTTTGTTCAGTTAAAGTTTTTGTTTACATTTTTTTTGCACAAGAGGATGTGCTCCTTTTATGTTTTTTTATTGAGGGGGGGTAGCAGCAGAGAAGTGTGTAAGACTACAACTCTGCATCCTGGTCTCAACCCTGGGTTGTCATGTTTTTGGATGACTAATAAATTTGTCCATATTGCCAGAAATGAGAGCCGCTCCTTCCAAAGTGGGATGGATGCCGTCTCTCCTCATCAGACCAGTTGTCTCCAGAAAGATTGCCAATTATCTATGTAGCCCACGTTGTTTGCTGGACACCATCTAGACAACCAGCGATTGAATGAGGACATGCGGCTAAACATGTCATCACTGGTCAGATTTGGCAGGGGTCCAGAGAAAACTACGGAGTCCGTCATTGTTTTGGCAAAATTACACACCGATGCAACATTAATTTTAGTGACCTCCGATTGGCGTAACTGGGTGTCATTTCGACGACGTGAATAACTATATATTCTAAACAATATATATGTCTGAAAAGCTTGCTTATTATCATTATATAAATGTCACAACCAGAGAGGCCATTTCATATCAAAACTTCACAAGGAGAAGTTGGGAGACAAAGAGAACTGTGTTTTAAGAAGGAATGTTGTCTCCCCACTGATTGTTTTCTTGATAGCTCCCCAAATAAGGAGATGCCTCCAAACTCAGGAGATACTACCAGACCTGGGCACATGAAAGCACATAGAGGATTGTATGTATGTGTGTGTGTGTGTGTGTGTGTCACCAAATAAAAGAGTAAGGGAGGCAACCACTCGTTGGAGAACTCTTGCGAAGCTGCAGAGTGAAGGTTTGTGTGTCGTTCTCCCCTTGCAAGTAAAATTCTGAGGCCTCTGAGGGATTTCTTGGTTTCATGCCGTTTTCTGTGAGTGAATTTTTCTAACAATATATCAACACATCTAAATAGTACAATACTCATGGGCCCCAAATACACACACATTCACTCACTCAGAGTTACCACGTGGCTGAAAACCGTTGCAGGCCTGATAGGTATCCAAAGTGCATTGCAACAGGTCTCTGTCGCTCCAAACCAAACTTATGCAGGTGTCACTCACACCCACACTCACACGAAAGATGGCCAGGCAGCTACAGTTGCAAACAGTCTCCTTGAAGCACCTGTCCTTCACTGACATCCACGCCCGCTCCTTCACTGAGGTTCATTTTCATGTGCTTCATAATGTGAACAATTAAGTTCACTCATTACCATACTGATTATTTTAGTTTTTACAAATCTTTACACGACTCGTAACCAAACTTTTTTTCTTCTCGTCATGCCACGTTCTCTCTTACTCTCATTTTTGTTCCAACCAATTCGTACAGGTGACACTCGATGACCAACCCTTCAACCAATGAACAAACGAGTTAGCAGAGAATGGAGTTTGAGGGCGTACTGAGCACTTATCCAACACACAGCTACTAAGAATAATCTCCTACAACATTTTACTTTCAGTTCACTCCATGTGCAATCCTAAAGCACACATACATACATACATACATATTCTTCCACAACCTAACTTAATTACCCTTCGATCTAAATCTGTGTAAATGAACAGACTTTTGATTCCACCTTGTGGTACATACACACACACACTAATATATATATATATATATATATATATATATATATATATATATACACACACACTGTTTTCCGTAATTCTGCTTGTAGATTTAGGAATATTTAGCTGACAAACTCTCGCCAGAAGACCGCCGGGATAGACTCTGGATGTCACAGTGTTAGTGTAGTGGCTCATTGTCTGTGCAAAAAGAGGCAGCGACTTTGTATAGTCCTCTGACCATCTTTACATGCTAATCATTATATCTGTTCTTTGTAAATCAATTATTGTCTGAATTAGCCACTAATCAAGCTAGATAGCAATGAATAGTCAGGTTTCCAGGAAGCTGGCAAACAAGCTTTATATCCATTGTTTATACTTTCCAAGTCAGCAAATTCTCAAATTATTGTTAACATACCCTGTTTCAGCAACTGTTTACATAGATCAGTCCCAGCGATAGTTACATCAGAAACTATCACAAATACAGGGAAAAAAGGCAGGGTGAAGAAAGAACCCAATAAATCCTCACGGAAGTGGTGTGTCTATGGGTCAGTTTGATTGATTGGTGGTTTGATCCTATGCCCCTTCACAGTCAAAGATACTAAACTCTACAGTGCCTCTGTTATGCTCATTGGTATATGATTTTAAAGAAAAAAGTCATATGTGAAGTAAAAATCCTTGTATATAACAAGAAGTGCTGTCTTAACGTGTACGTGTTTATGGTCATGATGCAGACCCAAACCTGATTAGACACCACCTTATAGGAACTTCCTGTAAACACTGGGACTGGGATTTTACCTCCTTAGGTACAAATCTTTGCAAGTTAGAGTATGAGTTAGTTAGGCAGTGAGTTTAGGGTCCAGGGAACATACTGATGTTTTTTCAGAAAGGTTTGCATAGAAAAGCCACACAGTCAGAAGCTATTAGTATTACTTGAGATACTATAGAAGTAGTTGACTGAAAAACTGTGATGACTTTTAACAAAGGCTACAATTGCAGCATCTTCAAAAGGCTCTGTTAGCAGCGTAAATATGTGAAGATACCAGTTCTGACAGCTTGTTTGAAATTTATAAGAACATTTTGATCAGTGAATGAAAAAAAACCTGCTGTAATTGTGATATCTCTTTGTATCCTTACATTTCTTTCCTATTCTTACTGATAGCATTTTTACCTGGATCTCAAAATCCACCAAACGGTTGTGTAAATGTCATCGCTGAAAAGACAGAAGAAGAGTCCTCACAAAAATGGATCCAGAAAAGCGGTCTAAAAAAATTCTGCAGTATTATAACTGACTCTTGTGCCACAAAGTGATGCAAAAGCTGAGGCTTCTCTGTTGCAGCAATTTAGTGGCTAACCCCCTATCAGCGGGGATTAATGAGGTTGCTTTGTTTCCTCGCTGTGCAGCCTGGCCTCTCATACCCTGCTGTGATCACACAAGTGCTTCTGTCTTTATCCTGCTTTCAAACGATTCAATAGACAGAGGAGCATGCAATTCTTGAGACTCTGCATATTTTTTGCATAACAAACAGTGACTCACAAACTCATACAGGCAGTAGAAATATGTTAAAGCCTCTTTTTGGAAGAATTATCCTTTCATCTGCTTGGCAGAACCTCCACTTGACTCCTTGTTATCTATAAATGAAGCCACATTTGATGCAGTGGGGCACAGAGTTTCACTTGAATGATGGAATTGCCTGAAGCAAATTCACTCATATTATGAAATCTGAATAAATCTTAGGGCAAAAAAAAAGTTAACTTTGGAAGTATAAACTGATCTTTTCACACTCTTTTATCCAATTCTAATTCCAGCTAAGATCACTTTTTATTTAAGCATTATGTGGCCTTCTCCACAGTCACTGTTTATCATGGACAATTATCTGCTGGAGAATTTTTTCTCACAACAATATTGTATGATTCAATGCGAAAGGTTTAGACTCAAACACAGGCAAGGGCAGGATGCAATCAGATCAGAAACAACAACAAAAAAAAACTGTTGCATTGAGGCCTATAAAAGAAATCCAAAACAGCACAAAAACAAGACAGAGGAACAAGCACAAACAAAACTGAGAGGAATGAAAATGAATTGGCTAAGAACAATGAAAACCAAAGAGTTTTACTGAGATAAGTAATACTTTAAGTAACATCCAAGAAGTTAACAATCCCCTTAAAACCGAACTGGATTCCTAAATACTGTATGCCACAAAAAATATATTATGGCAGGTATGACTGCCACCTTTCAATCATTGAAAGTGAATGTATGAATATGAAATCTGGCCCCAACCCATATCTCATCCATGGAGCAGATATACTGCAGAGCTTGACTGTTTCCAGAGAAAGGGCTTTGAAAGTATAGTCAAGGTCTTTTATTTGACAAAAAATCTATTATAATAAAATATAATACTACTGTTATCATTATACAGTAGCTACATGGACACAAGTCTACAGAACAGACAAAATAGTTCTTGTGTGTTTTCATAGACAGATTTCCCACTGGCTCTGCAGAATGTAGTATGTTTTACAGTTCTTTGGTTGGCAAAACTATAATGTCTTCTTCCTACTTGCCAGACAACCTTACCCAGGTCCACCAACCCACAGGGAAAAGTCAATCAGGATAGCAAAACCGCGCGTGCCACGCACAGAACGGAGACATCCAGCATATAGAAACAGACAAAAGTGAGAGGCCCAACTCGCCGCAGCACAGATGTCCTGAACAGAAACTCCCCTGAATAAGGCCCAGGATGCGGCTAAGCCCCGAGTCGAGTGCGCTCGCAAACCCTGACTCGTATAAGCCAAAGCAATCACCTCCAGCACCCAGTGGGATAGGCGCTGCTTTGTGACAGGTTTCCCCATGTGAGGATTAGCCCAGAAGACGAACAGCTGATCACTCCTCCGAAAAACCCTCGTCCTATCCATGTCAGTGCGCACCGCACGGACTGGACATAACGCATGCGACGGCTGCTCACCTGGTGGGGCAGCAAAAGCCACGAGGTCAATAGGAGAACATGAACCCACCACCTTAGGCACAAAGGCTGGGTTGGGCTTCAAAATCACATCCCCTGGAAAGAGCAGAGTGCATCACGGGTGCACCGAAAGCGCGTGGGTGTCACTAACCCATTTAGCCAAAACCAGAGCCAGCAACAACAGTGTCTTGAGAGACACACGTTTCAAGTCTGCTCCCTCCAGTAGCTCAAAAGGGGGGGCCCTCCAGAACCACAGCCAGATCTCATGGTGTTACCAGTGGTCTGGACACGGAGAGAAGCCTGCGCGCTTGGTCAGTGACCAACATTTTCCATTTTCAATGAATGACCTGGTGACCTTTCAAGGACAAGTACCACAGGTGGAGACACAATTATGGGAAAAGAAAGGATGTGTAAAAGACTCAGATGGCTTATGGAGATTCAAAGATGATAAATTTGCTTTGTCTAAATTAGCATATGGCCTCTTATTTCCTTTGTGTGTAGAGTTGCTCATGTCAACTATAATTGTGTGACTGATTACATTTCCAAATACTTTTCTTCAATTGGCCTGGAAAGACGTGTAAGAAATTTTATTAGAAGATGTCTAGTTTGTGCTCAATGTAATCCTCAAATTAACCTGGTAAAACATGATCATTTACGAAAACCAGATTTGGCTTTTCAATTTCTACATATTGACTCTACACACATGCCAAGAGTTAAAGCATATTCATATCTTCTTGTCATTGGGGATCCATCTTCTAAATGGCCTGAAGCTTCCCCTACAAGGAAAGAAAATGCCCAAACAGTTGTGAAATGTTTAATGGAACATGTCATTCCTCGATTTGGTGCTCCACTAAGTATTCACTCAGAAAAGGGCACCCCTTTCACGTCACGAGTGACGAAACAACTAGCTTTGGCTTTAGGCTTTAAGTGGTTTCATATTCCATATCATCCATAAAGTTGTGGACAAGTGGAACAAACTAATATATTAAGGAAATAATTAGGACAAATTATTAAAGATTCATCAATCTAGACAAATAAATTGGTGGAGGTATTACCTTTGGCTCTAATGTAAATAAGAGCTATGCCAAACAAGGCTACTGGTTCTCCAAACCTGTTGTTCATTTGGCAGGAAAAACAACAGCAATATGTTAAACCTGTTTCACCTGTTCTCTCGACAGGTGAAAGATGCACTGCCAACCTCGAGTGACGAACCACCACATCGGTTCTAGCCGGGTGACTATGTCCCGATAAGGAGTCTGAAGCCAACCATAGCCGAGCGAAGATACAAGCCACTAACCCAGGTGTTATTAATGTCCTTAAGGTCAAAGGGGCCATCCACAATGGATTCAAGTGAGTCAGATCAAAGGAGAACCTTTTCCGCCAGAGAGACAGGACCCAGAAAGGATCTGAGGGATGGAGAAGATGTGCTGATCTTCATGGCTCAACGTCGTCAAATTACTCTAATTATCTTATAACCATGGTGTTATAATTGGCTTTGTTCTTAGACATTATGTATTCATAGTCTGTATTTTTCTAAATAAGCCATGTTCCTTTTTTGTACTTTTCCACTCTGCTCATACAACGTAATGTATGTCCTTGAATGGTCCAAGACTTTAAGATGGCATAACGGGACTAAATAACTGGGACAGATGAAGCGTCTGCATCTTGTCAGATAGGACTGTTACATTAGATACACACCTAAAGCAACACTCATGCACACACATTGTTTATCACATCCAAAGAACATGACGAAGATGGTAGTTGGCCTGCTCATGTCACTAAAAACTGGCCAATTATACTCAGTCGCGTAAGTCGTGTAAGTACAACCTCTGTGAGATAAAGGTGAACATAAATATGAAATGTTTTCGGATATCAGAGCTCGGGCTGACTGATTTCCTGTCACTCCGAGTCCAGCGCTGCCTTTGTTTAACTTAAGCTTAACATTGGGTTTGCATTTTTAGCTATTGCATGCATTGTTATCCTGTGTTTAGTTGATGAAAAGGAAAGTGTTGTTAAACTGTTAAATTTCACTTGAGTATATTCAAAACACTATGCATTCTTTTGATTCTTCTTCTGATTTTCCAGTGAGACTGACACGTGACATAACATCTAAGCCTCAGAGAGGCAGTACTGATTACACACCATTGTCACCCGAGGAGTTTCAGTGCTTATATTCTTCACTGAGAGTTAATGAGACCAAACCCTTTATTATCCAAAATGTGACATTCCAAACATTCACATAGACTTGTATTCAGGTTGAGTCTCAGTATCAACCCTTGAGGAAAGAAGATTTGGTTGACTTCACACTTGTACACTGATACATATACACACATTCTCATCCACATATACATACACAATCACACTTCTATTCGTCTTGTATCATATGCCATGTGATATACCTCTTGTTGATGTTGATTCAAATCATTGGATCAACAGACAGTTGGATGACCACTCTTGATTTCTAAAGATTTAGAATACAAGCACTGCTAATCAATTCACTGATAAAATGTGATGTCATGTAATGTCCAGCTACTCGGTCACTGCTTACAAAAAAGACATAATACGCTCACAGATTTATTCAACATTCTAATATGTCTGGGGTAATCATTGTATGAAATGACTGATTTATATGTAAAGTTAATGAATCTTGGTATGTGCTGTTATAATTAGGAAACTTTATGTTGAAAGCCGTTGTTTGCAAGGAAAGTGTTTTCCACAAGGACCTGTTTCTAAATAACTTAGAGAAAGGTACTTTTGTAACGTTTCCTTGTCACAGCTGAATCACTGGCTCCTGTCTGCATATCACACACACAGTTCAGACACTTCAGTTGTGTATTTAAACAGCTTCCCAGAAATCCTGTCAAGGAGGAAGGATTCATATCCCTCATTTAAGTAGAATTACTGATATCATACTGCAAAAACACCCCATTACAAAGCTTTGGATTGAAAAGTACAAGTGTACAAGTAATTAGAAGAATGTATGCTAAATATAGTGTAAAATTATTTCCTGTGGTGATCACATTCAATTTCTATCATGGACTGAGAGAGATGCTTTTTGGTTTTGTAGGTGTCAGAGGTGAAATACTTCTTCCTAATGTAACAAGGGTTAATTTAGCTTGTTTATAATTCCACAAAATGATTATGTGTTTAACCTGACATTTATAAGACTACTTGTTTTCTGTTTCTGTACATTCTTTTATGGGGGAGCAACATACGCTATAAAAGACACTGTTCCGCCTAAACTTTCCCTCCTTTTTGTGATGTTCAGTGATGAAAGGTAAGCTCCCATTTTGTTCTTTTTGTTTAGCATTTTATTGGATATAATCCAATATTTTATTTCGTCAGGTATGTTCCATGTTTTACTTATTTGTGTTAATGTTTGTGTTTTGTTAATCCTTCTATTTTGTGATGTTTGGCAAGGAAAAGAAAGTGAGGAAAATAAATACCTTCGAGAGAGCAGCGGTGTGGTCTCCATCCTTCCAGGCCTTAAACACAAAGCAGAGATTTGGTCCCGGTTACACTGATTTATATTAGTCTTGAAGTAACAACTGTTGAAGATCAAGGCTTAATCGTAATTGATGAGTTTGAGAATAGGAGAAAACACCCATTCTGCCGAAATGTGATGCCTTTGCACTGTCAAAGTTGGCCTGAGCAGTTTTTACTGGATTTTATTGGGTAGAATAATTACCAAAAGAATAGGTCTTTTAAAATAATGTGTGAAATGAACTGAGACAAGCTAATTTTTGGAACAGTAAACTTAGTTGAAAATTCTAAACTGTTAACTGAGAAGGCTCATTTGTGTGAAATGAAACTTCAAGCAAGTTCCTCAACAATTCATGTAAAAAAAATAAAAATAAAGAATTCAGTGCCTGAGAGCATATATTTTGGTATCTGAAATCACAACTAATTTCCCACTACAACTACGTTCAGCTGGCGCCTTTAAAAAGTATTTTAAGGCTTTCTGTTAAGACATTTATTGATTAGAACTATTTTAAACTACCCGTTTCTTTCACTCTGTGTCTTAGCTTGATTTTGTATCACTTGTCTGACACTTAATTTTCTTAAGTATTTTACTCTACACTACACGCAGCTTTTGACACTGTTGCCCCACTAGAGTAGAACATTTTTTCTCGAAGTAGGTCTGCTCCGTTGTATAACTCAGAACTCCGTAGACTTCAACTCTGTAGACTTTGTTGAGATCACAGGTACTGCTTTGAACTGGTTTAGGTAATATTTTACATGTAAATGTTGTGTCCTCTCCACGTACCAGAATTAGTTATGGTGTTCAACAAGGCTCTAGATTTGGACCATTTCTATTCTCTTTATACATGCTTCCTTTGGGCAGTATCAGGAAACATAATTTCCATTCATATGCTCATGACACTCAGCTTTACATGTCAATGAAACATGGCGTTACTAACTAGTTACTGAAACTGCAGGCGTGTCTATCAGACATAAGGACCTGGATGAGCTGTCTTTTCCTACTTTGGAATTCTGAGAAAACAGAGGTAATTGTTTTTGGTTCTAAAGACCTCAGAGAGACAGCGTCTTAGCTTAGTTTTGTCTTAGCTTTCTATTTCTTCTGTGAGGAACTTGGAGTTATTTTTGACCAACATTTATCCTTTAACACTTATTTTAAACAGGTCTCTAGAGCTGCCTTATTTTATCTGCGTAACATTACAGAAAATAAGGAGTGTCTTGTCCCAAACCAACTCTGAAAAACTGGTCAATGCTTTTATAGCATGTCGGTTGGACTACTGCAATGCCGAGTGCACAAGAGGAAACATGGGGAATGAAAATTAAAAGTGGGGTGTACCATAAGGGAGTCAGGGAGCTTAAGACATACAACCAATAATTCTGACCATTGGAAAAGGACCAATGACACGGGGAGCCAGCTTTCGGGAGTCTACTTGTAACGGCAGGTTCTTGGTTGATAACCAAACCATCTGCCCAGACTGATATTTATGAGCGGGGGAAGTCTTGTGATTTTCTTGTCATAAAAACATTAGAAGCCAAAATTTTATCAAAATAAAACTTTCACATAAAAAGGGCAAGCAACTGGCACAGAAAGAGTTTATTATATATAACTCGCTGTCAATATCAACTGACATTTTTAACTCGCTATTATAAATATCACCATATGTTCTTCCTAAGTTCCTTATGGAATTTTTATGGCCCACTGTCACTTCTTGGTCTGCCTGTCTGTAGTGGATTTGTAAGGTCCATATGGAGCTTAAGAAGAAGACGAGCAGTTTCAATCTGTTTTCTATCAGTTTCCTCTATTTGTTTACCAAGATATTTCTTGCCAAGCTGAAATTGAGGAATAAACTGACTTAGTAAATATACTAGAAACTTGTTGAAATATGCTGGCTCCAGATGCAAGTGAAAATGGTTAATTTTCTTAAATTGCTTGGATCTTGTTTACTGATTTGACAACACAGTCAAGCAACATAAACAAATCTATTCCAAGAGAAATTGTGTAAATCGCACAAATTCTTGAAATGGAAGTCAAGTATTCAGATTCACATATAAAACAGGTTTCTAGGACTGCCTTCTTTCATCTTCGTAATATTGCTAAAATTAGGAACAAATCAGAGTGGTGCAGAAAAACTGTTCCATGTATTTGTTAGTTCAGGATTGGACTACTGTAATTCTTGTATATGTTGCACTTTGCTCCCAAACTGCAGGTTTACTTGCGGTTTCCAGAGTTTCTAAAAGTAGAATGAGAGGCAGAGCCTTCAATTATCAGGCCCCTCTCTGTGGAAGTATATGTCCAGGAAGCAGACACCCTCTCTAACTTTAAGATTAGGCTTAAAACTTTCCTTTTTGGTAAAGCTTATAGTTAGGGATGACTCAAGTGAGCCTGAAACATCCCATAGTTAAGCGGCTTAGACTGCTGTGGGACTTCATCTGTTTGGCCGTTGGACTGTGGATGGCAGATCAAGGTCAAACTGACCTTTGCAAAAAGCCTTCTAGACCTAAGATATGAATTGTGGACCTCTGTCTGAAACTATGTCAGTCGGGATCCAATGGAGGCGGAACACGTGCTGCATGAGCAGCTGAGCTCTCTGAAGCCAAGGGAAACTTGGACAAAGCAATGAAATGAGCAGCTTTGCAAAATCTGTCAACTATGGTTAAAATCCCTGTATTACTTTCCGAAGGAGGTAGACCAGAAACAAAATCCAAGGCAATGTGGGACCAAGGACGAGCAGGAGCGGACAATGGCTGCCGGAGACCAGATAGTGGATTATTGCTGCTGCAAGTTTTACATGAGGTGACATACTCTCGCACATCGCTTCAGCAACTCAATGGTACAATTATCTGCACGATGGCAGGCGAACCTGACAGTGTGAGCCCAGTGGATGACCTGAAAGCAGACAGACACACATATAAATGATTGAGGGGTCCTGTTCCAGGGTCAGACTCCCCCACTTGAGCATCTTTCACTGCCTGATCTATTTCCCAGGAAACCCTGGCAACCACACAAGAGTTTGGAATGATGTTGTCCAGCTCAGAGTTAGGGGATTCTTGGAAGAACTGATATTTGATATAGAACTTGATATTTCTGGAACCTGGAGGATAAGTAATTGCAAAGTTAAATTGACCAGAAAACAGACACCACCTTGCTTGCCGTAAGTTCAGTCTTTTAGTGTTTTGCAAATAGGCTAGATTTTCATGATCAGTCTATACCAGAAAACGTTGTTCATCCCCCTCCAGCCAATGCCTCCACTATTCCAGCTCTAGTTTCATTGTCAGCAATTCCCTTTAGCCAACATCATACTTCTCCTCACATGGAGTGAGATGCAGAGAGAAAGAGGTACATGGATATAGCGTAGCGTCCTGGTCGCGTCATTGGGAAAGGATGGCTCTAACGCCAGTATCAGAAGCGTCAACTTCAACAACAAACTGTGTCGGAGGGTCATGTTGGATTAGTACTGGTGCGGAGCTGAAAATCTTCGATTTATAGAAGGTTTTGTCAGCTTTGGATGTCCAAGAAAAGGTCCTGGTGACAGAGGTCAGGTTAGTTAAGGGTAATGGTATCTTGCTATAGTGTTGCTATGGATCTGTCTTCACCTGCCCATTCTCACACATAACCAAGGAATGATACTGTTTCAGAATGGAATTCACTAAAGGGCTACAACCCTATCTCATATTTTGACTTCATGCGATAAGTCTTCACTGGAAATGACAAAATCTAACACAGCTACTAATCTGTGAGATCTAGAAAAAATATCATAATTAAAATGTTCATTGTGAATAAACTCCATGCTCATTACCATCTAATTACATGCAACCAATTGGTCAAGAGCCTCTTGCTTAAATTACAAGCGGTGCTGTTTTAAAGTTGCTACTGCCCAATAACCATCTTTGGTAGTAAGTATCACACAGGTAAACCTCATTAACCGCATTAAGAATAATTTGTTACATGACTGGGCATTAAAAAAAGAATACATTTTATCGCCAAAAGCTTCACTGATATTTTCCAAGTTGGTCAGTTTCAGGTTGCCCACTACCTGTATCTTAAGAGCTTGGGAAACCCTACATGTCCAAAAGTTACACTTTGGGAATACATTCTTCATTCAAAACCATTGCAAAAGGTTCCTGACCAAACGTCATGATGTAAGAACTTGGGAGAGAGAACAGGTTGAACTGGGAAGATACAAAAATTTGCTTACCATCAGACTTGTCTGCATACACTTTCATCTGTAATTTTGAATAATAATATAATAACTGCATGCATGATCTATTACAATGGATGTCACGATATACAATAACTGGTAATAACTGTTATATTAAGTAAAGAATCATATAACATTATTGATAGTATTTTAATAAAATATATAAATGAAAAATAATCTGGCTCCATTTCCTACCTCCAATCTTCTAGTAGGTGCTACCGCCTTCGAAAACTGATATTCATAAAATGTTTGGGTACAAGAAAGGAAGACTGCAGCTTGCTAACTTGTCATTTTCAGGGCCCGATGTGGCTACTGCTGCATAAAATCCTGTCTAAGTAGAGGACACACCCAAGTGAGATGCTCACGTAAAAGAAAAAGTTTGCCATGGAGTGAGAGTTTTTTGGATTTCAAAGGAAAAAAAAGAGTGTTGCTATGCGTACTGGTCAACTTGTAATTCCTTAAGCCATTACCTGATCACCATATACCATTACCTGATCACCATCATCTAATCCATTATCTCATGTTGCCAGTCAAGCACAGGGTCATCACAGGGCCAGGACAGAGGGACAAACTCACACTTATGGTTAGCTTGGAATCACGAAAGCACATGTTTATGAACTGTGGGATGAAAGTGGAATACCAAGAGAAAAGAAGAAACCTCTTCCTTTGAGGTGACAGTGTTAACCACTGAAATATTCTTTTGACTCAGTAACATGTAATTTATTATATATTGCATTTATATTCTGCATATAAAGGCTCTTTTCCAGTCTACAATTTTTTTGTTGGTAAGGCTTGTACAGAATTTTAATTTCAGGGCATGATTGGAGAACCATCAGTTATAATTAAATGATAAGGTGTTTATGCAAATATATCTGATTTTTGTTGGTGGCAAGGCAGCAGCTTTGTGAATGAGGAAGTTGAGATGGTACAGATCATTGATTAAATAGAATGTCTGTTAGTGTCATCCCACTTGCTCTCCGTAAGACACTTAGTTCTTTACCTTATCAGTTTGGCAGATTAGCTGTGAAAGTAATACTGATGCTGTGAATGCCATCAGATGTATTTTAGTATGAACCATGGCAGCTTGAAATTTACAGCCAATCTTCATACAGATACAGGCAAATATGTGAAGTGCACCCAGTGCTATTGTTGAGTTATTAAGGGTTTGTCTGCCCGAACTCGACCAGGCTTAGCATAGAGGATGCAGGAGTCAACTTAGTTCAACTTAGTTCTTCCTTTTATTTGACTTTTGTCACTTTTTGTTGAATCATAAGCAGGTTGATAACCTCAAAGAGAAAAAAAGCATATGTTTCGTTCTCTGTCTTAGCCTTAGTCTTAGCAAATTAAACAGATTCAGATCCATATTATCAAACTGATAATATCATGCTTTAAGAGAACATAAGTGGATAAGTGAAGTGAGACACATACCAATCGCGTCTCTGTGCTCCACTAACTCAAACCGCACCCAAGGTACACAAAAGGCCACCCAGGTGCTCACCCAAGGTTAATCACCTGAGTGCTTCTTGCTCTCTCTGAACACCAACACTAAGTGAACACTTGAGCCCTCTACTGCCCTCTGGCACACTCCATGCACCAAATAAACATTCCCCACATCCCCACAATGAAAAATAAACAGCATATAATGCATAACCCAACAGCTAATGAATACATCTAATCAGTCATTAAATGATCTGTTCACTCGAGCAGCTGTTAAAACATTTGAACAATTTTGCCATTAACCCTTAGATGGCCATGATCATGCTGGCATCATCAGATCACGTGACATTCTCAAAGTGCCTTCACAAAAAAACTAGGTCATCTGGAGCTCCGCTGTCAACTTCACTTGAAAGTGCTGATTTGAAACTCTCTCACAGTTTTTTTTAGTCTCATGAAATTAAATGACATGATGTTCATGTTATTACAGATGTTGGTCATTTGAATCACCAGACTGTCTTCAGCTTGAGTAGTTTCTCTTAATTTTTAGAGTTGAACATAATTATTATAACAATCCAAATAACAAAGTATCTGTAGTAATGTTCCAAAGATCACCTTTCAAGCTTTTACTTGAATGTACCAAAGCCATTTGGTCCTTCTTTGGTTTCAGTAAGTTGATTGTGTAAACTTTTATAATCTTGAAATCAACTATGATGACATCAGTCTTACCTAACTTATTTGGAGATAAAATCCCTTCTATTCCTGAGGATAGTTAGTGGTGGTGGTGGCAAACATATTACTGCAGAAACAAAAATGCATCTATTGAATCCATTGTCACAAGCAGAGCTACAGACTCAGGGTAAGCTTGTGTTTTTTAAATCCTTGACTTATTCTAGCATCAAAGCTCCAAAATTGGTAAAAAGGGAGTTATTTTTGAGCACAGACACATTGGACAGCCCAACTACAGGGACACATAATAAATTACATTACTCTACAATGAAGATGTCACAGGCTGTACCTGATCATGCTACTGCAGATAAACAAACAGGGAGACTGGCACTGTTCCCTGAGCAACTGTGCTCTACATGTCCCCGTGCAACTAAGCCAAATCCAGACCTTGCTGTTACCCCCTTACCCTTAGTCTTCCGTCTTGTGCCTCAGTCTGCACAACAAAGGAGTGAGAGAAGTTAGGAGTGTGGAGTATGGCCTTGAACTGCCCTGGGGGACTGGATAGGTTTAAAACTATGATACTTGATTCACCTTCATGTGTTTCTCACATAACTCTATAGATCAAGTTGTCCTGACCACAAAAACAATAAGAGCTTTGTATAGCAGGTATTGTGAAAGTCCTGTTTTTCTCCCATTTCCTACATAGAATTTATTTCTTTGTTACTCGGAGAAATACACCTGCAATTTGGAAACATTTCTGAGATGGCCATTGTAGAGTATTATATATAATTCAACACCTCAGCCCCAAATCCTCTCCATGATTGCTCACAGTCACAAGAGAAGCAGAAGCCACCTCTCTCCATGCTTTTAGAACTTTCAGGCAATAGGTCTGTGTTGATCCACCCCTATCAGAGTGAAAAAAACCTCAGAGTCATCTGCTCCCTGCTATCATGTGATCACTGATAGAAAATTCTTTGGAACCTTTCCATTTGCCAAGTTGTTTTTAGCTGAAAGAAGGGAGCAATATATGCATCTAGTCTCCCAGTAAAAATTGTCTTAGTTTTGTAATTTGGTTATACATGCACTGTTAGTGCCTGGAGTAAGTTCTTCCTGTGACTACTTCCAAGGTGAATGAAGTTTTGCTCTCAGGTCCTGTACATATATATAATTTCAGTCCTACTTAGCCTTTGACAGTCTTGCCAGTGGTCCAAAATTCTGTGAGATCTCCTGACAAAAAACAGTTCAAAGCAAGAGGTCTGGGGGACCACCAGCATAGCAGCAAAATAGGGTGTTATCATTTTTCCTAATTGTGTTCATCCTCATGAAAAGACTTACAGTATTGAACAGTGTGTGTGGTTGCCACCACACCAACTTAACTCAAACCCTAACCTTAACTCAAAGTGGGATTAGCTCTAACTCTCTGTGGCCAAAGAGTGTAGTAAGCCACAGTACATATGATTATCAGTCATCAGTACAAAAGTATGTCCCTGTGTACTAATATTCCAACCACTCTGTTTCCAAAATTAGGGAATTCTTAGGGCAGGACCTAACTATTGCCTTACTTAGTTTTTTTTTCCAACCACAGGAAACTTGTGAGCCATAGAATATTTGTGAATATTCCCATGCATACACCATATTTTCACTCACAATGGCACCATCAAAGAGCAAAGTCAAACCATGTTCTGGTGGAAAGACTGTACGAGTTTTGCACTTTGAACTATGGCACCCTCCTCTACTCCACAGATTCTAAAAGCTGGAGCAATCTGGGCTACCCGCCCTTCAAATGCTGGACGCAAGAGGGGCAGCTGGAGGGGCCCAGAATGTTGTTACCGAATAAGCAGTTGTTCTTAACGGAGTGCACTTTGACATCCAGGAAGGCTGAGCAGTCACAAATCAGACACAAAGATGTTACTTTGAGCTAGATTACCTTTATTCATAATAATGTCCATATTTTTATTTTTTCAAACTCATCTTAGTTTTAGCAAAAAAATGTGAAATAGTCAAAAACTTGGCATGCAATATTTCTGTGTTTAAATAAATTATTGAGAATAAACTATTATTTCATATTTAAGAGACAAAAAAATCCACATTTGGAGATCAGAGGATGGTGAAAGACACAAAACTACCAAATGGAAGAACCAATTTTGACTCCCATGCTGACTTTCAGAGTTTTTAGGTAACTTGCAGTCTCAGTTGCAGTTTCTTTGCTGTTTGAAACATTATAATCAAATTGGTTAAGGTTAGGCAGACTATTAAAAAGTATTTGCTTGAAGGTTGAATCTGTTCAGTGCTGTGCTTCATGCCATGGCCCTCTCTCTGCCTACTCCCCTGCCTCCCTCCAGCTACTGAATTAAGACCATTATTGTCAGAAAATAAATATCCTTTTCTAGGATTACTGGCTGTCGAGTCTCATCTTTTCCATTAAAAACACAAAACATGTTAAATACATGAACTAGGCATCCTATCAAAATATATCACTTTGAAAGTAACAAGAAAAAAACCCCAGAAGTTTTCTGTTTTGGGACAATTTCATCTTTTGCCATGAGACTGGACTGTCAAAAATGTAATGGAAAATGAATTCTTATATGAATTGTATTGAGTGTTACTGTGTATAACCTGCCAATGACCTCGCTGCAAGATACCACCTTGTCCTGTTTTCTCAAATTCCTCTTTACAATGGTGGGCTTGTTATAATGAGATAGCTGCACTTTAAGGGGGACAGGGGTGAGGCTTATATTTACGACTGTGTCTGGGTAACCTCAACTGATGGTTGGGGAGGAAAGATAGAAGAACAATCAACTATACCCAGAGAGTGATGATGTGACAAGTGGACAATATAACTGAGTGTCTTTGCCTCAGTGGGCAAAGCAACTCTGTATTTTGTACTGTGTTGTTCTCTCTTGCAAGATATTATTATTAAAAGCCTCTTATCTCTTCAGAAGAAAATAACTGAAAGTGCCTTACTAAAATTACCACAAAACCAAATCACTGCATCAAAATACTGAAAATAACAAGAGCATTCACGATAAGGCCCATATGCTCTACCTCTGATTAGTTGTTCCAAATTAACTCTTGATGATACTTTACATACATACTTTAGGAACAAGAGGACATGTCTTTCTCTGTATTTCCACTTTCTTCTTTGTATTACAGTAGTAATCTATTTGCATAATGTAATAAAAGTCAAGCAACTTTCATGATGCAATAAACCAAAAGAGTGGGGGGGGGAAACAGTCTAAAAGTCTGACCATTTCCTGGATTAACAGCATATGTAATGTTTGTTCAATGTTCTTCTTGACAGGTGTGTTGTGTCTGTGTTTTTTTTTTTTTTTTTTGGGGGGGGGCAGTATATACTGTAGTAAGGCTCCAAATCAAGGTATAACAGGCACAGGATGAAAGCTGCGTTTACAATGTACTTATGCACTTATTTTAGCTCCAGATGACCTTGAGCTGTCCTCAACAGGCATCATCATAACCAGAGGTAAAGCTGAGATCAAAGTGGCACTTAATGAGGTAGAGAAAGCCAGTTTGCAACAAAAGAAAAAACTGGGGTCTTGGCTACTAAACCCTGGCTTGCTTAGAGGCAGAAGAAGAGGAATATAAGAGACAAAGAGAACAGTTGAGTCAAAGATGCAGAGTGATTCCAGGTCCAGAGAAGCTATACAACAGTATGTTTTTACATCTGTGCAGATGTTGCTGTGTTGTTGTGAGATGGTGGATAAAACCTTATTCAGTCTTGCAGTACCAAATTATTTTAAGATATTTTCCAAGACTGTAGCTATGTCTCATTAGTCATACAGGGCACAAACAAGGTCATGTAACAGAAAAATATTTGACTGTTCAACCAAGAGAGGACAGAACTACAACAACAAATCACAAATATGGGGTTCTCAGTGGTCAAGTGATAACAAGCATGTCCCATGTTGGCAATGCCCATTGTAGTGATCGGTTTCAGTCTAGACTGCCCCCCCCCCTTCCTGTCTCACTCCACTGACCTGTCCATTAAAGGCTAAAAATGCCTTTATTGATTATGCTGACTCGTTTTGACAGTCCCTTACTTTGTCTCTCCATCTCTGACTATATGTTTTTACTGTAACTATACACGGTCACAAACACATACGCATAATTAATTTTACTAGCATAAAAATCCAATTTTCCAATTTCTAATATCTAATATAATAAACACCTGATGTCTTATGTATTTTTTTATATTTGTGAGGATGGTAGAAATGTGTAGCTACAGGAATATAATGGACAACACAAGCTTCCCTTGAGCAGACCTGCAACTTGAAAATAGTTTGCATAAATATTCCAGCTGGTTCCACAAAGCCTCTGAGAGGCAGATAAAGAAAGAGAGAGAGGAAGAGAGAAATATTGGGTGCCATTCTCATTTGGTATGCTGTGCAGCATGTTACATTAAGTGGTGAGCCTGGTCTACATTGCATCATTCACTGCCCTTGGTCTTCATGCTAATAGTTGTAACTTGGGAGATCTGCTTTAAATAGCCATCAGGGGTGAATGTATTATAAATCATCTTGTTCCTCGTTACAAAGCATACACATTGACAATTCAAACTGTGATCTCTTATTGGAAGGGTAGAGGCTTCTTCCAAAATCTTGTAAGTCTTAAAACCAAATAATTTGTCTTCTGATCCTAAAACTGTCTGTGAATATTATTCTGAATTGGCCATTCCAGAAATACGTTTTTGCTGCCTCTCTTTGAATTTGTTTACACTGTTCTATGAATCATCTGATAATCTGATACTCTCCACAGAGGGTGACATTCAGGATTATTGCTTTTTGCATACAAGTGCCAGATTCTTTGTTCTCATACAGTAAGGATTGCATTGTTTACCTGTAAGTCTGTCCTGATATACCAAACTGGGTCATAGCAGAAACAAAGTCTCCTTTGCTGCTCTTAGCTAGTCTCAATCACAGTGAGCATTTCCCTATGATGGTCCAAGGATGGACAAATCAAGCCAGTTGTGACACTTTAAGGATCTACAAGTAATGCCATGGTGCAGTATTCCTTGGTGCAATATACGACTCATAGTAGGATGCTCAACAGTAAATCTTAGCTTTACAACAATAATACATTTAATTCACAAATTTATCCATCCATTTTCTATACCTTAATCCAATTCAGGGTCACGAGGGGGCACAAGCTTATCCCAGCTGCCACTGGGCTAGAAGCAGGGTGCACCTTGGACAGGTTGCCAGTCCATCACAGGGCCACATAGAGACAAACGTGAAAAACAAACATGCACGCTCGCACTCACTCCTAGAGTCAATTCAGAATCAATAATGAATCTTACATGCATGTGTTTGAATGGTGTACCTGGAGTATGAGAACATGCAAACTAATCATCATTCATCTTTACCACCTAGAGAACTCTCAAAAGCTCAGCTTAGGCCAGAGGCAGTACTGCTGCAAATAACCATTGTTTCCTAAAAACATGACTTTAAATGCCTTCTTTTTTTGCGGGAGAAATAATGTTACTTTATGCTGAATTCAAGATGACCACAAATGTTTCCGGAAACGTCCAAACAACAGGAGAAAATTTCTTCATTTGAAAAGTAACAGGTTAAACCCTGTTAATATAATATATAATGTGCATGGAAACTTTGAATAAGGAAGCACATAAAGAGAGAACAGAAGAAAAGTATGTATTATTGAAGTGCCTTGAGATGACATTTATTGTGATTTGGCATAATATAAATAAAACTGAATTGAACTGAACAGAAGAAATAAACAAATATTAATTGCGAAAAGTGAAACAAAGTGCATCTTCTTAATCCCTTGACATTGTAACACTCTGTTCTTAAGACAGCTGAGTATGATCATGCACAAATAGTGCAGTATCTAGTGTGTTGGATTTCTTTCTTTCTTGAAGTTTATTTGATCTTAATGAATTACCTTTGTCTGTACTTTATAACCTCAGTCAAAGAGAATGTGACTGCTCTCTTGTGTTTGCTCCCATTGCAACTCATCCTCACTTCCATTTATTATGCTTTCTAAACTTTTTGTGGGAATAGAGAGGAGCATAGACTGTGCAATAGGGGGGAGCAAGCTATGAGATGTAAGAGGTTGAGTGAGGCTGAAGTCAATATGACACCTGTTATGATGAGAACCAGCTTCGTGCTTCAAGGATGTATGTCCAGCTGGCCTTGGACTTCAGAGAATATAAAAAAAGAGAAGAAATAATGTTAGAAAAATTATGGAGTTATACGATGAGAAAAGCTGCAAGAATAAAGGTTCATGTGATGGGGAGGCTTCCTCCTATCTTTTGGTTCTCATAACACTGTGTAGCAAGCAAAATTGTTTTTTACTGTCTGAACTCATTTTCCCATAACATTGAATGGCTAGTAATGTTAGTTTCCCATAACATTGAATGGCCAGCAAACATAAATAATATAAATAGCAATAGTACCATTTTGTGAGTCAGACAACTCTGAGCCAGCTTCCTGACAGGTTGTGCGGACTTGTCTCTTTCTTGCAAGAAATAAATGTTTTGTGTTAATCGTGTCCAGCCTAATTTTGAGAGGACTTTTCTGACAAAAAACTAAGAGTCTTTGTCCTGTGGCAGAAAAGTGCTGACAGGGAGTTCTGAAGCATCAAATCATGCTCTGACTCAGCAGTTTCTTTCTTCTTTTTTTTTAAAAAATAACTTTATCATGAGAACACAACTCCACTTTAACCATTGCAGCATTAGCCTACACTCACTGGGCACATTTTCAAAAAGTGCACATTCCCAGAAAAAAACGCTATATGGACACAAGCCCTAATGGTGGTGTTTTTTTTTTCATCTTCACCTTTGACAAGTTGTCAACTTGTAAATATGGAGAATTATTAATGATTAATACTGATAGAGTGTCTTTTGGGTCTGCACTAAAATATCTTAACTTAGTCAGGCTTATTCTCCATCTGGACCACTGTTCTCCTCTCAAGGACATTGTCTGGTACTGCCATCCTTACCAAGCTTCACAAATCTCTTCAAGACTCATTTCAGAGAACACCTCCTCTCTTAAAACCACTAACACCATCATCGACCTGCTCTTACTTATACTTCTGCACTAACTTTGTACGTTTGTAATAATTTACCTGAAATAAAAAGAGACAAACATGCACCTTTACTGATAAAACTCTGTCCCCTTGTGTTGATAAGCTCTGAAGAGCAAAATGACTAAATCCACCTTTAAACATTAACCTTTAAGATTTTGCATGGTCAAAATTAAATCAGTAACATGTTATAAGGATAGAAGGAGGTAATAAGGAGGTCATTGCAAAATGCTCCCTTTGCTTGGTAATTTCAATCATGCATGTGATATTCCATCACATATGTGCATATTTGAAACTACAGCTACAACATCAGCATTCAGTAGCAACCTGCCATTATGCAGTTTAAACTGTCTGAACTTTGAACCTGGGTGTTGAATCCCATTGTTATATGTAATGATCTTCTTGTGTGTACATTGTTCGCTGTACTATTACAATGCCTGTAAATTATCCTTTTAAAGACCCAACGATGATGAAGGGCCTTATTGAAGATACAAAGACCTTCAGACACCAGAGAACCTGCAACTACAGCTGGGCTCAACTGGACTCATGTTATATTAGCACAAGTGATTTGCCCATCAAGAACAATTTGCAATGAGTGAGCTGGGTCATACAGAACGAATATTATCATAAATACAAGATCCTTAACTTGTGCTTTTTTCTGTAGGAGTGTTAAAACAGCAATGGTGCAGTATGGCAGGTTTTTCTATTTGTTGCTATTGATTAAACAAATTACAGTTGGAACTGCATTCAAATTATCTGCATTCTCTGTGTAACTTTATGAAAAAGTATCATATCCAGGTGGAAGGACATTTTCACTGTACATTAGACGAGCACAATGAATATCTCCAGTGTAAATATACAATAAAATCTGAGCAACCCAAAATGTTTTCAAATAAAGAGACTACAACTACTGGAGCAGATTTTACCAGAATTTAGTAGTTACTTTTACCAACTGATCTGAATAAAAAAAACAACCAAGCTATTCCTTATTTTGAATAGAAAAATCTAAATCAAAGACGAACAGGCTGCCTTTACACCTTAAATGTCTGCACACCCAGCCAAGCCTCAGGTGAATAATGTTGTCTTGTGAGAGCATTTACATCACTGAATATTGATGAAATAATAAATCTGGAGCTCAGATTGAGAAATGTGTACTTTTACCATCCTCTTCTTTTTGAGTGCAACCCAGCTGATTCTCATGGGGATAAAGCTAAGTCAGGCTGCTCTCAAACACATGGTATGCATTGTTCAAATTGAGGCTGAACTTGGTACTGATATTGTAGAATCATCAAGGTGGTCACAAAATGTGGACTTCATGGAGTCATTTCCTGTCAATAACAAAGAGACAGTTCTATCAAAAAAGTCTCCAACAAGGAGAGGGATAAGATCAAAGTGAACTTTGCTCCATTTTTCCCAAAACAGAAAGAGTTAAGAGCTGCTCAAAGTGGTCCAAGTTTTGATTTAGTTTTTAATACAATTCATTTTTTTGTTTATATAGCACCAAATCACAACAAACGTCATCTCAAAGCAAACTAAGGAAACCCACAGATTGTACTGAAACTTCTGTGCGGTTCCATCCCCCGTCCTGAGCATGCGGTGGAAAGAAAAAAAAACAACTCCCTTTTACCAGGAAGCAACCTCCATCGGAACCAGAACCAGAAAGGGTGGCCATAAACAAGCACCATAACCACAGACCTGCTGAGAAAGAGAAGTACAAGTTAATGACAACAATGATGTCATGGAGAGTAAAGAGAAGAGTGAGGAGAGATACATCATGGGAGGTCCCCTAGCAGTCTAGGCCTATAGCAGCATAACTATGGGATGTTTCAGGGTCACCTAAGCCATCCCTAAAACCTTTATCAAAAAATAAAGTTTTAAGTCTAATCCCAATAACATGTTCAAGTCTCTGTAACAGAATGCTGTGATCGATCGTATCAAATGCATTACTGAGATCCAACAGGACAGGCACAGAAACAAGTCCGCTATCAGAAGCTAAGAGGAGATCATTGGTAACTTTCACCAGTGCTGTTTCTGTGCTATGATGCACTCTGAATTCTGACTGAAACTCTTCAAACAGATTATTTCTATGTAAATAATCACAAAGTTGAACTGCAACTATTCTTTCAAGAACTTTAGACAAAAAAAGGGAGATTGGATATAGGTTGATAATTAGCCAACACTTCTGAATCAAGAGTAGGTTTTTTAAGTAAAGGTTTAATTACAGCAACCTTAAAAGTCTGAGGTACATATCCTATCAACAAAGACCGATTGATCAAATCCAATATGGAAGTGTCAATTAAGAGGAAAACCTCCTTGAACAGTCTGGTTGGGATTGGGTCTAACATACAAGTTGATGGTTTAGAAGAGACTATTGCTGTTATTAGCTCAGAAAGATCAACTGGACAGAAGCTGTCTAAATACAATTCAGGTTCGAAAGATACTTCTAAAGCTGCTCTACTTGATGATACATCGGTGATAACAGTGGGAAGGATTCCATTAATCTTCTCTCTGATAGAAACAATTTTATTGATGAAGAATCTCATGAAATCATCCCTGCTGAGAGTTGAAGGAATACATGGCTCAACAGAGCTCGGACTCTTTGTCAGCCTGGCTGCAGTGCTGAAAAGAAACCTGGGATTATTCTCTTCTATCAATGATGAATAATAAGCAGTTCTAGCTTTATGAAGGGCTTTCTTATACGTTATTAAACTATCTTTCCAGACTAATTGCGACTCACATTGTCCAGTGTTGTACGCACTGAAACGATAGTGCTGTCAACAAGAGAGTCAAGTTCTACTGGAGTAAAGTTTAGGTAGCTGTCTTCTTTCATATACGTGGCAGTGAAGAAAAGGATGATGAAATCAACTCTTTAAATCTGGTTACAGCATTCTCTGATAGACACCTTCTATATGCAAAAATCTCTTTCTGCCTCTTTCTGCTCTTTTCCACCTTTTTTCCGCCTTCCGAATCCAGATCGTCCACAACAGGCTTTTGCCATAGTCGCGCCGTTGCTCATTGGAGAAAATCCAACAGAGTTTAATTTTGAATTAAAGTTAATATTTAGGCTGTCATTTTCAACATCTACATGAATATTAAAGTCACCCACTACAATGACTTTATCTGTACTCAGCACTAACTGTGATAAAAACTCTGAGAATTCAGACAGAAACTCAGAATAAGGGCCAGGTGGACGATACACAACAACAAACACAAGAGGTTTCTGTGATTTCCACTTTGGGAAAAGCTGGGAATCAGAGATTCAAAAGAGCTAAAAACTAATCGTGGGTCTAGGACTGATTTTTGCAGGTCTGTATCAACTGTCAATTATTTAAAATAAAACCTTGTTCAACACATTTAAGTTATTTCTTTAACTGTAGTCTTCACAATAATACTTTTGTAACGGGTGTGTGAGGACTCAATTGCAGTAAACCAGACCACAGTATTGTTAGTAAAGAGTCTTTAGTCTCTTGACATGCTGAGGGTATGGGATAGTATAGTGGTATGATTGCCACCTTTCATGTGGGAGTTCAAATCCCCTGCACAAAAAGTACTACCTCCAGTAGGGGTCCTTAAGCAAGAATAGCAGCAGAACGCCACACCAGCGGGCAAACACCAGTAAGGGAAAAGACAGAGATCGTGGTCGGAGAAAGAAGGCAGAATAGTTTACCAGGAGAACAACGGGGCAGGTTGGTCAAAGGCAGGCAGGGCTGGAAATGGAAAGGAAATGCTGGAGAGTCTTGCATGGACGCTAAGAACAATCTGGCAGTGAGCCTGTGAATCAGAGAGGCTTCAATACAGCTTGATTACTGATGAGGTGCACCTGAGTGCACAGGTGAACAGAGTTGGCTGATGAGGTGGGAGTGGCTGGCAGGAGAGTGGAGCAGAGGGTTGGAGAGTAGAAAATTACTGGCAGAGCAGCAGAGGAATGGATGGTGACAACTTTATATGTCCCCAAATGAAAACTATATTATATTATATTATATTATCAATTATCAATTATTATAAACAATTGTTGTTATAGATGGCTATAGATCGATAATAAAATATAAATCAGCTGACAAACATAGAAAGTTGAAGTGTAGCAGACAGGAAGATGTGGTAGAAATCTTCGAAGGACTCATCAGTGGATTGGGGTGTTGTTTTTGTAGCTTTTGCAACAACTTAGCCAATGACTGCACATACAGCATTGGCAGGTAACACAAGTGAACTGACTCTTGTTGAAAAAAAAAATGACGATCAAGGAAAGAAATGGTGTAATCCTTTTTCATCTTTTTCTCCATTTTCTTTCTGCTCTGCAAGCTAGACATCACCTCTTCAATTTGATATTGGATCTTATTCCAGGCTTTACCCGGGCTTTGGAAAGCTCAGTTAGCTGCTCGAACAGATTAACAACCTTCCCGTTGTGTGAGTATTTTCAAAGATACTGCAGCAGGCTGCCTGCCTCTAGGGTGGTTCCATTCTGGAATTAAAAAATTAGCACAGTTGCCTCAAAGGTCCCCAAAGTGATCCTTAAATACTGATCATTGATGAGGCTGATTGCTTCAGTTTTTCAAGTGTGCAGACGGTTCTCGAAAAGGTTGTCTTTTTTATTTCTAGAGATTTCTACTTCATTTTGAGCCTGAGTGCAGCTGAGCCAGTTGAAGAGCAGGCACCCAGACTCCACCCAAGGCAGAGCCACAGCCTGTCCAACCCAACCTAAACTCATAAATGTTAGAATCAAGGAACAAGCCAGTGCAGGACACCCTGTACTCTTTTTGAACAATACTCGCTATAGTTATTCAGCTCCTCCTTTTGCTGCTTCTTTGTTTGATTATGTGTTTGTCAAGCAACTTTGTTCAATTAAATGTCTGGAATCTAATAGTCAAAGTGCAACAGAAATAACCAAACAATCTTTGTTTTGCATTTGAGTTCAAATAAGAAAAATGGACATGAGTAATTGCCCAGAGACTGTATTTGACTTTCATAATTGCAGAACTGGGATAGTATGTGCATTAGTTTGGATAATATTGATTTTGCAATATCTGTGCTAACTCAAAACAGAAATAATTGGTTTCCACGTTTTTTTCTTTCTTTTTTTCTCCCTTTTTTCTCCCTTGCTGAAAGATAAAGGCCATTCAGTATTTTCATTAAGGTCTATTTTCTTCTCAGCCACAGCAGCAATGGGTTTTTCCCAAGTTAAAAAGTGATTTGTTGTAAAACACTCTCTGTGGTACACAGTACAGCCCTTTGTAATATTTAGTTCTTTCGAAAATAAAGCTGTATATAAAACAAGCTGTATATGGATTATACATTAAGTTTCTGCGTTAATAAATTAAAAGGTTTCAGAATAACTGTTCCCCTCAGCTTCCGCTAAACCTGTGGGAAAAGTGTTGATTATAAAACATACAGTGCACGAGCAAATGATAAGCTGGTGTGCTATTGTTTTTACACTGTAGAGATGACAAGACGGAATAAATTCAGAGCAGCTAATACAATTATACCCTTTCAGTTTAATTCATTCATTCTCAGATGAGAATTCTAATTGTAACCATTTGTAATTCTGATAGACACAAGTGAAAAATAATTCTTATTTGCAATACTTCTTAGTGTTTAAAGGTAGACAACAAAAGCTAGAACCACACCTCCATTAATGCTTAGTCCCAGATTTAACGTCCTGACACGTGTTCAGTTTACCTGAACTTTAAAGTCAGGTAAACGTAAGGTAAAGGTTTTCTCTATGAAAATTAATTCCTCAAAATAAATGCTCAAAAAGCCTTTTGGCATTAATACTTACTAAAATGCACAAGACTTGCATAATAAAAATCACAGTAAGTTCATTTTTGTAATGAAAATGCTGTCCTGTGGCGTGACATGCAATATCGAGTTTTTTAAACAGGTGATTTCATAAACAACTATATGGGTCCTTTTGTCAAAAGGAATCAGGAAGTCCCTCAAATATTATATTGTCATTTGAAGATTGAAAGGCGAGTGTTAATCTCTTATTAATTTACAAATTTCATACTTTGTGTCAAATAATTAACATGTCTACTTTTGTTAGTCCTGTGGTGTGACAGCTCTACTTTGAGAATATTAAAAGATTTATTTTTTAAAATCACTTAATAAGGTTAAAAAACAGTAAACTCATTTAGCTAGTAATATGCTAACACTCAGAAATGTATAGTAAGGGTTCAAAATGGCCTCAATTGTGAAAATGTCCTGTTGTGTGACAGTATTTGTCCTGCGGTGTGACACACTTAAGTCAGTTGTGTTACTAGTTACAAGCCTGTTGTTTTTAAAATATAGGCTGTTTAAAGCATTTTATTATTTTTAATAGATAACTTTATACTTTATTTTCTTAAGGGACCATGTACAATATTAAGCATAAATAAAATGTGGCTGTCTCATTTGATTTATCAGATATCACGAGAAGTATGTTTATGTTTATGTATTTAGCAGACGCTTTTATCCAAAGCGACTTACAAATGAAGATTTAACAAGCTATATAAAGCTAACAATAAACTACATAGAAGGAACCCACTAGTCTGACTATGTCAGAGGTGACAGAGTAGAGATAGGGTGTAGGCATAGAAAGAAGTGCAGAAAGATAAAGTGCAGAGATAGAGGGGGTAGGGAAGTACAAGGTAAGTGCTAGGATAGGAGATGCTCTCTGAAGAGCTGGGTTTTCAAGAGCTTCTTGAAGATAGACAGGGACGCCCCTGTTCTGGTAGCGCTCGGTAGGTCATTCCACCATCGTGGGACGACACATGAAAAGAGTTTGGATTGTCTTAGGCGTGGTGTAGGCACTGCTAGACGACAATCCTGGGACGAACGGAGGGACCGAGTTGTGACATAAGCCTTTGCAAGAGCATTCAAGTAGATGGGAGCCGTTCCATTAAGCACTTTGTAGGCTAACATCAGTGACTTGAATTTGATGCGGGCAGCTAAGGGTAGCCAGTGGAGTTCAATGAACAGAGGGGTGACGTATGCTCTTTTAGGCTGATTGAAGACCAGACGCGCCACCGCGTTCTGGATCATCTGCAGAGGTTTCACAGCACAGGCTGGGAGACCAGTTAGGAGAGCGTTGCAGTAGTCAAGGCGGGAGATGACCATGGCCTGCACCAGGAGCTGGGTGGCATGTTGGGTCAGGTATGGTCTGATCTTTCTTATGTTTAGTAATGCAAAGCGGCATGAACGAGCAACCAAGGTAACGTTATCTTTGAAGGTTAGTTGGTCATCAATCATGACACCCAAGTTTCTAGCAACCTTTGATGGAGCAAGAGATAGGGATGCGGTTTGGATGCAGATGCTGTGTTGTATGGTTGGTTTGGCTGGAAAGACAAGCAGTTCAGTTTTTGGGAGGTTAAGTTGGAGATGATGGGCTTTCATCCATGCTGATATGTCAGAGAGACAGTCTGAGATTCGTGCTGAGACCGTGTGGTCATCAGGTGGGAATGACAGATAGAGCTGGGTATCATCAGCATAACATTGGTATGAGAAGCCATGTGATCGGATGATCTGTCCCAGTGAGTTGGTGTATATAGCAAAGAGAAGAGGTCCCAGTACTGAGCCTTGGGGGACCCCTGTGGCAAGGTGGTGTGCTGCAGAAGTAGGCAAAAGAGGAAATTGAAGCAAGTAATATAAGTTGTTTGCCAAAACAAAAGAAAGAGAAGCTTTGTGTGCAATTGTAACGGAGTGAATGGTTGTTATTCCACTTGCGTTTATTGTTGTTGTGTGTGGTGTGTTGGCTCTTGGGCGATTCCTCCTTAATGCTGGCGTGGTTACATCATCAGTTGCATCTGATGGACGTCATTATTGGGACGGATGCGTCCGAGGTAAGTCGGTTCCTTGTTAGCAGTTTGTATGCAGTTTGTTATTTTTAAATTCCTTTATCAAGTATTTCCATTCCTTTGCAGCATGTGTGAGTTAACCGTGCCTGACCAGCATTCTCGTGTGTTATACAGGTAAATGTGTATTTTGTTCATTGTGTATATGTGAGTATTGGGACGGATGCGTCCGAGCACGTGTGACTTAACCGTGCCTGACCAGCATTCTCGTGTGTTATACAGGAGAGAATAAGCGGCCGGTACAGGCAAAACCAAACCAGTCTCAATTTCTAAAAACACAACGTATCGTAACACAACATATCGTCAAAAACTGATAAATATCCTGCCATGTTGCACAAAACTATCAGTAGCAGAGCACGGAGTAAATAAGCTGTTCTGCAGCAGCGCGTCGATGACACGTCGAGGTTTAAAAATACCGGAGTTCCCCTTTAACAAACCGCAACTGGCTCATGTTCAACTTCTAGCTGCAAAAGTATTGTGGGAAAACAAAATAAACATGTCTTAAAATGTTCTCAAAATGTTGATGTGTTGATAATCCTTCATTTTGTGATGAGTCAAAAAATTCCATGAATTACAGTGTCTTTAGTTAGTAATCTGATGTGATAGTTGTATACATTAATTGTAATATTTATATCAATTGAAACACATTGTATAATTGTATAAATTACATTTATGTTAATTGTATACATTAGTTGTAATATTTTTATTATTCATAATATTAATTGTAATACATTAATTAATTAATCATATAGTAAGAGCCAAGATTTTAACTACATTTTTGTATGTTGTCATATGATTTCCAAGAATGAATTTCTGATTGTTCTAGTAGCACCTTAATAAATGTCTACTAATTGTACAGTGTCTCGTCCTGTGGTGTGACATCATGTCATGTGGTGTGATATCACTTCAATTATAATTAAAAAAGCTTTTATGAAGGTTTAGTTAATCCAATGCTGAGGTGTTTTTTTTAAAAAAAAAACAATGCATAATTTAAGTAAAGAAAAAAAAAAAAAGAGCATTTTCATCACAACAATATCATTTTAGGACAAAGTTCCATTAGTGTGAGCAACAAAAGAGGCTGCAATTAAAGAATCAAATTGAAAAACAGATATGAATAAGTTGCATGTGCAGATTATTAATCATAGTTTGCAGAAAGGGATCCTTAAACTTTAAATTACAGTAATCTGTAGTTAAAAATATTATTAACATTCTTTTAAATTTTACTGTAATGTGATGTCACAACGCAGGACATTTTAAGTCCATGCCTGTGGAATAAGCTTATGAAAAAGTGGAAAAAAGAAAAAATATCTGCTGAACACCAGCATTCAAAGGAAAGTCAGGCTATGAACGTTTGAATTTCATAAAATCTTTTTAAAAAAAAATATTGTTTCACGTAAATTTGTCAAGTACCCATACATATGATGTATGTGGTATGTATGATATGTATTTTGCAAAAGACACACGATATATAATATAATAAAAATAAATATGATAAAAAAGATTTGTTTGAACCTCAGCAGACAATGCGGCGTCTACTCTTTATACATCAATGGCGACAGCAGCTGACCGAGCCTCTCAGATCCGCGGCTCGGTTCATGTTAACTGGGGTCGACTCGGTGCATTCCTCTCGGTCTGCCGGTGAACCAGCGGGTCCAATGAGCATGCCCGCATGTCCGTGACATGTCTCATTAAGCTCGACCAAATTGTGACGCGAAGCCCAAATATAAATAATAAATACAACTGCTTCAACAAATTTTTGTCGTCATTTTACTGAAATAAATGTGCAAGCATGACACATAACACACCACGACAGCCCGTCCTCGCTGACATTAATGTTACCGCTGTCGTTTTTCTTCAGTTTGGTGTTGTGTGGTCAGCCATGTGGCTGGTACATTTAAGCTGACCGCTGACCCAATATCACGTTAGCCATTTGAAATTCGGTATTTGAAGACACGTACCCAACATCAACTAATGTGGTGAATTAAAACGTCCCTTTATTCTTATACAGATTCTACTTGAATTAAGAAAAATAACAACTGCAAAAGTTTATCTAGAAAAACTTACCACCGAATTTCGATGCCCGGAAGATGGCAATGCCACAGTCCACTTTCTCAGTTTGACTGGGAAAGTTGAAAGTTGAGTATTTTTTTGGAATACTCTGGAAGGTATCTTGTTCTAATCAGTGTTGAATCAGAGCCTGAGAGAGTCAATGACCCTGACAGAGTAAAACCTTTGTTAACTTTTTTATTATTTTCACCAACACTGGAAATTTTCTGGTTCAATTTTACTCTGTCCATTGTTGGAAGAACTCCGTAAGAATTCAAATACCTTGACACTGCATTTTTTACACCGGCAAATTTACTGTGTGCAATTAGCCCTTCTTCCACTCGTGTTCTTTGGCATAGATCCACACCGTCCACCCTGACTGAAACCGGAACCTTCCTGTTAAAGGCCATTTTCCAATGACTGTCTCCCAGTTGGATAGGGACTCTGACTGTTACACTGCAAAAAAATGTCAAACAATGGTGAAGTAGACAAATTAAACAGATTCACCTTCATTATCAAGGCTCTAATCATTCACCATAATTTATCCAAAAAATATGAAAGTGTAGCGAATTGAAAAGCACTTTGTAAACCTACTTTTTGAAAATGGGCTACATTACCTGTCCTACTGTGATGATGTGGTCCACTTTCTCTTTAAAGAAGAGCAGCAGCAAGATTAGCGCCACATGAAAGTCAACCTCTGTAAAACACAATGAAATGTCTTTAAAGTCAGCTTAGTAGATCTTAGTAAATTAACATTAGTATCTTTAATAAGTAAGTTGGTTGAAAAAAATAAATTACTCGTAGACACAAAACAAAATAACAGGAGAATACCTGGCAGTTGTTCTGCCAGCAGTTCCTCCTTAGCTTCAGCATAAATTTTGGCCAATGTGGATTTTCCTTCCACGAGCTTGATCACTTTTTGCACTATGTAGGTGAAGCTGTCTTTCCAGCAATGGCAGAAGTTCAGAGCAGATGTATGGATCCTGTCCACCTCTTCCCACAGCTGAAAGAGTTAATAGAGAGGGGGAGTTCATTGCTCATTTAACCAAGTAATCTCAACATTCACGCACGAGGCCAGTAAAAACTAAAAACTAAAGCATTAACTGTATTTCACAGAGTTACTTTAGTTTTTATTGTTCCAAGTGGTATGTTTTGTATCACTTACTCCTGAAGGTGTTCTCAGGAAAGGATATTTCCTCAGTACATCCTCAACTGTCATGCCATCCGTGATCTCTTTTTGACGCCATGCAAAAGTCTGTTGCATCCGGTCTTTGACCACAGAGCTGTCTGGTTGCATTTGTTGATACTGCATATGTAGGTCATGCACATGCCTCTCAATAGAGGTTATATCCTCACCAATTACAGCAGGCACCTGCTGGAATAAAAACATAAATAAATAATTAAGAATAGTATTTTATTTTCCTTTAAAATTAAATGATGTACATGTCAACCTGTAAGTCAACATAAGGAACTAGAAAATGTTTGAATAAAATGTTTACCTAATAATTAACTAATGAGCAGTTACTGTTAGCTAGTGAACTTAACCATTTTACAAACACAAATGGTTAAATACTATTGTGAACAATAACCTAGCTACATTAATCCACTCACTGCTGACACAGATCTAGGATAAGTTCCTGCAGTTTCTGTAGACTCTCTTGTTCTTCTTTTCCCACCTCATCATTGGGAATCAGAGGCTACGTTCAGACTGCCGTTGCAAGTGACCTGAATCCAATTTTTTCGCTTATATGTGACCCATATCAGATTTGGTTTTGGCAGTGTGAACAGCACAAGTCGCATTGAATCTGACATTTTCGAATCGGAATCAGGCCACTTTGGCTACGTTCACACTGCAGGTCTTAATGCACAATTCCGATTTACTGCTCAAATCCGATTTCTTGTTTGGCGGTTCACATTACCTCTTTAAATGTGGCCTGTCTATGGATTGCTGTGTGAACAGCTCACGTTCCTGAAGTGACCCGCATGCACAGTTGATCATTGATTACATCACGCCCATAGACCACGTCACAATGTGTAACGGGTGGTGTATGGACCCAATTGCAGTACAAAGGAGTCAGAAGACAGTGGTGAAAAGTTCAAGGCTTTACTGAAACTCTGGCAGACAGACAAACGGTTTAGAAACCGGCAAACAGGAATCAGGAGAGGAGAGGCAAAGTTCTTGGTCAGGGACAGAAGGCTGGGTCAAATTACCAGGAGGCAGACGAAGCAGGGAATCAGGGACAGGAGAGGTCGGTACCGGTGAAGCTGGCAGGAGACCACTGGAAAGACTTGCATGGCAAAGAACAATCTGGCAAAGGATAGAGTGTGGAGCTGGTGACTATATGCTGGGCTGATTGCATGTGATGAGAGGCAGCTGTGTGCACAGGTGAGTGGAGTTAACTGATGAGGTGTGTGTGTGACTGACAGGCTGAGTGGGGCAGAAGCAGGATCAATGGAAAATTACTGATGGTTGGATGACTAAACTGTGACACAATGGTGTTTACTGAAGCTACCATGGCAACGGCAACCGGTACTGCAGGACTGTATGGCTTAATGCTAAAAATCAGGGCTCTCAAGTCTCACGCGCCACACATGGTATTTCTCACACTGAAAAAAAAAGTATAATATAAATTTTCTGGCACGTGAAACAAGCACATCTTCCATGAGTCTGAGCAGACCAACACTAACAACAACACTAATAATAATATAAGTAATAAAAGACCCCAGATTCAGTACCACATGTAAAAGGTTATGTTCAGACTGCAGTTGCAAGTGACCTGAATCCGATCTTTTCGTTTATGTGATTATTTGCTTTTGGCAGTGTGAACAGCACAAGCTGCATTGAATCTGACATTTTCGAATTGGAATCAGGCCACTTTTAAATGTGGTACTGAATCGGATACGTATCCGATTTTTTTTTAATGTAACTTTGACGTCATTGCTCCTGTCGATCACCCCAGCACACTGGGGGAAATCCCACCTCTGCCCGAAGCCTGGCAGCACCTCCTGGAGATCGTCTCCCTGGGGTAGTTTAATATAGCCAGGCATGAGGACCTGGTGCACAGCTTTGCAGAAGTCATGCACAATAGTGCAAACGGAGGACGTTGCAATGCCAAACAGGTTGGCCAAGGTGCAGTATCCTGCCCCTGTTGCTACCCAAAATAGCCCCACTCCCACTCGCTTTCTCAAGGAGATGGTTCTCCTGAACGACGTGTCTCCTCTTGAAAGTCTCGGGGAGAGGTGCTGACAAATGTGATGAAAGCCACACAGCCATATTAAGCCATAATTGGCATTAAGCCAAATCCACAGCCAAACGGTCCGAATGGGAGTTACTCTTGCTCAAATTTACACTCTCTCTCTACCCTCCATCCAAATGAGGAAAGGACTCAGGCTGAGGAGAATCAAATTGAGCGAGGGGATTGGATGGCCATAACCACCATCTAAATTACGTTAATAATAGTGATAAATCTTTCTAAACATAGACCATAGATTGAAATGTAATTAAATTAACATATATGAATTACTGTATTAAAACATTTCAACTTACATAGCCATTTCCCTCCAGATCCTTTAGAAAAGGGTACTTCATACTAAGTGCTTTTACTACTTGCACATATTCCGCATTATGTTTATGTTTGCATTTAGCAGACGCGTTTATCCAAAGCGACTTACAAATGAAGATAAAGCATTAGTATGATACCTGTGAGACAGAATAAATTAACGAATAATACCTTGAACACAGCCATATAACTGCTGTTTAAAAGTCACAAGTGTTCATTTTTATCATGAATGGACCTTGGCCTTCCAGGTAGGAGCAAATCTGGCTCTACAGCTTAACGGCTTGAAGTATATTCGTAAAACACTGACAGAGTGACACTGTAACATATATGGGCTACCGCTTGTAGTACATTCTATTTTTTTGACATTTTCACATTGTGTATTCTAACATTGCTTCATGGAGAACACTAATTATCCTATGTCGATCTCTGGATGACTTCTGAGATGCCTTCTTGTCATCAAGCCTGGTCTGAAGGTCTCTAGGGAAGGAGGAATCACGAACACAGCAGGAAGTCTCCCATTTGCCTCAGTTCTGATATAGGGTGACTTGGGAGAGGGACTTGTGTCACCAACATATTAGTAGTGAAATATGGTATATTTAATCAAGTGACGATCTTAAGTATAAATTTAAGATGGGGCCAAACAAGTGTCAATCACTTCATTCAACTTGTTGTTTGGGGGTATGGCTTTGGAAGGAGGCCTGAGGAGATGCTACTTTAAAATCTTGCAAGTGCTCCAGAGTTAGCCAGAATTACCAAGCCTTTTTTCCAAAAATATGTCTTTAAAACCCTTTTTAGAGAGAGTTCTCATGGTTCTAATGGGTCATACACCACATTATTGGCACCTTTGACAACAGTATATTGAACACTCAACACATTAAGACCTTAAAAAAAACATTTCAATATTCATTATCTGTTTTGGTTTTTTTGTTTGTTTTTTTTGTTGTTTTTTTTTAAACAAAAAACTTACCCCTCTGCAGCCAAATGCTGTATATATAATTCTTCAGGCACTGGTTCTAAAGTTAGTGTAACAACATCCTTCAGCTCCAGAACAAATTTGTTGAACTTTGCTTGTTTCTTGAATGAACCAAAAAAAAGGTATGCTATCCTGTTGTCTGTTAATCCACTCTCTATTGTTTCTGCATCCATTTCGTTGTCTGAAAGAGTAACAGTTAGAAAGCGGGAGAGAGAAATAGTTACTTTTCAAAAGACAAAAAATGCACGAAGTACATTACTGAATCTTTAACAAAAAGCAAAATGACATAATATGTTCTGATAAACTAAGAATTATTATGAGAGCATTAACTGATAGTGTGACACAATCCAATAATACACGAGAGGAGGGAGGGCGAGCAGTGACTACCGCTCTCCCTATATGACCATACCCCCACTACCAGTGTCCCCAGTGTCCCCAAACATTTGTTCCCCACTCTTACAGATATAGTCCTCTTTCTATGGATTACTGCCTTTACTCCAGTTCACACTCATCAAACACTATCCATCAAGTTGGTGACTGTTGTTCCAGTCTAAATCACTTCAATTATGTATCCCATACTGATTAAAACACAGATTTGTGATTATATTACTACATATCACCCAAATTAATACATGCAACAGTTAACTTAGTTGGAGTGTAAAACACAAATTTCATCACAATATGATACATTGTTTCTTTGGACAACTAGGCCTATATGATATTTACTAATATTTCAAAGTCTGCCACGATTCAATTTCAGTTTGATTGGATTTAATTTAGGGGCCTGCAATATCATATGCCCAACACAATCAGTTAAGAGGGGAAGGTGTTTCTTTTCTGCTGTTGGTCATAATAGAAAATAATGAAAAATATTATTACTCACCATGGAAAACATTTGTATGTTTATGGACTGCCAAAAGTTCTAACAAATCAAGGAAACAATGCCAAAAGTTGAAATTATCAGAGGAAGGGGAGGGGGAGTTGTTTTTTTTACTTCTGAGGTTTCTTTCCATTTTTTGTCAGAAACTGAGGTAGCTTCAGGCACTTTGTTTTCATGTTGGTTAAAACATCATGTCAGAGTCTCCAATAAAGTCGCTAAATATAGCGAGCGTATTTTCATTTGTGCGAATCAGGGGAATAGTTATTTGAATTACGGCGTTTCCATCCTAATTTTCTGATGCGATACTTCTTGATGTGCATCTAAACAGGCTGATGGAAACGCACCTAATGTTTCTATTTTTTAACAGAAACTTTGTTTTTTCTTCTCATTTCTTGTTATTTTTCTTCTAATTTTGATATATTCTTTAAACTAAGGGATGGAATGTTGGGAATGCAAACTCATTTATCCATACATTTAAATATTTTAGACTTTTATCCCCACATTTCTTTCTCATGACATCCACAGCAGGCCCCTCCGGAGGTCCAACCTCTACGGAATTCCTACTCCCCATTCCAAATGGGAAGGTCGTCACGACAATCCAATACAAACGTCTTTGCACTGGCTAGTTTATTCAAATGCTAAGGCTACAAGCAGTAAAAAGCTTATTACTTTTTTTCAAAGGATACAAGCATCAAAATTTTTTACTTCTTCGTTTTTTAAAAACAAAAAAGCCCGTTACTTCGTCTGAGCTACAAGTAATAAAAAGCTGATTACTTCGTTTAAGCTACAAGTAATAAAAAGCTGATTACTTCGTTTAAGCTACAAGTACTAAAAAGCTGATTACTTTGTTTAAGCTACAAGTAATAAAAAGGTGATTACTTTGTTTAAGCTACAAGTACTAAAAAGCTGATTACTTCATTTTAATTGTTACAAGTTATAAAAAGCCAGCCAACTGTGGAGATCATGCAAAATGAAAATGTTGCCTAATTAAAACCCAAATTTAAAAGAAAATTAATTTAGATGTCAATATTTCAGTACTCACCAAATTAATTTTGCTGAATTACATTCATGGAATCCCAGTGGCAATGACCTGGGACGTTTCTGGTTACTTCTCCCGTCTCACAAAGTAAACCTGAGGTTTGGAGGTTGGAAATTTCTTTTTTCTTTTCAGGATGGCCTGTCACTGCCCGTGCTCTGCCCCAGACGATTGCTGGAGGGATACCACTTCTGACACCAAACTGTCGTGGAAGTTTTTTTCTTCCTATTACCTCTAATGAGAAATTAGCTTTTGCCGGCTGGCCAAGTTTTTATTTTCTTTCCCAAACAAAAGGTCAATCAAACACCTTCAGGGCGGTGAAGAAAGACCTAGGACAAAGGGAGATCTGAACAAGTATATCTGTGGAAACGTCCCTCCGGAGGAAAGAAAAGGCTTTGATCTTTAGTGCCTTTTGTTTGACAGTCACACTCTCGGAACATGATGCAGGATGTGGTCTCTCCATGACAATTAAGAGGCAAATGGTTAAAAACAATTATTGTGTCTCGGTGATAATTAAGACATTGAATTTACCATTACACCGTATATTGCAGGAGGTGACCAAAGCTGAGATCTTTGACACATGTGAAGTTACTTGCCAGTAACCCTTTAATAAGTCAAGTTTGGTTACAAACTTGTTTGATCCAGCTCACGCCACACAGTCTTCCATACAGAGAAGTAGATATGAATCAGCTTTTGTTATTTTGTTTACTTTTCGAAAATCGGTGCAGAAATGTGGGGTTTTGGCAGGTTTTGGCACAATAATACATAGGAAAGCCCATGCTTTAAAACTGGGAGTTGCATGTCCATTTCCTAGTAGCTAAGGGACTTCCTGCTAGAAAAGTGCAAGTTTTGCTGGATTCACACAATAAGCATTTAACAAGAATGCCCAAAAGTTCAACACATAGAAGCACTGAGTAAAAAGGAAATGTTGGATGATAATATGAATTCCCGATGAATTCCCCAATGGAAGAGCTTAGAAGGGCATTGGCAAAATCTGGGAATATTGCTTCAGGAAAAGAAGATTTCTGTTATTCCATGTTTAGACATCTTAGCGAGGAAGGGCAGAAGAAGTTACTATTTCTGTATAATATAGTGTGGGAAGAGGGGAGGATTCCAGCTAAATGGAAAGAAGCTGTAATTGTACCTATAAAGAAACCAGGACAAGATTAAAGTAATCCAGCTAATTACAGGCCAATAGCTTTAACCTGACATGTATTCAAGATCATGGTCATGATGGTGAATGACAGATTGCTATATTTAAAAAAGAAAAAAAAAGAGCCATCTGATTAAAGAATTCCTAAGTGGCTCCAGGAAAGGAAGGGGAGCAATGCAATCAACATTATGTTTAGAGGATGTCACAGGGTGACTCACAAATTGAACTCAAGAGCAGATGCAGACTCAGAGGGATTTGAGTAAAGACAAGCTTTATTGAAAGGTTGGTGCAGCAATGACCTGATGATCCAGGAGAACAGATTAGTTCTCTAAATTAGTTCTCGAGTTCTCTAAATTAATTCTCTAAATTCTCTAAATCTCTAAATTAGTTAGCAGAGAGTTGTGGTTAGCGTGAGTCAGAGAGAAACTCGAGCTGGCAGGATACGCTAACAAGCTAAATAACGCACCATGGTGAGTCCGCATCTCCCAGAGCTCCAACCTGCTTCCTCTTCAAATGTTCATGCATGACAGACGTGCTCCCGTAATACGTGAGGTCGGCTTTACAAAACTTGCAGGTAATCTTTTTTGGGTGTCATGCTCACAGACCCATGACACTTTTGGACAATAATTCAGCCGTAGCCATTTCACTATGATTATACAGGTAATTTCCTGCTATTATTTACCGTAACGCACATACATCTCTAAGCAGAAATAGGTAGGAAGTGAGATGACTCACTCCATACGAAAAATGAATCCTAGGCAGGGCTGAGCAAGTCTCCTGGGAGTCTTGGATGGAGATTGGATTGTTCCTGCTACCACACCTGTTCCTCATCTGCCTTCATTAGGACACACTTACAGGAGCTGCAGGAGCAACCAGTCGCTGCCAGATTGTTCTGACTTCATAGTGGTAATTCGGCCCACTCAAATGGTTCATTTTAGGGCTGAAACTAACGATTATTTTAATAATCGATTTATCAGTCGATTATTCGCTGAATAGGACAAAAAAAAAAAAAGATAATAATTTTCCATATCTTTATTCCAAAATAGAACATTTGGACTGACAGAACAAATAAGCGCACAAAAAACAGGTTTTATTTTATATCCCTGTAAGACCTACAGTTTAAAGTTTACAACATCCCTTTTAACAATTCTAAAAAAGGCCTGCAAATGTTTTTTTTCTCAAGACCACATTTACATAGTTAATGGGTCCTTTTGTTTGTCCTCACAATGCTACTGGATAGAAAAAGTGTTTATATGTCCAGTCATCCGACCTTGAACTCACTCCACCTGCAAATTTCCCATTGAGCTCATCTTCTTTTTTTGCATGACTGAATTAGTCAGGATTAAAGTAATTAAATATATATTATTTGTGATTAATACAATGTGTAGAACATGTACATATTTAGTTATTGTGAAAAACATTCATCAAATTTGATTTAGAGCTTGTTATGTCTATGTTGTAATTCTACAACGTTGGGCCAGAGTTGTAGTCAAAATAGCCTGTGCTCCTTACACATTACATAAGGACACAGCACTGTGTCAGATGATTTATTGTATCTAAGTGCTAGATGTGCTTTTCTGTAAAATTTTTACTTAGTTTAGCTTAGACCATAAATAACACAATTGAATGGGATATTTGAAACTCCAACATCTATTGCAGTATTTGAAACTTCCTGTATGTTTGCAGTTAGGGCCCGAGCTGTGAAACAACAAAGGCCCTATTGTATCTGAAGGAGTTATTCTTCTTATTATTATTATTATTAGGAGTCTAGCAGCGAAGCTGCAGACACCTATTGTTATTGCTGGTTTTCCTATCATTATTGATCTACTTTCTGCTGCAATTTAAGTCTATGGCAGCCCCATGAATGCTATGGTAAAAAATTTTGAAATTTGGCACACGTTTTTAGGACAGTCTCATTAGCAAACTCGAGAATTTTGGTGCCCAAAATCTAAACTCTTTACCGCCACCAACACGTCAAACTTTGAAGTGCATTCAACTGCATAACTTTGGACTCGTTGGACCTTTGACCTATAGGGGGTGCTATATATTAGCGTTTTTGCTCATATCTTTGGACCCATTGGTCCAAATTTCACAAATGAGGTACAGTTGGAATCCCTGGATGTAGACGAGGTCAACGAACTCTATGACGTCATTCGCTCCATCTTGGATCTTCCGCCATTTTGAATTATATCAAAAACGTTCAAAATGCATTACAGGTCACCCAGATTGTATGATTTCCACGGGAATCCACATAGAATCTTCAGACCAAGCCTCACAGAAGCTATCATGTGGAATTTTTAAGTTTGTTTCCGTTTGCCCGTAGCAGCCAATCAAACTCAGCGCTGACATGCCAAATAGGAAGTGAGGCCATATCTCAGCAACCATTTGATCTTTAGACGTCAAACGTCTAACACAGACTCAAGACCACGTCTTTAAGAGGCCCAAGAATTCTGGTGAACTTTGACCAAGAGGGGGCGCTATAAGTAGCAAAAATGCATTTTGCTCATAACTTTGGAGCCGTTGGTTCAAATTGCATAAATGAGGTACCGTTGGAATCCCTGGATTTATACAAGTTCATAGCAAACACCAAACTTGGTGTATGGACTCATGATGCCTACCTGAGCAGCCATAGGCTTCTGTGCTATGCTGCTAAACCCTGTCATCGCTGCTTGCATCTATATTTCTTATTATTACTCTATGTGCATTGGACGCGATTTACGGTGCTTTAGTGTGCGCGAAAACTCACTAATTTTGAGTGTCAGGCCTCGTGTACACTACGTCATAGTGAAGTACTTCAAAGGGATTCTGTAGTGCCCCCTACTGATTCATTAAATGCACGTGTCGTCTGGGTTAGTTTTTCGTAGCCGGATGAAATTCGCTGCACGCCTTTGTCATGCCCAGGTACACAAAACAGCCTTGGGACTTCATGGTCCACAGGAAGTCGACCATTTTGAATTGAACGTGTCCACAGTTATAGTATACATTATTGTACAGTATTTAATTTCCATTGAGCATTTTACACTTTTTTTTTAACCTGTCACATGGTCTCTCCCTGTTCTTTATTGTTTTTCTATCCCCTGTGTCATGCCTGCTAAATAATGTTTCTGGCTTTGTTTGTTGTTTTGTGTTTGCTTTTTTTGTGCACAGTAGCTCTGGAGTACCCTCAAATTTCGTTGTACCACCCCGTACAATGACAATAAAGACTATTCTATTCTAAATTAGTGCCATTTTGCCTTTTTCCAAACCTCACATCTGCTCCTACAGATTTAATACTACCGGCTTCAAACTTGGTCAGGTTTCTCTTCAGCCATGGGGGATAAAAAGTTAGGAGAATATTTTCCAAAGTCTAAAGGGTGTGGCTGTGGCAGACCCTCAAACTTTGACGACTCGCTACTGCTCGTCACAAAACACCAAGTCACTTATAACTTTTGCATACATTGTTCCATCTTCACCAAATTTTATAGGCTGCAATTGAACTCCACCCAGAACGCATACATATGCCCAAACTTACACATACTTACAGAACCACCTACTTGTGGCCAAAAACATAACTTTTTATGCCTGGTGGTACTACGTCTGGCTGGGATTCTCACATCCTGCTCTCCACTTGACAGACGGCTGTGCGGTGCGCATCAGACGGAGTCCAGCGCATACCCCGACGTGCAGTTGTGGAGAAAAGAGTAGTCGAACTCGTCATGTTAGCCTCTTATGGGGAATTTATTGAACAGAGCGTCACAGAGACGTACATTTCAGCATACACAGAAATTCCCAATGACTTCAGTTTTGGGACAACTCTTTATACCTTTCTATATCATTCAATGTGTACGTGGCTCAAACCCAATCTCTATTTGGCGCCTGCTGTCTTCATCATTATCTAGATAGGGTTCATTCTGACCTCAACAACATGTTATTCACGCAATATGTGGATCGAAAGTCAAGGTACGATATGTGGAGCACAGTAAAGGCTTTGCTCTCCCACAGTGCACACCTGCGAGGGCCCGTTCATGGCTGCTTGCAGCTTTAATTTTTAATTTTTTTAACTTCCAAATGATCCTGAACTATATTTCTCAGTGTTGTCCAAGCAGTAGTTAGTAGCATTAGAAGATAGAAAAACAGGTTCTGAATGTTCTGCAGTTGTTGGGGGGGGGCTGATTGTTCAGGGACAGGTGCGAATGGTCTTGAATGTGAAACTGTAAGTGCTCTGGGGGGTACATGTGTTCCTTTTCGTATGATAAACAACTTGACTGTGTCAGAGATGGAAAAGAGGGACAAACTCTAGAAACTCAGACCATGGCTGAATTCATTCAGGAAGAAAAGCCTGCAGATGGTACCCCAGACAGTTCTGCTCACAACTATGCCCAACGTTGCAAATTTACAACATTTCCCTAAAAACTTACTGAAATGTAAAAACTCTGAAAACTCTTTCATTTCTACATCAGAGGCCTCCTAACACAATATCTGAGGTCATAACATTTTTTGCAAATTTTTTTTCTATATCTGGGTCTTACAGGGATATGTATATTTAAAATATATATATATATATATATATATATATATATATATATATATATATATATATGTTTACATACATATGTAACCCAGCAACAGAACAGGTAATTAGTTTAATTATCTAAAGAATGCATTAGATTTATATAAATGGAAGAAGAGAAATAAATTAAGGTGGAATCAAAAGTCTGTTTATTGACACAGATTTAAAGGTAAGGGTAATAAAGTTAAATTGTGATCCTGTGTAAGAAATATTTAGGAAGAATATGTATGTAAGTACGTGTGTTTTAGGATTACACATGGCGTGAAGTGAAAGTTCTCTGTAGTAGGAGATTATTCTGAGTAGCTGTGTGTTGGATAAGTGCACAGTACGCCCTTAAACTCCATTCCCTGCTACCGCGTCTTTCATTGGTTCAGGGGTTGGTCATCGCCTATTACCTGTACTAATTGGTTGGAGCAAAACCGGGAGAAAGAGAGAACGAGGGACAAGACAGGAAGAAGAAAGTTTGATTAGGAGTCAGGTAAAGATTTGTAAAAACTACATAAGCTGTATGGTAATGAGTGAAGTTCACATTATGTAGTGCATGAAAGTGAGCCTCCGCCAACGAGCAGGCAAGTATCAGTGAAGGACAGGTGCATCAAGAAGATTTCGTAATTGCAGCTGCCTGGCCATCTTTCGGATGCGTGTGGGTGAGGACGACGCCTGAATGACCTTCTGGATGTACTCTTTGGTTCCTGCTGTGCCCAAAGATAGGAATACCCATCCGGGAGAGTATCCATCTGCAGCGAACTGCGTAAGTTTGCTTTGGACGAGGATTGACAAAACTCTATAGGTGAAGTAAACGGCTCCGTGACATGGTGAGTGACGCATAAATCGCCCAACACAACGAATCGATGATGACATTTGTTGCCAACACTTTTAATAATCAATTTTTATCAACTTTATCGATTCGTTGTTGCAGCTCTAGTTCACTGAGTTTTTCTTCCCTGCAAAAGCCTTACCTTAGTTCGTCTCTTCCAGCGTTCATCTACCTTGTCCACCCTCCGTGTTCCGGCTCCATTGCACCCGCAAGCAAACTCACGGGCTGAATAAAAAGGCTCACAGTTTATGTTGAAGGATTCTATGTCAGGAGAACAGTGCTGCTGGATCGTTGTCACCTCGTTGCACCAACCGCTGTGTATATAAAAACAGATTCCTCCACCTATAGCGTAGCCGGAGAGTTCCGTGTCTATGTCCACTCTGTAGCCTTGGAAGCCTGTCTGCTGCAGCACAGAGTCCGATATTAATCCACACAGCCACGTCTCTGTGAAGCACCAAACAGTGAAAAACCAGCTGAGCAGGTGTCATGGAAGTCCGGTACGGAGTCTGCGTTGCTCCTGCAGGCACACCTGTGATCCATCTGCCTTCATTAGGAGCTGGCCTCAAAAGGAGCTGCAGGAGAACCGGTCTCTGCCAGATTATCACACTACCGTAGTGGTAAAGACGGCCATTGTTGTGTGGATACTTTAAGCTTTAACTAATGTTACTAACGATGTTCCTTGCTTCCCAGCTTTACCGCATCCTGTGTTTCCTCATGCCCGGTCAAGGCGGTCCTCGCACACAGTGAATTGTGTTACCTCGTATCTGTGCTGGCAAGCCGTCTGTTGCCTACTGCCTGCTGTCCTGCCGGTTCTGGAGTACCCACACCAGCCTGCAACCACAGACTGCCTCTCCTACCCAGGACATTCTGGATACCCTGTGTGCTGGTTGTAGTTTTTCTCCCCACCGGCAGAGGGCTCTGTGTTATATTTATTGCTTATGCTGAGTTCAGTTGCTGCAGAGTTAGAATTACAGCAGATATTCAGTAATGACTGACAGCAAGTTTTCCTGATGTAATCTACATCCATCCTTTGTTTTACAGAAAGCAAATGATATCCCCCCCACCCCACTTAGTCTCACTCCAGTCACCTGTTTTCTGTTCTACAGCTGCATGTCATCACCAATCACCTCTCCACAGTATATAGTTCCCTGGTTACCATCAATCATTGTGAAAGCCTCACTTCACGTCCCTTCCCATGATTGAAGTCACGGTTTGCCTCAGTCACAGTATTGTTAATCTTGTCTGTAGTGCATAGTCTTTATTTATTATACAATGTTTTTTTTTTTTGCCAAATTTGCTTATTTTTGAAAGTTTGCATCTGGGTCCTCCCTTCTCGCACCACATACTGACACCTGTAAGCTAAAAATAATTACGCTGGATATACAGACTACTGGTCTGAGCGCTCCTCGTGTTTTCATCTCCCTTAGTGTTTTCCATCTGGACCCGGACCACTGTTTTCACCTGGCTATTGCAGTCACCTGGCTGTCTTTGTCAGTTTGTGCATTTTTGGGTTCAATTCCATCAGCCATGACACAGCAGTTGTAATTCATCCAGTTTGTTGGACAGTGAATACACGTAAGATAGAATTTTTCCTGGTAATGGTGTGCGTAATCTGCGCTGGCGAAGCGCACTGGCCCATTTCCCTCTCCAGCGTTTCACTGCATGAGCAAAAGTGAGTGCACCTTTGACCAGAATGTCCAAAATTTCCTGTGTAGGGAGAAGAAAAGTGGGAAATAATTCCTCTGGAGATGTTACCCTGATGCACCATCGAAAAAAGCAGAGTTCCATGTAACTATCCTTACTGAATATTACTGCAGAATTGATCAGTTAATCTTATATTTAGGTGGGTCAGAAGATCCAATGACAAATATAGAAGCAGCAGTGGCAGTACCAAGATGTGAAATTGACATTGTTAAATGCAAACAGATTAATCTAAGTGTGTACACTCTTGAGATGTATGTTTTTAATTATGGCACTACAGTGAAGATAAGATTCTGAGGCGATGCAGTTCCTCAGATGTAGTGACTATGGCTGCATTATGTAGAATATAATTAGATGGACATAGCTGCAGTATGGGCATATTCTTTCAATTTCTAAGTATATTCACAGGACTCTAGACAAGACCAATAAATTAAGTTTGTGGGTTCCTGCTCATGTAGGCATACCAGGTTATGAAAGGGTGGACAAATAAGCTAAACATACTGTTAATCAATTAGTCAAATCAATCAATTAGTACACATCAGCATTAGTTTATGAAAAGCAGAGGGGAAGAGTTTGGTTTAAAAAAAAAAAAAGGATTCATTAATTCAGTTCAGTTTTATTTATATAGCGCCAAGTTACAAAAAATGTCATCTCAAGGCACTTAAATAATATAGTACAACTCAAGCCAATTGGAGTTCATTTCATTGTAATCATAATCCAATGAAATCCAATTAATTCATTTCTAAATAATCCAATTCATTCATGTAGAGCCAATTTAAAAAAAAAAAATATCCTAGCTAAGTAAACCAACAGATTGCACCATCCTGAGCATGCCTGAGGCGACTGTGGAAAGGAACGACTCCCTTTTAACAGGAAGAAACCTCTGGCAGAACCAGACTCAGGAAGGGTGGCCATCCGCCTCAACCAGCTGGGGTTTGAGAAGACAGAAAAGAGGAAGGGGGTGGGGGCGCACTGAAACACCATTTAAAGGATACCTGTTGGAACACGGAAGCACAAGTTAATGACTACAATAGTGTCACATGTACATAATATCATTTGAGAAATTAAACAGGGGGAAAAAGAGAGCAAAGTGAGGAAAGGTATGACAGATGAGGGTCCCCCAGCAGTCTAAGCCTATAGCAGCTTAACTATGGGATGTTTCAGGATCACCTGAGCCATCCCTAACTATAAGCTTTATCAAAAAGGAAAGTTTTAAGCCTAATCTTAAAAGTGGAAAGGGTGTCTGCTTCCCGGACATTTACTGGCAGCTTATTCCACAAGAGAGGGGCCTGATAACTGAAGGCTCTACCTCCCATTCTACTTTTAGAAACTCTGGGAACAACAAGTAAACCTGCAGTTTGGGAGCGAAGTGCTCTGTTAGGAAAATATCTTACAATGAGAACTTTAAGATATGATGGAGCTCGGTCATTAAGAGCTTTATATGTGAGGAGAAGAATCTTAAATTATATTCTGAATTTAACAGGGAGCCAATGAAGAGAAGCTAAAACTGGAGAAACATGATCTCTCCTGTTAGTTCTCATCAGAACTCTGGCTGCAGCATTTTGGATCAGCTGGAGGCTTTTCAGAGAATATGTGGGACAGCCCAATAATAAAGACTTACAGTAGTCCAATCTTGAAGTAACAAATGCATTACTGCATCTTGCAACCTATTGGTTTCATCTGGTTTCATAGATAAGTACAGCTGAGTATCATCAGCATAGCAATGGAAATTTATGTCATGTTGTCTAATGTTACCTAAAGGAAGCGTGTATAAAGTAAAAAGAATTGGTCCAAGCACAGAACCCTGAGGAACTCCATGACTTACTCTGGTGTGTGTGTCACGGGGGCCAAGGGGGGGGGGGGGGGGGGGTGGTCGTCGGTGGTCGTTCTCCCGCTATAATCCACCGACGGCTCGCAAACCACCCCACTCCACCGATTGCAGCTCCCTCCTTAAAGCTACGATGGTGAGCGGAACGGATGTCCACAGCTTAGATGCAAAATTAGAAACTACATTTATTAAAAAAAACAATGTCCTTAAAAAGAACTGGGATCCCTCTGTTAAAATAAAAACACAATTAAAAACTCTACTAAAATTGCAGTCCGTGCGCCACGATCATTGTCCTTGCCACTCCACCACGCCAGCCAATCCCGTCTTCTGGCTAGTCGGCTCCGCTGGTCCCCGGTGCTCCCCCATGGTCCCAGCAACGGACGTGGACCTAAAAAAACAAAGAACATGGGCGGCAGACAACTATGTGGACAGGAGGTTCACTCGCTCTCCTCCGGAGTGGGCCTGACCCTACAGCTAACAGTGCATTGTACATCAGGGACTCACAGCTTTCGGGCAGAAGCTCCTGCTTCTGCCACTGCGTCCCAACAGCTACCAATGCATTGTTCCGGCGTCTCTGGCCAGCCCACGAGTCCCTCCTGCCGCCTCTCGCTTCTCCACGTCTGCGCCGACCAAACACTTCTCGCGTATGTTTTTCCTCCTCTTCTTTCGGCTACCTGGCCTCCTTAAAAATAATCTAGGTGCCAGTCCCAGCACCTGATTGGCTGACGCCGCAGTCAGCCAACAGGTGGATCCACTTACTTGTTAACAGAAAAAAACAATACATGCAAAAACTCAAATGATAATAAAACACAATTGTAACAAAAACAAAATATAAATAAACATGCAACTTAAACCAAATACACAATGCATAACAGAACCAAAATATAACAAGTAGTGGATCACACTCGTGACGTGAGGAAGATTTGTCATTACAAGAACAAACTGAAATCTTTCAGATAAATATGATTGAAACCAGCCTAGTGCAGTTCAATTAATCCAAATAACATGTTCAAGTCTCTTTAATAAAATACTATGATCGACCGTATCAAATGCAGTACTGAGATGCAACAGGACAAGCACAGACACAAGTCCGCTGTCAGAGCCTAAGAGGAGATCATGGTAACTCATGTAGCGAACTCAAGTGTGGAATTTAATACAAACTTAAGATTTTAAATGACTGCAACATTCTTTTGTGGAGATGGTCAGTGTGGAAATACCAGATGGGGGATTCTACATCAAAGAAGAGAAATTTACAACCACCTTTGCCCACAAAAGCATTTTGGGGGAGTGTTCTCAGCCCCTCTTTCCACAGACCTGTGCCATAAATTTAGATAAATGCATTAATAGCTTAGTGCCAACTAAGCTGAACAAACAACGGACCCTCTCAGGAGAGTATTGGGGCAAACCAGAACAGGACCCCTCCGACCATATATGGTTCAAAGTAAACAATGGTGACAGTTTTCCCTGACTCTGATTCAAGCCAGAGACAGTCGCTGCATGGACCTCTCAAAAGGATCTCACCCAGAATCACTTTCAGCTGAATCTTGAAACTGTATTAAATGTGCTTTGTATCTTTGTACATGTTCTTTCATGCTCTCAGTGATATCACAAGCTGCATTTTAATACCTTTTTCATGATCGTACGTGGAACAATACGGAAGATAATATGATTTTGGAAAATGACTAATCAGCTTATGGAGCCACATTGCCCCCGAGTGGTTCATAGTACTGAATAGTTAAACCCAAAACTAATCAACAACTTGCATATGATATGTGACATTTATATGGAATAATGCAACTATTAACCAATAATCAGCTGTTTCTTATTGTATTCTGTGTTTAACACAGGAAAATAACATTGGTTGGTTCGTTATTCATACTTCATAACTCTACAGATATCCATCTGAATTTTGAGACTCATAACCATCATGTTATGTTATGTTATGTTGTTTTTGTTGTCTTAATATCCTAAATTTATGCTATATCTTTACCCTTTATATCTTAACAAGTTATGGTGTTTTAGAATCCTCTGAACAAATGTTTATGAGACGGAGGAATGCAGGAGTCGAATTCCTTTGAATCGCCTTACAAAATACGCCCAGGCAGACGTCACAACAGTTTCAGGCATACCATGGGCTGAAAGTGTAGCGTAGGCCTACGTCATGCCCCGCCTCCGCGAATCAAACTCCGGAACCCGCGAGGAAAAGTCAGTTTATGGTCCGGTTATGGCATAAGATCTTGAATAGGATATGGACGGAATATTGAAAGAGAATATTGAAGGTCCAGATCAAATGAGAAGATGAAGAGCAGAGAGCTCTAACTGATGGAATGAGAGTCTGGCGGAGAGTCTTTGGAAATGGCAGGAGAGGAAGATGAGATGGAAGAAGAAGGTCCGAACAAAGACACAAAGAGAAGAATGTAGTAGAAAGATACATTTTGTGTTTTTGTTCGTCCGTCATCCTGTCTCCTCTCTACAGCATGTTTTAAACTCTGCCGCTGCAGCCTCCTCACCTATTTTATTTTATCAGAAAAAGGAGCCAGCGTTCAGCTTGTAAACCTTTTTGTCAATCTTTTGTGAATTTAAGTTCACCTCATCAGAGTTGGTCAGCAACCAAAACCAACTCGACCCTTGGACAGTTTTATCATTATTTGCGTGAATTCCGACACACCACCCGTTCGTGTTCAAGCTACCAGAAGGAACCCAGGAAAGCGACCGGTCCAGTCCCTGAAAGTCAACCACAACGAAGGCCGCGAGACGCGGAACCGAGAGAGAGACCCAGTGGGACCCGCTGACGATTACCTGTGGTTTGGAGCTGACCTAACTGTAAGATCTGCCCTGTTCTTACATTTCAGACGGTATGCGGTGGGTGTCGAGAGAATTTGCTGTTAAAATGATAAATTAATCCAAGCTGTTAGCCTTTAAATTCAAATAGTAACAAAATGCGACTATTTCAATGATTCCAGTATCCATCCATCCCCTCCCCTTAGTTCTTTTCAATTCACTAAGTGTTTCTTATATAATCATCCATATTCAAAGCATTTCTCCTGTTGTCTTAAGGTTCATGTCTTTGGTCATATCATTTTAATAAATGGTTCATATATATACATATATAAAATCAACCGGCTGTTGTGTATGTGTTCTTTACGTATGTGTGAGTCCAACAAAACGAGAATTCACGAGTAGCGACTATATGAGACTGGAATTTATTAGTTATTGATTAATCATTGATTATTAATTTAACATACCAGAATCGTAAGATTCTGTCTTTTTCCTTCGATTGAAGGTGGTGTCCTAAAACAAGGTTAAATAAGGCTTATTCAGATAAATCCTTATATCTTATCACGTCACGCTATAAATATATATTGTTGGTGCCTTGTGTGCCGGCGATATATAATTTGGCTACACTCACCAGTGCTGTTTCTGTCCTATGATGCACTCTGAATCTTGACTGAAACTCTTGAAACAAATTATTTCTATGTAAATGATCACAAAGTTGTCAATTGAAGTGTCTATTAAGGGGAAAACCTCCTTGAACAGTGTAGTTGGGATTGGGTCTAAAATACAAGTTGATGGTTTAGAAGAGACTATTGCTGTTGTTAGCTCAGAGAGATCAACTGGGCAGAAGCCGTCGAAATACAAATCAGGTTCTAAAGATACTTCTAAAGCTGCTGCACTTGCTTACAATACCCAGCTTTATCTGTCATTCCCACCTGACGACCACACGGTCTCAGCATGAATGTCAGACTGTCTCTCTGACACATCGAAATGGATGAAAGCCCATCACCTCCAACTAAACCTCTCTAAAACTGAACTTCTTGTCTTCCCAGCCAAACCAACCATACACCACAACATCTGCTTCCAAACTGAATCCCTATCTCTTGCTCCATCAAAGGTAGCTAGAACATTTGAAGATCATATTGCCTCTGTTACTCGACCGTGCCGCTTCACATTGCTAAACATAAGAAAGACCAGGCTTTACCGAACCAAACACGCCACCCAGCTCCTGGTACAGTCTATGGTCGCGTCCTGCCTTAACTACTGCAACACTCTCCTAATTGGTCTCTCAGCCTGATCTGAGAAACCGCTGCAGATGGTCCAGAACGCGGCGGCGCGTCTGGTCTTCAATCAGCCTAAAAGGTCACACGTCACCCGTCTGTTCATTGAACTCCACTGGCTACCATTAGCCGCCCGCATCAAATTCAAGTCGCTGATGTTAGCCTACAAAGAGCTTAATGGAACGGCTCCCATCTACTTGAATGCTCTTGCAAAGGCTTATGTCAGAACTCGTGTCACTCCAGTCTTAAAAGCATTGTCATTTAGCAATGCCTACAGCACGCACTAGAGAATCCGGACTCTTTTCATGTTTCATTCCACGCTACAAGAACAGGGGCATCCTTGTCTATCTTCAAGAAACTCTTGAAGATCCAGCTCTTCAGAGAGCACCTCCTATCCTAACACTTACCTTGTACTTCCCTACTCCTTCTACTGCACTTTCTGTTTCTGTACTTCCCTCTATGTCTGGATTCAATCTCTACACTGTCACCCCTGCCACCTCTGACAGAGTCTGACTAATGTAAGGATTTCTGAAATTAAAATTGGGGACATTTTCATTGCAGTGGTGAAAAATCATCAAATATCATTGTTAGAGTTTTTAGTTGTTATCTCATGATATACCCTGTTTTACAATTATAGACCTGAGCTTTAACTGCACTCATATGCTATACCATAAAAATCATGTGTGATCATGTATGGATCTTATACTGCATTAGTTCTAATCATGTGATGATGAAATGTGTGTGTGAGTATGAACAAAGGGAGATGCTACAGGACAGAGCCTTCCGGAGGTCAACTGAGTTTAACTGAGTTCAAACTACAACGCACAATGCCTGATTCAAACTAATTTGTAGATGTATCTCTTAGAATGATTATCGTCAAGGTCTCACACTCTGAAGTTGCAGATGTGTCTCTAAATGTTAGACAGATTCACACGCTCCGAAATTTCTATGCAACCTTTTGTTTTGTAAAGCTCTTCCCCTTTTCTTATCACTGAATAAAACCAGGCTGCTGCAAAGAGGGAGTCGGAGATTGTTGTTGGTCGCTTAGACACATACACCTGTGGCTGAAGCAGCGACGGCTCTCCCCTTTTGCAAAAGCTGAACTTTATATTGATCTCTTGTGTGGTTCTTTCTGTTTAAGGTGGGACTTCGTTAATAAGAATGAAAACCCTATCAACTTGGTGCCGTGACCCGGATCCCAACATACCTGACCGCTGGCAGACGGAGGACGACGCGCTGAAATCCGTGCACAGGGCCAGTGTCAACAGGACCTGGGAGAAACTTCCCGGGGGGTAAATTCTTCGCTGGGCCAGCGTCATAGGTCCGACTTCGTCTGCCAACGGTGGATTGACGGGATCCGGACGGAGTGAAACGAACCAACAGAGAAGATCAAGTAAGTGACAAGCGCTGTGTTACGGGTCAGAGGCTCTGTAAGAAGAGAGGCCTTGAGTCCCAAAGAATAAAGGGTCAGAGGCTCTGTACGCAGAGGCCTTGAGTCCCAAGAGAGAGAGACTGCTGCAGAGTCTGCTCATTGACAGAAGTAGTTCCTTGCCGAAGGTTTGCTTCTGAGTGACAGGGAAAGAATTTGTGCTTTGTGCTGTACAAAATACTTGCTGCTGTGTAAATACGAGTGAATGAGAGTGTGAAAGACAGAGTACACTGACTGAATCAGCATTACTGGTGGAAACCTGACAGTGTTAACACAAACCAGTAGTTTGTTGAAGTAGGTCAGTTTAATCTGTATTAAGGATATATATTAATAAAAATATACGCAGAGTACTAAATAAAAATGGGTAATAAAACCAGTAAATCCTCCGACAGAGGTCCCGAAGCCGATGAAAAGTATATGACAGGCAGATTTCCTGGCTGTCTAGAGTATATATTAAGGGGAATTTGAGTCCCTGCCTAATGGCTACCCAGTGTTTCTATGTCTATTTTATTTAATTGTATTTTATGTTAAGTGCAATGTTTGTGCTTTGCAATTGCAGTGTCTTGAGTGTGAGCGTGAGAGGAGCTGGTGTGTGTGAGAGAGTAAAGAGGAAAGAAAGGCGGAGGCGGAAGTTCAGATGTGTTTTATACAAATGATTTTGGATCCAGCAACTCTGCTGTTTTCTTCCACGGCAGCCAAAGAGGTGGCGGTCGGGGCAGAGGGAGAGGAAGAGGCCAAAAGCCCTTCCAGTCTGGATCTGATAGAAATTCTGAAGAATGCTGGAATTGTGGGGAATGTGGACATTGGTCCAGAAATTGTCCAAAGAAAAAACAAGATAATCACAAAGGAGGAAGAGGACACAGAGGAAGGTTCAACTCCTGACTAGATTTGGAAAAGAGCTATGGTTGTTGATGTACACGCAAACCATATGTAGTGTTGAAAATAAATGGTAAACCTACAGAGTTTTTATGTGACAGTGGTGCATGCAAAACAGTTCTTAAAACACATGTCCCAGGTTTGAAACAATCTCAAAATAGCATTTGGGTTAAATCAGCAGATGGACAAACACATAAAGAATATTTCTCTAAAGCTTTGACTATTGAAGATGAAGAAACTAAACTCACTATTTCAGTCGCTATAGTGATTTTGCCAAAATCTGTTTCCTGTTAACCTGTTGGGAAGAGACCTGATGGGCATCAACATCATCCCAATTAAAGACGGAATGAGAGCTTGCAGAGTCAGAGATGCAGATGTTTATGCATCCTGCACAGATGATAACAGTGTTTACTGCTCATATGATTTAAACCCAAAGTTCGACTTACACCTTCCAAGCAGAATGCTACGAGAAGCATGTGAGCAACTACAAAAGCCAGAGACAGAAATTATGTATAATCAATTACATGTAACCATGAATGTTTTGACTGACCCTCATGACACATACATCAAAGAGTTTACCAACTCGTCCCCTGTTAAAGTGGGATTGCTCCACATGTACACTGACCGAAGGTCATTTGCTGCTGTGACTGTTCTCCTCCCTACAGATCGAGCATCCAGCTACAAATTATCAACTACCCCTCATATCTCTCTGTTCAAGCCTGAGAACATAACTTGGACAGATGCTGGCCTGAGAACAAAAATGGCCACTGTTTCAAATTATTATGAGAGCCGCGATGAAGACTGGAGTTACAGTCCCAGCTGTGACATGTGGACACAATCTTTCTGTGGTGCAGCTATGTGCGAAGCACGTGTACATCTCCTGACGTGACAAACTGACGTTTTCTTAACTTCCAAAGGAGAAGCTGAGTTGGCAGAGATTCCAGAAACATCCATTTCTGCCATGTGTCTATAAACCAATCATTAAAAAGTATCATTGCATGCAATAATGTTTTTTAGGCTCTAAACAAGTTAAACTGATGAAGAGTTGTGTAGGAAGAAATTATAGCTTTCCTGTAGTTTCCCTTTAAAATGTTCTTTAAAATGCATTCAATAAGTCATAGTATGGACTGTCAAGCTAAAAAAAAAATGACCCTGGCGCCTGTCCAGAAGTTCTGGCTTGAAGTCTGTGAGGACCTATCAACATGGCTAAAGTGTAGCATCCCTGCATGCCCCACACTGTGCATACTGGGTGACTTAGACAACATCAACGTGGAAATTAACTCAGCACACATGGTTCTCACAGTGTTATGTATCGCAAAGAAAACTATTCTCATGAACTGGAAAGCGAAGAACAATCTGTGAATTAACCAGTTTAAAAATTTTCTTTTAGATTATATTAGCATGGAAACAATGTCTGCCTCCTCAAAAACATCAATTGGCTGAATTTCATTCTCTCTGGTCCCCTCTGATTAGCTTTATCACATAGTGGTGGTGGTGGGTTGCTGTCCCGTGGCTCTGGGCGGTTGGGTGTGTGCTGGGGGGGGCTGTGTGGCTTCGGGCGTCTGGTGGTCTCTTGGGTCGTGGGGACCGGGTTGGTCATTGCTGGGGGGGACTGTGTGTCGGGCTTGGAGGGCAGTTTTTGTAGAGGTCCTCTGGGGTGGGGTGGGGCGGGATGGTTACCTTCTGGGGGTACAGTAGCTCCCGGAATATGGTTGCTGCAGGCCCCGAGCCTGGTGGACATCAGCCCCTCCTGCCCTGGGTTGGCTCCCAGGTAGCGGGGGTGCCTATTGCAGCCAGTCCCTGGCTGCCCTCTTCGGGGGAGAGTAGCTCCCCCGGTGTATATCCCCATACCCCTCTCCCTTCTGGCTCCTGTACACAGCGCACACTCACACATGAAGGGTTTTGGGGGCGTGTGTGTTCGGTGGGGTGTAGTGGATGGGGCCACGTAGGTGGTCCCCTTTGGTTGCACTCTGCAGTTCCCCGCCCCTGTTTTAATTACACCTTAGACATTACTACTCATCAAACACACTCACACACACATATTAGGTCTTGGGGGGTGGTTACACTGAGTGGCATCTGGTGGGCGGGGCTCTTTGGGTATGTAGGCTGCCCAGAGGGCAAACTCCCAGTTCTACAGGTTTGGCTGCCCCTCAATTTTAATCGCTCACTATTAGAAAATATTGAAGAGCCAGAAGGGTGAGGGGAGGGGTCTTCTTCCCACACCCCTGCTTCCTGGTTGCTGCTCGGGGCGGGTGGGGCCAAGAGGATTAATTAATTGTTCTGCTGGTTCGGGGTCTGTGGTGGCTGGGGGGCTGCAGGTCCCCTGGTGTGCCCGCTGCACTACACCCCAGCGGAGTCGAGGGTGGGAGGACGTGTGGATGTGTGGGACGTGAAAGTGTGTGTGGTGATGATTGGACCTGGATCTGGGACTTGCTGTCGCCTGGCCTGCCTGTGCTTCTCCCCGCTGCTCGCGACTTCACCCACCTGTGGGCACGTCTTGACTCCCAGGGCACTTGGCCAGGGGCGCTGGGGCAGGCGCTGACCCACTGTGTGGCTGTCTGGGGCGCTTGGCCCTCCTGGGTATTGGGTGGGACCTCTGCCGGGGGGTTTGGGGGCGCTCCTGGGGCCCGGGTCCAGTGCACGGCCCATGTCTGGGCGGCTGGGGCCTGGCGGGGTCGGTGGGCTGTTGCCCCTGGCTCCCGGAGGGCCTCTGCCCTATGCTTATGGGGGCTCTGTCCGGGGGCTTCCTCTGCAGTCTTCTGGGTGGATGCGTGGTTGTCCCTGTGGTGGGCTTCCTGGGTTCTGTGCTCCATGGGGGCTGCTGGTGGCCTGGGTCTTGTGGCCCTCTCTGCCTGCTTCTGATTGCTTGGGGGGGGCTGTGGATTGTGGCCTTGTACACTTATACACTCATAACTAAGCACGGTTATCATATAGGTCCTGTGCCATGGGTGTTGCATGTTCTCACACACACACATATTTATTAGCCCAGTAGCATGCTCGCTAAGCAGTTGATGTATTATCATGTCGTCTCAGGTCATCTATATCCACAGCTGTGTTGTATGCGATTGCCGCTTCTTGTTCTTGTTTTTGTTTGTTTTTTCTCTGGTTGTCTGCTTTCAGGTGCTCCTGGTGGCGCTAAGGATGGATTCCCCTCAGAGGCCATGGATTGTTGTCTGTTTTGTTTTTTACAGGTGTAGCAGCTGGTTGTCTGGTTTTTGTTTCTATTTTTGTTCTGTTTCCTCTTCTTTCCTCTTCTTCTTTCCTTGTCCCCCGGTCCGGTTCAGTTCTATTACATGTCATATATTGTCAACAGAAATAAATAAATGGGCATCAAGGGGAGCTTTACATTTATAAAACTTCCCTTGGCAAAGCAAATCTGTTTGGCATCAAAGGTATTCAGACTACAATTCTGCTGCCATAATGCTGAACAGGACAAGGGGGAAAAAAAATAAAAAAATACATTTAAAAAATTACCCTGAACTAGTCTTAAATATCTCCACAAAATGTTATCTTGATAAACAGAAGTGGTTCTGAGATATTTCAGAGACTACAATGTAGAGCATCTCCTCTATATTTCAGAGTTTTTTGTTGTTTTAAAAAAAAAAAAATGTCTCATAAATTTACAAATAATGATGATAAATCCACTTAATGGTGCTGAAGACACTGACAAAATGTTACTAAATGTACAATTTTCCAATGTGAACATATTTTTGATATTCAACTAAAAAGTTACAAATTAGTTATTATATTTGATGTTTTTCAAATAATTACAACTTTCACATTATAATTTTTTATATATTTTTTGAGGCAGAATTTGTAGTTTTAAAACAAGCATTAATGGAGACCACAACTCTAGTTCTGCCAGACTACAGTAAAACCTTTGTTCAGACCGTGGACTGCAAAAATGGCTACATGACTTCAGTATTGTTACAAAATCATGGTGGCAGATTAAAACCTGTAGCTTTCTACTCAAAGACATTGGACCCAGTGGCCCAAGCTTTACCCGAGTGTGTCCAAGCTGTTTGTGCAGCCTCTCTGGCAGTCATCCAATCAGCAGATGTCGTGTTGTTTCATAAAATGGAACTTTTGGTCTCACATGCAAACTAGCAAAAGGACATGAAGTAACAATCTACACTGACAGCCAATATGCTTTCTCAACCTTGTTTTATTTTGCAAAACAATGGGAATGCAGAAGCATGACAACATGCACAGGTAAACCTGTAACACATGCATCTCTTTTGACTGATCTCCTTCAAGCTATACAGTTGCCAGCCAAATTAGTAGTGTGCAAATGTGCTGCGCACACTACAGGCAAAGCTGATGTCTCTAATGGCAACAGATTTGCAGACCAAGTAGCAAAAGAAGCAGCTACAGGAAAACATGGACATGACAAATTTTTATCACACACGGATGATAAATAATTAATTGACCAAACTGTACTAACACATATGCAACAAAATGCATCAGTGCAAGAAAAACAGATGTGGGCCACAAAAAGTGCCACACAAAACTTGGATGGGATTTTTCAAGTGAATGAAAAACCAGGTCTGCCTAAATCTCTTTTCAAAGCAGCAGCAATTGTGACACATGGGCCTTGCCATGTGTCAACAGGAGGGATGAGTGCTATCATACAACAATACTTTACAACGTACAGATTAAATTCCTACTTAAAAACTTTTGTAAAGCATGTCTTGTGTGTGTGAAACACAAGCCCCAAGGAAATATGAGACCAAAAAGAGGATCTTTTCCAAAACCCTCTTACCCGTTTCAAGCAATGCACATGGACTTCATTGAGCTCACACAAAGTGAACCTTATAAGTACTGTTTAGTGATGATCGATGCTTTTTCCAAATGGGTTGAGATAGTTCCATCAAAACTAGCTGATGCACTAGCAGTAGCTAAGGCTATTTGCAAAACTATCATCCCAGCCCACGGCATCCCACAAACCATTTACAGTGACAATGGGCCACATTTTCTGAAGAAAGTAGTTCAGAAAATGGCAGAGCATTTGGGAATGGATTTGAAAAATCATTGTGCCCATCACCCTCAGAGTGCAGGCCTTGTGGAAAGAACAAATGGCACAATCAAAAGCAGATTGAAAAAGTGCATGGAATCTACTGGCCGCCCGTGGCAAGAATGCCTGGACCTGGTGAAACTTTATATGAGAATCACTCCCACATCAGAAGGATTAACTCCATTTGAGACAATCCATGGGAGACCATATAGGTTACCAGTGTTTTCATCAGACTTACAGAAAGCAAACGAAGAACAGACTCTGGCAGATTATATGATCAGGACACTAAAACAGAAAGACGTGTCCAAAGCAAATTTACTGCCTTCTGATTCCTCTCTTCCACAGGTTGACAGTCCCATCAAAGCAGGTGACTGGGTGTACATCAAAGTCATCAAAAGAAAGAACTGGGCCAGCCCACGGTGGGAAGGACCATACCAAGTGCTCCTGACTACACCTACTGCAGTGAAGATTGCTGAAAGGCCCAGCTGGATCCACCTCAGCCACTGTAAGTTACATAGAGTGTTGGACCCCTAATTTAAGAGAGGTGGGGAAGCCTGACTACAAAGGTACCTCATTGTTTAGAGAGAGGTGTCTCAACGTCAGTGAAGAAACCAACTGATCCTCACTCTGCTAGGCCTAGGGTGCACCAGCATCTCTGATAACTGAGCAGCAATGGGGACACAAAAGGTGTTTCTCAGCTGCGCTGCGGCTATAGCGTGTGTATTGTCTGTGTTCATCCTAGGTATTCAAAGTGATCCCAAACCAAACCGGGCAATGGCAATGGCAAGTATTGGGTTTAAACATGACAATATTGTGATCAATAACTCTGATTCCCATTGGGGAGTGGAAAACAGGACATGCAGTACATTGTTCTGGGCTAACATGAACATCACAATCAGAGGAAAACCCACACCACAGGTAGCATATCTCCACATTCCCAAGGGCAGCACTTCACTTGCTTCACCCAAGGAAATGAAACGCATCTGTGCACAAGCAAGGGCTGCCCACAGGGAGGAGCCTGGATGGGAGCTCTAAGCATCACTTCTGAGTGCCAAGACGGAATTGCCACGACAACTGGAGAAGGCTCCCAAACTAACATATCCGCACCATCGAACGGGACGTACCTTATCCAGAACAGGTGGTGGTTATGCGGACATAATGTATATCCAATGCTGCCCATCAACTGGACGGGAATCTGTGCGCCGGTATGGGTCACCGACCATACCTATAAGATCTATTGTGGCCAATTGCCCTCCCTTCATAAGCGACAACGGAGAGATGTCACAGTCTTCAAACCACACAATCCTATCTGGGGCTCAAATGTCCCAGTCGAACATAAGGTTTGGAGCACAGGTGCTAAAGTTGTACATTCCCTCTTCCCTTGCGATGGTGTTGGAAAACATGCACTGTATATTGAAACTCTGAATTATCGCTTCCAGTCTTTTGTCAACTTTTCTTTGCAGGTAGAAAATGGCCAGAATCGTGAACTCCAAGCCACAGGGCTGATGGTTCTCCAGAACAGAATGGCTCTGGACTTATTCAACAAAGCACAAGGTGGTGTGTGTCACATTATAGGTACTTCTTGCTGTACCTATATCCCTGGAGAAGATGACACTCACAAAAATGAGGCAATGGCCTCCCTGCGTAACCTGCAACAAACTATGTCACGAGAAACAGCACAACAACAATGGGACTTTCTCTCATGGCTGACGACCGATGCCTGGTGGCAACTACTCTTTAAGATCGTAACCCCCTTCTTTGGTGTGTTGATCTTATTCTGTGTATTTACGACTTGTGTGATCCCTTGTTTCACGTCTGTGATAACTAAGACGGCCACTTCCACCATGGTGAACCTACAACTGCTCCGCCAAATCACAGAGGATGATGACTGTTCTTCATAAAGCATAAAGAAACTAAGAATGACTTCTACATTGAAAATGTCCAAAACAAGTGATGTAGAATGATGTACTGTTTCTGCATACTACAGTAAAAGCAAAAGAAATTCTGTAATGTTTGCATATGTTGTTTTTGTATCTCATTCGATAAACAGGAGGGAAATGTTAGAGTTTTTAGTTGTTATCTCATGATATACCCTGTTTTACAATTATAGTATATTAAATTATAAATTATAGTATATTATTATAGCTTTAATTGCACTCATATGCTATACCATAAAAATCATGTGTGATCATGTATGGATCTTATACTGCATTAGTTCTAATCATGTGATGATGAAATGTGTGTGTGAGTATGAACAAAGGGAGATGCTTCAGGACAGAGCCTTCCGGAGGTCAACTGAGTTTAACTGAGTTCAAACTACAACGCACAATGCCTGATTCAAACTAATTTGTAGATGTATCTCTTAGAATGATTATCGTCAAGGTCTCACACTCTGAAGTTGCAGATGTGTCTCTAAATGTTAGACAGATTCACACGCTCCGAAATTTCTATGCAACCTTTTGTTTTGTAAAGCTCTTCCCCTTTTCTTATCACTGAATAAAACCAGGCTGCTGCAAAGAGGGAGTCGGAGATTGTTGTTGGTTGCTTTGACACATAAACCTGTGGCTGAAGCAGCGACGGCTCTCCCCTTTTGCAAAAGCTGAACTTTATATTGATCTCTTGTGTGGTTCTTTCTGTTTAAGGTGGGACTTCGTTAATAAGAATGAAAACCCTATCAATCATCATAATGAAATAAAAAAACAGGGACAAGTACTTTTTCATGTATCTTAATCATCATTTATTACACAAAAGGTGGCAATCAAAAAAATTAGTGACATTCCAGTTATCTCCTCATTCGTCCACCTCCACCTCAGGAGCCTGGGTAGAATAAGAGCAGAGGAGAACATGAGAAAAACATGTCATCACCTGGTAATGCTAATGTTAACGTTACAGCTTCACTAATGACAGATATAAAAACAGTGTCATAATGTTAACGTTCACTGACTTTTATAATGTTACGTTAAGTCTTCAATTCAGAAAAACTTTACTTTAATGTTACATCACTTCACACACACACACACACACACGCACACACGCGCACTCACAGCCAAGTCTCACAGCCAGTTCACACAAAATGAATACAGACAAAAGTTAATGCCCAACATACCATTTATCGCGGCAGCTGGTCTCCTTTTCTTTCCTTTTTGCCGCCTCTAGATTGTTGTTGTTGATGCTGCTGCGTCTGTACATCATATGACGTCGTCTCTGGTGATGCGTTAAATGGCTACCGTAATAACTGGTGTTACTTTGAGTCTGCGCGCATTTCCCCCCATTTAGTGACAAAAATCAGGGACATTTTCAGGGACAGCTTTGACCGAGGACAGGTCACCCAAAACGGGGACTGTCCCCAGAAATCGGGGACGTCTGGTCACCTTAGACTAATGGCTTCCTTCTATGTAGCTTATTGTTAGCTTTAACGTAAGCTGTAATATTATACCCTCATTTGTAAGTCGCTTTGAATAAAAGCATTTGCTAAATACATAAACATAAACAAAAACTATGTTATAAGATATTTAATTTTTTTGCACAATTCAATGTCAATATGAAAAAAAAACAACTTTGAATTGCTATTGTATCAGAGCTAACATTTTCTGTTGTTTTCATTGCACTGCTGACAAATTGCAAATAGTTTACACACCCCCTCTAAATGCAACATAATGGGTAAGATGTGGGGTTTAGTGATGTTATGCTGAAACATTTTGCAGATTGCAACCAAATGAATACTAACCACCGCAGCACACCAACCCCAACTGACCTCACCCTGTCCTTCTAAGTTGCAAAGAGAAATTATATTGGATGTGAAATGGCCAATGAACACTCAGACATTAGTATTTAACACATCTCATTGTACTTGTACAATGACAATAAAGGCACATCTATCCAAGATGCATTCTAAAAGTGATGATCCTTCAAACATCTAGTTATAAGTGACTTCAGAAATGCAACAAAAGCAGGACTTAATTTAGCTTCCACTGTATTCTATAAAGTGCACCTTCAAAGGCATTGAAGACAGTCAGTGGGGTTACATGAGTGCCATCGGATCGAATTAATGGCTAAATTACATGAGTAATTACTCAGTTATTCAGTCTGACAAGAAAACGGATCGGATCGGGTTACTCGATCGAATTAAGACCCCGAGATAGCTCGAGCCAAATGTACACTGAACGTACATGTAGACAGCAGTGGATCGGATTGAGCATTCTGTGCATGCTCGAGATTTTTTCCCAGGATTGTCACCCAGAAGTCGAAAGAGACGATATTACTGTTGTTGCCGCCACCGTCAGTAAGAAATAAGCAACGCGATGTGAATGCGCCGTTTGGAAAACGAAATGAATGAATGAATGAAAATTTATTTCAGACAAAATAAAAGTGATTGGTAAACATTATTTACAAAAAGAACAATCCCAAACAACATGTACATAATCACCAGAATTAACTCAACATCGCATTATATATTCATGTATAAAATTGAACATAAATAGAAACTAATAATATAAACAAAATTTTCAATCAAATAAACTAGTAAGTATTTATACCTTCAGATATGACATTAATCAATGCAAATTGTCTGTAAAGGGCTATGAAGAAGCAAAACTTATTTATTCATACCCGTTCTCCCTCTAATTGCCCTTATAGTAACCGTCCTGTTTGATTTCTGTTCATCCAAAATTCACAAAAAAAAATACATATATACATACACATACATACATACACACACGTACCGAACTGTATTCAAACCTATATAACAGCAACCCCACTGCAGGCCCTTGTGAGACAATCCCACCTAAACACACATTCACACCCTTGTACATCAGCACTCACAGTACAGAGACCCTCCCCAAACCCCCAATCATCTGTGCTACAACCTGACACCACAGTCCCTCTCCCAGCCCCCCTCACCAATCCCAACCCTGCACACCACAGTGCCAGGAGGAGGACAAAGTCCCTGAGACCCTGCACCAATACCGGACAGCCAGCCCAGGCGCACCCCCCCCCCCACCCCCTGGCTGCAGTCCACCCACCCCTGGAGCGGGCTGGGGGCGCACACCCAGCCGACCCCAGGGACAAGCCGACACCAGCCAAGGAGCAGAGCCGTCCCAGCAACTGCCGAGAGGGGCGGAAGACACCTGCGCCAAGTCCTCAGCACCGATACAGAAGACCCAGAAACCCATGCCAACACCGCGCCCCACTCGAACTCACCAAACTCATCCGCCAGAGTCCCCTGAACCCCCTGTTTATTTCTGGCTTTATACATCAGCTGAGCTGTTTGAAATTCTACCAGATCTGGGAGTTTGAGGAGGCAGGACTTTATAAAAAATAAGTTAGTATGGTCGTGGAATCATGTCTGCTGAATGTATTTAACATGCAGTTTCCAGCTAATCTTATGATCTATCATCACTCACAGAAACTTAATTTCATGAACTCTCTCCACCGACACATCATCTATTAGGATTGGCAAATTTCTTTTGCTTTTGCAGTTTCCAAACAACATAAACTTAGTCTTATCCAAGTTTAATGATAATTTATGAATATCAAACCAAATCTTAAGTTGACATAACTCTAAGCTGATTTCAGCCAAAAGCTGCTGCAAATTATCACCTGTACAAAAAATATTAGTATCATCTGCAGACAAAATAAAATTAAGTATTTTAGAAGCTTTACTGATGTCAATAATATAAAGAATAAATAGTTTTGGTCCCAATACTGACCCCTGGGGGACACCACAAACAATGTTCAAGCAAGATGGCTGGCAGTCACCCATTTGTACAAATTGTTGCCTGTTGCTTAGATAGCTTTTCATCCACTGCAGGACTATTCCCCTGAAATTTCTTGATTAATATTTCATGATTTATTGTGTCTCATGCTTTTCTGAGATCAATAAATACACTAACTGCAGATTTCTTTTTGTCTAAGGAGCAGGACTTCTTCTATTAATTCAAGGACTGCCATTGCTGTGGATCTTTGTGATCTAAATCCATATTGACTTTCACAAAGTAGTTTGTTTATTAATGAATGCATCCAATCTAGCCAATTGTGGAAGTAGACAAACAGGCCTATATTTCATGAAATGGTGTCTGTCCCCAGATTTATAAAGTGGAATGACTTTTGCAATTTTCATCTTTTCTGGAAATGTACCCACTTGAAATGACAGATTACAGATGTAAGTCAGAGGCTGAATAATTTCCTCAATTACCTTCTTAATTATTGTCATGTCAATGCCATCACAGTCAGTTGACCTTTTTATTTTTACATTTACGGACAATATCCAAAATTTCTCTTTCTCCCACTGCAGTGAGAAACATTGAATAAAGATTTCTGTGAATTAATGTTTCATTCAGATTAGATAAATGAAAAAGAGAAAGTTTCAGAGCATCAGGGAAACAATGCACTGTTGTCTGTTCAGCTGACAGTGAAGGGAACATGACAGAGGGGAGCAGAGGAGTGTCTGAATAAACAATTAGTTTTCTTCCTTTTCTCCATTTGGCCTGTGTCACATTGCAGCACATTTTTTCTGCCTTTTGCTGTTCTGTTCTGTACTGTTTGGTAAATGGACTGTAGTTGCATAGTGCTTTTCCAGTCCAGCTGACCACATGCAGTGCTTTTACACTACATGCCACATTCACCCATTCAGTCACAGACTCATACAGCAAAATTATACTAAAATGGAAAAACAAATTGCCATTCTGGATCAACTGATTAGCCCAATTTCAGTAGTTTAGATATGATAAAGTATCCAAAGTGACGCACTGTATGTGTTGCAAAGAATATGGTAGCGGTGATTTTGTTGTCTGAAACATCTAAAGGCTAACATAATGTCCATCACCACAACTGTCTGATCAAAAAAGTGCTCTACCACAGAAGGTTTTGTCTGGCAGTGGAAATATTAAGAAATGTTTGGTCAGAGGAAGTAATTCTTAGCCAAATACACACTGAAAACATTTTCTGGTAATCGTTTTAACATAATATCAGCAGCAAAATTAAAAATACAACTTACTGGTTTTGAAGATGATCGATTATGATTAGGAAGTATTATTCAGTTAATTTTAAAGTTGAAAACTTGAAAGTTGCCCATCTGTAACTTGAGAGCAATAACATACGACTGCTAAAATGAACTGAAAGTCATTCATGATCATAATCAATCATTAATATTGAATCCATCCATCCATTCATTTTCTGTACCAGTCCATCACAGGGCCCATAGAGACAAATGAGACAAATAACCAGCATCATCATAACAGGTAGTCTTTTTTTATGTATTGTCTGTAACATATTGTCCATATACTGATACTATAGTGAAAGGTGTATTCATTTTTTGTTAATATAAGGTCACTATAATGACAAACAAATGTTTTTAATGTCTATTTTGTTATGAAACATTTCCCTGAGGATTACTTTCACAATGCCTCGTCTAAACAAGTGTCTTCTAAGTCCCACCTGGTTGTACATTCAAATGAGGTACATAGTAATATATTTAGATCAACCACAGGAGAGCAGGATACTAATTCAATCATGCAGCCCCAAGAGCCCACCAGCTCTCATCCAGTCTTTTACTGCTACACTCTCACATTAGAAGTTTAAAGTTTACTGAGCATGTCAGAATGGAGAAAGGAGTTCTTCCAAATTATTAAAGTCCATCAGTCATTTTCAGAGCCTCAAGCCCTAGTGACAGCACCTCGTTTCCCTGTTTTATCTTGCATTTAATGTCTTCTTAAGATCAGCTTATGCTGTTGGGCAGAGACGGGGAGATAAAGAGGACTCTGGAGGATGCTCGGCTTATAATTATAACATGAAAATAAGACCAGCTCAACTTCACTGTAAGGGTTTCAGAAAGGCAGACAGGATGAACTTATAATAACATCAGAGAACAACATTCCTCATACTCTAAAAAAGAAGCCTTTGTCTGTTCTAACCATGTGAAAGGACTGCAGGGTAATGATGAACTTCTGCCATTTTTTGTCTTTGCTATATTTATTGTTGTATGACTTGAACTTTAGAAAGACTACAATTATCAATGTATTGACTTTAGACCATGAAACAATACAATAGTAACTCTTTTGACATCCCATTTGTCTGTTGCACTCTTCACCTCCTCTGCTCCTTCTGTCATCTTCTTCTCTCTCCAAACCCCTAGCACCTTCCAGCCAAACCTGCACCTCCAGGTCTGAGAAAAGGAACAAAAGAATCTCGTTAAAATTCTAACTCAAATTTCTATCATAGTTAAGATAGATCCTAGCTTGTTATTCATTGGTCTATTTTATACACAAGCTTTTGTGTCACAATGTCCGAGGAGATTGGTTGCTTCTTGTAATCCAAATCCACTGACTGGACTTTACTGTACGGTGGCCCTGAGAGGTCAGGGCACTGCAAATCCCACAACACAACATATTCAGAGAAATGCACTGCATATCCAACAACACAATGGAAGTGTTTCCAGGGGACACTTGAAAGTGATGCACACCTGTCTCCACAACTGCAGGCAGGGGCATCTCTCTAGAGCAAACAGCTCGTGGGTAAGTTTATAATGTTAAAGTTACATAGGATGTGCATAATATCTGTTGCTGCCAGATTTTGTAACTTTAAATTACGTTATTTTGTGTGTGGGAGGAGATTATGTATGTAGTGTCTAACGTTAGTAATACATAGCTTTGACCAAAACTGCAGAAAGCTCTCAAAGTTCGTTGTACCACCCCATATAATGGGAATAAGTTGTTTACTTGTCATGTTGTCAAGTTGTTTACTTGTCATAAACAACTTAAAAATTGCTCAACAATGAGACAACAGATTTTGCAATAAATCCTCTACATCCTAGTTCCACTGGACATATCCTAACTTTCTGTCATCGCTGCTCTGCTTCTGCCCCTAACTTCACAGACCTAAGCTTTTTCCTTTCATATGCCTCTACTACTAAGTCCTCTCAAGGAACAGTGAAATATGAAATAGACTCTCATTCTACTCCTGGACCACAAGACTATATCAGGCCTTAGATTTGTAGAGGCTATTTCATGGGGAACAACAAGCTTTCCTCTTAAATCTACCTGCATCTCCCAATAACAAGCATCCTCTAAGCTGCCTTGCCTCCTCATTGTCTTATTAACTTTCTCCCCCTCTTGAACAAACTGAATTGCCACTCTCTTCACCTTGGAGCCTCCTAAATTTACCTGCCTTCGTTTATCTTCAATACCTGCAGCTAAGCTTCTTAATACTTGGTTATGTCGCCACATATACCAGCCTTGTGACAGACTAACCTTACAACCTGACAAAATATGTCTTAGAGTTGCAGTACCTGAACATAATAAACACAGTGGGTCCCAATTTACCCAGAGTTTTAGGTTTTAGGGAGTTGGCAACACATCAAATGCTGCCCCTATCAAAAATCTAATACTCCTTTCCTCCATACTCCACAGCTTTTTCCAGTTACGCTTTTTCTTCTCTACACCTTCCCAGTTCAACCACTGTCCCTGCTTAGCCTGAGCCACTGCCTTTGTACCCCTTAACATTTCCTCCTGTCTACGAACCTGCTCAACAACTAACTTTCTCTTCTCCTTGGGACCTGCTCTACTCCACACCGGTTTACATATTTTACTAAATATTTTACTTAATATATCAATTATCCAGTACAGCCAAACTCGTAATTACACTTCATCTAGAGCAATACAAAGAAAAATTTGTATTGAAATTAACTAAATTAGTTCAGATACTTTTAGAGCCACACCATTTAATATCATACAAAATCAACACTGTACTCATAGTATTTCTGGTTTGCAAAGAAGTGTTGTTTATAGGATCGCAAAAAGTAATTTCGTATAAATATATCAAATATGTAGTACAGCCGAACTAATAATTACATTTCATCAAGATGATCAATGATAGAAAAAAAAATAAATAAATTTCAGATAATACATACCGAATTAGCACAGTAGTTAGGGTCGTAAATAGATTCCTTCATTTCTCATATGCATGCATATAGTTAATTACTTTCATATTACTGCCATCTATCAGTTATATTCATTATATTGTTGACAAGATTTGTTTTTGCACAGTAACATGTTTACTGCTTGAATGGGAGATGCATGTATATATATGTATATATATATATATATATATATATATATATATATATATATATATACACACACACACAAAATATGTACGTATAATCTGTAAACACATTTTTTCTCCAGTACGAATTCATAACCTACAACATGATCAAGTAATATATTTATGATGAAGATATAATAAGAGATACACGTTTGGTCAATAAAGTTGAAAAACAAAAAAAAAACCCTACTGTCTTGCTGAATTAATGGCCCACTGATAGAAATGGTTGATAACAGCCACCTGAACCTACGAGTAGGTTTCGTAGGCCCCTACTAGCCCATATGAATGGGACTGATGTGTGCTGATAACATATTGAATAGACTGATAACAGTCAAATCGGGTGTCCTGGGGGAGACTTTACGTTTTGCTTAATGGCTTCTCTCAGCTTTTCTGGGTCCTTCCTGTGTAAGAACCTTAATAGAACAAATTGGCCAAAAGGATAATGTACCCTACTGGGTCTGAGCAGGAAGAGGTGTGGCAGCATGCTCTCTGAAACCAGGGAGGGCTCTTGGGCTAAGTGTTTCATTCTCTAGTTGACTCTAAGCAATCTCTGTTACAAGTTGCCCAATTAACCACTCAAGTTTCTTCCCTGACAGCTGGATTAACCATTGGGGTTGCAGCCACACCTGCTACTGTTCCACCTCCACCAATGTCTACACCACAGCCCTATTTGCCTAATCCAGAGCCTGATCATGGCGATCTTGAGAAATGCCATGGGTTTCTTCATCAATCTTTTTCAACATCAACCGGTAACTTTCACTTCTAACCAATCAAAGATTTGTGGGGCAAAGCTCTGGCTTGGGCAGAAGCTTGTATTGCTCACACCACAATAGTTTCTCTCTCTTTAAAAGGCTTTATTTATGAGATTAAGAGGGTGTTTGAACATCATGGCTGCAGGGAGGAGGCGGCTAAGCGACTGATGATTATTCGTCAAGGAACACAGTGTGGCAGAGTTGTCTGTGGACTTCAGGACTCTGGCAGAAGACTCCAGGTGGAATGATGCAGCTCTCTGGGAAGTATTTGTTAATGTATTGTCAGAACCTTTGAAGGATGAACTTGCATTACGTGATGAACCAACTAAAATTAAATCTTTGATTTCACTCACTATCAGGCTAAATAGGTGTATGAGAGTAGGAGAGAGTGAAGATGGGAGATAACTACTCATTCGCTTCCATCGTCACTAACACCTGCAGTATGTGTGTTAATCAGTAAATCTGGCTCACAGTTTACAAGCACTTTGAGTGGTCAACTAAACTAGAAAAAGTAATGATCTATGTAAATGTAATGTAAATGATCTATTGACAGTCATTTTGTTTTCATCCTAGGGTAACTAACATTAGATATATGCAATTATGCTGCTCTTACTGGAAAAAAATTAAAGAAAAAAACTGTCAGAATAATTTGGGTGGTGTTCTATGACTCCTCTACCACTAGCTTAAGAGGTTTACAGCTGGGAACTTCATTTTATCTAGATCAAAGGTAATTCTGCTGTGTATGCAGGGGCCCCAGAAATTTAAAAGTGCAGGAAAGAATGAGGAAGAAAGAAAACCTGAGTTAGAATGGAATTCTGAAACACACAGAGGCGGCTGTAGCTCAGGAGGAAGAGCAGTCGCCCACCAATCGGAAGGTCGGTGGTTCGACTCTGGCTTCCCCAGGATACATGTCGAAGCGTCCTTGGGCAAGAACCCCACGTTGCTCCCCCAGTGTATCATTGGGGGTATGAATGTGTGTGAATGCTTAGCAAGCACGTAGTTATATCCTAAGACGTGCTGTATGAATGTGTGTGAGTGGGGTGAATGCGGCATGTAGTGAAGCGCTTTGAGTGGTCAGCTAGACTAGAAAAGCGCTATACAAGTACAAGTCCATTTACCATTTACAAGAACAATGATCAAGCAATGAGCAAATAAAAAAAATGTAATAAGAGTACTGAGGAAGGTGATGACATTCAATACAGGTGAGTAGGAATCACTAACTGAATTTAATGTTAAACTGAACAGATTTTAAGCAAAAAAAGGAAAATACAGAAAACAGAAAATCCTTTAAAAAAATAAAAAACAGAACTGGAAAGAACAAGATCATTACTAAGTCAAAGAAACAAAAGAATTGTCAAAAACCATCTTCTTCTTTGTTTGTTGCAGCCTTGATTTATACGGTTTATACTGCCACCGTCTGATGATACAAAGCAGAATATGTATTTGCTCAAATCCAGTTAATGAAATCAAGTCGATTTAGGCAAGTGAAAGCAAGTGAGTTGTTCTTCTAGTTTAAGACCCACTTTTCTCATTTGAGTGTCTCCCTTTAGAAAACTAATGTCTCGTCCCTGTAAGTTTGTTTATATAATGAAAGTAAATGATAACTGAACACAAGGGCATGCATACAGTTCTAGAGGGATTAGAAGTGCTTCAGAGCTCTGATTACCAACTGAACACTAAGCAAGTGGAAGCAGGACATGGAGGGTGAGAGATGACAACCATGCTAGGTAAACTTAAAAAGATTTTCGCCAAACACAACATTCAGTTGCATTTCAAAACCAACAACAACCCCAGACAGAAACTGGTTAATCTGATGGACAAAACACACAAACACAAACTGACTGACACTATATATGCAGTTCTATACAGTGAAGAGTGCACACTACTTCATACAACAACAACCATTTCACAAGAACATGACACAACACAGGAGATCCTGCTACTCAGATCAAGACTAAGCAGTCAAGTTACACCTCAAGGAGCAGGGACAGCATTTTAAGGACAGCAATGTATGCAAGTTGGACAGAAATTACTTTAGATGACTTCTTCAACACTCTTTCACTGTTTAAAACTGGAAAAATCTGTGGGTATGGGGGTGGTCTCAACTATCACCTTTGCTGACAGTGCAGCATTGGCTTTTCTTCATAGTTCCACAACTATTCACACCTTAAAACTTTGTGACCAACAGGTTGTCATTGTCTGTGTTTTTGTGTTATGGTTTCTTAGTATCTATATTTTGTATTCTAGTTAAGATTCTGTTGTTGATTTTCTGTTTTTTGCTTCCTGTTTTATTTTATAGAGATTACCACCATGTCTATCCTATTGAGTTTTACTTTTTCTCTTTGTCACTTGGGTTGCTTTGCTGATCTCCTCACCTGTTTCACATTGCCTTATTATTTCCTCTGTAGATAGACTACTGTTTTTCTTTTGTACGCTGTGGGATTTCATGTTGTTTGTTTGAAATTGCGTCCTGCGATGGACTGGCGCCTTTTTCTAGGGAATTCGATTCAATTCAATTTAATTCAGTTTATTTATATAGCACAACAAATGTCTTCTCAAGGAACTTCAATTATACAGTCCAGTTCAAGCCCATTATAGTTCAATTCATGGAACAGATTGCACCGAAACTTGTCTTCAGTCCAATCTCCCGTCCTAATGTGCATGGGGCAACTGTGGAGAAAAACGACTCCCTTTTAACAGGAAGAAAAGTGAGGAAAGGTGTGACAAAAGAGGCCCCCCAACAGTCTAGACCAATAGCAGCTTAACTATGGGATGTTTCAGGGTCACCTGTTCCATCTCTAACTATAAACTCTATCAAAAAGGAAAGTTTTAAGCCTAATTTTAAAGTTAGAGAGGGTGTCTGCTTCCCAGACATTTACTGGCAGCTGGGTCCACAAGAGAGGGGCCTGATAATTTTGTAGGCCATTCTACTTTTATTACCCCTACCCAAACCAGGGTTTGTATCCCCACCCCGCTATGACTGGTGTGCTGTTGGTGAGAGGCTGGGGTAGCTGATATTAATGCTGCTTGTGGAAAAAAAGGTGGTTGTTGTGGTGTGAGGAGTAGTGATGGCTGGAATTAGGGGAGTGACTCTGAGACTGTCTAGCCTCCTGCAGGTGTCGTGGGCCCAACTAGATGAAACACTAATGAAAGGAGGTTCCCACCCGATGACCCCACTGACATGTTGGTGAGCACTGCTCACTGGTCTATATAGGGATTATAGGGAACTATTCACTGTGTCTGGTCCATTTTTTGTAGCACAAGTTTATTGTGTTTACTTTGAATAGAAACTCTGGGAACCACAAGTAAAGATGCAGTTTGAGATGCTCTGTTGAGAAAATATCTAACTGAGATTTTTAAGATATGATGGAACTTGGTCATCAAGAGCTTTATATGTGAAGAGAAGAATTTTGTATTATATTCTGAGTTGAAACAGAAGCTAAAACTGCAGAAATATGATGTCTCCTGCTAGTTTTCATCAGAACTCTGGCTGCAGCATTTTGGATCAGCTGGAGGCTTTTCAGAGAATATGTGGGACAGCCCAATAATAAAGAATTACAGTGGTCCAATCCTGAAGTAACAAATGCATGGACTAGTCTTTCTGCATCAGTCTGAGACAGGATGTTCCTGATTTTAGCAATATTACGAAGGTGAAAGAAGGCAGTCCTAGAAACCAGTTTTATATGTGCCTCAAATGATAAATTCTGGTCAAAAATAACTCCAAGGTTCCTCACTGTAGAACTAGAAGCCAAGGAAATACCATCTAGAGTAACTATATAACTAGACAATTTCTCCCTGAAGCGCTCTGGTCCAAAGATAATGAGTTCAGTTTTGTCTGAATTTAGAAGCAGAGTCATCCAGGTCTTTACATCTTTAAAGACATGCTTGTAGTTTGACCAACCTATTGGGTTTATCTAGTTTCATAGATAAGTACAGCTGAGTATCATCAGCATAACAATGGAAATTTATGCCATGCTGTCTAATAATGTTACCTAATGGAAGCATGTATAAAGTAAAAAGAATAGGTCCAAGCACAGAACCCTGAGGAACTCCAACAAGGATCAAGGAAACCACCAAAAATAATGGAGACTCTCAAAAAACACGGAAGTAAAACGGGAGCCGGATAAGTTACTGCATGGGGAACTGTAGAGATCTGGCAATGGGTGAATGAAGAGCTGCTGTATTTGAGCAGGAGGTAATGAATGGATGAGTTTCAGGTGTGCCCTGCAGCAGCTGCCAGAGTCTGGGGCCCACACCTAGGAGGGAGGAGAAACACACAAGAAGGGGAGGAGAGCAACAACAAGGGCAGCACAGACACAGATGTAACAATATATGACTTAAACCAGCCTAATGCAGTTCCTTTAATCCCAATAATAGCTGCCGTGGTCTGCAGCGGGGGGCGTGGATGACGTCATCCCAGTAGATGAGTGTTTAGAAAGCCCTCAATAAGCCCCCGATAGCCGCCAATAACAACAACACAGCAGCCATGAACTAACAGTGCAATAGTATGCGTTCATTCATTAGTCTTAAGGCATTATCTGTCTTTATTTCACCAATACTTTATTTAGAGACTGCATAGTCAATGGCCCCGTTCACTCCGTTATATGGATCTCGAGGAATCTAAATATCTTCTGAAGGACGCCGACTTTCACCAAACTGCTCTCGGTGAGTAGATGAACATATTTCATGCCAGAAATAAGGTCTAGGTTTAAAAATACCGGAGTTCACCTTTAAAGCATGCAGCTATGAATTATACCAGCCAGCCTGTGCTGACTGATTACCTTCCTTTTCAGAGGAGCAACATTGTCCAATGTTGTACACATTGAAATTGTAGTGCTATCAACAACAGAGTCAAGTATTGCTGGAGTAAAATTTAAGCAGCTGTCCTTTGTAATATCTGCACATGATGTAAATTGTGTGTTCTCTGATAGACACCTTCAATTTGTAAAATTCTTCTCAGAAGCTGTATAGCCAAGTAATGTAAACTCGAAAGTTATCAAAAAATGGTCATATAAGACACAGTTATGAGGGAACACTGTTAACTGTTCACTCTCAATGCCATAAGTCAGCACAAGATCAAGGCTATGATTAAGGCAGTGAGTAGTCTGTGGACACTGGGAAAATCACATAGAATCTAATATAGAATTCCACTGGCTACCTATAGCTGCCCGCATCAAATTCAAGTCACTGATGTTAGCCTACAAAGTCCTTCATGAAATGGCTCCCATCTACTTGAATGCTCTTGCAACGGCTTATGTAACAACTCAGTAACTCCAGTCATCACAGGATTGTTGTCAATCAAGACAATCTAGACTTTTTCTGTGTAGTTCCACAATATTGGAATGACATACCAAGCGCGACTCTATCTATCTGTCTATCTATCTCTACACTGTCACCCTTGTCACCTCTGACAGAGCCTGACTCGTGGTTTCCTTCTATGTAGCTTATTGTTAGCTTTGATGTTGGCTTTAATGTTATATCCTCATTTGTAAGTCGCTGTGGATAAAAGCGTCTGCTAAATGCATAAACATAATTAAAGTTAATATTTAGGCTATCATTTTCAACATCTACATGAATATTATAGTCACTTTATCTGTACTCAGCACTAACTGTGATAAAAACTGAGAATTCAGACAGAAACTCAGAATAAGGCCAAAGTTTTTGTGATTTCTACTTTGGGTGGGAAAAACTGATAATCAGAGATTCAAATGAGCTAAAACTAATCTTGGGTCTAGGACTGATTAGTAACCCTGACCTGAAGATGCCTGTGGTTCAATGAACGTGAACAGTTAAATAATCAGAGGGAGTTGATTCATTAATGCTAACATGATCCTCTTGCTGCAGCCAGGTTTCAGTAAGACAAAATATATCAATTTGATGATCACAAATCAAGTGAGTCACTAACAGGGACTTGGAACGGAGAGATCTAATATTCAGCAAACCACATTTAATAGTTTTATGTTTTTGATCACTTAGATTTTTTAGGTTTTTTGGATTTTCTCCTGTTGTGTTTATTGATTTATTCAATTTGGGTGATGTGAGAGCAGACACAGTAATTATGGGCCTTTTAAGAAAGAGAGGTGTGGGGGGTAGGGTAGAAGCAGGTGTGAAGCTACAGAGAAGTTTGTTAGACTACAACTCTGCATCCTGGTCTCAACCCTGGGTTGTCATGTTTTTGGATGACTAATAAATTCGTCCATATTTCTAGAAATGAGAGCTGCTCCTTCTGAAGTGGGATGGATGTCATCTCTATGGTGGCCCAGAAGTGCAAATCACAACGGCAAAAGAGAAACGACAACAGGAAAAGGGAAAACCCATATATATATATATGTACACACAGACTTGTTTCCAAGATGGCGGTGTGTGTAGACGCAGCGACCCGGTGCTCCCCTCTAGTTAGCAGCTACACATTGAGAAGGATTTAGTTGTAGTTTATGATTTAATGTCATGTCAACGACGTCGCTACTTAGTACCGACTTCGTCGATGTTGACCCCTCCGCCGTAGCCTGACGTGCACCTCCAAAAAATTCTAAGTACACGTTGCGTAGACGCGGGCCGTAAGGGCTGTGATTGGTCCGCTCAGAATGTAATTTCCGGCAGTTGCCTTTTCCGGTCTTAATGGCTGTATACGGCAAAGAACCCCGTTGACATTCAAAATTATCTAAAGTGCATTTGTTCATCCAGGTTGCAACTCGTTCCCAGAGAGGATACGCTGGACAGAGAGGAGGCGACGGCGGCGCTGCGAAAAATGCCAGAAATGGGGCAAACAAGCCGGCAGAGCTAGACTAACCACATTTTTCTCGCCAACATCTGCTCCCTGGTTAACAATATGAACGAGATTAAACTATGGGACATTAACAACCAGATAAACAACTGCATCATGGTGATGTAGACCTGGCTGCATGAGACCGCACATCAGACGCGGGTAAGATAAGAGGAGGGGGGTGTGCGTCTGTATTAACAACAGTCGGTGCACGGACACCACCATTATTGAGAGACACTGCTGTCCAGACCTGGAATTTTTACTGCTGAAATGCAGACCTTTTTATCTGCCCAGGATAATCACTGAAGTGTTTGTAACTGCTGTGTATATCCACTCAGACCATCATTCTCTGTCCCTGACACCAGCTTACTAGCCCCTCATTTACAGGTCTAAGGCACAGTAAAAGCCAGTTTGAGAGGCCACATTGTCCTTTCAGGACTGTTTTGAGGACACCATATGGGAGCTCTTTGAGGACCCAGACATTGAGCTCCACACGTCTTCTGTGCTGTCATACATCAGTTTCTGTATGGACAGTGTAACTACAAGAAAACAGGTGAAAATGTTCCCCAACCAAAAACCCTTGTTTAACACCAATATCAGGGCACTACTTCAGGCCAGGGATTCAGCACTGAGATTGAGAGACAGGGAGGCCATAGCTGACACCATCAGAGAATGACCAGTCCCCCACCATCCATCAACATCAGGTACTGGAAGTCCTGTGTGACATCAACATCAGCAAAGCAGCAGGACCAGGTGGAGTACCAGGTCGGGTGCTGAAATCATGTGCCCAACAGCTTGCAGCAGTATTCACTAAAATCTTCAACATTTCGCTGCAGCAAGCTACAGTCCCCACCTGCCTGAAAACTGCCACCATAATCCCTGTGCCCAGATCCTCAGCCATCACAGGGTTGAATGATTACTGGCCTGTGGCTTAGACATCGGTGATCGTGAAATGCATGGAGAGACTGGGGTTACAGCATGTCAAGGCCCATATCCCACCTGACTTTGACCAACACCAGTTTGCCTGCAGGTCCAACAGATCAACAGACGACACCATCTCCATCACCCTCCACACCGCTCTCAGCCACATCGAAAGCCCCAAAACATCCATCAGGATGCTGTTTGTTGACTTCAGCTTGGCATTTAAGTCCTTCAGCCCCAGCTGTCTGGTCAAGCATGTCAGGATGCCACCTCCACATCATCCACCATCGTCCTCAATACTGGGGTTCCTCAGGGCTGTATGCCAAATGCAATTTTGTTGTATTCTAGTACAATTCTTGTACAATGACGATAAAGCTTCTTATCTTATCATATATATATATATATATATATATATATATATATATATATACATATATGTAAAATAAGATAGATAGGTGGATGGATGGATGCATGCAACAGTCCCTATAGTTGACCTAATCAAAACAAAGAGGAATGGACAATAAAACCTGGTATTTTTAGTTTTTTATTTTGGATTGTGGACTCTTTTTCAACGCAGCTGGCTGTTAGTTGGCATCAGCAAACCTATCTGCTGAGTTTGGTCCAGTTATTGTTTTCTAGATCCTGTAACATTTTATGCTACCACCACATGATGAAGAGAGAAAAAACGTATTGCAGCATTGCATCTGTTAAAAAATTTTACTCCCGGATGTACGATAATAAAAAATTATGGAGGATCATCAAAAGATTAGACCATACAAAGCAGTCCTGAACAGCTATGAATAGTCATAGTTAGAGTTAGAGTTAGTTGTCTTTTTTTATACCTTGGTCTGTGTGAATACTCGATTCTGATTGGCTGGAGGGTGGAGGTTAAAAGGTGATAATGGACACCGAGGAAAGACAAATTGCCTGATGACAGTTTTAAATTATTGCGTTGGCTCAAACGCTAGTTGATAACCATGGCGAAGGAGACAACGTTATTTCAGTTTATTCCTCACAATGGCATGACAGACAAAAACATGAGTGATTTTATCATTTCTCCGTCAGTCCAGGAAGCTTTGAGTCGGACAGTTCACGCCTCCGCGTCGTCCATTAATTTCTGATAATAGACACCTCCTCGAGCATTATCCCTTACAGGTTGCATACATTTCTCACTTGGGAATCTGACAAGAGGAAAAAGGAGGCTGGAGAGACTTTAATCTTTTACATGTTGCAGTACACTCAAAAAAAGGAAGCTGGTGGGCTGTTACCTTAACTAAAGTGTAACGTGTTGTGTAAGCTATAATTTCATGTTTCAAAGGTGAACATGATTAAATCATGTTGGGTTTGCATGAAATCAAACAACTAAGCATTCACCTGATGACCACACGGTCTCAGCACGAATCTCAGACTGTCTCTCTGCCATATCAACATGGATGAAAGCCCATCACCTCCAACTTAACCTCCCAAAAACTGAACTGCTTGTCTTCCCAGCCAAACCAACCATACAACACAGCATCTGCATCCAAACCGAATCCCTATCTCTTGCTCCATCAAAGGTTGCAAGAAACTTGGGTGTCATGATTGATGACCAACTAACCTTCAAAGATCACGTTACCTCGGTTGCTCGTTCATGCCACTTTGCATTGCTAAACATAAGAAAGATCAGACCATACCTGACCCAACATGCCCCCCAACTCCTGGTGCAGGCCATGGTCATCTCCCGCCTTAACTACTGCAATGCTCTCCTAACTGGTCTCCCAGCCTGTACTATGAAACTTCTGCAGATGGTCCAGAACGCGGCGGCGCGTCTGGTCTTTGATCAGCCTAAAAGAACACGTCACCCCTCTGTTCATTGAGCTCCTCTGGCTGCCCTTAGCCACCCGCATCAAATTCAAGTCACTGATGTTAGCCTACAAAGTGCTTAATGGAACGGCTCCCATCTACTTGAATGCTCTTGCAAAGGCTTATGTCACAACTTGGTCCCTCCATTCGTCCCAGGATTGTCGTCCAACAGTGCCTACACCATGCCTAAGACAATCCAAACTCTTTTCATGTGTTGTCCCACGATTGTGGAATGACCGACCGAGCGCTACCAGAACAGGGGCGTCCCTGTCTATCTTCAAGAAACTCTTGAAAACCCAGCTCTTCAGAGAGCATCTCCTATCCCAGCACTTACCTTGTACTTCCCTACCCCCTCTATCTCTGCACTTTATCTTTCTGCACTTCCTTCTATGCCTGCACCCTATCTCTACTCTGTCACCTCTGACAGAGTCGGACTAGTGGGTTCCTTCTATGTAGCTTATTGTTAGCTTTTTATATAGCTTGTTATATCTTCATTTGTAAGTCGCTTTGGATAAAAGCGTCTGCTAAATACATAAACATAAACATAAACATTAGATTCATTCATGTTGCCAGAAAGTAAGGCAATTGAGTTTCTACAGGTAGGCGGGAAAAGCAAAGCGACATCGCAAGGAAACTTGGGAAGATCTTCATTGTCCTTTGGCGTGCAAAAGGCAGAAATCCATTATCGTCCATCTAAATTCAAACGAAATACTTAAGACATAAATGTCATCAGCAGTTAGTCCATCATTTTCAGCGATATTTGGTCACAGTTATAGTTTGTTATTTATTGTTGTTAGACTAAATAACCGATGTCACCATGTGCCTCTTCGCTATCACGGCGGTGTTGATTACAAATGGGAAAACTCGTTGGGAGGAATAATAATTGAGGTTAATTGCCGGGAAGTGTGGTTTGCATGATTATTTTGTTATGCGTTATGCGTGCATGCGTAGTTACGTGCAGATTGTACTTCACACATGACAAGAAGCTGAGTGAAGCTGACACCCCACCCACGTAAAAAAATTTCAGCAAATAGTTTGAATGGTTAGTGCTCCGTTTGTGCAGGTTTGTGCCGTTAAAATTGCAGTTTGTGCTGATTTCGTTTCTGAGATATTAAGAATTATTTTTCAGGTCATCCAGTGGTCACCATCCCCCCATGTTGCTCCAAAACAAACCAAAGTTGTCTACTTTTTTAGTGCTTCGTTTGTGCAGGTTTGTGCCACTAAAACCATCATTGTGCTGCTTTTATTTCTGAGATATATAATTTGCTTTCAGGCCATCACTGACAAGCTAAATTGATGACGTCTACGGTCTGCGCTGGACATCACAAAGCAAACTAATAATGCTGAGGTTCTAGATAAAACGCTGACTCAGCCCCAGATTAGCAGAGCCATTAGCATAATTGTATGCCTTACATATATATTTCTGTAAATGCACAACTTCTGTTTGAAGTCCAGACTTTTTAAACATGTTGAAACAAAGATTCTGCAAGCCTTCTTCTTGCAGCTTTTACATTTATATTCATTCATGGATGCTTAGACACGTCAGCAGACCCCACAGGGCTAAGACATATTTTTTAAGGTTGAACAGGTACTTCAATTGGAAATTCACAAGACAAGTAGTAATAATGCAATACTGAAAAACACAATTTTTAAAAAATACTATAATTAAAATCCAGCAAAAATGAGACAGATTAAGGAGAGAAGACTAATTTAAACAGAAGTTTTGAGTTGTGATAGACACTGCTGGAATATGCTGGATAGAAACAAACTGTATCAAGGTTACTAAGTATCTGCCCGTGTTTTCCCAATTAGGCTATATCTAATAATATATATACAATTAGACTCTCATCGGCCGGGAGTGTGTTGCAGCTATTCAGGTGCCCAAACCTAACGCACCTCTCCAGCGGTCCCAGCAGTTCTCAGTGAACTGATTCCCTGCGGAGGCGTCGTTAACTTACAAATTTTGTCATTGATTTTGTGTCTTATGTGAGAAAGCAAAGTAAAAGAAACAGAAACTATTTCGCTGGTGTGGAGAGTGAATGTCTTTCGGTGAGGAGATGTGGAGTTGTAAGGAGTGTAATGTATCTCTATCCGGTAGATTTGAGCTACTAAAACATATTACACTACAGCACCGTCGTAGGCAGCGCTACCAAATGCCCACACACAAAGTGCCCATGTACTTTGAAGACATGGAATGCTCTTCACATTCATTTTAGTAGAGTCCAGTTTTACCAGTTTGTCAGAAACAATTTTTGTGTTGTTGCTTGTGTAAAATATTGTTGCACTGTCATTCGATTTGTGTTACTATCAGTGCATTGTTAGTCATTGACTAATTTGGAAAATACAATTTTATGGCAATATCTACCGTTTGTCGTATGTTTCTTTCTACCCTTGACAGCAAGCAGTCTGTAGACTTTGTTGAAACTTACAGTAACTATTCACTGCAAACCTTAAAGTGTTAACACTCAAATTATATTCTTTGAATGACCTTAATTAAATCATGGAAAGTATTTCCATGTGATTAAAAGGCTTTTTTCAGCAATAAGCAATTATCTTGGGCCAGCTTATTTATTTGGGTTGGATCAACTTAATATACTGATGTAATTTTATTACTGTCAAATTAGTGGGTCCAATACTATTATATTTAGTCAGTCTCAGCCCTAGGAAACAAGTTAAATCAACCCTAATGAATTAATTGACCCAACACAATTAAATTGAGTTGGACCCAAACCTAGTAAATAAGTTAAATCGACCCTTATAAATGAAGTTGAACCCATGCAAGTGTATCGAGTTGGACTAACAAAACTGATTAATGCTGAAAGAAAGCCATTTAATCATGTGGAAATACATTTCATGATTTCTTAAAGTTTCAGTCAAAGAGTTATTTTTTTTAGTGTAGAACACATTAATCTAATCAATTTTTTGGCACTCTTTCCAAAGCTGTGTAGTTGATTAGCATGTCAAAATAGCTGTGGCATAGAAGTGTTTTTTCTTCTTATGCAGTATTTATTTTTAAAAGACCTGAGCTCATGTGTTACTGCTCTGGTCACTGCTCCAGATGATTAGACACAGGAGTGTGTGAGTATGCGCAGTCTTTGTTTGAATGACATTTTGCTTCCTCACATGTTAGGTTTGCTGCACCTAATAACAAAAATAACCTATAAAACCACTAGGGTTGTAACACTGAAATATATACACTAAATGTACTTCGATGTTAAATAATTTACCATTGAAGAACATTTAGGCTTGTCATGGTCCCTTTGTCCTCGCAGGTGCTGAGCCTTCTTCTACCTTGTCTCTCTTACCTGTTCTATCTTTCCTCCCTCTGTCATGTGTGTGAGTGTCGGTGTGAGCACCAACTTTGCCTACTCCCAGTGTGCAAATTATACAGTGACAATGGGGGGGGGGGGTCAATATTTTCTCCAGAGTGTAAAGGGAACCCAGTGCAGCGCATACGCATGTTTCAGTTAACAGAAGTCTTACAATCTTAATAGTATCTCGCTAGTTCAACTATATGTCTGCAGTCTGTAGATGTTGATAAACCTAATTTTACAGCATTTTACAGTTCATTGGGCACATAATGCACCACACAAACAACTTTTGCAGTCAGCAGTCACCAACAAAGTATTGTAGACCCAAACTGCCAGCAAATCAGACGCACACACACTGCTCAAATGCAGATCTCCACAATGCTCCTGCCTGTCCTCTCGTCCTTCTGTGTGCTCTCTGTCCTCCTTCTACCAGCTCACTCACAACCGCTTCTCCTGTCTCCTTAATACAACAGCACATGCAAAATTCACCATTATTCATGCTATAATGCTCAGTATTAAGCATACATAACAACCACAGAACAGGCTGCATTATTAGGTCCTAAGATTCAGCTTACTCTTTTTTTGGCACCAAAATAGTGCCTGATGTCTCCTCCTTTCATCTTGCTCATGTTGGCTATGTAAATTAAATCTAAACTGACTTCAATAAAGTAGTCATACATTTGAACTAATACAATTAATCATCTTTCAGTACACATGGATGTTAAATTGTTCAACAACCCAAATAGATTAAACTCCTGCATACCTGAGTGAAAACTACTGTAAGGGGTTGCCTGTTTTAAAAGCTACTATCTAAAACACCACTCAAAAGCCTATTAAAATTAAACAATATTATACAAGTTTAATATAATATGATGTGCTACGCTAATACACAAATAACACTACAAACACGCAAACATCCATATTATATTTCTTCTGTCAATTCAAATTAACGTGGTTTTGAAAAGGGGGCAACTATCAAACCTGGCAACGCATCACGCTTTAGGCATCGTTTACAACTTGACCACAGTGCACGCCTGCAGGTTAACCTAACATTTGATAACATGTAAGCTAACATTCACTTGATGACATTTTACATTGAAATGGAAAGCCACAGACGCACGTGAGCTTTTGTCTGAAGTCACCTGACACAACATAATTCTGAAACTCTGAAAGTGAGAAACTGATATCTACTTACAATCATCTACAGCTACTTGCAACACAGCACTCCGGCGCAATTTTGTTTTCATGCACTCGCCGACTTGGACGTGAGCCAGTGACAGGCAGACAGAAAATGAAATGGTACATGGTACGGTCCGCTTCAGGGGTGTCTGAAATTTTACTAAAAGCATCTTCTTGGCATGAATATGGAATATTCTTTGTATTGTAATATTTATGATTATGGATAGTCAAGTCAAGTCAATTTATTTGTAGCACATTTGTTGTACAAAACAATTCAAAGTGCTTTACATAAAATAAAAGCATTGCAGCTGGGAGTGGAAGAAGCATTAAAATAACAAACTTGGCCCTGTGTCCTTATACAGACAAACACTTAATTCATCGCCTTTTTGAAAGATTTACAGACATTGCCGTTTGCAGTATAATTACAAAACACGAAAAGAAATGAAATAATTAAATTAAAATTATTATTAAAAACAAGCAACAGTCTGGATAAATCAAAAGATACACGTGATTTACGTGCAGATTTCATGCATAGACACACGAGAAAAGAAATGTTTTTAACCTGGATTTAAAAATGTCTACATTTGGTGACAGTTTAATCTCCGCTGGCAGTTTGTTCCACTTGTTTGCAGCATAGCAGCTAAATGCTGCTTCTCCAGGTTTAGTCTGGACTCTGGACTGGACCAGCTGACCTGAGTCCTTGGATCTAAGAGCTCTGCTGGGTTTATATTTTCTGAACATATCACAGATGTAAACCATCAGCAGGCTTTTAAATTCTATTCTGTGACTGACTGGAAGCCAGCGTAAAGACTTTAAAACTGGTGTGAAGTTCATATCTCTTAGTCCTGGTTAAAACTCTAGCAGCAGCGTTCTGGATGAGCTGGATAAGAAAGATAAAAGTTTCAAATGTTTAAAAAAAACAACAGGCAATAACGATAAAACATATAAGAATGTTTCTTTTATATTGACATGACCACAGGAGGTGTGCACAAACAAGTAAAATGTGGTTTCTTGTGAGATTGGGCTGAAATATTTGAGCAAATGCAAAAATGAATCAATTACACTTTTACAGAAGGTGGCCCTCATTTACAATTTTTGCTCAATGTATTGAGTAAGTTTTGTGGCACAGAAAGTTGTGGAACTTTAAATAGAAATACAAATAAATAACTTCAGATTTAGTTACGAGAATAAAATATGACCATTGACTACAGTTTGACATAATTCCTGTGTACAGTTTTTCAGATGAATGCACTTCAGAAAATATAAAAAAATACAAGGAATGTTTTTGCAAAAATGGAAAATAGTTGAACCTCTGCGACACTCTTGATGAGAAGCTGAGCTTTCACATCTTTATGGGGTGGTGGGTGGTTCAAGAACCCTCCTCAAGACTGGATGAGTAGTCCAAGTTTGCTTTGAATATAGCATTTTTGCTAACATCTAGCCTAAAGTGTCATTGTTCATTCCACAGACTTGTCTGTTTTATACACTCATCACAAAGATCTCCAAATTAGAGGATTTTTGATTTGATCCTTAAAACATTAACATGTGGTTCAAGTGTCTTTCCTTCTGATTTTATGCTTTAAACTTATTCCTTTCCATTGTAACGTTGGTTTGAGAGTTACATATCTCTCTAAACAGCTCAGTTTAGACCAAAGTTTAAGTGTGTTGCCTCAGATGTTTTATTCTTGTTCAAAGATCTGACATATTTTGATGATGTTACAGTTTAGCTTGGTTTAGTCAATCAAGCCTCCAGAATCCATCCACTATGTTGACCACTGTTTAGGAACACGGGTCATGGAATTCCTGTGACAACACTTCTGACATGATGTTAAATGTGCACATGAAGAAAAACAGGTACTGTAACTTGAAAATGTAGTTTTAAAACCATAGCAGAGTAGCTGTCTATTTACAAAGAATGTGCCAACTGTATCTGTTGTAAATACCGGAAAGCTGAACAGAGTAACACACATGCAGATGCTTATTTTAAAAGTGACAGATCTATTGTTATCACTATGAAACACTGGAAGTACTTTTTTTGCTTGTCCTCCTCTTAGCATTTATTGGAGTTGTACTTTGTTTTTCTCGATTCTATCATGAATGCCTCAACACCAGACAGTCTTATAAATAGGTTATTCGAAAGTAATATATAGATTCAAAGCCTTACATGTTTTTAACATTAGATTAAAATGACACAAAATTATTTCATGCATTAAAATTTCACCTGTAATCAAATACAGCATATGACAGGTCAATGGAAGCTGGATTATTCAACTGTAATATGATTCTGTTTCCTCGGCTTCATTGTTTCATTCTTTGCAAATATACTGTGCAGTACAGTCTTATTAATCAGTATGGATTATGGAAAAATTAATAACTATGTTTTCTCCCTTGGCAGCAATCAAACTGTGGGAATTTCCTTCTCACCTGCATTATTACAACTGGATGGCAACCCCACTGCCTCAATAACACAATAGTTTAGCCTCAGATAAAAATGATAAATGTACCAGCTTTCATTTAGACCCTTATTGAGCCGAGCATTTATTTTAATATTTCAGCAACTACCGGCCACTGTCGTTAGTCACTGTTAGAGTGCGGATAGAAGGGAGAAATCACAGAGTGGGAAGTCATAGAGCAGAGATGGGTTGATGCACAAGGGAGACGAAGGAGGATGGAGGAGGACAAATGGGTTTGGGCAATGTCGCTTCTTATTGGGGAAGCTGTTGCTCATCTGTCGCCAGCTCATTGGGGCATGGCTAAAGGCTCCCGTTCAGTCAAACTCCTCTCCTGTACGCATGACATTTCAATTACACAGCGAGCTCTCATACCTCTCTCCACAGCCAGATAAGCCAAAACACCAAATGCCACACACAGCATGGGCACACACAAACACAAACACACACACACATGCACGCACACATGCACACACACACACATACACATACACAATGCAAGTAAATCGTGTAGGGCTTGTTTGAACTGATGTCATTCTGACTGGTGAGGGTGGATGCAGAGTATGGAAACATTATCTCTCAGCTGCCTGAATAGACATTTGAATAATGACTTAGCCCTGTGATGGACTGGTGACCTGTCCAGGGCGTACCCCGCCTCTCGCCCAATGACCGCTGGGATAGGCTCCAGCCCCCCGCGACCTGACCGACGGAGTAAGCAGATATAGAAAATGGATGGATGGATGGATGAATAACGACTTAGTTTATTTCCATCGTTTTTTTTTATGTGAAATACATGTAATGAAACACAAAACAGTGAGAATATGTAATCTGAAAGAAAATAATTGATTGAAAGGCAGTGGGGCCACAGAAAACAACAACAGAGGATAAAACTGTTAGTGAGGTCAAGTTTGGAAAGTACAAGAGTTGAGATGATTGTTGAAATGCTGCATATTTGGTATACAAACTTTCTTAACAAATTCTGTTGGCTTGTATCACGCAAGCAAGCAATAATGTTGAATGTGATTTGCAAATTTAGGTTAATGGATGCAGGTGAAAAATGATGATAAAGCTAACCAATGCTGTGGCAACACTCGCTCGCTAACAGAGTAGCCACATCAAGAAACCACAGCTCTATTAAGAATGGGTTTCTCTTTTCAGTGTAGCAGAAGTGTAATGTTTAAGTTGCATTAGAAAATTATGTTTCTCTTCACTTGATACATTTTATTGTTTATTCAATTTATTGTCATTGACATTTTTCTTTTGAACCTTAACTCAATAAAAAGGGACATGAGATGACATTGTAATAGTCTCCCCTCCTATCGCTCTGCCTCAGTAACATTCCACTCTCCCTTCTTCTGCTCCACTCTACCTGGAGAATGAACTGCTTGCTGAGTTTCCTCATCTGCTCAAGTTCCTGTTCTGCGTGTGTAAAAATAAAGGTCATTACCAACTGTTCCTGATTTCCAGAGTGCTGCTTCTGGGTCCTAAATACACCCTTTACAGTAATAGTAGAAGAAGAATTGTTATTGAGATCCTGTGTGCATCTACTGTATAGTGTGTAATTGCATTAATTAAGTCAGTTATTTTGCAAGGCAATCCCTTAACACCGATTATGGTTGACTCCATATGAGTTTCTCCACAATGCTGGGCAACTAAAAGAGCTTTCCTTTATTACATTCTGAGTATCCGAATGAGCAAGTTTATATTAAACATCTCTGTTCTTGGAGACATTATCATAATGTGTATATGATAATAAGAAACTAAAATGGTAAAATATATAACTGATATTCAAACAATTAGTCAAGGTCTGGTGCTGCCAGTTGTGTTGTGGTCAGCACTGTCGCCTCACAGCAAGAACGTTTGTGGGTCAAGTCCTGGCTGGTTGTTTATGTGAGTTTTTTTGTTTTTTTTTCTCTTCCGGCTCTCAACGAAGGTGGTCGCATTTCTCCTCTCTCCTGTATCTTCCTTCTCCCTTATCTTCCCTGCTTCTCTTCACGTGTTGTCCTGTCCTGTCTCGTCTCAAACTTTGGTGCCTCTCTCTGCATTATTTCTCAACGAAAAATTCGGGTCCAGGGGAACCCGCCTGTCATGATGGAACGTTTGCCGCTGGGTACATGAGGAACTCCTGGGAGCAGTGGAGGGTTGTGTGTCTGGCGATTCTTTCCATTGACATTGAGGATCTTTACATATTCGGGACCATGATAACGGGCTATCTGCTGATTGGATTAGGCATTGCCCTGGTGTATCGAAAAAGTCAGAGACAGCAGTCAAAGGCCGCCAACTGCCCGCCATGTTTGAAGCAATGGGCAGAGCTATTGGCGCTCAGACTGTGGTCATTAACCGCAATATGGAAAACATCTTGGAGAAGCTGGTGGCTTTGCAAAGGCGTATGGATCGTTTTTGTGACCAGAATGGACGAGTAAGTCGTGTCCATTGAAATACGTCTACTCAGCCCTAACCCAACAATCATAATCTAACCTGCATTCCTGCTCTCCTGGCACCGGCCTTGGCCAAGGCTGCTGCTAAAACAACTCTCCCTGAGATCGCTGCTACGAGATGCTCTGAACTACTTTCCCCCCTCCCTTTCTTTGGACACCAGGGGCCTCAAGTACAAAGGGTGCGTACGCACAAAAAAGTGGTGTACACACTTTTTCACGTCAACGATCAGATTTATCAAGAGTGAAATGACCGTGGAAATGTGCGGTGCCTCACACCAACTTCAGGGCTGTCGTATGCACTTTTCTACAGCTGTTGATTCTTTGGCGACACTTAGAGGTGATGTTGGGAAACTGTTATAATAAATAAATGTGAACACAATTTGTGTGTGAGTGATGTGCACATTTAAGACGACATATGAACAATTAACACACGCCTGTGTCTGCAAGTACACGAGTGGATATAAAAGCATGCACAAAGTGGTGCAGTGCATACTATTAAAAACAATGGCTGCTTTAGCGGTGTTGGAAGACATTGTAAATGGTGAAGAGAGCGTGTGTTAACAGACAGACAGGATTTGCTGGCACATAATGACAACTGGCTCATCAGCCGTTTTGAGGGCAATCCTCCTGGAACTGTGCGCAGAGCTGCAACCGACGTTGGAGCGCAACACAGCGAAGAGCCATGTGCTGCTTGTGCCACAGGGGATGTGCACACTAGGGTTTAAGCAACTGGGGCTTTCCAGAGGGAGCTGGCCAACCGATTGGGGCTGTGCCAGTCGACCCTGAGCCGAGCCATGCCAGCTGAGTGGGACGGAATTATCTGGTTCTCAGCAGGTATATCAAATTCCCACAATGCAGTTGAACAGGCCAACATTGAAGCGCAATTTGATTAGTTTTCCTAATGTAATCGGGGCTATCAACTGCACACACATTGCTGTAAAAGCCCATCACATGATGAATTTGGAAACATTTTCATTCCATCAATGTACAGATCGTATGTGATGTGCAAATGCCTTGAGGGAGTGGCCTGGTTCAACGTACAATTCATACATTCAGTAACAGCATTGTTGGGAACAGACTACAAGCTGGCACTGTGCGTGATGGGTGGCTTCTTGCTGAGTAACTTTTTTTGTGTATTTGTCCTAATATCATTCAATGACTTCTCCATGGTCACCTGCTGTGGTATCACGGTGACATCCTGTGAACTGAGCCACTGTTTGAGAGCCAGACATAACAACTCTCTGGGCTTACCCCCATCCCACGCCTTCAAGTTGTTTTGCGTTTTTATGTGTGAAGTGAGCAAATGTTTGCTTATGTTTTGAGTTCTATGTTGGATGGTGAGCTAATGTTTGCTGTTCTTGATGTTGCTGAGGTTTTTTTTCCAGCCCCACATTCTGCTCCCCATGGAATGTGTTTTTTCCCCCTCTCCTCTCCTCTTGTCCCCCTTTTTTCTCCCTTTCCCCCACCTGTTGCAACTCTTTAATTGTGCACATGCGCGTTAGCTGCAAGCTGCCTGTTGCAAAATTAATTTCCCCCTCTGGGGATCAATAAGGTATTTCTGATCTGAGAGTTTGCTCTTTCTGGGTACTCGAGCTTCCTACCACAGTCATGCATGTTCGGTTAACCAGTGTTTCTAAATCATGATCTGATGGGGAGGCAGCAGGATGTCAGTCCACTGATAAACAGAAACTGAACAAACTGTTAAAGAGGACTGGCTCTTTGCTGGGGACTGCTCTAGAACCATTGGAGTTGATTATCAAAAGAAGAATTCTGCACAAGTTGGTGAACATAAAGAATATCACTCACAATCCTCTTCATGACACCATGTTAAAACAACAGTGTGATCAGTTTAAGGCTTCTTCAGCTCTGCTGCAATACAGAAAGATACAATCCTTCCTGCCAGCAGCAACAACTGTTTATAATGAAAGCTGATTATGATTGCTACAAAATTACTTCAACAATTTAACTTCCCTTTGGGATAAACTATTTTTTTCATCTAATTTAATTTGAATGGACCATAGGAGTGAGTGTGAACGTGGATGGTTGTGTGTCTCGTTTGTCTCTCAGTGGCCCCGTGATGGACTGGCGACCGGTCCAGGGTGTACACTGCCACTGGCCCAAAGACAGCTGGGATAGGCTCCAGCCCACTCAACCCTGAATCGGACTGAGTGGGTATAGAAAATGGATGAATTAAGAGGCAAGAATAACAATATTTGATAAAGTCCATCCTAATCCATGTGTTAGGATGGCGCTGTGAAAAAAACAGGGTACATATAGCGTGTCCTTACCACTGCAGAGGGCAGTTTAACGTGCATTTTGACTTTGAAGATGGCACTTCAGCACACGTTTTGGGCCACAAGGAGGAGCACCACCGTGTACGCCACTGCTATCTAGTGTGTCTGCCCTGATGCTAATTAGCACATGGAGATAGCACTCCGACATGAGCTCATATGCTAACAGTGAGCTCGTGTCGTCAAGGCAGCTCAGCCCTGAACTAAACGAGGTTTTGACAGAAGTTGTGAATGAAGTAAAGTTGTGAAGTAAATTTTATCAAAACCCAACCCCTGAAAACGCGACTGTTCTTTGTAAGGAAATGGGAGCTGATCTCACATCTGTGCTGTTTCACAGTTAAGCAAGGTGAAGCAAGGTGGCAAGAATTATAATGCCCATACAGTGAACTCTCCAGTGCCACCAACATGTCAAAGTTTGAAGTGCATTATGCTGTGTAACTTTGGACTCGTTGGACCAAATTTCACAAATGAGATACCGATTTTTAATTTCGTTTGTCCGTAGCAGCCAATCAAACTCTGTGCCGATGTGCCAAACAGGAAGTGAGGCCATATCTCGGCAAACGTTTTATGTTTTGAGTTCAAACTTCTAACACAGACTTAAGACCACTTCTTTGAAAGTCCCAAGAATTTTGGTGACCTTTTACCTTTAGGGGGCGCCATATGTAGCAAAAATGCATTTTTGCTTCTAAATTTCACAAATGAGGTACCGTTGGAATCTGTGGCTCAAGACAAGTTTAACGCACCCTATGACATTTTTTGCGTCATGTTGGATTTTCCGACATTTCGAATTTTATCAAAAACCTTCAAAAAGTATTTCAGGTCACGCACACAAGGATTGTAACAAAATACACTGGCACAGGACAAAGGGCTCTGCAGACTATAAGTACACATGGAGGGAAATGGGGAATAGGTGGAAACACTCGGGGATCAGGGAAAACAATCAAACTGGTGACACATGAGAAAGGGCAAGTGACTTGAAAGGCGAGGAGAGTTAATCCTTCAAAATAAAACAAATTATTTTTGTAAATCTTTTAATTCCATAGTTGATAAACACTTGTAAATTGTAAATGAGGTTGTTTCCTCAATATATTTTCAAGTTTGAATAAAGGTTATAACTATTTTGGCACCTGCTGTGTCAAGGGGACAATGGTGGTACTCCGTCCTGCATAATCTTTATTTCTGTTAATCCTATTCATATCATATCATAAAATTGGGAGTACTATTGTAGTGTCTGATGTTTACCACCTGTGCAAAGTTGCCTTGGGAAAATGATAAGAAGTCTGGTAATCTGTGTAAGGGAGTTATGGGTATAAATCAGGACATTTTGAGAATAACATACTCCCCAGTAAGTTTGTCCAAGAATAGGCTCAAAGTTACGCACACACCATGTCCGGGCTTTGTGCTTGGTGATGAGAACATGCAACATCTTCAAGGTCACTAAGAACAGGCAGATTCTACTTAACGAAGAGCTGCACCCTCAGTAAATCAGAGATTTTGGGGAATCCGGGCTTGACACATCTCTCCAGACTTGATGCATCGTTCTGTAATTCTGATACGGACCTGGTTAACAATAAAGGTTTCTGTGTTTGACCAAGTCTGTGTCAGTAGAGTTCTTCCTGCGTCATCTACACACAGGCTGTTTGAAGGCGACCATCCCCAATAAACCACAAACTTGGCGTCACGAACTGAAAGGTTTTTTGCTCTGCTTTACGGCGTTCACCTGACAATCTAGTGGGGTCCGTGGTCTCTGAGGCCAGTTAAACAAAACAATGAGTTTTTCCACGTTCTCATGAGAGCAGGGGCCGTACTGGAGAGTTGTGGTGTTTTCTGTTTTGCAACTGAGCATGCTAAAATTACCTGTTCGGACGGTTGCCTACCATGTGATATGAGTGGGGAACTCTGTCTAAATTTGTGTTGCGTTACTAGAGGTATTGTGCTGTTTAACTTGAAGTTCATGGAAAAATAAGTTTACAGAACTGTGAGTAGCTGTTATAGAGTTTACAGGGTTTTAGTACAATACAGTGTTGAAGTTTCTGGGCATGGTAGACGTGCACGCTGCAGTAAAAAAATAAAGAGTTGAAGTTTTGAAGCGTAGCAGTGTGGCTCGCTGAGTTCTAATGAAGTACAGAAATAAAGAGTTGAAGTTTTCAAACATAGCAGTTTGGCACGCAGAGTTCTAAGGAAATAAAGAGTAGAAGTTGAAGATTTTGAAATATAGAGTTTTGAAACAGATGCTAATGTGAGTTAAAGATGGGATCATATGGGAAGTGTCATAGTGCTTCATTGTAAAGAAAAAGGCGCTAATCTGTTACATGTAAGGCAGATGTCAAACTCACCAAAATAGGATCTAAGGGGCTCTGTATTCGGCCAATGGAGCCGTAGCAGCTTCGGTAAAAGAGTATAAGTTGAAGAGTTTCTGAATAAAGGCATGCGCAGACATAGTGAGTTGTAGGAAAATAGGCAGGGAGCAATGCCGGCTTGGGTATATGTTTTGTATGTTGTCTAACTATTTGATTTGAATGTGTTGTGTAAGTGTCCTGCTGAAATGTTACACGTTTGGGCTGCTTGACACGCTTCACTGTTGTTGTTAACTGTGTGGTCTAAATGTCCTGAAATATTATATGTTTGGGCTGTGTGACACGCTTAATGCTTGTTCGTCAGTAGCTACCCACTTATTCATATATTTACATACACACATATATATGAGAAGTCCGGACATACTGTGATAGTAGTAGTAGAAGTATCCTTATTGATAATAGATAAGCTAACACATAGTGATATCTGAATAGATGAACATATACAGGTGCCTGCACGTGTTTCACGAAAAATAAAATGAGTAGCAATCATGCTGACGGCAGAGCAATAACTGCCAAACTTATGAGTTCTTGTGGCAAACTTGATTCAGTGTCTTGACGTGTATACGCTGTTTCGTTGATTTGACTGCCACAAGAAACAAAGTGTTTGATAAGATCTGACCATTTTATTATGGGAGGATCAGCATCTATGGATTCTGATGTGTTTGATAAAACCATTCGTATCTTAAGCATAATCTGATAAGTGAGACAACACCCTGGCATACCAACCAAGAAAAACAAAATGTAGCAAAGAGAGAAAAAAGCATTTCTGATTCGGTATGTGTGTGCTCACAGTGCAGAGTGTGGAGAAAAGAGGGAAAAGAAAGGCGTTTTGTCAGTACGGGTGTTGTGATTTACACACACATTTCTGAATTGAGAAAGGAAATCATTTTAGAGGAAGCATTAGAGTTTAGATTCCACATTTGTTGATAGACATTCATTTATTTTTTCTTTTAATCAGTTTTAAAGTGAATACTAACTGAGAAATGAAAAAGGTGAACAGTTTAGAAGCTTGGTTCAAGAGCAAAACTTGGTTTATGATCAGCTGAGTCTCATAACAGTGCAGTAAAGGGCTTCATCGAACATTTAAAAAAAGATTTACATTGTCAGAATATCTAGAATTAATAGGAATGGTGGATTACTCTTATTTTCTAGAATGGAAATAACTGCACCGTGTCTGTTTTATGAATTTAAGGGGCTAAAAAGTTTTGTTCTCGTTTTCTATGATTAACCGAATGTATGTGAGAGTCCAAACAGACAGAAGGGTTACGGCCGAGCACTGGACCTTCCAAAAAGATAAGAGACAGGCTGGACCCGGGCCATACTAGTTCAGACCTGCCATATAAGGCCAGTGTGATGTATCCACAGGTTTTTTAAACTCTCACACACACACACACACATACCTACACGCCCACAGACTTACATACACACATGCACCTACACGCACACACGCTCGCACACACACACCCACACACACATTCTTGAGCTTGCTGCAAGATTAAACCTTTGCGTTAACTGACTCCAGTAACTCTAAGTCTGATTGAGAGAATTTTCTTAATAATTGGGTCCTCAAACCGGATCTCAACATGTTTTCCGCCGTCCAGGATCGGAGCTGAAACTGTGCACGGGGGAGTCCAGGACTCCTAATGAAAGACCAGTGTCTACTGAAGGGGGGAAAAAGTGACGAGATAGTATTTTTGAATCAATGGTCAGAAGCCCTGCTACCTTGGCAGTGCAGGCATCAACAATTATAGTGTTATTTCACCCATTAACACTTCAGGTACCTCATGCAGTGGCTGTGATAGGGTTACTTAACAAAATATCTTTATCCTTACTGTCTCCTACATCTCCCCTGTTCTTCTTTCACAGCCACACCTCGTTGTGAAGAGATGTGCTACACTTAATGCATCCACACTGCTGCCTACCCCACAGATGGAGAGCCTCATGTCAGAAATAACCATCAGTGTTTTACCCAGGCAGGCCAGACTTAACTGATATACCTTATAAAAATGCAGAAATAACTATATTTGTTTGACAGGTCAAGCAAAAAACCCTGATGGCACAAATGCTACAGGATTTGCTGTAGTAACAGAAACTGAAGTTTTCTTAAAATGGCCACTTCCAAAAAATGACTCTGTTCAAGCAGTCGAATTGGCAGCTATAACTGAAGCTTGTAAATTAAAGAACAAAAAGGTTGTTAACATTTACACTGACAGTCAGTATGCTTTCTCAACTGTGCATGTGTTAACACAGCAATGGAAAAACAGGTTGACAACAGGTTGACATCCACAGCTAAATTTATAAACCATAAAGATTTTAGCATTATTAGATGTTATTCTGCTGCCAGCTAAAGTAGCAATTTATAAATGTGCTGCACATACAAAAACACTGAATCTATCTCAAATAGTAATAGAGAAGCAGAGGAAGAAGCAAAAAAGAGGGAAAAAAAGAGGGGAAGAACCTCACATAGAAATAAACCATCAAGTGTTATGTGATATGCAAAAAACAGTTCCACAAACAGAAAGACAGATATGGCAGATTAAAAGACTCGTATGAATGACCGGAAGGAAAACCATACTGCCAAAGAGTTTGTTTAAACATGCTGCAGTATTGAGCCATGGACCATGTCATGTCTCAACAGGAGGGATGGAAGCAACAATGAACAAGGTTTTTACAAGATATGGTCTTACTAATTATTGAAATTTTTTTTATAATAAATAAATGAATAAAGTTTTGTCTAACTGGTAAAATATGTGCAAAATACAATCCACAGGGAAATCTAAGACCAAAACGAAGATAATTGCCTAAACCTGTGTATCTTTTTCAACATATTTGTATGGATTTCATTATTTCATTATTTTGTAGATTTCATTGAACTAAATTAATGTTAAGGGAAACGATTCCGAGGTTTTTACCAAATGGACTGAAATATTTCCATGTGCACAAGCAGATGCACTCTCAGTAGCAAAAGAATAAAATAAATAATTTCTAGATTTGAAATTCCTGAAAAGATCTACAGTGATAATTTGACACACTTTGTAAACAATGTCATCTCACTGATGGCAAAAAAAAAAAAAAACTTAAAATAGAATATACACAATCAGCAGGTTTCGTGGAGAGACACAGTGGAATAATTAAGTCAAGATTGAAAAAAAATCATGGAAGAAATGGGAAATATTGGGTTTACTGTTTACTATTCTAAAAATGCATATTACTCCAACTAGCGCAAAATTAACTCCATTTGAGAAAAAGGTATGGAAGACCATTTGTACTCCCACAGTTAAAACCATTCAACTGACATGATAAAGAAGAAAGGAAAAAGAGAAGAAACCTTAGCAGAATACAAATATTAACAAGTAGAGAGATCTTTTCTGTCCAGTCTGTTCCAGGTGAACCGGTGAAGGAATCTCTGACAGTAAAACCCGGAGACTGGATCCTCATCAAAGTAATAAAGAAAAAGAACTGGTCCAGCCCAAGGGGGGAAGTTCCATATCAGGTACTACTTACATCACCCACAGCAGCTAAAGCACTTCCTGGATTCACTTATCAAACTGTAAACTATTAGGACCACGACCTTCAGAAGTAGGGAAAGATTAGTTACCCACCATCATTCTCTGAGGCAAAAGTCTGACTACAAAGGGGAATTCTCTCAACAGGAGGGGTTCATCTCAACCTCAGTGAAGAAAACAACGGCTAACATGAGAACATAGGGTTTGGCTAAAATAAGACAGGAAAATGAATGGACAAAGGCATCCATTCGGATTACCAGGATTGTGAGTTAAGAGGAACCAGCTGTGTATTATTATTCATTACTCTTATTATAGTACTCACAATTTCATGGTATGAAGCATGAGCAGAAATAAAGATGATGCAGGACGGAGTACCACCACTGTCCCCTTGACATAGCAGGCGCCACACTAGTAATGACATTTATTTAAACTTGGAGATATGTGGAGAAAACAACCTCATTTACAATATAGCTGAGACAGAAAAACAAAAACATTTGAAGACACAATTAAAACACAACATTTAGAACATACAATAAGCTTAAAAGGATTGACAAAGATAGACTGCGAAAGCATGGAGTCTAATTAAAAACAGGAGCAATAGGACAGACTTTTGTGGAATTTAAGTAAGCTCTGGGAATCAAATTTAGATAATGATCAGACTAGGCCTTTCTTATTTCTGCTGTACATTTATTTCTAAGCTGCCTAAAAGCAAGACAACGACTGGGGTCCCTCATACGCTTAGCTAGCATCCAAGGTTTATTTATTTTTTAAGTAAAGAAGACAGTTCTGCCGAAAGCCAGGGACTAGACCTGTTCTAAGTTCTATACTTTTTAAAAGAGGCGTGTTTATCAACTATGGAAATAGAAGATTTACAAAAATGGTCTAGAGCTAGATCTTCATCTGGTATTTTAACAGTGTCATGAGTATAACTATTCAATGGATCAGTTAAAAAAGCCTGCTCATGGAGATGTTTCAGGTTCTGTCTGGATACCAAGCGTGGATCTAACGTTTTCATTTTGGCAGTTCTGATACAGGCTATTGAGCAGTGATAACTAACACCAAGTTCAAATACTGCTGAGTCAGAGATTTTCTACCTTTGATTTGTTAAGATTGAGCCAATCAGGGACGACCTTGAAGGATCTTTTAAGTTCGGTTTTGTAGAATCAGTAATTACCTGAGAAAGATTGATATTTGTACACACCTTTTTTAAATGATCAGGCAGAGTTCAACTTGTTTAAATTAAAATCGCCACAGAGATTGGGTTTAGGCCACATGCACACAGAATGACATCAAGAAATATAAGAAATATTAAACAATTATACATAGATTTTTGTATACATGTAGAGGAGTGATATTTGGAAATGTGCTCATTGTGGAGTTATGACCAGTTGAGTAATGAAGGTTGAACTATCCTGAGAAAGAGGTTCTGTTCCCAGCATCATCATAGACACTTCTAATATAGAAGGTTTAGCTAACACATTAGAATTGTTTTACTGTGTTCATATGCATGTGCAATGAAGAATTGCTTGCTGCTGATAAATGCAAAGAATAACAGCTTACACATAGATGCTCACATATAGGCTGCTGAATGCAATGAAGACCTGCTTATCCAGTAAAGTTAATATATTCAATTAGGATTTGCAAAACAGTGAAGTTAAACAATGAATGGGTCCATAGTTGACTATGAGAAGACTACAGGAATATTTACCTGTGTACGTTAAAACAGAGATGAGAAAACTGCGATAAATAATTGCTTGTTTATTTGTTTGTATGTATATGAATGTTATGTGTATAAACTGTGTTGAGTTGTAGTTACTCAGTAGTGTCTCAGTGAAACAACCGACGGGGGAAACCTTGCGGTGACAACAAAAGCAGTGTTTTACTGATCAGACAAGTTGCTCCAGTGTACTCCATACAAACTGGTTGGCTATTGAAGGGATAGAAAATGGGGAATACTTGTTTTAAAGCAAACAAGGAATTAGATGGGAAAAATACATGTTTTAACGGGACCCAGACAATATGAAATACTCAGACTGATGGGAGAAGAAGTGTAGTTTTGTAGGAAATCACAAAATGATTACATAAAATGAGTGAAATCAATTGAAGAATGCCTTTCTGAAGAGCTGTTTACCACAGATGAGCAGCTTTGTGACCAAGCTCATGGTAGATCACCGTACTGCCAAAATGATCTAATTTAATGGATCGGTTTAGACATGCATAACAACATTTTAAGAACAAAGAGAGAAACAAAAAGGGACAAAGCTTTATGGTGGAAGGTGATGTATATATAACTGTGTATATGATGAAGGAGAGACCATCTGAGAAGCACAGCCATTTCGCAGCACAGGGACAGCAGTCCAAGTTCGAGTATCTCCCACGTGGTATCACCTATCACACTGTGTCAAGGCACCAAAAGAAGAACAAAATACCAAATTCAAGGACAAAGAGACGAAGACTCTGGCGGACCAAGAGAGAGAACTGACAAACCAGAAATACAAAAGGAGGCTCGATATCAAGATCCAGAAGAAGAGGCTAACGATGCCGCGGACACTTATGATGCTGGGGATGATGCCAGCAAGAACCTACCAGTCAATGAACAGAGAAGAAGATTCAGTGTTATCAATCTGCAACATATGCCAGAAACAACGGTAGCCTCCCCTCCAGAAGGCGATCAAACAAAGACTCGACAACGACACTTCGAGAAGGACAAGAGAGCCAGTTGCACCAAGGAAACCAAGGTCAGTCCGTAAAAATACCAAGCTCAAGCGTTACGAGAACCAGAGCGGAAGTGACCCTGGGTAAGTCGGTTCAGCTCCCATGCCAGTGCATAGCATGGAATCTTGACAGACTTCTTCGAGCGCTGTGGAAAGACAAATACGGAAGACTGGTAGATTTCTCAAACGTCTCCTCTCCAGTCAAGTATGTACTGCTTAATGATGTTAGGAGAGTGAAAAAGAAAAGGGGACTGCAGTCTTTATAGTCTCTAAAAGTGTATATATTATGACTCCCAACCTGGGTGGTTGGAGTTAAGCAACAGACTTGAAACCAAAGTTGAAATGGTGGTTTTAGTAGTAATTACTGGCAGCTTTGATACAAAGCTGGTACTTTTTGAAGAAATACCACCATTAAACATCTCAACATCATCTCCGCCACCAACCCCTGCATCCAGATGGGGAACAACTGAGGGAATAAATACACCAACAGCGGGTATCACTGAAGTGATAACCTGTATCACTTCAGTGAGGGCCAAAGCCTCAAATGAGGGGGTGAATATAGAATCCTCTACGATTACAACGTCTCTGGGAACTGTGACAACAACAACCATTACCTCAAACAGTACTAATGTTTTTGGGTGTACTATGATACAACCTATCCAACCACCAGGCTTGGAGGAGAAGGATATGGTGCCATCAGGTACCACTGGTGAGGAAACAGGCAGAGAATCACCTGATCGCGAGCAGCAAAAAGACATAACAGCTGATAATGTTCAGGAAGAAAATAAGTGATAAAGACACAGAGGAGTAGCGAGCAGAGGATGATATCATTGAGATGTATCCAATTTTATATTGTTTTGGTTATGATCATGATCCAAACCAGCCACTGGCTGGCAGATGACTTTGTGTATAAATTTTGAAGTTGCGACTTAAGGAATCGTGCAGTAGGAGTGTACTGCCATTTTTTGTTAACCATGTTTTCTCCTGTTTATGTTGCTAAAGGGAGGTAAGATGATTCTATTTTTGTTGGAATTCTTTTGGTTAGGAAAGTTGCCTGTGTCATGAGTGTGATGCACTACTTGTTAGATTTTGGTTCTGTTATGCATTGTGTATTTGGTTTAAGTTGCATGTTTATTTATATTTTGTTTTTTGTTACAATTGTGTTTACTATGGTTTGAGTTCTTGCATGTATTGTCTTTCTCTGTTAACAAGTAAGTGGATCCACCTGTTGGCTGAGTGTGGCGCCAGCCAATCAGGTGCAGGGACTGGTGCCTAGATTGTTTTTAAGGGGGCCAGGTAGCCGGAACAAGAGGAGGGAAAAAGATACGCGAGCAGGAGCGTTTGGTCGGCGCGGATGTGTACAAGCGAGAGGCGGCGGCGGCAGGAGGGACTCGTGGGCTGGCCAGAGATGCCAGAGCAGTGCATTGGTAGCTGTTGGGACGCAGTGGCAGAAGCAGGAGCTTCTGCCCGAAAGCTGTCCCTGATGTACAATGCACTGTTAGCTGTAGGGTCAGGCCCACTCCGGAGGAGAGCGAGTGACCCTCCTGTCCGCATAGTTGTCTGCCGCCTATGTTCTTTGTTTTTCTAGGTCCACGTCCGTTGCTGGGACCATGGGGGAGCACCGGGGACCAGCTGAGCTGACTAGCAAGGAGACGGGATTGGCTGGCGTGGTGGAGTGGCAAGGACAATGGTCGTGGCGCACGGACTATGATTTTAGTAAAGTTTTTAATTGTGTTTTTATTTTAACAGAGGGATCCCAGCTGTTTTTAAGGACATTGTTTTTTTTAATAATGTTTCTTAAATTGTGCGTCTACGCTGTGGTAACCACCACAGCACATTGTGCTACCACTTTTTTAATAAATGTAGTTTTTAATTGAGCATCTAAGTTGTGGCTCGTCAGTACCGCTCACACTCATAGTCATAAGGAAGAACTACAATCAGTGGAGAGGGGTGGCTAGTAGTTCGTTGTAAATTATTGTAAGTAAACGACCACCCCCGTCACCCCATGACACCTGCATACAAGATAGACCTGTTTTGTTTGTTATTTTGGCCATGGTCCACTCCAACGTTACTACGACCGATTAGTTGTAAGAGGAATGTTCATGTCAGCGTCAGACAATTATTTTCAACCTGTATCTTTTGTGCAGTTGTCCAGCTGTAATGCAGAAAAGCTGTATCTTGTCCATGTTTTCTTTAAGCTTCCTTTATACTAAGCAAGACATTTCTATATTTACTTTGATCCCTTATTTCTGAAAGTATTTAGCCTTGTCAACATTGCCAACGCTCAATTGTTTAATTTAATTTAATTTGTTCTTTGAATGCATGATGGGTTGTTCATATAATTGATTTAGATTGATATGAATTACCTTTATTTGAATACATTTCCTGACTTTTAGTCCGCTGTTTTACTAAATGACCTACTATTGCAGTGGTGTTGCCGGACACCGAGGTGTACCAGCTCTGTAAAGGAGTTTCAGCATATATAAGAGGAGAAGAGCGAGTCTAGAGTTTGCTGTTAGCAGGACAGGATGGGTGGACATAAACAGATACACTTGCCACATACACACTGATGTAGAAATAAGAAGGGGATTATTAAACAGCAGATACATGCGCAGTTATTTGGACTCTGGTAGCAGAGTTTGGACACATCGGGTTACAATTACAATAGTAAGGGGAGCTGTCAAGTTACAACATATTGTAACATAGTTTTATTTTCTTGCAAGATACTGGTTGGTGTTTGCATTTTGTTCAGGAGGACATCTGGGAGACCAACCCAGAGGGACAAACTGTCCGGGGACCCAAACTCGGAATGGACTCAGAGACTCGAGCATGGACAATGAAAATGGACTGTGGGCCCCTGGATAGGACAATACAATAATGGAAAACTGATCTTGATACCAAGGACGGACACTAAGTTGCACGGCTACTCCACTGCAAATGCATTGATATTTTTCTGTATTGTTATTTTTATATTTTGTGATTACACTCTATGATTTTGTTTTGATTTCGTTATAATCTCTGATATCGTAATCTGAATTGCCATAATCTTTGTTGCTGTTATTAATCATTTAATCTTCTTATATACTGTCATGGATTGTAAACATCTATGTTAACTGTAATTTTGGTGCTATAATGCTTTGGAATATCTTACTCTCAGTAGTACAGTAGGAACCACACTTTGTGGACATATATTTGACAATAGGTTGGAACCGGACCGAATTGGCCATAAAGGTCCTAAAATTAGACAGTAGTGGTAATGCTAATTATTAGTATAAAAGAGGGATTTCTTGCTTAGATTGGCTCAAGAGTGAGATTCCCTTAGGTCGTTCACTCTTTTTCCCCACCTTTTATGTAGGGTGTTTTTTTTATTGAGTGGACGACGGCTGACCTGCAGGTTCCCAACAGGACCACACAGAATTCATAGGTGAGAGAGACATGGAGGTTTCGTCATGTCAGGAGAGTGACGAGCTGTGTGACCAGAAGGAGGCCTGTAGGTTGGTTTTATCGTTGTTTAAGATTGGTCTAATTACTACATTGGTTTAGTTTATCTAGTCTAAAATAGTTCAAATAATGTGTGCATAGGAATGTAAGTAGGATCTTAGTTAATTAGTTGTCTCGGAAATTGAGGATTTATAAACATTAGGACTTTCAGTTACAGATAATGTGGAACAGTGACGCTTTTGTTGACACGGGTCCAAAGATAGAGTTTGGTCATTTGTTGAGACACATTCGAGATATCATTTCATTTTTCGGGACTCTTACGTAGTCCCGAAGGGGGTAAAATGTAGTGTCTGATGTCTACCACCTGTGCAAAGTTGCCTTGGGAAAATGATAAGTAGTCTGGTAATTGCCATCTGTGTAAGGGAGTTATGGGTATAAATCAGGACATTTTGAGAATAACAGACTCCCCAGTAAGTTTGTCCAAGAATAGGCTCAAAATTACGCACACACCATGTCCAGGCTTTGTGCTTAGTGATGAGAACATGCAACATCTTCAAGGTCACTAAGAACAGGCAGATACTACTTAACGAAGAGCTGCACCCTCAGTAAGTCAGATATTTTGGGGAATCCGGGCTTGACACATCTCTCCAGACTCGATGCATCAAATCTGTAATTCTGATACGGACCTGGTTGACAATAAAGGTTTCTGTGTTTGACCAAGTCTGTGTCAGCAGAGTTCTTCCTGCATCATCTACACACAGGCTGTTTGAAGGTGAACATCCCCAATACACCACACTATAATAACAGTAATGATTAACAATACACAGCTGGTTCCTTTTAACCAACAAAATGCTGGTATTCTAATTGGATGTCACGGGCCTTGTCTGTCCATTTTCCCTGTCTTATTTTAGCCACACCCTATGCTCTCATTTTAGCCGTTGTTTTCTACACTGAGGTTGAGATGAATCCCTTCCTGTTGAGAGAATTCCCCTTTTTAGTCAGACTTATACCTCAGAGAACGATGGTGGGTAACTAATCTTTCCCTTTTTCTGAAGGTTGTCGTTGTCTTACTAGTTTACAGTGTGATAAGAGAATAAATGGACACCCTTTAATCAAACTAATTTGACAGGTGACCTTTTACCTCTTATTGATTGATCAAAGTAGTTTGACAGGTGACCTTTGACATACTTCCAGTTGCTCACATCTGGTCAGGTGGCCTTTGACATCTAGCATATTTCATCTGGCTATATCAGATGGATCAGCTAATACCGTGCGGTTGAAATGCCTGGGGGTCACTGGAATGCACCATACAGTGAGGGTGAACAGAGGATGGGGGGATTTATAGCAAATAGGGGTAGGCATAAATTACATAAACAGGTCTCCCTCTTAGTTTGAACTCATGATGCATTTGGTGTAATGACAACAATCATGCTTTGTTACTGGTTCACTGACAGACCAAGCAGATCATAAGGTTTGCATCTGGCGATATCAGACTGAATGAGGAGTGAATGAGGAGCCAGGAGCCCTGTGAATGCAATATAGTATGAGGGATGGCGGGGGTGAAACAGATGGTTAACAATGACCACTAGTGTCTCGACAATCATGCATTGTTACTGTTTCAGTAAGAGACAGGGCATTCTGTTAGGGTTTATATCTGGCAGCATCTGATTGAATATCTCATGCTGTGAGGATGAAGAGACAGGGAGGCCCCGTGAATGCTGTATAGTGTGAGGGAGATTGTGGTGTTGAAAAAGATCGGGTAATAGTCTCTCGCCAGATCCTGCTGTGTCAGCATCTTTCATCTGGCTATATCAGATGGTTCAGCTAATACCGTGAGATTGAAATGCCTTGGGGTCACAGGAATACACCATACAGTGAGGGTGAACAGAGGACGGTCTCTTTTTTTGTTCAGGAGTAAACAGATTTAATAATCTGTAACTAATCGTAGGATGGGAGCAGGGTAAGTGTGGAGAACAAATGAATTGAAATTAGCACTTCAAGAAATTTTAAAACACTCCTGTATTTCTGTGGAGGAGGTGAAAGAGTGTATAAAGATTGTGGTTCTGGCATTTACTCTCAGGACTCATCACGAGAGGACTGGAATCATGGACTCAGGTACGCAAAAGTCTCCTTTAAATCTCTTATACTGAAAACACTACTTGTAACAGTAAAAAAAAATAAAATTCAAAATTCAAAACATAGTTTTAATACAACTTATTTAGGACGGAAAACAACAGTTGACATCCATACACATCCACCCGGTGGCTCTCCGGACCTCTTTGGACTATTCAACAGTGAGCGAAAAGATCTGATAATCAACATACGTATTCATGTATACTTATACCCCATCATAACAGATTTCCGACGGAACAAGGGTTTACCCGGAAGAAGAACCCCGCAGTGTTTGAAGAAGATCTGACTGACAGACTTTCCCTGAATAAATCTCGGCTACGGTGAAGATTGCTCTCCGTTCAAAACAATCCGTTTTCAACAGGGCCTCTGGCTGCCATTAGCCCGCATGAGGTTTCCACTACAGAGGAGGGGGAGTTAGAATCATCACTGTTACACACACCTTGCATTCATTTTTCTCCCCGAAAATGACTGCGGTCCAAGTCGCCGACCACTGGCTTCAGCCATGAGGCAGCGTGAGCTGAAGCCACACTGCCATCCATCGCTGTACTCGGCCACCTATCAGCGCTACTATGCCGGGCGGGGAGCCCTGTTCGTGGAGAAGAGGGGGAGAAAGTATCTGAAATAACCTTGGACAGCCCCGAACCCATCGATAAACTGCCTGATGTGCGGGGTAAGTTAAAAACTCATTCTTTATTGGTTTCACACATCTCTGTTCTCAGTGTATAAGCTTGCAACTGTGGTGAAAAACATTTTAATGTAAAAAAAAAAAAAAAAAGAAAGTGTGTCATACGTCATCAATACGGATGTGACGTATAGGGAAAGAGAGAGAGCGTGAGGGAGGGAGGGGTAGTGGATGAAACAGCGCACCGTTTCAGTTGCACTATTGCAAAGTGTGATGTGTTACCCTCTGTAAAATAAGTCTGCTATATTAATACTGCTCTGTTCATTGTTCCGTGCTGCTTTCAATGAGAGCATTACCCGGTAACATCTATGCATATTTCACGTAGTGTATACTTTTTTTACTTGTTTTTTAATGCTATTTTTAATGCAGAATCTCACGTTGTAGCTCCTCTGAGGTCTGTGGCAACGAATCAACGGGGCATCAGAGTGCGCTCAAGATTGTCACTCGTTAAAGGATTAATCAGAGGTGCAATTTCTTTCTCTACTTTAACATTCACAACCTCGGAACCAGGGATATTTAAAATACTTTTACGGTTATTTCTCCTTTTTCCACAGTTGTCAATAGAACGGATTAGTTGTCAATAGAACAGATATGTCCTAGAATCCTGCCAGATCCACAGCGATGGAGAAAAAGAAATGCCATCCTCCATCGTGAAAATCAAGAGCTCTCGCATTCATGAAAACTAGCGAGATTCTTATACAGAAAATGTCCTGTGACTTGAAGGTGATTTTAAAGTAAAGTAAATACATCACTTTTTTTCCCCCCTCTTAACCATTTTCAATTCTGTGTTAAAGATGGATAATCAAGCAGGCAGAGTTGTTCCAGATGAATTAGTAGCAGCTGTAGAAAGCCTGCAACAGATGCCCATACCAGGTCATGTATGGAACTGCTTTACATCGCTCAAGAATGCGCTCCTTTATGTAGATTAGCAATCATCTCCTTCTGGATACTGAAGAAGATGGAATTGATCAAACCGATTTGTTACATGAATTAGAACAAGCAATCCAGGATGTAAACGGGCCTCCGTCACCCACCCAGAGCCTGCAAAATGAGTCACCAAATAATGTCTCACCAAATCCGGCTCCTCGTGCCATATCACTAGATACAGCCTCGGCAAATCCTGCTTCTCAAGCTTTAGCATCTCACGGAATCCTGTTTCTATACCTTCATCAGCTGCAACAGAACAAACTCAGCAGCATGGTGGAGGTTTGAATCAGCAGAATGCAGCCAACCTTGATCAGAATCAGAGAGATACACCTCCAACAACTGAGCGTGAACGCTTCAACAATCTTGAAATACGGTGTTCCCTCACAATACTGCGCCCATGCCCTGATATAATGCCCGACATCACTGCGTTCACTGCAGCGGTTATGAACAAGCTTATTGAACTGGCAGAAACAGCGCGATCACTGGCCAGATGTAATGACATCATACAGCTAGAATTAGTAGGTGAGAATATCTCTCAACACATTACAGTTTACGTCACAGATGAGGCTGATGTAATCCTTAAAGCTTTTTTAGACTTTTTAGATGAGTTAACTCAATCTAACGCAGAGATAGCCTCTGATACTAACCTGTAGTTAGTCCTTCAGGTAGTAAGAAACCCCACAGGGGGTGCAAAACAGAAGGCTTCAAAAACCTTAAAATGCGAATTAATCCAAAATGAAAAGTGTCACTTGTATGTTTCAGAGAATTGTGACAATCAGCTCTGCTTTGCCATCAGCCTCGCGCATGTCTCTCACCCTAACCGTACTGATAATCACGCCTCAGTACAGGGGAGAGAGTGGCAGCGTCTGGCGGGTCTGACTGATCAGACGCCTGTATCTTTCAGTGATGTTGGAAAAAAGATGTACTTTTCACCACCAGAACGAAAACCCTATCAACTGCCGTGACTCATTGTGCTTCACCAGACACAAAGAACCTCGGGAGAGACCCCAAGCCAATGTGTGTGAATGATTGTCATCTGATTGTCGGACATGTAAGAGATTTTATCACGTTGCGATAAGAGATCGAGACCCCTCAGCGTACCATCAGAAGAGATAAAAAGAGGTTTCTGTTAAAAAATGTGACATTCCTGAAAAAGTTCAGGGTGGTGTATGACAAGAGACGCCTTTTTCCTGACGGTACAACTCTGCCTTTCGGTTATTAAGGTATTAAGGTGATTAAGAGGGGGAAAAAAACGTCACACTTGTCTGATGTGAAGGAGATTGATTTTGACCTCAGACTAAAGACTCCATGTCTCGACTTTCCATGTCTGATTGTGGGGCCCAGTGGATGTGGGAAATAGTTTTTTGTTAAAAGGGTTTTACAAAAGTGTAACCATGTGATGGATGTTGTACCTCAAAATATTGTTTGGATTTATACCTCCTTCCAACATTTGTATGCTGAACTGCAGCAGATGAATAAAAACATAATATTTGTGGAAGGATTGCTCCTGATCGTAACCACTTGGTTATTTTGGATTATGTTATTTTTCAGGCCTCAGACCATCCTGAAGTGGTAAAAATGTTCACACAGTACAGACATCATAGAAATATGAGTGTCATGATATTGACTCAAAATGTATTTCATCAAGGAAAGTACAGTCGCACCATTAGTCTGAACAGTAATTATCTGGTGCTGTTGAAGAATCCCAGATACAAATTGCAGGTGAATATACTAGCCCGTCAAATCTTCCCCTCAGAGAAATCTCTCTTCCTGGAGAGTTTTGAAGACGCCACCAGAGACCCGCATGGGTACTTAATCATTTACTCTTGCCCAGAACAGTACAGACTGAGAATGGGCTTACTTCCTAGTCAGTGGCCTGTTGTCTATGTTCCGAAAGCATAGTAATTTATCTGCATGTATAAAAAGGAATGCTCCTTTACTTAGAGCTCTGTACCACGCCACACCTCAGAAACGTAAGCACATTCTCAGCTATTGTTTACCCGACTTTCTTAAAGCTTTGTGTGAGATTGCTCTGAATTGTTAAAGGGTAACATTAAGCTATCCCCTTCTCAATATCGGAGCTTGACAAAGCAAAAGAAAGTTATCAGACTGCTGGCTGATAAGAGAACCGGTTTAAAACGTAAGCAGTTGGCTCTCCAAAGTCAAGGAGGTGGGTTTATTCTTCCCATCCTAACAGCTCTTGCACTCATAATTGGGGACCTCATGGCTGGAATCGTTAGAAGATAAGAACCATGTTGTTCAGAACAGCGCAAAAGATGTTTCTCATCTCACCTTATCACTTCAAACATTTGACTGAACCAGAGACTTCCATCAGACAAACGGCAGAGGATGATTTGGACAATAAAATGAGAGCGATACTCAAAGACCCGGGAATGACCTCATATGAAAAAATTAAGAAATACGACGCCCTGCTGCAAAGATACCTCATCCTAATCAAGCAAGGTCAGATGGAGGAGCCATGGGTGACTGTGACTCTACAGCGAAGAAACAGTCTTGATGATCCAATACCTGAATCAGATTCCAGTGAGACTGGCTGTGTTAACGAACCTGATCAGTTAGCATTGGATGCAACATCGAGTGAGGTATTAAAAATCCTTCCCAAGCACGATCGCAGAAATGGTGAATACATCTTGAGGAAATTATATGAGACAAATGGCTGGACCACCAGAGGAGAATTTGTTTATCAGGGGCATGCTGTGAGAGGATCACATTTGATTGATTTACTTAAAAATCTTTTGCTCCCTTTTAAAAGAAAAGTCCAAACCATGTAACCGATAGGTTGGACAAGTTTTCTCAATGTCCTGAATGAACTGAACATACCTTTATCCTCTGTGAATAACCCACAAGCCCCTGAACAATACCGGTGCCTCAAAAAAGAGCCGAACGGGATGGAGAAAATACCATCTGTAAAAGCGAAGAAGAAGATAAACCTCTCCCCACATTTTTTAAGATCTGGACATGGTGAGCGAGATGAGGCTGCAGATGAACAAAGTTTGCATAAAAAGATAAAACCTCCACGCTGTGTCACCTTTTCACCATAAATTTCTGTAAGAAATTAATAAAATGATACCATCATTTGTTCTCAATAAATAATTTATTGATCCCAATTTTCGGAGTCTACAGAGTCATCCCTTTCATGCATTCACAATTTGTAACAGTCTTTGAACATTTGTAAAGTACAGGCTCCATGGTTAAATGAGGTAGCACTGTGCTTTCTGATGCATCTCGGATATTTTTTCACAAAGTTAGATACCATCACATCATTTTTAAGAACATCATCACTGTAGGAGGATAATACTTGTTGCAGAGACATACCGCACGCCCGGTGGCAGAGGTAATAAACGTACTGTTGACCGCACACGGTGGACAGGGTGTTCTGAAGTTGGCGAATATGGTACGATATTTTCAGGGATCGGTCTTTCAGAAATGACACAATGTCTGAGGGGTAGTGAAAAAAATTTGGCGGTAGCCCATAAGAGTCGAAAAAGGTGGCTTGACCATTCTCCTCCAAAGTCAGAGATAGCCAGTGCTCCCCAGGCATGTGAGAAGGATGTGTGTTCACAATGAAGTAGGCCGGCTATGTAAACGTTTGTGAGTAAGGGGAGTTGGTCACTGGCCCACACGCCACAAAATAGGTTTCCCAGTAGATTGTGCAACAGGCTCTCTATTTCGTGGTTATTCATGCTTACTCTTTTAATAATAGTCCACCAGCACCTGTTTTCTTGAGTTGATCTCCAAAATGGAATCGTAACATGCGTAGACAATGAGGGTTGTGGTGTGAGGTAGCGGTACTCTAAACCTCATCTCCAATCTTAAATTCCTATTGGAAACAGGTAACACGGCATCAGTATCCTCACCCGAATTAAGATTAAAGACAAACAGTGAGTAACCGTTGTTAAGTTCTTCACGTGTGATACCGGTGCCCGGTAACTGTGACCATGTTGTAAAATTCTCTGATAGAAATGCCTTGGTTGAACTGAGGCTGGGATGCCTTGGCGGGAACTTGTTTACCATCTTGACAGAGAGCTAGATATTTTATAGCCATATGTTTAAAGTTGAAGGGTGACAGGTCCCTTCTTCCTGTGAATGCCTCATGGTGCACCATGCCTAAAACAATATATTTAGGCATCGCTCCCAAGAAGAGATTCTCCTGATTACATATTTACCTTGTGTCAATATCCATTTACCAGACTCCACACATAGCATGTAGCTCAGTGGTGGATAAAAATGCAGGCGGTACTGGGTGCCTGCCTGATACATGAGTCTATTTTCAACCGTGTCCATGACAAAATAAATATCAGAACCTATTTTTCTAAGGTGACCCTCAGTCTCTGCCTTGAGCTGATTCAAATCCTTGAAATGTCCACATCCTATATTCTGGCGGTAGAACTTTTCCTGCCCCGCTTTCCTCCATTCAAAATAAGCCCAATCCCTAGGGGCATTATGCCATGTGTACGGATAAGAAATCTCTGTCAAGGCAACCTGCCACGAACCTTCCAAATCGATATGCTGGGCTAAACCCATACGGAAATTGGAACTGGTATTATTCTTAAAGACATAGAAACTAGCGTTAGAGGGTAGGGTGACATAAAACCCCTCATCCTCTACTGTTCAGTTCATTGTGTAATGTTGCTGGCAAGGAGTAGTGAAGGTTCTTTTATACCCCGTCAAGGTCACTGGCTCTGACCCAGCTGTTGAATTTCTCAGGGCAGTTTTTGCAACGGATAATGCCCTGTTTTACACCCCTGATGCTGCATCGTTTTAATATTTTCTCAACTTGGCCACCGTGAATCCTACCCGGTAGAGCGTTAAGAGGCGGTCATCAGGCGCCAAAGGTGAGAACTCGAGGTGAGAATCTCGAAAGAAGAGGTGGAGGAGGAGAAGAAACACTCAGGCGAAGTCGCTGGTGAAGGAAGGTGATACGGCTCCTGGCAGTCTATCGCTGTGTGATGATCCAAACTGCGTCGATGTGGATGATGCAGAAGGGCTCCCTGTATGCATCAAGAGCAATGGAGAAGCATTCTCCAGACCGCTGTCAGTGATCTCCTTGTATGACGTCTTCTGGACGTTAGTTCTCATCCTGTTCTTTGCGTTGATCGGTGTATGACCTGTGCTGGAATGTGTCCTTAGAAACCTGAAGGGGTGTGGTTAATGTCCGGGGGTGGAGGTTGAGGAGGAGGGAGCTCATTGGATGAAGGTCTACAGAGCCAGGGTTTTCTTGACTGCTAGAATCTCACCCCAGTTCTGGCAGCTGCGGAAGAGCGTGGAAATCCGATCTGCTATTTCATTCATCTTCTCCACACAGGCTGCATGACGTACTGCTAACAGCGTCCTAAACACACCACAGTCAGAATTAAAACACTCAAGAACAAAAAGATACCCGTCTTCGTTCTCATTAGATTTCCGGTAGCTTGCATGGAAGAACCAGCGGCCAGCAATGCCTGTTTTTGATCACCACACAGCAGTGAAAACCATCCTTGTTTTGGCTCGCTCAACGTCATCCAGAGGACACTCCAGTCTCAGACGCTTAGCTGCAGATGTTGTCGGGATTTCTTCGGGTTCTTCTTTCACTGTTAACATCTCCTCTGCCGAGCACAAACCTCCTCCTAAATGATGCGGGATTCCAAGTCGTTGGAAGTTAGCATACCCACAGTGGTCAGAGGTCCCAGCTTCTCACCTTCCTTGTCGAGCTGATACAGACAGAGGTCACCTGTTTCATACTTGAACACATAGCCCCATCTGCCCCGCAGTCCATAAGGCTCCCGTTACCATTCTTCCTGTAGAGACTCAGGTTGCGGTTGCTGTGTTCTGCACAGAAACACCTTTACTTTTCTTGGGAGCATTTGGTATCAAGGGTGGATCTTGGCACCCTTGGCCAGCGTAGATTTCTCTTCTACTCTCACTCTACTTCTTGTCCTGGACATCTTGAATCAGCTATCTTTCACACCGAAGTCGTTCTCTACACACGGACTGTCTCAGGGTTATATCCTTTACCCAAAACCCCTCCCCTGTCCACTCATTGGCCTTCAAAGCCACGGATCAAACAATACCTCCCACATCTAATTATTTTCTCATCTTTACCTTACAGGGACCGGTCTTTGAAGCTGTCAAAAAAGGAAGACTTTCCGGCACCCTCAGCCGTACTCATATGAGACATCTTGTCATTTTCCATTTTGCTTGTCAAAGGCCACCTGACCAGATGTGAGCAACCAGAAGTATGTCAAAAGTCACCTGTCAAACTACTTTGATCAATCGATAAGAGGTCAAAGGTCACCTGTCAAATTAGTTTGATCGAAGGGTGTCCATTTATTCTCTGTGAAAAGTGAATCCAGGAAGTTCTGTTATTTTGAGAGGGTAATGGCTGAGGCCTGGAGTGGACATTCAGCGCCGCCCATGTGACGTCGTCATTGTGGTGTATTCAGGGAATGTCGGGAATTCAGACACTCTGTCACAACAGCGCAAAACTGTCGGATTCATGTTGTTTTTCCATCGACATAAATATATACTACACAGGTGTTGAAAGCTGCATGGACATGTTGAATTACTTACGATGATTACTGATCAGAAGTTGGAAAGTCATGTTGTTGAGTGACATGACGTTGCTACAATAAATGTAATAAATGAAAAACTTCAAGTTCAAATCTCATTGCACTTTTGTTGTGTATATTGAAGTTGTCCTGAGTGATGGAGATGGGGCAATACTGACCCTCTCCTTGAGGACACACATTCCCGAGTAAGTCATGGAATGGTTGGTGAGTATTTTTTCATCCCAATACAATTTAAAGCTCTCATATTCTTTGATTGTATTTTTTAGTAATGTTCATTTTAGTTACTTTGTGTTCATGAGTAAATGAAGAACTTTAGTAAGCATTGACAAATATTCTACTTTTCAATTCAGTTCAGTTTTATTTATATAGCGCCAAATTACAACAAATGTCATCTCAAGGCACTTAAATAATATAGTATAATTCAAGCCAATAGGAATTCAATTCATTGTAATCATAATCCAATGAAATCCAATTCATTAATTTCAAAATAATCCAATTCATTCATGTCGAGCCAGTTCAAAAACAATATCCTAGCTAAGGAAACCAACAGATTGCATCGAAACTTGTCTTCAGTCCAATCTGCCTGTGGCGACTGTGGAAAGGAACGACTCCCTTTTAACAGGAAGAAACCTCTGCCAGAACCAGACTCAGGAAGGGTGGCCATCCGCCTCGACCAGCTGGGGTTTGAGAAGACAGAAAAGAGGGAAAAGAGGGGGGAAAAACACCATAACACCATTCAAAGGATACCTGTTGGAACAGGGAAACACAAGTTAATAACCACAATAATGCCACATGTACATAAAATCATTTGAGAAATTAAACGGGGGAAAAGAGAGCAAAGTGAGGAAAGGTGTGACAGATGAGGTCCCCCAGCAGTCTAAGCCTATAGCAGCTTAACTATGGGATGTTTCAGGATCACCTGAGCCATCCCAAACTATAAGCTTTATCAAAAAGGAAAGTTTTAAGCCTAATCTTAAAAGTGGAAAGGGTGTCTGCTTCCCGGACATTTACTGGCAGCTTATTCAGAGAGGGGCCTGATAACTGAAGGCTCTAACTCCCATTCTACTTTTAGAAACTCTGGGAACAACAAGTAAACCTGCAGTTTGGGAGCGAAGTGCTCTGTTAGGAAAATATCTTACAATGAGATCTTTAATATATGATGGAGCTCGGTCATTAAGAGCTTTATATGTGAGGAGAAGAATAAATTAAATTCTAAAATTCTGTTCTGAATTTAACAGGGAGCCAATGAAGAGAAGCTAAAACTGGAGAAACATGATCTCTCCTGTTAGTTCTCATCAGAACTCTGGCTGCAGGGTTTTGGATCAGCTGGAGGCTTTTCATTGAATATGTGGGACAGCCCAATAGTAAAGAATTACGGTAGTCCAATTGAAGTAACAAATGCATGAACTAGTTTCTCTGCATCACCCTGAGACAGGCTGTTCCTGATTTTGGAAATATTACAAAGGTGAAAGAAGGCAGTCCTAGAAACCAGTTTTATATGAACGTCAAATGATAAATTCTGGTGAAAAATAACTCCAAGGTTCCTCACTGTAGAACGAGAAGCCAAGGAAATACCATCTAGAGTAACTATATAACTAGACATTTTCTCCCTGAAGTGCTCAGGTCCTAAGAGAAACACTTCAGTTTCGTCTGAATTTAGAGGCAGACAGTTCTGAGTCATCCAGGTCTTTATGTCTTTAAAACAGGCTTGTAGTCTGACCAATCTATTGGTTTCATCTGGTTTCATGGATAAGTATAGCTGAGTATCATCAGCATAGCAATGGAAATTTATGCCATGCTGTCTCATAATGTTACCTAAGGGAAGCATTTATGAAGTAAAAAGAATCGGTCCAAGCCCAGAACGCTGAAGAACTCCATGACTTACTCCAACGTGTGAGGAAGAGTCTTCATATATAAGAACAAACTGGAATCTATCAGATAAATATGACTTAAACCAGCCTAATGCAGTTCCTTTAATCCCAATAACATGTTCAAGTCTCTGTAACAAAATGCTGTGATTGATCGTATCAAATGCAGCACTGAGATCCAACAGGACAAGCACAGAAACAAGTCCGCTATTAGAAGCTAACAGGAGATCATTGGTAACTTTCACCAGTGCCGTTTCTGTGCTATGATGCACTCTGAATCCTGACTGAAACTCTTCAAACAGATTATTTCTATGTAAATGATCACAAAGTTGAACTGCAACTATTTTTTCAAGAACTTTGGACAAAAAAGGGAGATTGGATATAGGTCGATAATTAGCCAACACTTCTGAATCAAGAGTAGGTTTTTTAAGTAAAGGTTTAATTACAGAAACCTTAAAAGTCTGAGGTACATATCCTATCAACAAAGACCGATTGATCAAATCCAATATGGAAGTGTCAATTAAGGGGAAAACCTCCTTGAACAGTCTGGTTGGGATTGGGTCTAACATACAAGTTGATGGTTTAGAAGAGACTATTGCTGTTGTTAGCTCAGAAAGATCAACTGGACATAAGCTGTCTAAATACAATTCAGGTTCGAAAGATACTTCTAAAGCTGCTCTACTTGATCATACATCAGTGATAATAATGGGAAGGATTCCATGAATCTTCTCTCTGATAGAAACAATTTTATTGATGAAGAATCTCATGAAATCATCACTGCTGAGAGTTAAAGGAATACATGGCTCAACAGAGCTCGGACTCTTTGTCAGCCTGGCAATAGTGCTGAAAAGAAACCTGGGATTATTCTTATTCTCTTCTATCAATAATGAATAATAAGCAGTTCTAGCTTTACGAAGTGCTTTCTTATACGTTATTAAACTATCTTTCCAGACTAATTGAGACTCTTCTAAATTAGAGGAACGCCACTGTCTCTCCAGCTTTCTTGCAGTCTGCTTTAACGCACGCAGCTGTGAATTATACCAAGGAGCCAACCTCTTCTGACTGATTACCTTCCTTTTCAGAGGGGCAACATTGTCCAGTTTTGTACGCATTGAAGCTATAGTGCTGTCAACAAGAGAGTCAAGTTCTACTGGAGTAAAATTTAGGTAGCCGTCCTCTGTCATATCAGCACATGGCAGTGAAGAAAAGGATGATGAAATTAACTCTTTAAATCTGGTTACAGCATTCTGTGACAGACACCTTCTATATGTAGAATTCTTCTCAGAAACCGTGTAGTCAAGTAATGTAAATTCAAAAGTTATTAAAAAATGGTCAGACAAGACAGGGTTATGAGGGAACACTGTTAACTGTTCACTCTCAATGCCATAAGTCAGCACAAGGTCAATTGTATGATTAAGGCAGTGAGTAGGTCTGTGAACACTTTGAGAAAATCCAATAGAGTCTAATATAGAATTAAAGTTAATATTTAGGCTGTCATTTTCAACATCTACATGAATATTAAAGTCACCCACTACAATGACTTTATCTGTACTCAGCACTAACTGGGATAAAAACTCTGAGAATTCAGATAGAAACTCAGAATAAGGGCCAGGTGGACGATACACAACAACAAACACAAGAGGTTTTTGTGATTTCCACTTTGGGTGGGAAAAACTGAGAATCAGAGATTCAAAAGAGCTAAAACTAATCTTGGGTCTAGGACTGATTAGTAACCCTGATCTGAAGATAGCTGCCACTCCTCCTCCTCTGCCTGTGGTTGGAGGAACGTGAACATTTAAATAGTCAGAGGGAGTTGATTCATTAATGCTAACATGATCCTCCTGCTGCAGCCAGGTTTCTGTAAAGCAAAATATATCAATATGATGATCACAAATCAAATCATTCACTAACAGAGACTTCAAAGGGAGAGATCTAATATTCAGCAAACCACATTTAATAGTTTGATGTTTTTGTTCAGTTTAAATTTTTTTTGCACAAGAGGATTTGCTCCTTTTGTGTTTTTTGATTGAGGGGGGGGGGGGCAGCATCAGGTGGGAAGCCGCAGAGAAGTGTGTAAGACTACAACTCTGCATCCTGGTCTCAACCCTGGGATGTCATGTTTTTGGATGACTAATAAATTCGTCCATATTTCTAGAAATTAGAAGAGCTCCTTCCAAAGTGGGATGGATGCCGTCTCTCCTCATCAGACCAGGTTTTCTCCAGAAAGATTGCCAATTATCTATGTAGCCCACGTTGTTTGCTGGACACCATCTAGACAACCAGCGATTGAATGAGGACATGCGGCTAAACATGTCATCACTGGTCAGATTTAGCAGTGGTCCAGAGAAAACTATGGAGTCCGACATTGTTTTGGCAAAATTACACACCGATGCAACATTAATTTTAGTGACCTCTGATTGGCGTAACCGGGTGTCATTACCGCCGACGTGAATAACTATTTTACCGTATTTGCGTTTATCCTTAGCCAGCAGTTTTAAATAGGATTCTATGTCGCCCGCTCTGGCCCCTGGAATACATTTGACTATGGTCGCTGGTGTCACTAATGCCACATTTCTGACTATAGAGCTGCCAATTACCAGGGTTTTGTCCTCAGCGGGTGTGTCACTGAGTGGGGAAAATCTATTTGAAACGTGGACAGGTTGATGGTGAACCACGGGCTTGACTTTAGGACTATGACTCCTCTTCCTGACAGTCACCCAGCCACTCTTAAGTCCCGGCTGCTCGGGATCTGCTCGGGGACGACTAACAGAGCTAGCTACGCTAGGTGGCACTGCACTGACTAAAGGGGCCTGGCTCGCTATCGGGTGGTTTTCAACAGTGCAGAGCCGAGCTTCCAATTCAGATAACCTTGCCTCCAAAACTACAAAAAGACTACATTTGTTACATGTACCATTACCACTAAAGGAGGCAGAGGAGTAACCAAACATCTGACACACGGAGCAGGTGAAAGCAGGAGATAGAGGAAGAGAACTGGTAGCCATGCTAAGCTAGAGAACCCGACACACCGCTAAAAAGTGAAAAATAAAAACTAAAGATCTGTAAGAGTGAGCGTTAGAATATAACAAGTATGGGATAGAGTTAACTATGCAAGATGTGTAAATTATAGGGAGAAATAAGGTGATTATTAGTAGTTCAAGAAGAGCGAGAACTGTCACAGTGCACACACAAAGCAACAGGAAGTGATGCAATACGTCTTACCGCAGAGCAAAGCCGTCCCTGCATGCAATGCAAAATGTATCTGTACAGTGGATGTACCCATAAGAACTTATCAGAATCTAAATTAATCTTGAACTGTTTAATTAGTCTTTTCCAATTTATCTTCCACTTGGTCTGACATGGCAGGCTGGCCCTACATAATACCATAATTCCTTTAACATACTAATCAACTTCCTTATGTTAATTTATTGATATACGGTATATTCAATAATACATGTGGCCAAAGGGAGTTAGGGTTAGAGTTAGAGTTTTAGAGTATAACATACAATACATTTGTAAATGTTAGCCACTTTGTTCACATTTTAGAAATCTTTCAGTTATTTTGCTCGTACATTATTACAGTTGTGAAAAATATGATGTATGAATTCCCTTCTGGCATGATTCTGCCACATCTTAACAAGGATGAGATGTGAAAAAACAGAAGAGAAACTGGGAACCATGCTGGTGAAATGGGAAGCTCCCCAGCTCTGACAGGAGTGTAGTGTGTAGAGTAGGGACAGTTTTTTTTTCTTTTTCTTTTCACATTCTTCAAATCATCCTGTAGATGACTCTTCACCAAAATGTGCAAAAGCGTTGTGCAATTTTGCCAATATCAAAGCTAAGAAATGTGTTTGCTATTAGAGTTTCCCGTTGGGCGTTATCACAGATGTAATGTAATGCCCTTGCATCAGGACATCCCAAAAAACAGTAAAAGAATACAGATGTTGTCACCTTATGAGGTGTTTGTGGCTCACTATGCCAGTTGTTAGTCATCTGTGTGATAGGAAAATGTTCATTGCTGATTACCGAGTGAGACCTTGCTGTTTTCTGATGGAGGAGAGGTAAGGCGGGATTGATATTGTGGGGCTATATGTTTCCCTTTCAGCAGTCAGCTATACACAGCAGGGTTTTCCACCTCGTCACGATCAGTATTGTGTTTACTCTCGTCCTTTGTGTCTGAAATGTCCTGTCTTTCATGTTACTGCTGTTCACACATATCCTTTCTAGAGCCTCGGAGGCTTTGAACCTTTTTGTCAATAGACTGAAATGTGAGCAGAGAACTGTGGATATTGTACTGTGTGCTGGGGCAACACTCTGGGGACAGAGTGGCTTTCAGGGTCACATGACGGATAAAACTTGGCATCAGATCTCTTTGGGACTTTTGATGAAACAAGAAAACTGTTCACAGAAGAAAAGGCTAAGTAGACAAAGCTTAACTCCAGTGCAGATTAAACGTTTATCCTTGATCTACATTTACAAGAGCTTGAATAAGGGTGTGACAGGTCGTTTCCCTCCTGGCCACTTGAGGCACTTCTGTTTCAATAAATTGTTTAATTTACACCCACCGTCTCTTGCCCCATGGGATTTAATGGAACCGGTGCCTACCACTGTAAAAGCTTAAAATTGTTGGTCTCATTTTGATTTATATGTAGGACGAATATAAAACATTAAGTATCCATGTTAACTTTGCAATGTAATTGAATCCAACCAACAATGTTAAGTTTTGGGTAAGGAGTTGGGCTCACTATAGTATCTTTGTTAGCAAGACACACAAGCTTAAGTCAGACTCGGTTTGAGGCCTGGCCAACTACAGTGGACTTGCGCATTTAGACACTTTGGAAAAAATGGGGTTTTTAACAGAATTTTCAGGGGTTTTAACCTACAAGCCTACACGTTGTGGGTCTCCATGTTGGATGAGCTTTCTCTGATGGTGAGCATTTCCGCAAATGAACTGTTTAAGTTACTCTGTATTGTTGTAAATGTAATTTGCGATTGTTTTGGCTATGCATGTAGTAATAAGTTTTATATTATTATTTTGGGGCTTTAGAGATTGTTGTTACATAAGCAAGAAAGCTAGCTTGCCTCTTCAACCCGAAAGTCCCCCGTATGGTGGACAGGGTGAGATAAATGCACTATACCAGGAGTCGGCAATCCCGCGGCTCTTTGATTCCTCTGATGCGGCTCCCTGTGCCTTTTAAAAATACTTAATGAGTGTTGAATTGAAATGTATTTCATTTTAATTCGTTCGTTTTTTAAATGTAATTCTACATTTGAAGATTATGGTGATCTCGTTACATCTATGTAAAACCTATTAACATTTTTTGTGGCCCTTAATATGCGTCACAACCGCCAATATGCGACACCCAACTTTTTGAACCTCAGGTAGGCCAACTATGGAGAATTATAAGAAAAGAAAAGTGTTTTTGGTTTGCTTCCGGTGGATAATTTAAGTTCAGCATTTATTTCATAAATACAAGAAGGACTCAAATAGACTGAGTATTTTACTTGAAGTAGGGTAACTTTCAACCCAACATCTATTTTTTGGAGTTCAAAAATTTTTTTGTTGCATGCAGACATGTAGGCTACCTTCATTTCCTCTGCAGTCGATCATTGATTTCATAAATTCAACACATCATAGTTTTTTTATACGTAGCATAAAGGCAAAAATAAATAACGTTATATGCAGTGTTATTTAATTTTAAATGTCAAAAGGGTTTTGTGGCTGTCAGTGTTTTCTTTACTGTGGGAAATGGGTCCAAATGGCACTTTGAGCGGTAAAGGTTGCCTACACTACACAAACGATCAGCGTCTGTTAGGAAGCACCAGTCCTAACATGAAGCATACCAAAATGACGGGGAGAAACTCAGCTAAAAGCCTCTACCAAGATCAAAGATCGTCTCACATCTCCCAGACCTCCCCACTGCATTTGCCTTGCTGTTTGGCCTGCTCTATGCCTTGAACTTCAATTTCCCCAAAGAAAACAGGTACACCTTTGAAGTGATCAAGACCATCTTTATGAAACTTTCCACCAACTGCACACAGCGTGTCAGGAACCTCAAAACCAAGCTTTTACTATAAGTCAGCTAAAGCCTGATTTAAAAAAAGGCCATGTTATTTCTTAAAGCGATATTCAACTTTTTTTTTTCTTGTAAATAGCCTCTTATTCGAGATTCAGACAAGAGGATAAATATAATCGTTTAGACCAGTGGTCACCAACCTTTTTAAGCCCAAGATCCCTCACCTCCACCTTGGTGAGAGGCAAGATCTACCTATTGAAGCGTTGAAAGAAAAAGACAGCCCAGATTGTACTTCCAACTTGACGACTTTTATTCAGGCTAATTATATTTTAATTACATTAAATTCTGTGGTCCAACGTTCAAATGATCTGACCTGGTTTGGATGTGTGTTTTGAGTTTCAGGCTGGGTGAGCAGGTTTCCCTGGTTACCTGGGCGGAGTCTGGTGGCTGCCTGCTGACACACCTGTGGTGCATCTACCAAAATCAAGAGCCCTTCTTAAGGAGCATAGGAGCACCAGTCTTCGCCAGATCATTTTGCCATCTCTGTGGTAACTTGGCCAGCTCTATCCTGAGTGTTTCCAGCTCTAAGGTATATATTGTTAACCTTATCTTATCTCCTCGTCCCAGCCTCAGTTCTGCCTCGTCCTCCTGAGTCTTACGGATTTCCATGTTCTCTTCGCATTCTTCATATCTCTCGGCCTTCTGGATCTGCCTCACCCCCTGCATGCTCACCCACCGCTACTCTGGATTACATCCTCCAGCCAGTCAGTCGCTACCTCTCCCTCCTGCCGCGGCTTCCTCAGATCAGACTGAGGCAACCTCACCATACTGTTTGGGACATTCTTCCACTTGGATTTTTCCTACTCATTTAACCTGTCATCACCCAGTGCTCCAGCTGCTCTGGACCATTGTGATACCTGTTTTCTCCAGCGTTTCCCCAGGACACAGATTCAGCACCTTTTCTAGTCTCCCTTTGTGTAAAATAAAGTCTCTGATTTGGATTTGTTATTGAGTCCTATCTGTGTTTTGGCAGTCACCCCGTGACAGTAACTAGCATATCAAATTGGCCATAGCTTCACATCAACACATCAACTTCAATTCTAAGTTACTCAATTTCATTTCTACACAAAAAGAAAAGGAATGTGGAATTGTCCACTTATATGAGGAGAGTATTTTGTTTATGGTAGACAAACAGATCATATCAAGTGTTCTGCTGACTGAAGTGTCACTCAAGTTAATATCAGCATTTTAGAAACTAGAACTGTAATGCTAACAAATTTCTCAATGCAATTAGGCCAAGTACAGCTTTATGTCCAACACAAAAAATAAAGGTGTGGCCTATTTCCTTTAGTATGAGGTAATTATTTTGTTCATGGAAGGCACACACACACGAGCAGTGAGCAGATCACATGCAGTGTTATGCTTATCCACTGAAGCTTCATGCAAGTTATATAACTTCAGCATTTTATATAAAATATACAAATAAATGTACTGCTATTATTAAAATAGAAGTATTATTGTGTTTTAACAACATTTTCAGTGAGTGTAAATGAGCTCAGTGCAATTATGTACCATCTTATGCATCATCACTTTTCACATTGCCATCAGATGTCAAAGCTGGCATGTTACTCACCCAGGTCAGTGAGATGGCTGTGAATGAATACTGTCTGAGTGCTTTGTAGTTTGGCTCACAGCTGCTGACAGCTAGTCTGAGACAGTCTGTGAGGTGTTTGTCAGTAAGGCGGCTCCTGTACTTTGATTTAATTATTTTCATCTGTGAAAACGCCAGGTAAGTGGTGTTGAATATTGTTATGATATGGTAAAATTCATATTTCAATAAGTTAAATAAATAAATAGAATTGAATAAATATATTACATTTGCAGTTAATAAAGGATTGATAAAAGGGCTATTTACAGGTTAAAAGACCAAAATGTTTCACTGCTAAAGGGCGTATGTTGTTGCAAGGTTGTTTTTCTACTTATATTTGGCGAAGAAGAATCCCTCGGCGTGTTTGCAGTGCTATGTGAAATGTTTGTTGTCCCTGATCATGATGCCGCAGCTCTGAAGTAAAGCCATGTTAAAAGTCAGTCAAATCTTCAGTCATTTTGCTTAGTAAGATGGGATGTTACAGCTAAATCCACAACAATCTTTGGTCCCGAAACCCGGAATTTACGTGAGTAAAGGAACTTTGTCTGGATTAAGCCGATAGTTGCTAACAACGTGAGGAAGACGAAAAGAAACATGACTGAGCAACTACAGAGATTTAAACAGAAACGGACCACACTGCATGCATATGTTACGAAGCTGCTGCAACAAATCCAAGATGAAACATGTGAGACTAATGTGAAAAGTGATCGTTTGCTGGAGCTGTTAGCCATACTATCACAGAAAGAGAAAAGACTGCAAGCGCTTGAGCTAGAAATAGAGAGAATAGAGAAGTTGGATGCCGACATTGTGAAGACAATGGAGTCAAAGTAGGCAGTCACTCTTAGTGCACATGAGGTGAGGAGGGGAAACTTCTCCCTGCTGACAATTCCTCAAAACTGTCCTGTGATCTTATTTTCAGCTCAATGCCATTTTGCAAATCATCCATGACGTCTATTTCACCTAAACGCAGACTGAACTCTGCTGCCACTTTGTCCACATGAACAACTGGACTTCATTGGATTATGATTACAATGAACTGAACTCCAATTGGCTTGAATTGAACTATATTATTTAAGTGCCTTGAGATGACAATTGTTATAATTCGGCGCAATATAAATAAAACTGAATTGAATTGAATTGAACACAGTACTGGGCAGGGTGAAGCGCGTCCTTGTCAACGATGGCCTGTGACATTTTCTCCAGGTTGGGAAAGTGTGTCAGCCTTCCGTTTTTCAGCTGCGCATTTTTTCAGCTTCCAAACACCGAGCTTGGCCCTGAACACATTCACTGCACTTATCATGTGGGGCAGGTGTCGGTCTTTTCCCTGGAGCTCGTTGTTCAGTGCGTTCAGTTTTGCAGTTAGGAGAAGAAACCCCAGGTCCAGCAGCCACTCATCATCTAACAGCTCCTCACACTCCTCCTTCCTTCTCTCCAGAAAGTCTTTATTTCCTGCAGCAAATCAACAAATCGCTGCAGCACTTTGCCGCGATTCAACCACCGGACCTCAGCGTGGTGGAGTCGGTCTCCGTATGCGGCATCGAGCCCATCCGATAACGCCTTGAACAAGCGGTGCTGAAGCGCTTTTGCTATAACAGAGTTGATTAGTTTGACCACCAGAGTCATAACTTGAGAAAGGTTAACGACCTTCCCAGCCAAGGCCTGCTGGTGAATGACACAGTGGTAATTCACGAAGTCAGGAAAGTCATGGTCATTACGGCACAGTGCAATAAATCCACCGCGCACACCACGCATCACTGGGGCTCCATCAGTCTGACATTTCCTCGACCCTCCACTGCATTGGGTCCAAGCTTTGATGTCGTCTTTGTTTTTGAAGCCGTTGAAAACCGTCTCTGCAGTGATGGCCATTGCCTCCTTGAATAAATCGCCATCTGTAAAAGGCTTCTTGTGTTTAGCCAAAAGCTTACTAATACAGATTCAGTCGCAGCCTTATTTTGAGCAGGAGGTTTGGTGAAAAGCGACTGCTGCGCCTTCAACCGCGCTTTCAGCACAGTAACTTTCCTAGCGCGGATTGTGCTCTTGGCAGGGAAACTGTCCTTGAATTTGTTGTGGTTGGTGTTGTGGTGCTGCACCAGATTTCCTCTTTTAGACAGCGCTAGAGTTTGGTGGCACAGCATACGAACACACTTGTTTTTCACCATGGTGAAAATAAATAAAAAATTCCCATTCCTCATGGAAATCAGGAATGGAAGATTTTGGACTTCTTTCTAGGAGCCTCCGCCATGCTAGCTGACAGCATTGCTGTCTTTCAGCTATCACCTGCTAGTGCAGTATATTGTCTTTTTGCGACAGGTAATGTGCCAGTATCCATCTTTGATCTTATTGGTCAATTTAATGCGCCTGTTACGCTCAAAAAATACAACAACTGGATTGGATAAGATAGAGAGGCGTGGAAAACTGAACATGATTTTCATCTCTATTATTTTCAGGATCTACAAGGAACGTTTCAAAGATTTGCTAGTCGATCGCGATCAGCGGGTTGGCGACCACTGGTTTACACTGTGTGTGTATTAACAAGAAACAAATGTACAGTAGTAAACAGGATTCACTCTGCTTGGTCACCAGATAGACTTTCCAACGATGTAAACGGTCCGGTTTACTTGAAGAAGACAACAAAATAAAATGTCTGTCCTTCTCCTCGTACATAGACATTTTATTTTGTTGACCTAATTCTTCCTGTTGTTCAATCGCTAATTTGACTCTAAAAATGACATAACTGGGTAAATCAGGCAAACTGTGTACACCATTGGAAAGTTTATCTGATGACTAAGAAGAGTGAATTCCATTTACTACCGTTCACTGGAGTGAAGCTAATTAAACTAAAAAATGTTATCCTCTTGTCTGGGTCAGGGTCGAAAGGCTAATAACCAAAAGGAAAAAAATGGTAGAAGCATCGCTTAATGTTGCTTTTGGCAACATGCAGACATGCATGGCAAAGTTTTTTGTTTTGATTTTATGGACGTAATGGATAATTCTGCCCATTTTACAATGTTAAATGTTATACCTTTAACTGCCATTGTTTTTTCAAATTTTATTTCATATTAAACTGTTGAGTTGTGAACCTCATATGTGCTTTTACAGGTTTTGCATATTTGTGTTTGACTATGAAATTCTGAATTCTGTGAAATGCAATTTGAAATATTAACTTAACAACCCTAACTTACTTTGTTGAGTAAGTAAAAATCTTGGTTGGTGCAACTTTTAAGTGTTACTAATGGAGAAAAGTAAATTATCTGAACAAAAGATTATTAGTTGGATGAACTATTTGACAACATTGATTTTTAAGTTGGCACAACTCTAACTTTCGAATTTGTCTAAAAAAGAAAAAAGAAAGAAAAAGTAATGATACAAACAAAATAAGGTTAGTTGATGACATTTTTTGTTGGACTCAAAAGGCAAAAAATTGTTACAGCCGGTTACCTAGATTTTTTGAGTTTTCATAGCCCTTTATTTTCTGTTATCTACTATAGTAATTTTCTGGGGGTAAATCTAAATGTTGAGAAACCACCCCCATAACCTCTTTGTGATCGTGCCACAAGGGCAACTGGACTTCGTCTTGGATCTTGAAGACATTTCACCCCTCATCTGAAAGGCTTCTTCAGTTCTGAACTAGGTGGTGGCGAGTTTTGGTCATATGTTCCAAAATGTGAGTGATTGTGAAACTACCTGGGGAGAAGAAACAATGCCGCATTGTAGGAGCTGGGAAGGTAATACCTGAGACCACCTCCTCTGTTCAAAGATTTTTTTCAGTTTAACATAGATGGCTTCCTTGACTCCTCTCTCAAACCATCTGTCTTCTCTGTCCATGTGTACATTACTGTTCTTGAAAGAGTGTCCCTTTTCCTTCAGATGTAGGCACACTCCTGAGTCTTGACCTGAAGAGGTGGCTCATCTGTGTTGTGCCATGCGCTTGTGGAGCTGTTGTTTGGTCTCTTTATTCATATATATATATATATATGAGGTCCGCACACTTCTCGCTGTACTGCACTGCATACACAACACCACTCTGTTTTGTCCTTTGGGTGAAGCATTCTCTGTCTGAGGGTGTTCTTGGATTTGAAGTGCACTGGAATGTCATGTTTGGAGACTGTTAGCCCGATTCCTTCATTGGAAGCCCAAGAACAAGCTCATTCATTCATCCCATTCATATCCTTTTTTTGTTCGACCCACATGTTATGACTGAGCACGGATCATATTGTACCATACCATCTTGTTTCTCAATAATTTGCAATATAAGTGGTTTGTCAACATTTTCCAGAGATGTTTTATCCACCTGGAGTGGAGTGGTGGGAAGAGAGGGTGTGTCCAGATTACTGTTGTAGTTCTTTGTCACTTGATCTTTTAGTGTTTGACTCACACACAACAGTAGGGGTATGAAAATGAGCAGAGTTATTGTAACCATTATTTTTACTGCTACAGTGGTGCTACAGTCAAGTGTCCAAAGTGGTGTTTTTCTTACTGGTTTCATCGTCAGTGGCCTGTTCAGTCTCTGATAGAGTTTTAGTCTCAGTGATCTAGTCTTTGTCAGTGGGTGAAGCAGCTGCTTCTTGAGTTGATTTAGGTGCTTTATAGGGGTGCGAGCTGAGGTCACAAAACCTTTTCTTATAAATGGATTACCCTACCTTTTCTAATCAGTGCAGTTCAGACCTAAACTAATTATTTAAAATTTCTAAAATTCATTCCTTTTCTCAATTTGTTAATCAGATTGAGGGGCATCTCTTTAACAATAAACAGTCAGTGTGTTACATGAGTGTCATCAGATCAGATTAATGGATGAATTACAATAAGACTGAGTTATTAAATTCATGTTGACACCTTAATCTGACAAAATCTGATCGAGTTACTTGCGATCGGATTATGACCCCGAGATAACTTGATCCAAACGTGCATATAGACGGCAGAAGCACGTGGTGTATTGGATTGAGCATTCTGCTCATGCTCGAGATTTTTTCCGGGATTGTCACCTGGAAGTCAAAGGAGACGATATTACTGTTATTGTCACCGCTGTCGGAAAGAAATAAGCAACGTGGTGGAGAATGCGCCGTTGTGCATCGCGTTTGTGCCATAACCGTGCTCATCACAAACTAAATGTAGAGAGACGCAGCTTCATCTTGCTCTTCATTCGCCATCTTTATCGAATGCCTGAGTTTGTTGTTGTTGTTGTTGGTGGTGGTGAAGAGGTCAACCAGAAGTGGCTCTATTAGCGATAGTTGAAATGGGTACAGCACCTCCAATCATACTGGGGTATGACATGATTTGCGCCAGTGATTCCATTCATTCACCGCCATATATCCAAGGATAATTACCCTTGCCCAAATAAGGAGCATAATTATAGCTATAATCTATTTCACTCATTCTATCCAATATTATTCCATTTAATTCAATTAATATTTATCTGCAGGGTTAGAAACTGCTAATCAAATTGATATATTGTTTCACTTGTACAGCTCTCTGGTCACTGTGGCTCTTTTTAAATGTGCCATAAAAACAAACCTTGACTTGATTTGTTATGACTCAGACTTACTGCAGCTGTCTTTAAATTCCTCTTTAAGAAAGCCATTGCTGATATCTGACTCCTGTTGCGCCTTCTATTGCTGTTTTTTTGTTAATTTCCTAATACTCTAATTAACTTTAAACATTTCTGTAAAGCCCTTTGCTGCTCTGTTAAGATAATCTATTAATTGTTTCATAGATCTCCTGCAGTTAAATAGTTAAATGGCTTGATAAGATCAAATATAAATACTGATGATAAATATTAACTCAGAATTGGTGAAAAGAAGCAGAGAAGATTTTACTTCAGCTGATTTTCAATGTCATGTTAATATGATCTCTAAAACAATAAAGGCTAAACTTTACTGCTTTAAGATGATAAGTAACTGTCTGATCTTTCATGCCTTGCTGTTAAATCCTGTGCCCATCATATTACTATAGTCCTGGCCGTTGACTGTTAATTTAACTCGAGGCTCAAGAAGCAAGTCCTTAGAACACAGCGAGTTACCTGCTGTTAGTCCTGGGCAGCCCTATTGTGGAATTTGGTAGGAGCCTGATGCAAAGAATTCTGGTGTGGGTCTGAATGTGGAGGGGCTTGGGGGGGCTGTTGTGGAGGAGGGTAAGTATTATAATCATACTGAGTAGTCTCCTCTTTTGGTTGTGAGTACTGTTGGGCTTGACATTGATTGGCCCAATGGCCATAGTTTCCACATTGATAACCCCAGATCATTTAATTTTGGGCCGAGTTTAAACTTGTTACAGTGTCTCCCTCTTCCTCTATTTCTGAATGGAAATCTGCTCTGTAGAGCAGCAGGCTGGTGTGGGTATGGAGGTTGGTGTGGGTATAGCCCATAAGAAACAGGTGGAGGCTGTGATTGCATAGCAGGAGGAGGGGCCTGCTGAGACATTTGTTTAGCTTGATTTGATTTACTTTGTCTCTCATGTCTTTCAGTTGTGATTTTGCCAGTTGTGCCTGGAGTGAAACTAAATCCTTTCTCTGCTGGTCCCTTTCTTCTATTTCATTATCAATGTATTGAGTGACATGGGCCCATAATGCATATGTCAAGTTTGTTAATCCCACCCCTTTGTTTAGCGTAGATTGCACAGAGGAAGAGAGTGATGCTTCCACTGCTACTCTAAATAGCATCTCAATGGTGTCACTAACGACTGGATCTTCAGCAGTTCTATCCGGCCATAGTTCTCTTACCCGGGGTAAATAGGCTGACCCTCTCTCATCTACATTAGGTGGTATTCGACACAGTTCAGCTGACCTCTTGTTTATAGGGAACTTTTCTCGTATGAGTGGCCATAATAAGTACACAAGCTGATGTAGGGGCGTGCTGTCTAGGGCCGTATCAGTTAGGCAGCGTTGATAAATTTCTGCCATTATGCCCAATGTTGTGCATGAGGTGAATACTCATCTGAAATTGCCTAGGGCTGGGAGTATTCCAGCACACGCTTCTAGAAATGCCTTAATCCCCTTTTATTTATATCTGGTAACTGATATTTAATCATTACAGTGTCCTGTAAGGAGAATGGATTGTATGTGGTAGTAGTGCGGCCATCAACGGTAGTTGCCGTTACTAATGGCATCTAATGATGACTCCGACGGGCGTCTGTGCACGAGTGAATATTACCACTATCCAGTTTCTGAGCAGGGACATGTGACTGGTCAGTATGATTTTTCTACTCACACGATCTGTTTTGCTCAAATACAGAAGTTTGGCTCTGTACAGAGGGACCACCACATGCAGCCCCTGATATATTCATGTAGACAGGTTCAGATGGTGTTGCCCGTGATTGGGTTTCTAGTGACTGTGGTTCAAATGTGTCAGTTCAGTCTTCGGAGATGGGTGGTTCCACTAGAGCACTAGTGGAGAATGGATTAGTACTATGTCGCGCCGTTTCATACAGGTACTCTTCCTCCTGAGTTATTATCTCCTTGAAATGAAACTGTTTGCATTATACCACTTTTAATAACCATTCATTTACCCGATAGAGGTGTATTCTGAGTGTTGGTTAATACCTCTGAAGCAGTACATTTAGTTTGGGGCATCTGTTTTTGGAGAGCATTCAATAGCACGCGTGCCTCAGCGTAAGGAGGAGGCAGCACTGTCGGTTTCTCCAGGTTGCAGTTATGTTGGACAGAGGTGTCTTATCTTCTAGTGTAGTAGGATGTGTCCCTGGAGAAGATAGCGTCTTGACTGGCATTTGGTGTAGTAATCGGCAGAGGACTGTGTCTGAATAGAGAATTTAACTTCTCCTAAAAAACAGTCTGTCAGAAATATTTCTGCTTTATTTTTCTGCTTATTTCTTCCTTTTCTGCCCTTTCTTTCTGCAATATACCTGCTTCCTGTAGCTTTACATTTGCTTGATTCTTACTCCCTGTTGCCTGTTTTAAAAACATATTTGTCACATCGCGGTGAAGTCATCTGGTTTTTAGTTTGTCTTGTCTTATCATTTCCTGTTTTATTTTGACAGATTAACTCTCCTCTCGTTTCAGGTCACTTGCCCTTCCTCATGTGTCACCAGTCTGATTGTCTTCCCTGATTCCAGAGTGTCAGTGTCTCCCTTTGTCCTGTGCCAGTGTGTTCGTTACCAGCCTTATGTTCATGCATTCACCCTAGCCTTTCCATAGAATTACCAAGCCTTGTGTCTCAACCATAGTGTTCTCCTTCTTTTCCCCCCAACAGAGTGGTTTTGACTTGTAAAGTTTTGTCTTGTAGAAGTTTTTCATAGCCTTTGGTTTCTTCCGTTCAGAGTGATTTAGATTTCTGTAACTTTTCATAGTGCCTCCGTTTTTACAGGAGTGATTTTTTTTTCTCATTGCCTCTTTAGTAAGAGAGCATTTTTGGTTATTGATAAAGTTTATAGTCCTTTTTGTTTTCCTCCTAGAGTGAAGTGATTATTATTTTGATCATTTTAATAGTCACACTTCACCCTCTTTATTTATTGGGAGAAGTGTGTTAGACATATTTCATAGCCTATTTATTTCTCTTCCTTGGAGATTTATAAGTAGTTAAAATAAAGATCTACTTATTGAAAACTTACACTTGACAGAGTATAATTGGCCAGTTATTAGTGACATGAGCAGGCCAACCACCGTCCTTGTCATGTTATTTAGATGTGATAAACAATGTGTGTGCGTGTGTGTGTGTGTTGTATCTAATGTACCAGACCTATCTGACCTAATAGAGATGCTTTATCTGACCCAGTTATTTTGTCTCGCTATGTCATCCTAAAGTCTTGGACCATTCAAGGACATACATTGCGTTTCAATGAGTAGAGTGGAAATGTACGAACGAGGAACATAGGTTATTTAGAAAAATACAGAATATGAATACATAATGTCTAAGAACAAAGCCAATTATAACAGAGACTATCTGTTTAAGTTTCTCTGAGACTCCTGCCACATATGAGTTGCACTACAGACGAAAACTGTTGGCACCTTGACAAACTGGTTAAAAAGGCTGGTTCTGTAGTAGACAGAAGGCTAGACTCTCTCAGTGCTGTGGTGGTCCAACAGATGAGGAGGAAATTCTATTCTGTTGTGGAGAACAATAAACATCCTCTCAAGAGCATCCCAGCAGAACAGAGGAGCAGCTGCAGTGACAGTGAGAGGCTGCAGGACTGAGAGGTTCACGAGGTCCTTTGTCCCCACAGCCATAAGGCTTTTTAACAGTGACTGCTGACATGTTCTTCTCACATTTATCTATTTTTTTCATTTATTATTCTTATCATCCATCCATCCATTTTCTATACCGTCAATCCGTCGGTCAGGTAGCGGGTGGGCTGGAGCCTATCCCAGCAGTCATCGAGCGAAAGGCAGGTTGTATTCTTATATTATTGTAAATGTCTAATTTTTTTTGAGCTACTTTATTTCTCCCACTGTGGGATGTTTGCACCTTTTCTTCTTAGCTTCTCTAACAATGCGGTTTGGTCCATTGCCGATTTGACAAAGGCCCAGTTTCGGTATCATCAGGTCTGAAGAGCTTCCTTGGAGTGTTGATGCTCCTTTTTGTTGTGTGCTCACCTCATTATGTATGACAATGATATTATGTACATGTGACATTATTGTGGTTATTAACTTGTGTTTCCCTGTTCCAACAGGTATCCTTTCAATTCAATTCAATTAAATTGTATTTATATAGCGCCAGATTACAACAATTGTCATCTCAAGGCACTTAAGTAATATAGTCCAATTCAAGCCAATTGGAATTCAATTCATTGTAATCATAATCCAATTAATTAATATAGAGCCAATTCAAAAATTAATATCCTAGCTAAGGAAACCAACAGATTGCACCGAAACTTGTCTTCAGTCCAATCTCCCGTCCTGAGCGTGCCTGTGGCGACTGTGGAAAGGAACGACTCCCTTTTAACAGGAAGAAACCTCTGGCAGAACCCCTACCCCCCCACAGCAGAGGGCACACTCCAGATGTGCTCATTTCAATGGGTGTTATTTTAGATATGGAGGTCGTCGATGTAGCTGTATCTGATCATTTTTGTGTTTTCTTCAACCTGTCTGTTACACCCAAACCAGCGGTTGGGTCTTCACTGATAAATGACAGAACAGAGACACAGTTTATGCAAATGATCAGCTTTGAATAAATACTCAGTGTTCTTATGATGATCTGTTGAACTCTTACACATCAAGTCTTTTGAATGCTTTGGATACCATTGCTCCTGTCAAGGTTAGAATGGTTAAAAGTAGGCAAAGGGCGCCATGGAGAAGAGAAGAGTCAGGGCACAGAAAAGGAAGTGCCAGAGAGCTGAACGAAAATGGTGCAAGTCAAAGCTCCAGATTCATGATGAGGTTTACAGAGAAAAACTATGTGTTCAACCAGTCTTTGCATACAATAAGGGAGAGTTATTTTTCTGAAATCATAAAAAAAAACTGCAGTAACAACTCTCATTTCTTGCTTGCTACAGTAAACAGATTAACAAATCCTCCAGTTTCACTGCCTCTAGAACTCATTTCTGCCTTTAAGGGTAATGAGTTGAGGTAATATTGTCAAGTACCAGGGACTCAGGACACAGACGCAGGGTCTTTTCAGATTCAAAGGGGTTTTATTTTCAAAGCACACAGAGCACAGCAAGGCAGGGCAATCTCCAGGCAGAGCAAAAGAACGGGCTGTGGAAAACCTGAGCGCTCTCCTCAGGAACTAAGCGGAGGAGGAGCAGCTATAAAAGTTACGAACATAAAACTCTCCACGCCAGGAGGAAAACAGAAAACAAGCAAGAAAACAAAGACACGCTCTCCTAACGAGGCGGAATTAAACAAAAGACGCTCTCGAAAAACAGGAGCACTATGAAACAACTATAAACTTAAAGCTCTCCTTTAACGGAGGCGACTATGAAAGGTTGCAACGAAAAATCTCTCCTTCAAAACGGAGGAAAAACGAGGCTATGAAACTTACCGTATTGAAATAAATAAACTAAGGCTATGAATAAGAATAAAGTACAAAACATGATAGCACCAGAGGAGGAACGCTCACTGCAGGCTCGAGGAACTACGGGTTAAAGTATGGCTGGTAATGATGCTAACGGGGAGAGGCAACATACTGGCACAAGACAAGGGAAACGCAGACTATTTGAACACATAGGGACCAAGGGGAACAGGTGGAAACACTTGGGAATCAGGGAAGACAATCAGACGCAAGACATGGGAGAAGGGCAAGATACTTGAAATGTTTTCAAAATAAAACAGGAAATGACGAGACAAGACATGGAACAGAACATAAACCGTGACAAATATTCTTTAATGACAAAGTTCAAAGCATTAAAAATGAAATAATTTCCACTTGAAGCAGGTCTGAGACCAGACAGTCAAACCTTTCAGGTGCTGATGGTTTTCAAGCCAAACTGAAACATTTTCTAAATTTGAGATTAGCTCTTCTGCAACAAAATCATAAGTGTATCAGAAACATAAGCCAGAAATGGAGAATTTAACATATTAATGGCTTCATTTAATGTGTTTGCACAGCAATGGAATAAAGAGGGCATGCAGAGAAGCACTCTAACAACAAAAAGAAAAGCAAGAAAGAACTAAACTTTTTGTTGGAAGGGAGAGAAGCAACTATTTAGGTGATGAGGGAAAGCAAAAACACAGATCACAACAGGAGCAGTGACGGAGAAGGAGAGACAGAGCAGGAGGAGATACATGTCGGCTGTGTGGAAGGAGGGGGCATTGGGCGAGGGACTGCAGGAGCAACAGTAAGAGCTGAGCATGTAACCAGGATAGATGCAGAAAAGCCAGAGGAAGTGTTAAACTTAGAGGGAATTGAACTTATCTTACAGTATGACATCAAACCTTAGATTACATTGAATGTTTCCGGGACAGAGGTAACTTTTCTATGTGACACAGGTGCAACACGAACTGTAATCCATCCTGATGACATTCCGGGAGTTGAGGAATCCAAAGAAATTATTTGGGTCAAATCAACAAATGGTAAGAGTCATCCTGAGCATTTATCAAAACTCTTGACAGTAACAGTTACAGTCCTCTGTCCCTGTAACTTACTGGGAAGAGATTTACTCCATTTATTGAAGCTAGGAATAGTTCCAGAAGAAAAAGGGTTAACTGTAGTTTGAATGAAGTCCGCTCAAACAATGATTCAGCATGATGCGAGACCACCTTCATACTGGTACAGTTTGGATCTTGTGTCTACAGGCCCCAGCTCTATCACGCTTCCTCTCCTTCAGAAGGCAAAAGAACACGTCTCAGGAGAGCTCACCTTCAGGTCACCACATGAATTACACTGCACTATGTACTACAGATACACTGAAGGGCCTGACACAAACATATGAGAAACGTTTTTTCAGAGAAAAACAGACTTTGTTAAAGTTAGAACACTTATACTGGAATAAAGAGGGTTGTTGTGCAGTCAGCTGCTCACTCTCCCCCAGCATGAGAAAGGTTTTAAGATCATGAAATGCACCCCATGTGTCACTCTCCAAACCCACAGACGAACACTGGAGGCGTTTAGATGTGTTTGTGACTGCATGTGAAGAAGCCTCAGATTGGGAGAAGGTGGAGCCAGGAATAGAGTAGTCTGAGAAATGGATGCATATACTAGTCCATTAATTTGTACCACGCATGCAAAACCAAATGTACACTTTCAAGGACAGATGTGGAAGAATAAAGGTGCCATTTACTAAGAACTGTAGAACTTATGCTGCCAAAGAGTTTGTTTAAATATGCTTCAGTATCGAGCCATGGAGCACGGCATGTCTCTACAGGAGGGATGGTAGCAACAATGATCAAGGTTTTTACAGTGTATGGTTTTATTTATAATAAATGATAATATCAACATTCTGAAAAATAATTAGTCTAACATGTCAAATATGTGCAAAATATGATCCATACATATGGCCTAGGACCGGGGCAAGGACAGTTCCTGAGGCCAGAGTACCCTATTCAACGCGTTTGTATGGATTTCATTGAACTAAATAAATGTGAAGGAAAACGTATTTGCCTTGTGATAAGTGATGTTTTACCAAATGAGTTGAAGTATTTCCATGTGCACAGGCAGATGCACTCTCAACACTGGTGAATTAGGCACTCACTGGGACATGGGCAAAAGCATTAATGATGACACGATTCAATCGCTAAGTACGAGCGGCAAGGCAAAAGTGAACGTGACAGTGAGCGGTGCGAAGGGAGAGCGGTGAGTGATGCCAAGGGGAATTAATGCCCCGATGAATGCTTGGCACTCCCCACGGTAAATTCAAAATGGCGGTATCCATGACAGATTTTGGAATCCAGTGCACACATTAAGCGCATCGAATTATATGGCGCAAGGCCGTTTTTTGTGAAAATTTAAGGCTTTTAGGTGCACCTTATGGTGCGGAAAATACGGTACTTTAAAATCAACTACCATCCTAGGTACTATAGAATTAAACTAGATCATGTAGGTTAGTCAGGTGAAGTAGCTTGGCTAAAGCTGTACTTTTAGACCTTTTTATAATAACAAACAAGCTTCATGAACATTGATATAATCTTTGGGCATTTGTTACAGTTTCATCTAACGTTACAGTCTAGTATGATATCCTGCGTTGATTATACACTTACCGAAAACCAACAAGGAGAAAGTGAAGGAGGTTTGCTACTTTGAAAAAAAAACAAAGAAACTTAATCATCTTCACTGTCGTTTGACTTATTATGACGACTATGACTTACCACACTTTCATCTGCAGCGCGTTTTAATAAAAACATGTACAAGGAGGTTTGTTTAATCATGCCTCTCAGAATGTTTCAGAAATGAGTGAGGCAAGTGGCATCATATAGCGCAGCCGCACGACCATCATTATAGATGGCTGGCAGCCCTGTGCAACTATTCTTTCAAGCTCCAATACCTGGATGCAGATGGGTTGTCCCGACAACCTCATGGAGAACCGCATAATGATGCCCAGTTAGGAACAAGAGTGTATTCGCGCTTCACACAGTTTCACTTGGCTAATCCACAAACTACTGAAGTAGTCAACCAAGCCATCTGTGCGAGCCAGTTCATTAAGATATTAAGATCTCAAATTACCACAGTTCAAGTGACTGTGAGATCACCTGTCCTTGGTCATCTCAGTCATTGCAGTTCCAGAAAGTTTTATTTCTGAGAATGAGCTAGGTTACCCACCATTCCATCCTTGTCCCTTATTGAGCTCAAAACCCAACAAGGAGCTGACCCAGTGATCAGACAAGTTATCACTCAGACTAAACTTGGGAAATTGTCTCCTGCAACCCAAAAATAACTTCTGGAGCTTCCTATTCTCAGCTGAATCATTTAGAACTGTATGAAGAGGTGTTGTACAGGAGAAGGCAGGATGCAGACCAGGTGACCTATCAATTGACTCTGCCCAAAGAACTCAGACCATCTGTGCTTCATAGCTTGCAAAATGACATGGGGCATGCAGTATTGACCGAACTCTAGATGTTATTAGGACAAGGTTTTGTTGGCCTAAGACTTGAGACATTTGGACTACCTACTCGACATTCCTCGGAGATTCAGAGACAGTGAACACTGTGATAGTCATTTGGTTTATTAATTGTTTATAATCTATCATCAGCGTTTTTGTTGCAGTGTTGTTGACTATTTGATACTACATAGTGCTCTCCTCAACTTGTCTGTGTCCTCCAAGTTATTTTCCTTATGATTCTACCTCACGAATCTAGAGCTGATCCATCAGAAGGTGCATTGAGACTCCGGTTATACCATTCTAGAATTCTAGAATTTTTATATATTTATAATAGCATCTCTGTCATCCTAACTTTCATTAAATTCATTTTTGGATCTGTCAGTTCAGTTTTCTAAACGCATTTTAATCTGGTTTAAATGCTGGGAAAAAAATATAAAGTATTTCTTTTTTAATCATTTTGTGTTCGTTGCCAGCAGGTAAGTGATTATCAGCAGGGTTATTCGTGTCGGCATTGAAGTATAAATTACATAGGCTATAGACTGTTTAGACTATCATAGATAATCCAAAGGGAGAAGTCCACGCATAAAAATAATCATTTTGTGCTATTTTTTGTCAGCTGATAAATTAATTTCTCCACTCAGCTGTTTAATACCTCAACACCTTTATAATATTGCCCCTGGGAACAAGATAATTTTGCATCCAGTCTAACTGAAACTATCATGATAAGATAAAAGTGAGCTCTAGCTAAAGGCAAGGGAACAAGGCGATCCCCTGCCACATGATAAAGGTTGTAAGAAATTGTAGTATTTTACCCTTTACTATCTGTATATAGTAAGAAACCCTTAAGGAAAATGAAAGATTTTGTCATCATGATGCAGTCAGAGGACGGGTCATGCAGCCATGTCAGTTTGATCTTCTATGGCAGAAATTTGTTCACTAAACCATGTGACCGCTTCCTGGTCTATCAAACACTGTCCAAAGTTGGCTCCTCAGCCTAATAGAAGCAAAGTGAATATCTATAATATGCGTATTACTGTATGAGAGTTTTACTGAATAATAGATATTGTATTTCACTTATCTTTGTCAGCTGGAGCTTTTTCATCACCGTGGTGTGGTTTTACCAGGAAATTATATTTCTAGCTTTTCATATATGTTCAGTAACCAATACCCCCCCCCCCCATCTTGTCAGTAATTTTACTGAGCCTTTTCTCCCTGGAGCCTGTCCCTTTCATGCATGAAGAGCTTACTGAGACAGCAACAACAGACTCCCAAATGCTATTCAAAGAGGTTTGTTGTCTTTCCACACCGTAAATATCATAGTAGACTGTCACAACCAGTGGATGGGGATTGTACGTGACGTGGTGGAGAGAGGACCCAGATGCGGATATTGAAAATAAAACTTGATTTATTTAACAAAAAAGGAACAAAAAGCATGGCTGAGCCGGTTAACAAAAAATCTAAACTGTGGAACAAACAAAACACGACTAAGGCTGTGGGGAAAAAAAAGAGGCAAAAACCAAACCTGACAAAACCTGATGAACATGGAACTCGAGGAAAGGTAAGGTGAGGTGAGGATTTTGCCCTGAACTGAGGGGAACCTGGAAACTAAATACTGTGGTGAGGTGATTGGAGATGGGGTGCAACTGTGAAACAAGGACAGGTGACTTGAGTGAACCTAAATGTGAAAAGGAAATAACATGGCAAGACATAAACCTAAAACAAGACATGACATAAACAAGAGCCAACAAGCTCTCATTATTATCTAAATAAACTGTGGGAAGGTCATTACTCTGTCATCTCTCAGGCATTTGATGGTGAGCCAAGAAATGATGTACTTACAGTAGGTCATGACATGAGACATTGTCCTGCATTGAAATTATGGTCTTTAACTATTCTGCTGTATCACTGCTTGAAGGAAAAATTTCACAGATATTGACATAGAAGTAGAACTAGTTCTTCTATAGCAGACCGCATTAGTAGTTAGAACATAGACATTATAAAGAGTAGATGCCACATCGACCATTGGGGCGCAAGAAATACGACCGCTATCTCGGACCAGTCATCCCACCCACAGACAGCAGATTATTCAAGATGCCAGAGCACTGTATTCCTGTGCAAATCGGCAGACTATTACGAACAGGGGTCGGGGGATTACTTTTCACAAGTAAGATTCAACATTATTATTGGTTGTATTTTGTGACTAAAATATTATCGTACTGTATTTATGTCCGCCACCGAAATCACAGCCAGCAAACGTTAAGCTAGGCTATGTTTATAGCCTGTGTTCACCCGGCTATTAGGCCATCTCAGACTTTATAAATGATATATTCCATAACACAGGCTTAGATTACAACTGACACAAAAATACTATTGTAGAAGTAATGCAAATATTGTCGATATAACATTATTTGCATTATCATTATTTGCAATTTAAATCTTACACAGTTGACACAGGCTGTCTTAGTCACATGTAATTCTTTCATCCTAACAAAAGTAAGATACCTCTCATGTCTCATACCTACCCCACTTATTTCAAAATACAGACAAGAGAACATCTGACTGTAGAATAGTTTGCAACTTCCTTACAATTTCAGCAGCTTTGTGTTATTATCAAGAGCTATGCGTCAAAATGGGAGTCTTGTTGACCCTAACCCTCTTAAGAAATTTGAAGGAAGAAAATTGGAAGAAGGAAGAAAATAAGCTTGACCTTTTTAAAATGTTTTTGTGTTGACTTTCTCGATTCTCCCGTTTTTATTTGGAAGGTTTCCCAAAGACAAAGATATGAGGAAGAAGTGGGAAGTTATTTTGAGGAGGGAAGGATTCACTGCAAGCGAGTCATAAGGCCGCACCACATTGCCAAACTCACCTCTGTTGACCTGCAGAAAGGGAGGATGAGAAAGAAGCTCTGCAAAATAGTCCTCTTTCAGGGCTTTCAGCTCATTTAAACTTTCATGAGCAATTAAACTTTCATAGTAATTGTATAATGATTAAATTGTATTTCGGTGTATTCTGCTTTCGGCAACAATGGTTGATACCATTCATACCAATAAAATCAATTTGAAAAATCTTGATATAGAAATACATTTTTTTGAGATATATGTAGATATAGATATTTATTTTTTTCTTATACATATAATTTTTTGTCTATTGTGTTTTATCTTATATATGGATGTATAACATATTATTTCTTTATTTTTCAACTTATTAAAATTGCTGAGTAGTACAAGATCTGCTTCTCTATCATATATTAGTGTTTTTATATAAGTGTGTGTGCATATTATTATATTATATATTGTGTGTCTTTTGCAAAATAGCCTACCTATCATACATAACATATATCACATACCAGAATATTCAATTACTGTTATAATAAAGTATGCTGAATCATTTGTCCGGTATCATGCCTACATGTGTGAGGTTTGCAGAAAAAACCCCCTGTGAAAATTAGTTTTGTATTCATGGAGTTATGACTCATTAAATGCGGTGAGACTTAACTGCACCTGCCAGACAGATTACACTGGGTGGAGCGGGTGACCGGTCCAAGATGGCAGCCCCACGGCTTGTCAGTGCCAGTAGGCTGTAGCGGTTGATGCGGCGTCTAGTCTTTATATGTCTAATGAAGAATTGTTCACGTTATAAATGTCATTGATTCATGCTTTTGCTTTGAAGTGGATGTTTTATTTTGAAGACAGTGGAATGCAGTTCCTTTTCCTGCCTCACTTTAGCCAATTCACATTATGTTTACTGCGTGACTACCGTACCACTCAGTGGGTCTATATTATGAGATCAACTCGATTATAGCTATAGTTATGCTCCTTATCTGAACAAGGGTAATTATCCTTGGATATATGGCACAAAGCATGTCATACCCCAGTACGATAGGTGCCGCTGTACCCATTTCAACTATCGCTAATAGAGCCACTTCCTGTTGACGTCTTCACCACAACAACAACAAACTCAGGCATTCAGAAATATGGTGAACGCAGAGCGAGATGAAGCTGCGTCCCTCTACATCTGTGATGAGCAGGTTATGACACAAACGCTATGCACAACGGCGCATTCTCCATCGCGTTGTTTGTTTCTTTCCGACGGCGGCGACAACAACGGCAATATCGTCTCCTTCGACTTCTGGGTGACGATCCCGGGAAAAAATGTCGAGCATGTGCAGAACACTCAATACGATCCACTGTCGTCTATGTGCACGTTCAGTGGGCATTTTGATTGAGTCATCTTGGGGTCTTAATTCTATCGCGAGTAACCCGATCCGATTTGATCCGTTTTTTAGTCAGATTAAAGGTGTCTACATGAACTGAATACCTCAATCTTATTGTAATTTAGCAATTAATCTGATCTAATGGCACTCATGTAACCGCACTGACGGACGATGTAAATTGTGTTGGTAAGAAAGTGAAAAGAATGTGTACATGTTACTCACCTTTTCTGATAGTGTTGTGTTGCTCCTGGTGTATAATTGCACTCCTTAAAATGTCCGTTTTCAATTGTTAGAAAGATTGCGAATTAGCATCTTTAAGCTTACAGAGTTGATGAGTGTCCTATGAATGTCAGTCTTCATATTACTTTCGGTTTACATGTGTGTGCTACATCATTAAGTTTAAAGAGCATTAATAAATGTTATGTGATTGACACTGATATAAATTAAGTTTATTTACTGGGATTGTTTATTTACAGTATTCAAGTTACAGGAGTACACAATGATAAATCAATTTACTTTATTTATTTTATACACATTTCAGAAAAAATTGTACCTGAACGTATCACTGCACAGTAAAACTCTTACACTCCACTGATGACCCGTGTGCTTTCTGGCAGAAGCCCTGCAATGGTCAATTTGGCAAAAATCAGCAGCAGAGAACAGGTCAACATTTTAAATAGGAAAACAAAATTGGATAAAGGTAACAGTAGCCTTTATCCAATTTTGTTTTCCTATTTAAAATGTTGACCTGTTTTTCGAAAAATCTCCAGAAGAGAGACTATTTATGACTTTGAAAAGTGGAAACTACTGAGCCTGAACACCTCTGAGACACTGGTCTAACTAGGTAGTGACAGTGAACCAGCGATAGGGCGTTGGCAGTATGTTTTAAAAAAATCAGACCGGGTTCTGATCCAATTTGTTGTTTCTTCTGCTATAATCTTGGTGAAATAACTGGATGGTCTGACATTTCTTGTAGAGTTCATGTTTCAGCAGATCAGAGTTGTTCAGGCTTCAGAATAAAAATAAAAATAAAGTTATTTACTCTTCTTAGTTTATATATGGGAGGGGAGGATAATTTTGAGAAACATTTTATTCAGAAAAATTACCACACAACAGTGTGAAAAAAATTAAAACTGTTGATTCTTGTGTTGATAAATCTTACACTTTTAATTCCGATACCAGTTCAACAGAAAACATGAAATATCACAATATGCTGTCAAGATGTCGGGTAGATTAAGCCACTCTCGACCCTCTCGCCATTTAACGAAGCAACCCGGCTCAATGCAGCCCCCAACCATAGTTTCGGGGGACGATGGATTTAGAAAGTGACCCCTCGGCCTGGGAGCTCTCCTCAGCCGGGAAAATGCTGCTGTCCACCATCCAACCAGCAATGTCAGATCTTGTTTCATCTTCTGTTATATTTTTTCTCTGAATTTTTTGTTGTGGTCCTGTAAATATGACGATATGCTGCTCTGGATTCTTTAAATTTTTTCTCCATTTGATCTAAGCTTTTGTTTTGGCGCAGATGACGCAGACAGGAAGTTGTACTTGTGAAACGCAAGTAAATCCGGTTGGTTTTCAAAATAAAACTGCTTTCTGCAAGTGCGACGCCTCTGACACGCTCCCGGTAGATCAAAATCACAGCACAAATCCAATGAAAATCAAAATGAAAATGAACACGGACCCTTTGTATTTTGGCTGCTAATAATTACGATGTAATGGTGAAATTTGGATGTGGGGGGTAAATTGTGTCCCCACCGAGGATAAAAATAATTCAGCAGAGGGTAGGACATGTTTAACCAGAGGGGGGAAAATCCCCTCCATCCCAACCGGCAAATCACACCCTGCATATATGTATGTGTGCGAGCAAAGTAAAATAATCATATACTGTATATATGAAATATTAAAAAAGTCGGTCCATACTTGTCTTCATGTAGCAAAGCCTCACAAGAAAACATAAAATGAGTATGTTTGTCAACATTTCTCAAAAATTCTAGACAGATTACAATAAAGCCATACCAATTGTGAGATGGTTAAGTCTTTCATTTTTTGATTACCTACAGTTTTTTGCAATGTAGCCTTGCGATAATATTACACCAACCTGTAACAATCTGTTCACTAATATTTGGGCATCACCATATTCAAGATAAGCATGTGATAACACAAAAAGTCAGGAGCAATTTTTTTACTCTACTAGTAATTTATTTTAATTATACCATTAGTTTCTTTTTTTTTATCTGAGCCTCGTGGCCCATTTATGCTGTCAGACCCTGTTGCTTGAGCAACAGCAGTAAACCCTTGTGGTAAAATGGCCCTATGTGTACATTATCATACGTCACTTTAAAAACGTCACATTTTAGGTATACTGAGCCTTAACTGTTTCTTGATGAAAGTTAAGAGAGTCATATAGCCTCTTATCCATCCATCATCTGCCGCTTCTCCGGGAATCGGGTCGCTGGGGCAGCAGCGTGAGCAGTTACATCCACTTCCTCCAGCTCTTCCGGGGGGACCCCAAGGCGTTCCCAGGCCAGCCGAGAGACATAGTCTCTCCAACGTATCCTGGGTCTTCCCCATATAGCCAGCCAGGAATTCAAAACCCCATACCTATCAATGAACACAACAACAGTCCCTTTACACAAATATAAGGATGGAATTTGTTTGTCTGAAAAAAACTCACCTTTTGTTTGCATTTAAATAAAAGTAGGATCTCCCAGTCTGTAGTAACCTTTCCTTTCACGTTTCACATCTAATCCTATGGTAATTGGCACCATGAATATTTGGGCACAAATCAGACACCATCTTAATTTATTCACTGTCCTCCTCAGACGGACTCCATTTGCAGTAATGATTTATTTTTCCGCCCTGTGATGAACTGGCGACCTGTCTAGGGTGTACCCCGCCTCTTGTCCAATGACAGCTCAGATAGGCTCCAGTCCCCTGTGACCCTAAATTGGATTAAGCAGGTATAGGAAATGGTTATTTGTTTTTATTTATGAATAAAAAAAAGTTATATTTGTTTTTAAAAATACATTTATTTTTCCCCTTTTGAAATAGACCCTTGATTCTATTCTTTAAAGAAGAGTGGCCTCCACTATATGTAGATGACCTCTTGGCTAGTTCTTAGCAGTTGTGTGCAAACTTTAACCTGAATAGCTCAGACATCCTTAGAAATCATGTCTATTCCTTGAATATGTAGTATTAATGATCGCATCTTCCATTGATATTATTGTTAATCTTAGATATTGTTAACTATTTAATTTAGTAATTTAGGCATTTTTATTTTTATTTTTTAAAACATCTGTTGTAATGCTTAACGATGTCAATGATTAAGTTGTTTATATGTGAGAGAAGCTGATTGAGCTTTCCAAAGCCCAAAGAATAAGATCCCAAATCCAGATGATTTGAAGAGGAGACTTCAGGGATGCGAGCAGGATCAAAACAGAGAAGGAAACATGGAAATAACTATAGCAAAGCTAGACTGACCGGGAAAGCACAGGAGGCAGATGCAGGGTTGTATCAATAATAGTATTTTATATATACAATAATTACTGATAGTCTCTTTTGCAGAGCAAAACAATGGGCTATAAATTCCTAACACACTCTCCTCAATATCTATGAAGAGGAGAGTGTGACTATAAAACTTATCAAACGAAAATCCTCGCTAGGAGGAAAAAACAAAAGCTATAGAAATTTTACAATTTAAACTTACTCCTCTCTGAACCGTTGGAGGCGCTATAGAAAATTAACAAAACAAAAACAGAAAGAGACTCCTAATGGAGTTGCTATAAACTTTAAGGATATAAATGAAAAACACTCCGCTAACGGAAATACTATGAGCATGAAAAAACCAACAAAAAAATCACTAGGGTTAAATCTATGACTATCGAAAAGGTACAACAGAAAATCACTCTGAAAGAGGAACGCATTAATAAACAAGCACTATGGGTTACTCAAGACTGTGGAGGCTAGAGTGAGAACGCTTTGAAAGACAAATTCAACACACTGGCAACCAGACAAGGGGAAGACGCAGACTAAATACACATGAGGATCCCAGGGAAGCAGGTGGAAACATTTAGGGTGATCAGGGGAGACACTCAGACACATGACACGGGAGGAAGAGCAAGTTATCTGAAACAAGAGGAATGGTTAATACTTCAAAATAAAACAGGAAGTGAGAAGACAAGGTATCAAAAAACTAAGGGTGTTTACGAGACCTGACATAGACTTGCAAAGCTCCAACCAGACATACAGAGATGCCGTAGATGTGCTTGAAAACTCTTTGACTAGACTCATATGTTCTGGTCGTAACTCTTCTTCACAACAGGTATACAACAAAACATTTTAATACCTGGTTTAAAGATTAGTGGTTCAGATATCCAGCCAACAGTTTGCAACTTCTGCTGCTTCAGTTTGGACAATCTTTTTAACCCTCTGAGTCTTGTAAATCTTTCAAATATGTCAACGTAACATTAGTTACCAGTAAACTGTGAGGGATGAAGATTTGGCATTTTGGGTTAGAAAAGATATTCCAAAGTTTTCTTATTAGAAATATTTCATTTATGATGTATTATTTATAGTTCAAGACTGATCCAATGGCGCTTCAGTCACAAACCCCAGCCAAGATTTTAATTCAATAAGTATCTATCTCTCCTTCAAATAGTGTGAATTTACAACTGAGCATCTCTGTGCTCTCTGCTACGTCTGACTACCCCTATGCGAACCCCACAGCTACCACTTAGTCTGTCCACAGTAGCAGAATATCTATCAGCATTATGAAACCAAACCTTTGATCAAAGGATTTGGGATTATCGAGAACTTGCAATTTAGAATTAAAAGGAGGCAGCTGATTGGTTGAACTGCTAAAACCCGTTTCAGCTGACAAAGTAGATAAGGCTTAAGAGGAGTGCGGGGGAGAAATACACAATGCCAATTTCATCTGTGTGTGTGTGTGTAAAAGAGAGAGAAAGAGCAGTGATTGCTTTAAGCAGTTTCTATAATAAAGCAAACCATCTCTCCTTTTTTCTAATGTAACTCTAATGTCATCAGAAAAAGTAAAAAAAAAAAGAAATTTACCCAAAATGTAATTGGTTGAAAACCTTATTAAGATCAAGATGATGCACTTTTGTATTAGGTTATTACCCAAACACAGCATCTCACTGAGCTGTTTGAAATACCCAAACTGATTAAAGAGTGTTAGCACCTTCTGTGGCATTATTCTAAATGCCACAGTTTTAAGTGTAACAGCAGAGAAGATCTTGACACCTGATGGTGAAGTGAATGGACTAACGAAGTACTTGTGCTGTCACTGAATGTGTAAGAATCCTCAAAATGGAAAGAGAGGCAGATGTTTGATGCAGGGCCTGAACCACATCAGTGCAGTCTAATAGGATGGTTGAAGCTCTGCTGAGGGCCTGCTGGTCTTTAACAGCAAATCAACATGCATTCATCAGTAACCCTGAATAGTATTGATTGATTACATGTCTCCTGTTTGGCTCTTTTCTGCTTACAAGTAAAGTATCGGGCTGGAAAATGATTTTCCAAAATCTGGTTCTTGATTGGCCTACATTTTCTCTAAAAGCATTGGAGAAATAAGTATACATAGTATAGTATACATATATCGCATTTATAAGTAGATCACACATAATTCACAAGACATCACTGAATACATTTTCTTTCACCGAACATGTTAAAAAAATGATAATATTGACTAACTGAATTATACGGGAGTTTGCATGTTTGTGCAACATGTGTATGTGTGGGTTCTCTCCGGGTACTCTAGGAATCTATGTAAGTGTGCATGGTTGTGTGTCTCGATTGACTCTCTGTGGCCCTGTGATGGACTGGTGACCTGTCCAGGTGTACCCCGCCTCTCACCCAATGACAGCTGGGATAGGCTCCAGACCCCCTCGATCCTGAATTGGATTAAGTGGGTTTATAAAATGAATGGATGGATCTTGGCTGGCATATATATGTATATATATATTTACATATAGATTTAGGTGCTTCTGTCATGTCTGTCATGTCTTCAGTTTCTTCTGCCCTGCCATCAGCTTCACTCAAGTCACCCGTTTCTCTCCTCAGCTGCACTCAACCACTAATCACCCTCCCTCGGTATTTAGCCTCCAGATTAGTTCATGTTCATTGCCAGATTCTCATTGTCACCCAAGCCAAGTCACCAATGCTGTATCAGGTTTGTCCATGTCAGGTTTTCATTTCAAGTTTTGTTTTGTCAGTTTTTCATAGTCATAGTTAGGTTTTTGTATTCCGGCTCCGCCTCGCTTTTTGTTAGTTTTTGTTTGGATTAAATCAAGTTTTCTTGAATATCTGTATTCAGGTCCTCTTTCACCACCATGCCACACAACCCTACGTGACAGCTTTATTCTATTAATTTATTTTTATTTCTTCCCCTTGTCCTGTTCAGCATTATGGCAACAGAATTGTAATCTGAATGTTTTCTGCCAAACAATTAGCTTTGCCAAGGGAAACTTTATGAATGTAAAGCTCCCCTTGATTAAATACTTTACTTTGCGGTAAGATGTATTACATAATTTCCTGTTACCTTATTTGTGTACCGTAGAATTTCTTGCTCTTCCTGGACTACTAATAATCACCTTATTTCTTCCTATAATTTACCATAAATTCCAGACTATAAGCCGCACCCTGTAATTTTAAAAAGAAAATAAATTTTGTACATGTATAGGCTGCACCCGATTATAAGCCGCGAACATTGAACTTTGTAATATGAGATATTTCCACAGAAAGATGTTACATGTAAGGATTTTTAAACTTTTAATTAAATGCATATGGTAACGTAAACAAATACATACTGCAAAAGCTTTTTTTCCCAAACAATGCCTGTAACACCAATGGGTTTTAACTTAAAACCTATCGCTAACGCACAAATATGTGGTGTAAATGCTTTTCTTCCGAACAGTGCCTGGCTGTTTTTATTTTTTTATTTTACAAAACAAAAAGTTTAGTCCTTTCTTGCTTTTCTTTTTGTTGTTAGAGTGCTCCTCTGCATGCCCTCTGTATTCCATTGCTGTAAAACACATTAAGATCACTGTTTATTGTCATGTTACAATTGTTACAAGTTACACAAAATGACTCTCTGCATTAGACCCATCCAGTTTGGCACCTGTTGAACACACATGCACAACCTTTCTGTTTAATTGGATTAATATGTATCTGCAGGCTTAGAAACTGCTAATAGTGTTGATATATTACTCCACTTGTGCAACTCTCTGGTCACATAAAAACAAACTTTGACTTGTTATGACTGATTCACTGAAGCTGTCTTTAAATTTCTCTTTAAGAAAACTATTGTTTGATATCTGACTCACGTAGCATATTTCATTGCTGTGTTTTTGTGAATATCCTAAAACTCACTTTAACCCGTTCTGTAAAGCACTTTACAGACTTTGCTGCTGATAAGATATGAGATAAATGCTGTAATCTCTGATGAATATAATATCAGTTTCTAAGTACATAAGTTTTAGGGAAGTTAGTCAATCAGAAGTAATGAAGCCATTAATATGTTAAATTCTCCATTTCCGGCTTATGGTTCTGATAAACTTATAATATTGTTGCAGAAGAGCTAATCTCAAATTTAGAAAATGTTTCTGTTTGGCTTGAAACCATCAGCACCTGAAAGGTTTGACTGTCTGGTCTCAGACCTGCTTCAAGTGGAAATTGTTTCATTTTTAATGCCTTGAACTTTGTTATTAAAGAATATTACCTCAACTCATTCCCCTTAAAGGCAGAAATGAGTTCTAGAGGCAGTGAAACTGGAGGATTTGTTGATCTGTTTACTGTAGCAAGCAAGAAATGAGAGTTGTTACTGCAGTTTTTTTTTATGATTTCAGAAAAATAACTCTCCCTTATTGTATGCAAAGACTGGTTGAACACATAGTTTTTCTCTGTAAACCTCATCATGAATCTGGAGCTTTGACTTGCACCATTTTCGTTCAGCTCTCTGGCACTTCCTTTTTTAGTGCCCTGACTCTTCTCTTCTCCATGGCGCCCTTTGCCTACTTTTAACCATTCTAACCTTGACAGGAGCAAAGGTATCCAAAGCATTTAAAAGACTTGATGTGTAAGAGTTCAACAGATCATCATCATTAGAACACTGAGTATTTTCAAAGCTGATCATTTGCATAAACTGTGTCTCTGTTCCGTCATTTATCAGTGAAGACCCAACCGCTGGTTTGGGTGTAACAGACAGGTTGAAGAAAACACAAAAATGATCAGATACAGCTACATCGACCTCCATATTTATCCAAACACTTCAAGAAAGCAGTGAGTTCTTTAGCTTGCTTATTATGGGCTACATCCACGTGCACATTCAAGTCCCCAGTTATGAGTAAACAGTCAACAGCAGTGCACACAGCTGAAAGAAATTCAGTAAAATCATTCTGCGGTGATACAAAGTATTCAAGATCGTTTTATCTCCATTATAAATAACACATGCTCAAATTAAGGAAAAAAAAACTAAGTGTCTTATCTTGTGAGTGGGTATATTGGCCCTGAATATGGCACAAAGATCCTCGCCACTCTGGTTTTGTCATGTCATCTCTCAGTTAAACACATAAAATCAAGATTGTGAGAGGAAAGTATCAAAGCACTGTTAGACAGGAAAAAGTCAGAAAGCTGTTGGTATACAACTTTTTCTAGGACTTTGACTAAGAATGGCTGGTTTGATATGGAAATGATAAAAATCTCAGCTTGTAAAACATCTTTTGCTCAGACAGTTTTTCCTGTGAAAGGAGTAAAGATTTGAAATGATCTGTTTGCTTATCTGAGATCTTCTGAACTTTAACTCTTTCAGAGAGCTGTTAAATCTTAATTCACAAACTTGTACTAATGTCTAGTTTTAAACCTTGTGTTTTTAACTAGATTTACTTTATACATTACTTTTGTCTTCCTTTTCTAGGATTGGGCAATGTTACCATGTTCAAATCTCCCTCAAAACCAGATTTCTTTTCTCATCTGTCTAAGTATTTAATATTATCTGGGTTTTTTGAAACATGATTTTAGCACTCCCACTTAACTCCCTGTTCGCTTTAAAATAGGTATTCCCCATATTTTTCCTCCTGCAGCTCATAAATTTTCGGTGGAGTTAATCTGAGTAAAAGTCAATGAAACACTACTTCTGTCATTTGGCAACAACCAAACTCTAATGTTCACTTCAACTCAATCCGAACTAGTCAGTGAAACGTTACTCCTGTCGTTACCAGCAGCAACATCAACACACCATCAACAGCTGTTTCACACTTTATACATACATAGCAAATATGACAACACTGCAGCAACAGACAAACAAACAAACAAATAAACAGACAAACTGTAGTAAAGTGAGAGATGCAGGGCCCCACAAGCATCACGCTGGTCAGGAGGTGTACAGAGTACAAGTTGACTTTTATTAACTCATCCAACGTAGCCTTTTAACAAAGGGAAAATGGGGTGTTACTCTTCCCATAGCACATAAAACATACCCCCTTCCAACCTGACAGAACAAATCCCAACAGACATATATACTCTGATAGGCCTCCTCTCCAGTTCAAACGAGCCTATCAGAGCAGATCTGGGGATAAGAGGACAGACATCATTAACAATGAAATCATACAAATCTTAATTTGTTTGTGCCAACAAATACAAATTAACTCCTGCAAAATAAAGAAAGAAAATATAGTGCATTCAAAACTAATCCACAAAATGTACAACATAAATAATTCAACTTAATTAACTGAAAATATTTCCACCCATTTTGTCTACCAATCACAACAATCCCCACCTCTTTCTGGTCTCCATAAAGGAAGACCTATAGAGGCGAGCTCCCTCTTTGAGCCCATGCCCAGATGCAAACAGGACTGGAGAGACCAGGTGACAAAACACACCGCTCCACACCTACAATCCGACCCAGCATACAGTGAGAAGGTTAGCACTTCCTCACACAAACAAAGATGGATTTACTTCTCTCTGAAGAAAAATTCCATTTCTAACGTGTGGCGCAGAGTTATTTATTCCTGTAGTCTTCTCACACAGACTATGGACTCACTCACCTTTACTGACTGGTTTTATGTTACTTATCATGGGCTAATCCAACACAACTATACAGTCTTAAGCGAAAGGCTACGCACTCTGGTACTAAACTGCACTCGAAATAGCAATGTTTTTCCTTTAAAAAATAGCAATTAGTTAAAGGCCGCTTGGCTACTAAGCTGCAATTGCAAAAATGCTCTATTATTTGTAAACGTCTTAATTAAATGAAGTAACTGAATTAGTCAGTAAAACATTACTCGTGTCATTTCACAAACAACAGTATGACTAACTGCACAGTCTGCAGCAGCTGCTTTACCACTTCAACAATTTAACTTCATTGGTAATCAATCTTTGGCTAATTTTATTTTTGCCTTAGTTAATGACACTATTTCTCGCCAACAATAGTAACACAAAGGGATCATACCACAAATCCACTGGTAGGTCCCCATCAATAAACAGTAAAGGAGCAAATCCTCTTGTGCCAAAAAAATTAAATAAAAACTTTAACTGAACAAAAACAAACTATTTAATGTGGTTTGCTGAATATTAGATCTCTCCTTTTAAAGTCTCTGTTAGTGAATGATTTGATTTGTGATCATCATATTGATATATTTTGTCTTACAGAAACCTGGCTGCAGCAGGAGGATCACCCATCCATCCATTTTCTATACCGTCAATCCGTTAATCGGGTAGCGGGTGGGCTGGAGCCTATACCAGCAGTCATCGGGCGAAAGGCGGGGTACACCCTGGACAGGTCGCCAGTCCATCACAGCAGGAGGATCATGTTAGCATTAATCAATCAACTCCCTCTGACTATTTAAATGTTCACGTTCCTCGAACCACAGGCAGAGGAGGAGGAGTGGCAGCCATCTTCAGATCAGGGTTTTTATCCCAGTTAGTGCTGAGTATAGATAAAGTCATTGTAGTGGGTGACTTTAATATTCATGTAGATGTTGAAAATGACAGCCTAAATATTAACTTTAATTCTATATTAGACTCTATTGGATTTTCTCAAAGTGTTCACAGACCTACTCACTGCCTTAATCATACCCTTGACCTTGTGCTGACTTATGGCATTGAGAGTGAACAGTTAACAGTGTTCCCTCATAACCCTGTCTTGTCTGACCATTTTTTAATAACTTTTGAATTTACATTACTTGACTACACGGTTTCTGAGAAGAATTCTACATATAGAAGGTATCTATCAGAGAATGCTGTAACCAGATTTAAAGAGTTGATTTCATCATCCTTTTCTTCACTGCCATGTGCTGATATGACAGAGGACGGCTACCTAAATTTTACTCCACTAGAACTTGACTCTCTTGTTGACAGCACTATAGCTTCAATGCGTACAACACTGGACAATGTTGCCCCTCTGAAAAGGAAGGTAATCAGTCAGAAGAGGTTGGCTCCTTGGTATAATTCACAGCTGCGTGCGTTAAAGCAGACTGCAAGAAAGCTGGAGAGACAGTGGCGTTCCTCTAATTTAGAAGAGTCTCAATTAGTCTGGAAAGATAGTTTAATAACGTATAAGAAAGCCCTTCATAAAGCTAGAACTGCTTATTATTCATCATTGATAGAAGAGAATATGAATAATCCCAGGTTTCTTTTCAGCACTGTAGTTCTGATGAGAACGAACAGGAGAGATTATATTTCTCCTATATTTAGCTTCTCTTCATTGGCTCCCTGTTAAATTCCGAATAGAATTTTAGATTCTTCCTCTCACATTTAAAGCTCTTAAAGGGGAACTCCGGTATTTTCAAACCTAGACCTTATTTCGTTCATCTACTCACCAAGAACAGTTTGGCGAAAATTGGCGTCCTTCGGAAGATATTTAGATCACTTGCGATCCGTGTATATCCATATAACGGGAAAGAGCAGGGCATAGAAAATACATTATCTGTCTTTATTTCACCAATACTTTAAGCCAAATGAATGAACAAATGTGTACTATTGCTCTGTTAGCTCATAGGTGCTGTTATGTGGCTCGACATATATGCTTTTTCAGCATTGGTGTCAGTTTGAAAGAGCTCAGGCTCTGGTGGTGTTGGTCCCATTTTGACGTAAAGTGGTTCATGCGTACATTTTATCAGACTAGAATGAAAAAAATTTTCTAGAAATGCAAAATTACCTTTTGGAAACATATCATTACATCTAACCATGAAGGTGCATCTTCTGTATATAGTGTAGATTTTATAAAGCTGTGTTTAAAAGAGGTCTAACTTATGACTGCAGTTATCAACAAAAATATAAAGTACTGTATGTTAATAACATCATACTTTAGAGGGTGAAGAAATAAGAAAATTGTCCTCATTCAATATAGAACAGAGTGATTTTTACCACATATAGACAGGATTGGTGGTGCAAGAATATGTCATGTTCTGATGACTTGCCTGTGGTACAACCATCCTCATTAGACCTTACCTTAATTAAAGTGCTATTGTCAGAATACTGCCATTGGAAACAAAGTGGATGCTTAGCAAGTAATGCAATTTATTTGCATTTGCCAATTGAAGCTGAAGGCAGCAAGTATAACTGTCGCTGATACAAACAATTTAAGGCTGGTTGGAACAGTATCCTTATGGTACAAATGATGCTATGGTAAGCTGGAGCATTCATTTTTGTGGCAATCTTGGCTGATATTTTTCTCAGGATCATTTGGACCACCCAATAGACTCACCGACATGTTTTGTTGGTTACAAATTCCAATAAATGCTACAAGATATCACTGCATCCTACAAACTGGACTTTCACCTTGTCATAATAGAGAAGACACATGCGGTGGCCCAGTTCCGTTAACTGTCCCTACAATTACTGCTGTGGCAGTGGACCAGCATGCACAGAAGCAGAGTCTTCCCTGAGTGGAATGCTGCCATCCTGATTACACCACAGCCAGAGACAAATATGTCAACAAGATGGGGCTGATCGGATTGTAGGACATTTGTTTTGCTTGTGTCCTCTGCCACAGCATCCTGATGGTCTTATCATAACAGTAACATGGGAACATCCATTCCTGCTTCAGCTCCCTAGTCAGGCATGGTACTGATAAATATAATCCAGAATCTAAGAATGAAAGGACACAACAGTCAAACCTGTAAATACCACTTCTGTCTCCTGCTCTGTTTGCAGAATGCATACATTGAAGTTATGCCTTTTGTCAAAATGAGCCTATTTGGATGTGTATGTTATGAAGACTGTTTCAATGAAAGCTCGATGATTTTTGCCAGTTTGCTGATAATATGGATTATCTGTCTATTTTAGCCCAGCATTCTTTTTCTTCCTATCCTTCTTGCTCATACATATACACATACACATGCATACACACCTCTGCATGTTTTCCTCACAGTGCATGTGGCCTCTGGCTCAGCTCTCCAATGTGGATTATAGCTCTCTCGTGGCTATCATGATCTTACAAACAACATTTGTCAGCCCATTTATCACTGCTCCCCCCCGGTTGTCCACTCTTGTCTATTCATCTGTGCTCTCTTTCTAAATCTCTGCCTCGGGGGTAAAAATGCAAGTTACCTCTGTAACTGAAAATAAACTCCAAAAGTCCCCTTTGATATTTGTGCAAATCTCCAAATGTTAACTGTAATAACTAAAGCTTGACTGGCTCGTCAGCACTTATTGTATTCCTTAGTAATAAGACAGAAGGCAAGCACCTTGTATAAAAGCTGGGGTTTCATTATATATAGTTTTCAATAACACTTTAGCAAATGATTATCCACCTGCGATCAAATCTTATATACTGATGTTGTAGCAAAGAGATATTGGGCAGTCCAGAGCCAACTCGGGCCAACAAGGTACACGTGAACTGTATAAACACTTTGATACAAATCAGTGCCTAAAAGGAATGAAGCACTGATTTGTATCAAATCTGTGCTTTCAATGGACACCAGGGTTAGTCTGGTTTCTTGGGACAAATAACAGGCTAACCTTAGAGCCTGGTCATTTGCCTCAGAGTGTGGTGTGGTTGCCCCCAGGTGAAATTCCAAGCTTCTCAGTCTAATGGCCTCTAATGCATTGATATTTCAACAGCCGTCTCCAAATAAGAATTGACCCAAGTATAGCTCTCAGAGAAGGTTAAAGGAAAAAGACTGAAAAGATGTGCTGATAAAATTATTCCTAAACAAAAGGACCAACAATAATTGAGAATATCAAAACTGAAAGAGCTGCCAAGTCCAATTTGAGAAACAGATATATGGGTTGGAGGCTCTCTCACAGAGCCCATTACTTATGTCATTTTGTTCATGTATAAGCTCCTTGTTTTGGTATGGAGAGAAAGTTGGAGAAAGTCTGTGTTAGTATACCTGGCAGCGGAGCAGAAGATTTAAGGGAAACTCCTTCTGTAGCAAAGTTAGCATCAAGATGCTCAGATCAGCAAAAGCAAGGTTACATTTAAGCAGTGACCACATATGAAATCATAATGATGACTCAAGTGTCCTGGTTGAAGTCTCATGGTGTCGTCTTCTCTCTATTTAAAAAACAGTAGTAGTAGTAATATGTACTAGACAGTGATTTGTCAAAAAAACAGGAAAAAAACAGAGAAGTATTTAAGATGAGCAGAAGTTGACCTCTCTAACAATGTAATATATGAATAGGCCTACTACAGTGTACTTGAACTAACAACTAGCAAGGTCATCGATCTGCCTTCATCAGAGATGTGCTTGAAGAATTAGATCTGGGTCTTTTTCAGAACAAAGCTGAAACAACACTATAGATATTTGAAGTACTCCAATCAGCTCAGAGAATCACATTATTTGTTGATAGATTGAAGGGCCAAGTCAACAGTCTTGTACTACTGTTGTTTTGGATTGTAAGAGTGCAAACTAGTGAACAATGCAGGTCGCGGGGGCAGCAGCTTGAGCAAAGAAACCTAGACGTCCCTGTCCCCGGCCACTTCCTCCAGCTCTTCCGGGGGGACCCCGAGGCGTTCCCAGGCCAGCCGAGAGACATAGTCTCTCCAACGTGTCCTGGGTCTTCCCCGGGGTCTCCTCCCAGTGGGACGTGGGACCACCTCCCCATCCTAACCAGATGCCACCTCATCTGACTCCTCTCAATGCAGAGGAGCAGCGGTTCTACTCCGAGCCCCTCCCGGATGACTGAGCTTCTCACCCTATCTCTAAGGTAGAGCCCAGACGCCCTGCGGAGGAAACCCATTTCTCGCCGCTTGTATTCGCGATCTCGTTCTTTCGGTCACTACCCACAACTCGTGACCATAGGTGAGGATGGGAACGTAGATTGACTAGTAAATAGAGAGCTTCGCCTTCTGGCTCAGCTCCTTCTTCACAACGACGGGTCGGTGCAGAGCCTGCAACACTGCAGACGCCGCACCGATCCGTCCGTCAATCTCACGCTCCATTCGTCCCTCACTCGTGAACAAGACCCCGAGATACTTGAACTGCTCAACTTGGGGAAGGATCTCATTCCCGACCCGGATAGAGCCACCCTTTTCCGGTTGAGAACCATAGTCTTGGATTTGGAGGCATGATTCTCATCCCAGCCGCTTCACAGTCGGCTGCGAATCGCTCCAGTGAGAGCTGAAGGTCACGGCCTGACGACGCAAACAGAACCACATCATCCGCAAAAAGCAGAGACCCGATTCTGAGGTCGCCAAATCGGACACCCTCAACGCCCTGGCTGCGCCTAGAAATTCTGTCCATAAAAGTTAGGAACAGAATCGTGACAAAGGGCAGCCCTGACGGAGTCCAACTCTCACCGGAAACGTATCCGACTTATTGCCGGCAATGCGGACCAAACTCTGGCACCGGTCATACAGAGACCGAACGGCCCCTATCAAGGGGTCCGGCACTCCATATTCCCGGAGCACCCTCCACAGGACTCCACGAGGGACACGGTCGAACACTTGCTCCAAGTCCACAAAACACATGTGGACTGGTTGGGCGAACTCCCATGCACCCTCCAGGATCCTGCCGAGGGTATAGAGCTGGTCCACTGGTTCCACGGCCAGGACGAAAGCCACACTGCACCTCCTGAATCCGAGGCTCGATTATACGACGGATCCTCCTCTCCAGTACACCCGAATAGACCTTACCAGGGAGGCTGAGGAGTGTGATACCCCTATAGTTGGAACACACCCTCCGGTCCCCCTTTTTAAATAGGGGGACCACCACCCCAATCTGCCAGTCCAGAGGCACTGTCCCCGATGTCCACACAATGCTGCAGAGGCGTGTCAGCCAAGACAAGCCTACAACATCCAGAACCTTGAGAAACTCAGGACGGACCTCATCCACCCCCAGGGCCTTGCCACCGAGGAGCTTTTTGACCACCTCGGCAACCTCAGCCCCAGAAATGGGAGGCCCCATCTCCGAGCTCTCCGACTATGCCTCTTCCGAGCACGTGTTGGTAGGATTGAGGAGTTCCTCGAAGTATTCCCCCCACCGACTCACAACATCCCTAGTTGAGGTCAGCAAAGCCCTGTCCCCACTGTACACAGTGTTGACTGTGAGCCGCTTCCCCCCCCCTGAGATGCCGGATGGTGGACCAGAATCTCTTCGAGGCCGTCCGGAAATCGTTCTCCATGCTGAGTTTTTGCCTCAGCAACCGCCGAAGCCGCAGCCCGTCTGGCCTGCCGGTACCTATCAGCTGCTTCCAGGGTCCCACTGGCCAAAAAGGCCCGATAGGACTCCTTCTTCAGCTTGATGGCTTCCCTCACCACTGGTGTCCACCAGCAGGTTCGAGGGTTGCCGCCATGACAGGCACGACCACCTTACGGCCACAACTCCGATCAGCCGCCTCGGCAATGGAGTCACGGAACATGGCCCATTCGCACTCAATGTCCCCCACCTCCCCCGGGATATGGTTGAAGCTCTGCCGGAGGTGGGAGTTAAAGCTCCTCCTGACGGGGGATTCTGACAAACGCTCCCAGCAGACCCTCACAATACGTTTGGGCCTGCCAGGTCTGATCGGCATCCTCCCCCACCAGCGGAGCCAACTGGTAAATGGCAAATGGACTTGTACTTGTATAGCGCTTTTCTAGTCAAACTGACCACTCAAAGCGCTTCTAACACTACACGCCACATTCACCCACTCACACACACTCATACAGCACGTCTTAAGATACACATAACTACATGCTTTCTAATCATTCATACACATTCATACCCTGATGGATACATCAGGAGGCAAAGTAGGGTTCAGTGTCTTGCCCAAGGACGCTTCGACATGTAGCCGGGGAAGCCAGAGTCAAACCACCGACCTTCCGATTGGTGGGCGACTGCTCTTCCTCCTGAGCTACAGCCGCCCAGGTCACAAAGTCGATCATCAAACTGCGGCAAGGGGTGTCCTGGTGCCAAGTGCACATATGGACACCCTTATGCCTGAACATGGAGTTCGTTATGGACAGTCCATGACTGGCACAGAAGTCCAACAACATAACACCACTCTGATTCAGATCGGGGGGGCCGTTCCTCCCAATCCCACCCCTCCAGGTCTCACTGTCTTTGCCCACGTGAGCATTGAAGTCCCCCAACAGAACGAGGGAGTATCCGGTAGGAGCATTCTCCAGTGCCTCCCCCAGAGACTCCAAAAAGGGTGGGTACTCTGAACTGCTGTTTGGCGCATAGGCACAAACAATAGTCAGGACCCGTCCCCCCACCCGAAGGCGGAGGGAGGCTACCCTCTCGTTCACTGGGGTAAACCCCAATGTACTGGCACACAGCCGGGGGGCAATAAGTATGCCCACACCTGCTCTGCGCCTCTCACCACGGGCAACTCCAGAGTGGAAGAGAGTCCAACCCCTCTCAAGAGGAGTGGTTCCAGAGCCCAAGCCGTGCGTTGAGGTGAGTCCGACTATATCTAGCCGGAACCGCTCAGCCTCGTGCACCAGCTCCGGCTCCTTCCCCAACAGATAGGTGACATTCCACGTCCCAAGAGTTAGCTTCAGTAGCCGAGGATCAGACCGCCAAGGCCTCCGCCTTCGGCTGCTACCCAGCTCACATGGCACCCGACCCCCTTGGTAGCTCCCACGGGTGGTGAGCCCGTCGGAAGGGGGACCCACGTCATGATTTCGGGCTATGCCCGACCAAGCCCCATGGGCACAGGCCCGGCCACCAGGCGCTCGCTGCCGGGCCCCATCCCCGGGCCTGGCTCCGGGGGGAGGCCCCGGTGTCCCATATCCGGGCAAGGGATGACGAGGTCCAAATTTCTTTTTCAACATAAGGAGTCTTTTGAGCTGTTCTTTGTCTGGTCCCTCATCTAGGATCTGTTTGCCTTGGGTGACCCTACCAGGGGCTTGAAGCCCCAGGCAACATAGCTCCCAGACTCATTGGGGCACGCAAACTCCCCCACCACGATAAGGTGACAGCTCAGGGGGGAGTAAAATTCTTTGTCATTCAAATTAAAGTTTCTCTTGCTTGTCACCTTTTATAAAAATTACATAAAAAACAAACCTCTCATTTGTGTTTACAGTATTAAAAATAGTGAAGAAAATTTGCATAGACTGATGTCAAAAACTTTCTACAACATAAGAAAACTTCAAAATGATCTAGACTTGAAAGACAGAAAAATATTTTGTGTATCCTCATGGTTTTACCGTTATACTGAACTGTTGGGGAGATGAGAAACAAAAACAATATATCCATACTCTGTACTATGTGTCTGCCAAGTGTGTCCCTCCACTTCACACTGCTCACCCACGACTGCACACCGACACATAGCTCCAACCTCTTCTTTAAGTTTGCGGATGACACGACTGTGGTAGGTCTCATCAGCAACGGAGATGAGACAACTTACAGGACTGAGGTGGCCATGTGGTGCAAGGACAACAATCTTTGTCTGAATGTATAGAAGACGAAGGAGATTCTTGTGGACTACACTAGAGCGCACACCCAGCATGTTCCTCTGACCATCAGTGCTGCTGTGGAGAGGGTGGCAGCAACAAGTTCCTGGGTGTGCATATCTCTGAAGATCTATCATGGAGCACCAACACCACATCACTGGCCAGGAAAGCCCAACAGCACCTGTACTTCCTCTGGAAACTAAGAGCATCCCTTCCAGCTGCATCATTGTGTAGTACAGCGCCTGCACCGTATTCTGCTGCAAGACCCTGCAGCGCATAAGGAGAGCAGCTGAGAACTCAACTCAACTCAACTTTATTTATAAAGCCCTTTAGAAACAGCCATGGCTGGAACAGAATGTTGAAACATGAAAGTATAAGACATAAAACATAAGAGCAATATAAAAAACAATAAAGCAAAAACAGAAACAGAGTCTCATGCTGGGTTAAAAGCCAGGGAGTAAAATTTGTTTTAAGACAAATTTTAAAAATGGACAATGAAGGGGCTTGTCTATTGTGCAATGGGAGGTCGTTCCATAGTTTAGGACCAGCAGAAAAAAAGGCCTCTGAGCTTCTGTTTAACCTTCAGTACCTCCAGGAGCAGCTGAACAGCTGACCTGAGGCACCTGGCAGGAGTATAGGGATGGAGCAGCTTAGAGAGGTAAGGCAGGATGAGAACATTTAACAGATATAAAGCTTAAAAACAAACGAAAGACTCTTAAAATGGACACTAAAATACACAGGCAGCCAGTGGACGGAGGTTAAAATGGGAGTCATGTGCTCCCTCTTACGTATTCCAGTTAGGAGGGGAGCAGCAGCATTTTGGACTAACTGGAGACGTGCAAGGGAGGACTGGCTGACTCCAAGTCCATTGCAATAATCCAGCCGAGATGTAATGAAGGTGTGGATTACTGTTTCAAAGTGCGTATGTGCAAGGAAGGGCTTCACCTTTGCCAGCTGCCAAAGATAAAACAAAAAAAAGCTGGACCTCACTATTGCACCAATTTGCGGGTCCAATTTAAAATCACATCTTAAAACAACAAGTTTGTGACTGTTGGCTTCCTGTATTGCACCAAGGGGCCAAAGTCAACAGCAGGGGGATCACAAGAGCCACTGGGACTGAACAACATCACTTCTGTTTTGTTTTCATTAAATTCTTAAATTAAATTATGTTCAAGGACATCCAGGATTTAATGTCTTCAAGACATAACAGACGTGGTTTCAGAGAGAAAGCATCCTTCTTCCTTAGTGGCACATAGATCTGGCTGTCTTCAGTGTAGCAATGAAAAGAGATACCATGCTTTTTCAGAGTGGAACCCAGAGGCAGCAAGTAAAATGAGAAAAGCTGCGGCCCTAAAATTGAGCCCTGTGGAACCCCATATGACAGAAGAGCAGAGCGGGACTCAGAACCACCAAGGCTTACGCACATGGTTCTGTCTGCCAGGTATGACTTTAACCAGTCCAGGATGGTACCAGAGATGCCCACTAGGTGCTGCAGCCGAGGTACTAAAATGTCGTGGTCCATGGTATCAAAAGCTGCTGTTAAGTCCAGGAGGACATGAGTCTCCAGAACAGTTTCAATGGTCTTAAATAGCATACGTGGGTTGTGACGATTAGAGTTGATAAGGTTCGACAGGTATTCTCTTCTGGCCTCTTTAACAGTGCTCTGGTAGCAGCACGAACAATCTTTCATGATTTGGTAGGAAACCTGCAGCTTGCCCTTTTTCCACCTGCGTTCAGCTTTTCAGCACTCCTGTCCAGCTGCGCAAGTTCTCGCATTAAGCCAGGACTCAGGCACGTAGATTTTGAATCGGTTCACATAGCACTAACCCCCGCCCCCCCAAAAAACCTAGGAACGGGTCTGCTAATTTCAAACTGCTACCTATAGCTAAATACAACACTTTTGAATACCATGCTATCTTGGTAACTGCATGGTTGTCGTATACCGCCCACCAGGAAAACTCCGTGACTTTCTATATGAACGAGACACCTTGCTCTCATCTATCCCTGAGTATGATTATCCCATAATGGTCCTTGTTGATCTGAATATCCACCTTGACAGTCCAAACTCCTCAGATTTTTGGACATTAATGAACTCATTTTTAGCTAAAACTGGTCTGCAGTCCTCCAACTCACAAAGCTGGCAAAGAGCTAGTTCTCATTTTCACAAGAAACTGTGCTGCAGAGGCCCTCTCTGTACTTTTCTTATCACTATTCTATTCACTTCATAGTGAGTCTCCCGGGAAGACCCATTGCTTCCATCCCTATGGTTTCCTTCAGCCGCAACCTCCGCAACCTGTCACCTACCCACTTCTCCTCCCTTGTTGCTTCCGCTCTTCTGACCTCCAACACATTCTCCTCCCTTGAGGTTAATGATGCCACGGAGTCCCTCTGCTCTACACTGAGGTCTTGTCTGGATAGTCTGTGTCCTCTGTCCACCAAAAACCTGTTCTATCCTCCCAGTCCCACCCTTGGCTTAATGATACCCTCCGGTCGCTGCAGACCAACCTCAGAGCTGCAGAAAGGAAATGGCACAAATCAAAAGATCCAGATGAAAAGATGCAGATCTAACTAAAATCCAGGCTGTAATGTCATCATGTTCAGCCAGTGTCACTGATGCAAAAAAAGGCTTTCTACATGGACAAGATTCACAGTACAACTGACATTGGAAAAAACTATTTTCCACTTTCTATTTTCTACTTAACCCCCTACCTCCACCACCTGCTATCAATCTAACAACAGACACCTTTGCCTCAATTTTCACTGACAAAGTGGCGGCTATAAGCAAACAGTTTACCGAACTGCCCACACCCGGACCTTCCTGAAACATGTGTGCCACTAATTCAGAATGCAAAAGTCTTACTACATCCTTTTTCTTCATTCATCCCTCTCACTGAGAGCTGTGTGTCTAAACTTCCCATGTGTAGCCATCCTACTTTATGCCCGCTGGACCCTGTTCCTACTAATCTATTCCAATCCATAGCTCCTACGGTAACTGCAGCAGTCACACATGTGATTAATTCTTCACTGACATTGAGTACATTTCCTACCACATTCAAGCAATCTCGGGTCACACCGCTGCTCAAAAAACCATCCGTCCCTTGGACTCAAGTGGAGAACTATCGGCCGGTCTCTCTCCTCCCTTTCTGTCTAAGGCCATTGAAAGGTGGTCTTTAAGCAGGTCAGAAAATACAATATATATTGCCAAAAGTGTTAACTCACCCATCCATCCATCTTCTATACCCACTTAATCCATTTGTAGGGTTTCGGGGGCTGGAGCCTATCCCAGCAGTCATCAGGCGAGAGGTGGGGTACATCCTGGACAGGTCGCTAGTCCATCACAGGGCCACACAGTGACAAACAACCACACACACACATTCACACTCACTCCGAAGGACAATTTTAGAGACACCAATTAACTTAACAAGCATGTTTTTGGACAGTGGGAGGAAGCCAGAGGACCCGGAGAGAACATGCAATCTCCACACAGAAAGGCCCCAGCCGGGAGTTGACCCTGGAACCATCTTGCTGTGAGGCGACAGTACTAATGACCACACTCACCCATCCAAATAATTAAATTCAGTTGTTCCAATCGCTTCCATGGCCACAGGTATACAAATTCAAGCACCTAGGCATGCAGACTGCTTCCACAAACATTTGTTAAAGAATGGGTCGCTCTCAGGAGCTCAGTGAATTTCAGCATGGTATCGTGATAGGGTGCCACCTGTGCAACAAGTCCAGTCATGAAATCTTCTCACTACTAAATATTCCACAGTCAACCGTCAGTGGTAAGATAGCAAAGTGGAAGCGATTGGGAACGAGAGGAACTCAGCCACGAAGTAGGCCATGTAAAATGACAGAGCGGGTTCAACGGAAGCTGAGGCGCATAGTGCGCAGAGGTCGCTATCTTTCTAAAGAGTCAATCGCTATAGAGCTCCAAACTCCATGGGGCCTTCAGATTAGCTCAAGAATAGTATGTAAAGTGCTTCATGGAATGGGTTCCCATGGCTGAACAGCTGCATCCAAGCCATACATCACCAAGTGCAATGCAAAGCGTCGGATGCAGTGGTGTAAAGCATGCCACCAGTGGAGCAGTGGAGATGCATTCTCTGGAGAGACGAATCATGCTTCTCTCTCTGGCAATCTGGTGTTAGCCAAGAGAATGGTACTTGTCTGACTGCATTGTGCCAAGTGTAAAGTTTGGCGGAGGGGGCATTATGGTGTGGGGTTGTTTTCAGGAGCTGGGCTTAGCCCCTTGATTCCAGTGAAAGGAACTCTGAATGCTTCAGCATACCAAGAGATTTTGGACAATCTCATGCTCCCAACTTTATGGAAACAGTTTGGGGATGGCCCCTTCCTGTTCCAACATGACGCCACACCAGTGCACAAAGCAAGGTCCATAAAGACATAGATGAGCCAGTTTGGTGTAGAAAAACCTGATTGGCCTGCACAGAGTCCTGACCTCAACCCGATAGAACACCTTTGGGATTAATTATAGTGGAGACTCTGAGCCAGGCCTTCTGTCCAACATCAGTGTCTGACCTCATAAATGCACTTCTGGAAGAATGGTCAAAAATTCCCATAAGCACACGGCTAAACCTTGTGGAAAGCTTGCTCAGAAGAGTTGAAGGTGCAAAGAATGGGCTGATGTCATATTACTGCGTGTAAAGGCAGATGAGCCAATAGTAATAATAATAACTGTATTTATTTATTGCACTTTTCAAAAACAAGTTACAAACTGCAATACTTTTGGCAATATGGTGTATCTCACCATGTGAATAAAAAGAAGGAAAAATAAACTATGTGGAAGCAAATAGCTTGAAGACCTCAACAAATAACTAAAGTCACTAACTCTCCCGTCCAAACTCCAGAGTTTCAAATCTGACCGAACAACTGCAGATACACTGAAATATGACTACACTTAAGCCATGTTGATAGGTCCTCACAGACTTCAAGCCAGAACTTCTGGACAGGCACACAAAACCACAAAGCGTGTGCATAATCATCAGGTGTGTTATCTGTGCAATGTGTGCAGATGTTTGAGTGTGTCAGACCCATCCTCAACATCCTTTGCCCTGTATAATGTGTTCTATGAAGAAGTTTGTTTTGTATAAGCTGTAAATTAGGATTTTGAGTCATTCTGAAGGTGTTCAAACATATTTGTGGCCAGAAGTTATGATTAGAACTGATGGATAGATCTGCCTCCCATTTTGAGGATGGTAGGGACATTGTGTCATCTATCTTAGACAATAATTTCTATATTTTTAATAGTAGTTTTGGGGTGCAGATACTTAAAAATCCTGCTACCCTAATGGGGAGTTGTAAGTCTGGTTGGTGGATGATATATTTCTTGGTTATTATAGACTTAAGTTGTTGATATTCTGGGAATTTATTGCTGCCTATCCCATGTTGTGATATGATCTCAGCAAATGAAATAAAACTTCCATTTTGGCTTATATGTTCCAGATGTTTGATTCCTTTGTACTTCCATAGAGTAAAGTTTAGCATTTTTTTGTTTTGCAGGATGTCAGGATTGTTCCAGATGGGTGTAAGCTTAAACGGGATAAGTGAAGACTTTGTAATTTTAAGAAATTCCCACCAGGTTAGAGTATAAGAGAGGTGTTAATTTTATTCTTTTGAAACATTTGTGATGCTTTACGTTTTGACTAATGAGTGGCATGTTGGAGATTTCCAGATTATCACACAATACGTGTTCTACATTTATCCATGGTTCATCTATTGGGCTAGGTTTGAACCATTTTGAAATATATTGTAACCTATTGGCTAAGAAATAGTGCTGAAAATTAAGTAAATCTACTCCACCACTGTCCTTGGTCTTCTGTAGGGTTTTTAAACTAATACGTGGTGGTTTGTTTTTCCACAAAAATTTGGAGATAAATGAATCTTGTGACTTAAACCAAGCAGCGGGTGGTTTTATGGGGATCATTGACAACAAGTAGTTAACTTTTGGTAGGATTATAATTTTAAAGGTACTGTCTTTAATAATTGCACATAATTTAGCTTTGTTAGCTCTGAGAGCCTGGCGGAAATGTTTATGCCTAAATATCTAATATTTACTGACTGTAAAGTGATCGCAGGTAAATTGTGGACCCGACAGTTAATGGGCAGAACTGTGGTCTTATACCAGTTGATAGTTGATATACCACTGTTACTGCCTGTACAAAACAAATCTTTGCTTTGCGGTAAGACGTATTGCATCACTTCCTGTTGCTTTGTGTGTGCACTGTGATATTTCTTGCTCCTCTTGAACTACTAAAAATCACCTTATTTCTCCCTATAATTTACACATCTTGCATAGTTAACTCTATCGCATTCTTGTTATATTCTAACGCTCACTCTTACAGATCTTTAGTCTTTATTTTTCACTTTTTAGCGGTGTGTCTGGTTCTCTAGCTTAGCATGGCTACCAGTTCTCTTCCTCCATCTCCTGCTTTCACCTGCTCCGTGTGTCAGATGTTTAGTTACTCCTCTGCCTCCTTTAGTGGTAATGGTACATGTAACAAATGTAGTCTTTTTGTAGTTTTGGAGGCGAGGTTATCTGAATTGGAAGCTCGGCTCTGCACTGTTGAAAACCACCCGATAGCGAGCCAGGTCCCTTTAGCCAGAGCGGAGCCAACTAGCCTAATTAGCTCTGTTAGTCGTCCCCTGGCAGATCCCGAGCAGCTGGGACTTAAGAGTGGCTGGGTGACTGTCAGGAAGAGGAGTTATACTTAAAGTCAAGCCCGTGGTTCACCATCAACCTGTCCACGTTTCAAATAGATTTTCCCCACTCAGCGACACACCCGCTGAGGACAAAACCCTGGTAATTGGCAGCTCTATAGTCAGAAACGTGGCATTAGAGACACCAGCGACCATAGTCAAATGTATTCCAGGGGCCAGAGCGGGCGACATAGAATCCTGTTTAAAACTGCTGGCTAAGGATAAGCATAAATACAGTAAAAGTTATTCACGTCGTCGTAATGACACCCGGTTACGCCAAATGGAGGTCACTAAAATTAATGTTGCATCGGTGTGTAATTTTGCCAAAACAATGTCGGACTCCATAGTTTTCTCTGGACCCCTGCCAAATCTGAGCCGCATGTCCTCATTCAATCGCTGGTTGTCTAGATGGTGTCCAGCAAACAACGTGGGCTACATAGATAATTGGCAATCTTTCTGGAGAAAACCATCCCACTCTGGAAGGAGCGGCTCTCATTTCTAGAAATATGGACACATTTATTAGTCATCCAAAAACATGACAACCCAGGGTTGAGACCAGGATGCAGAGTTGTAGTCTTACACAATTCTCTGCGGCTTCCCACCTGATGCTGCCCCCCCTCCCTCAATCAAAAAACACAACAGGAGCAAATCCTCTTGTGCAAAAAATTTAAAACAAAAACTTTAACTGAACAAAAACATCAAACTATTAAATGTGGTTTGCTGAATATTAGATCTCTTTTTTCAAAGTCTTTGTTAGTGAATGATTTGATCTGTGATCATCATATTGATATATTTTGTCTTACAGAAACCTGGCTGCAGCAGGAGGATCATGTTAGCATTAATGAATCAACTCCCTCTGACTATTTAAATGTTCACGTTCCTCGAACCACAGGCAGAGGAGGAGGAGTGGCAAATATCTTCAGATCAGGGTTACTAATCAGTCCTAGACCCAAGATTAGTTTTAGCTCTTTTGAATCTCTGATTCTCAGTTTTTCCCACCCAAAGTGGAAATCACAAAAACCTCTCGTGTTTGTTGTTGTGTATCGTCCACCTGGCCCTTATTCTGAGTTTCTGTCTCAATTATCAGAGATTTTATCCCAGTTAGTGCTGAGTACAGATAAAGTCATTGTAGTGGGTGACTTTAATATTCATGTAGATGTTGAAAATGACAGCCTAAATATTGACTTTAATTCTATATTAGACTCTTTTGGTTTTTCTCAAAGTGTTCACAGACCTACTCACTGCCTTAATCATACCTTTGACCTTGTGCTGGCTTATGGCATTGAGAGTGAACAGTTAACAGTGTTCCCTCATAACCCTGTCTTGTCTGACCATTTTTTAATAATTTTTGAATTTACATTACTTGACTACACGGCTTCTGAGAAGAATTTTATATATTGCGGTAAGATATGTAATCTTACCAATAATGTTTGACGAATAGGTTGGTCAAACTACAAGCCTGTCTTAAAGACTCAGAACTGTCTGCTTTTAAATTAAGACAAAAATGAAGTTGTTCTCTTTGGACCTGAGGGCTTCAAGGAGAAATTGTCTAGTTATATAGTTACTCTAGATGGTATTTCCTTGGCTTCTAGTTCTACAGTGAGGAACCTTGGAGTTATTTTTGACCAGAATTTATCATTTGACGCACATATAAAACTGGTTTCTAGGACTGCCTTCTTTCACCTTCGTAATATTGCTAAAATCAGGAACATCCTGTCTCAGGGTGATGCAGAGAAACTAGTTCATGCATTTGTTACTTCAAGATTGGACTACTGTAATTCCTTATTATTGGGCTGTCCCACATATTCTCTGAAAAGCCTCCAGCTGATCCAAAATGCTGCAGCCAGAGTTCTGATGAGAACTAACAGGAGAGATCATGTTTCTCCAGTTTTAGCTTCTCTTCATCGGCTCCCTGTTAAATTCAGAATAGAATTTAAGATTCTTCTTCTCACATATAAAGCTCTTAATGACCGAGCTCCATCATATCTTAAAGATCTCATTGTAAGATATTTTCCTAACAGAGCACTTCGCTCCCAAACTGCAGGTTTACTTGTTGTTCCCAGAGTTTCTAAAAGTAGAATGGGAGGTAGAGCCTTCAGTTATCAGGCCCCTCTCTTGTGGAATAAGCTGCCAGTAAATGTCTGGGAAGCAGACACCCTTTCCACTTTTAAGATTAGGCTTAAAACTTTCCTTTTTGATAAAGCTTATAGTTAGGGATGGCTCAGGTAATCTTGAAACATCCCATAGTTAAGCTGCAATAGGCTTAGACTGCTGGGGGACCTCATCTGTCACACCTTTCCTCACTTTGCTCTCTTTTTCCCCCAGTTTAATTTCTCAATTGATTTTATGAACATGTGACATTATTGTGGTTATTAACTCGTGTTTCCCTGTTGCAACAGGTATCCTTTGAATGGCATTATGGTGTGTTTCCCCCCTCTTTTCCCTCTTCTCTGTCTTCTCAAACCCCAGCTGGTCGAGGCGGATGGCCACCCTTCCTGAGTCTGGTTCTGCCAGAGGTTTCTTCCTGTTAAAAGGGAGTCGTTCCTTTCCACAGTCGCCACAGGCATGCTCAGGACGGGAGATTGGACTGAAGACAAGTTTCAGTGCAATCTGTTGGTTTCCTTAGCTAGGATATTAATTTTTGAATTGGCTCCGTATGAATTAATTGGATTATGATTACAATGAATTGAATTCCAATTGGCTTGAATTGGACTATATTACTTAAGTGCCTTGAGATGACAATTGTTGTAATTTGGCGCTACATAGATAAAATTTAATTGAATTGAAATTGAATTGATAGAGTAGTCAGAAAGTGCTGAGAATTTATTTTTGAGTGTGATCGTTTGATTGAGAGACGTCTGTGAGTTCTTAAGGAAAAGTAATACATCATAAGCATATAGACTTATTTTATGCTCGGGTTATGCTAGGGTTGGATGCCTTTAATATTTCTATCTTGTCTGATAGCAGCTGCTAAAGGTTAGATGAAAATAGCAAAAAGTGAGGGAGAAAGTGGGCAACCCTGCCTTTTACCTCTCTGCAGACTGAACCTTGGAGAAGTTTGATCATTTGTCCTGACACATGCATTTGGGGAGCTACATAATATCCTCATCCAGCTGATGAAGTATGACCCAAACCAGAATTTATTTAATGCTGCGAATAAAAATTTCCAGTTCACTCGATCAAATGCTTTTTCTGCATCAAGAGAGACGATTGTGGTTCCCAAGTTGTTGATGGTAGAATAGTCTATGACAGTGGTTCTCAACCTTTATGAGTCGCGACCCCCAATTTAACATGCATTGCTGTACGCGACCCCCTCCCACACACATGCACACTACACTAAACAATGCCCGATCAATACGCCTTATACGTCGCATTTACATAATCAGACAAGCACTTCTGATATGAACTCACTTCAGCTATTAGTTTCTTTATCATTTTATTTTGAAACACATTGGGATTTTTGGAAAAACATGAAGTAGCATCAAGAGGCTAACTTTCCGAGTAACGGACCGACAGTGGTCGCAACATCCCATCAGTTTGTGGTTAAAATGTACCTAAACAAATAACGAAAACTTTATTTTCTTTTTAATGAAATAAAACGATAACCTCACGTGCTAAACTAACAAAACACACTAGAAAAACAGCCCATGCTTAATTTTAAACACCTATGTTTCTGAGAGCTTAAACATGGCTTTATGTTAGACACGCGAAGATCACTCTCAACTCTGAGGAGTCGTGATCGCTACAGCTGCGAGACGGATGAGACTCTCCGTGATCGTGTGAGCCTTTTTCGATTGGGCCACTAGATATGCCAGCTCATATGAAGCTGCCAGGGCTTTTGCAGGGACAGTAGTACATTCACTCACCACTGTTTTTTGCATTTTTAGTTCTTGCTCTCTGCGCTGAAAAAAATCATTTGGTTTATGAATTAAGCTGCTGTGTTTTGACTCTAAATGTCTCTTAAGTTTTACCCGCTTCAAGCTCTCGTGTGCCAGCACCTCAGAGCAAATGACACATTGTGGGTAGTCAACGCTGTTTTTTTGTTGTGCAGGAAAAGCCATATTTCAAAAAGTCGGGCTGATATTTACGGAGCCTCGAACCATTATCAGCCGCCGGTGTCGGCCCGGTCAGTGCCCTTCTTTTCTCTGGTGGTGGTTCTGGTGGCTGATCTTGGGACCCCTGCTGCTGCTGACAGTCTGGAACACTTTTTCTTTTAAGCCATCGCTCCATTTTTCCAGCTAGCAAAGTTGCTGCAGATGAGGCTAAAACAACAACAACGCGCCTGTTTTTAAAAAAAAAAAATCTTTTTCTTCGTTCTGCCCCCACCACTTCACCACAGAGTGCTTCACTAACCAGAATCTGACCCGCACAGATCAGAATCGCATACAAACGCTGCGTTGATACAATGAATTGTGGACAAACAATGAAGCAGAAAACAACTCTCTGTTTGAAATTATGTAATTTAATATGAATGTAACAACGCTTATTTTTATAATGCTTAAGTAGCCTAATGTTTAAGTTTACGTTCTGCGATTTCAGACCGTCTATGAACGCTTTCTGCAGCCGCCGCTCCTGCTGACAGCAGACCGAGGAGAAAAAAATGTCTTTGCTCTGATGTGTGAATGACAACGGCAGACATGAGGCTAGTGGACAGGTTCGCTGTTGTTTTGGTGTAGCCTAGTTACGACCGACAGTAACTGGTTTTGAGTAATAAAATGCCTGTTTAAGACCAACCGCTTGTCGTCCTTCTAACGTCCAGTCGGACGCTACATTAATTTTGTGCTTTTATATTTTTTCAAAATGATTTGGCGACCCCCAGAAATCATCTTGCGACCCCAAGGTTGAGAATGGCTGGTCTATGAGATTAATTAGCCTGCGTGTGTTAGTGGATGAGTGTCTACCCTTTATAAAACCTGTCTGGTCAGGATGTATTATAAGTGGAGTTATTTTTTATATCCTTTTTGGTGAGGGCTTTACAAATTATTTTGAGGTCTACATTTATTAGAGGTATTGGGCGGTAGCTGCACTGTAAATTGTACTAAGTTCACTTTACTTAAAAAAAGTCAGGAAACCGATTGCCTCAAAATCTCCAAGTAAGGTAGCAAATTAATTTTAAGGTGTTATAGCTGAAAATAACTGTGTTTAGACAACTCATATAATGGCAGTAAACTTGAGTATAGTTAACTCAAAATCATTAGTTAGGTTCACTATAGAATTTAAATTTTGACTACTTAAACTTGTGATTTATGTTAATTAAGCAGTACTCATAAAAAGAAGTTATCCTTACAAGTTTAAGCGTTCACATTACTAGCAAAATATCAGGAAACTGATTGCCTTGATATGTTCAAGTAAGCTGAACCAAAAGTGATAAGTTATTGAAACGAAGAGACGACAGACAACAGTTTGAATGGAAAACAAAGTTTAATAATTAAACTGTTTTTGTTCTGAACACAAATAGAATAGGGTACAGGCTGAAAACCACTGAAGTTTACGTGCGCACACACACACACACACACACACACACACACACACGGCCCTCAGTCATTAAAACTTTGACAATCCCTGCTTAAATGTCTCTGCTGTCATAATCTCTGACTATGATGTGAAACAAACTATAGATTAACTCAATTGTCAATTACAGTGCCTAACATTTATCATAACATCAAATTAATTAAATTCTTAGTGGATGGATTTAGAACTGCACTAGAGTTTGACTTTCAACAGATATTAAGTCAAATATCTTTAAAAAAATATAAAGTCTGAGATAACTGGCTAAACCTGACAAACCTGATGCTGGTAATCAATATCACCACAATCATAATCAGCATTAACACAAAAGGAAAAAGAAAAGCTAAAAGGAAAGTAGGTGTTCATGTTTCTCCTCATGAACATAAAACCATTCAGTTGTCTGAAAGTGTGATAAGGCTCCCTCCCACAAAAAAAGGATCAAACATGAAATAAAAATCACTTTTCCAATAAGGGTAAAGGTATCAACGTGACCCATAATGTCACGTCACATCCACATCATGAACATATTCACTCATTGCATCAGAATTTTTGAGTGATTGTATTTTTGGTTTTAGGGATTTATGTCCAAGTGAGAGAAGCACCCTTTGGATGAAGTCAAAGGTGTACTTCAGTTGTTGAGGGTACTCCAAATTCAGAGCGTAAGTAAGTCCAAAGAGCAATCACATGGCATGTGGAAGATTTCCAAGGTCATCCATGACAGTTCTTCCTTCCAAAATTATTGCAGTACCTGAAGACTCAAGGTGCAGTGAGTCAGGGGAGGCCTGTCTGTCTTCAGGAATGATGGTCAGGATCCCAATGGGGGTGTGAGACATCTCTGGGTCTTCGCAGTCCTAACAACAATAACACCAAAATTACACATCAGATGTCACCTTGAATTTCTATGGCAAAAAACACAAGACAGCCACTAAAAGTACAACGTAACACTTCTTCATCACTTCATCAGCATTTCCCAAGAGCATCAGCGATAAATAAGTGTTGATGTTGTTGCAAGGGAAAGTTCATAACATTTAACTACGTGTTGCACTTCATATGGTCATAAGAGATATCAGTAGAACCCCTATACTTCAGCTAAGTAAAATTCATTGTACTTTTTTTTGTTCTTGAAGACATTTGGGTTTCACATGGGGTGACACGAGAGAACTGCGACTAAATCCTTTTAAAAGACAGCAGATACCACTAAAAGTGTTCTGATTGGAGATAGATCATCAGTGCATCACATAAGTACAGTAGCACTGATTCAGGCTGAATCAAAGTTATCAAAGTAACATATGGAGCAGAATTAAATAAAATGAACCTGTGGTGTAAATTGTAATAAAGACAACTTACAAAGCATGTCTTGAAGAAGTCTGTGTTCTCGTGATGTCTTTGTGATGCTTGGTGCTCCCACCACCCCACTCTTAGAGAATACACCTTCTTCTCACCAGCTCACCACTCATATTCAAGAATAGATTATTTCTTAGTCAGCAGTTCTTTGATGAGTGATATTTCAGAAATCAAAATCCACCCCATCACTATGAGTGATCTCCAGTTTCTATCACACTGAAGAATTACACCACCAGCTAGGAGTTGGAGATTTAATACATCATTACTGAAAGACCCTGATTTTATTAATTATTTAAAAAGGGAATGGTCTGTATATTTAGAAAATAATGACCTGCCAGGAATGTCAGCTTGTGTTCTCTGGGAAACTGGAAAAACAGTTATGAGAAGCAAAATAATCTCTTTTTCATCAAATAAGAAAAAGAGGGAAAGTTCAAGGATATCAGATTTAGAACTCAGGATTAAATCATTAGACATTGCCTACAGTGCCTCCAAAGAGGAACACATACTGAATGAATTAAGAAAAGCTAAACTTGAATAAAATTAAATTATTGACAAACAAACAGTTTCTGATACAAAGACTTCGCTTAGAGAACTTTGAGCACGGCAATAAATCTGGAAGGTTCCTAGCTAACCAACTAAAGAGAAACAAAGAGAAAACAACAATCACCTCTGTTAAAGACTCCAAAGGAAATGTCACCCATGACCCTGATGTAATCAACAATGCTTTCAGGGACTTCTATAAAACCTTATATTCATCACAAAATGATCCATCAGACAGTAACATAGATCATGTCGTCCCTCACGCGCAACTGGGACACTCTGACCACGTCATGGCCCACCTGTTCCCCTCATGCAGGCAGAAACTAAAGCAGTGGAGGACAAACAGGCATATCTGGATTTCACTGACTGGGAAATTATCAGGTCTGCTACCAACAGTCTAGATGAGTACACAGAGGCTGTGACATCATACATCAGCTTCTGTGAGGACTGCTGTGTTCCACCACGCACCAGGGTGCATTACAACAATGACAAACCCTGGTTCACAGCCAAACTCAGAAAGTTACGGTTGGAAAAGGAAAGAGCGTTCAGGAGTGGGGACAGGGACATGTTCAAAGAGTCTAAGTACAAGTTTAGCAAAGTGATAAGAGATGCTAAATGACAGTACTCTGAAAAGGTACAATACCAGTTCTCGGCTAACAACTCTGCTTCTGTCTGGAGAGGGCTCAGAGTGTTTGTGGACTTCAGCTCTGCCTTCAAAAACATCATCCCAGCTCTTCTTCAGAACAAGTTCTCCCAGCTAAATGTGCCTGACTCCACCGGCAGGTGGAACATTGACTTCCTGGCTGACATTAAACAACAGGTGAAATTGGGGAAACTGGGAAATTGGGAAGTCTCTGACTTCAAGACCATCAGCACCAGTCCTCAAGGCTGCGTTCTTTCTCCTCTGCTCTTCTCTCTGTACATGAACAGTTGCACCTCCAGTCACTAGTCCATCAAGCTCCTGAAGTTTACGGCTGACACAACTCTCATCAGACTATTCTCTGGTGGGGACGAGTCCGCCTATAGGTGGGTGACTGATCATCTGGAGACCTGGTGAAGGGACAACAACCTACTGCTCAACACTGTCAAGACAGTGGAGATGGTTGTGGATTTTAGGAAGCGCGCAACCCTACCTGTGTGAACCCCGATCACCCTGTGTGAATCCCCAGTGAACATTGTGGAGTCTCCATCATCACCCAGGACCTGAAGTGGGAGCTGAACATCAGCTCATTCATCAAAAAAGCCCCTGAGAGAATGTACATCCTGAGGCAGTTGAAGAAATTCAACCTGCAAAAAGCAACAATGGTGCCCTTCTACTCTGCCATCATCGAGTCCATCCTCACCTCCTCCATCACTGTCTGGTACGCTGCTACCACAGCCAGGGACAAGGCCAGACTGCAGCATATCATTCACTCTACTGGGAAGGTATCTGTACAGCTCCAGGATCTGTACTCCTCCAGGACCCTGAGGCATGCAGGCAAGTTTGCAGCTGACCCCTCCCATCCTGGACACAAACTCTTTGACCCACTCCCCTCTGGCAGGAGGCTGCGGTCCATCAAGACCAAATCCTCACGCCACAAGAATAGGTTCTTCCCCTCTGCAGCTGGCCTCATAAACAAGATCAGAGGCCCCCACTAACACTGAACCCCCACCACTCCTTGCACATTACATTAATGTGTACTATCTCCTCCACGGACTGTCTACACAATACCTGTACATGCTTGTTCTGTTGTCTTATTTATTGTTTTTATTTAGTTATCCAGAAAACAAAGTACCAGCACACCACAACAAATTCCTTGTATGTGTAATCCTATTTGGCAATAAGACTGTTTCTGATTTAGTTGTCTAGTTTTGTAATGTATTTCATTGTCTTCTCCGATCATTTATTTCTATCTCTGTCTCTTTACTCTTTCTTTACTATCCCTTATTATGGCCCAAGCAGTGAACTACGAAAGCCCTATTGTTCCTGAAGGCGTTATTAGGGCCCAAGCAGTGAACTGCGACGGCCCTATTGTTCCAGAAGGCGTTATTAGGACCCGAGCGGTGAACTGCAAAAGCCCTATTGTTCCTGAAGGCGTTATTAGGGCCCGAGCAGTGAACTGCGACGGCCCTATTACCCTGACGAAACTCGGTACATGCCTTTGTCATGCCCAGACGCACAAAAAAGCCTATGGACACCATGGTGCCAGGTCCACAGGAAGTTGACCATTTTGAGTGGAACATGTGTTTCCACAACTCGCATATGATCAAACTCATCCTACACACTAAATGCTAACGGCTTCAAACAAAACCATGGAGGATAAAAAATCTTGCAAAGCCTTCTCAAACCTTAAAGGGTGTGGCTGTGGCCAAACCTCAAAGTTCGACTTCTGGCCATTGCTCGCCATGAAAAACAAAGAAGCTTATAACTCCCACATACATTATCCAATGTACCCCAAACTTCATAGGTTGCACTTGGGCTCCACCCAGAACGCATACATATGACCAAACTTACACATGCTCATAGCACCACCTGCTGGTGACCATAAACGTCACTTTTTACGTCCGGCGGTACTACGCCTGACTGAGTTTCTCACATCCTGCTCTACACTTGATGGACGGCTGTGCTGTACTGTGCAGTGCGGTGCACATTGAACGGAGTCCAACGCCTACCCTGACATGCGCAGGGGTGCGAGGGCCCGGTCAGTGCTGCTTACAGCCCAAGTTATAATTGGCTGTCTTCTTAGACATTATGTTTCATATTCTGTATATCACTAAACATTCCTGTTCCTATTTTGTACTTTCCCATTCTATTCATACTATGTATGTCCTTGAATGGTCCAAGACTTTAGGATAACATAATTGGACTAAATGACTGGTTCAAATAAAGCTTCTCTATCTTGTCAGATAGGTCTGCTACACTAGATACACACCTAAAACCACACTCACACACTTTGTTTATCACATCCAAAGAACATGATGAGGATGGTGGTTGGCCTGCTCATGTTACTAATAACTTATACTTGCGTGTACGTACAGTCTCTGTGAGAGAAATGTGAAGAAGATAAGGATGAAATATTTCCGGCTATCGGGACTCGTTCTGATGGAGGCCAGTTCACATCGTTCACACTGAGTCCAGCGCTGCCATACTTTATCTGTGACCAATAATAAATACTTTGTTCACTTTAAGATTTGTCCGGTTTGTTCTTGGGCTTCCAATGAAAGAATCGGGCTAACAATTTGGTGACGTGACCCGGATTTGCTGACTCTGAGACCCTGTCCGATTGAGGACTGGCGGAGCTGATTGGAGGAGGGACTAAATCAAGGGACAAAATTACAGTCTATTTGTTTAACTGAGTGGTCACACAAAGTATAAACACATAGTCTCACATAAGGAGAGTAATGAGTGTCCGAGACTAGGACAATTTAGATCAATAAAAGACATAAAATTCATAAAATAAATGAATAACCCCTGAGGGTTGTCTTCTAAATTGGATGGGACATAAGACATATGTCTGTAAATATTTTGCAAAAGGCAATGAATTAATGGTTCATCTTTGTATACGTACACAGGGCTAAATGTGTTATTTTTCATAAAATATGGGGTGGTTTGCTACTTGGTTAATATTTTACTGTGTTTGTGGAAGTGTATCGAACAGTTGAGACGGATCGAGAATTCCTACACTGACACAGAGCTCAAGTTCTGTAAAAGGGGGCATTGGAATAGAAAAAAAGGGGAAGTTTAGTTAGGATGTTACAGAAATTGGTGAATTAAAACAAATGAATAGACTGGGAAAACTCCCAGCGATCTAGCGCAGAGTAAAAGGCTCCGTGTAGAAGCTTCTTGGTCGGGTCCCCACTTGGGCATGGCACCATTCACCCACTCTGACTATCTAAATATGTCAAACAACTGTTGATAAGTGGAAAACATGCAAATCCCCATGAGGAAAAACACTGGATAAATAAGTATATCATAAATACATAATCAAATCATTAAAAGACAAATATTTTAAATAATAAATGAATAGATAAAAATAAACTTAATCAAAAAAACTAACAAAATAGATTCTTGGGGAACCCCACACTTTATTTTCTGAATTCTTGAGGATCATGTATACATACTTACGATAAAACTGTTGATCTGTGAGATAGTAGTAAACCCATTTAAGAAAAGTACCTGAGAGGCCCACCAGACTTCGCAGTCTGTTAAATAAAATGTGGTGATCAACTGTCTCAAAAGCTGCACTGAGATCCAATTCTGCAGATATGCAGTGAAAAATTTAATTCTACAGAGTGATGATTACGCGCCAGTCTACATGACATTTTCAATGCCCTGGATAATGTCTTTTTTTTCCTGGACATAGCATCCATGTTACATAAACATTCTTGCCTTTAATTAAAATGGGCGAGAAGTAGTGCCGGTACATCTAGTTTGACAACGCTACCTTTGAATTTCCTTGGCTCGTCACCATTGTATTTGGTAGTCAGAGCGTGCAGTGAGACGGCGTCAGCAGGGTATGATCCGCCCACCCAGCCAATCATCATAGCATTTGCCACGGTGTTATCATCCCCACCCCTGCTGTCTCCAGGCAGATGTGTGGCCAAAACCTGACACCTTGCGCTTCATTCGACCAAATTGTTGTAACGTGCCACTTCACATTCTCAGTTACGGTAATGAACTAGATTATTCATTACTGAAAAAAATAATGCCGTTAGTAACGCCATTACTCTACATACTCTAACGCCGTAATTACCAACACTGACCTTCAGTATGTAGCTAATGTGTGTGAATGCTGGCAAAACATTAATGCACGCTACTTGTGCTATGGTAGTGTTTTGTCCTAGGAAGTGTTTATTCGTATGCTAATCACTAATTAGCATGAAATAGCAATTTTGGGCATGTCATTTCCCAGTTAAATATGATTAAAAGGTCCCCTAAACTAGAAACATTTTAAGTTCTTCTGTTCTACTATCCAATGGACTTAAAATTAACTATTTTGTCTTACTCAAGGACTTCTAAATTTTGCTGTCAGAGTGTACCAGAATGATCCATTTGACTTAAGATCCCCAACTATTTGGCATTATATAGCATTATGGATTTGTTAATCTCAATTTAACTATATTATCTTTGCCTTGTTGTTCACAGTAATAGCTATCAAAGTCAATAACTGGTAGGTAGGTTAAGGCAATGACTGTTTAACAGCTTTTTCTCCTTTATTTTAGTAGGATAAGCTGCTGCGTGTTTTGTTTGGTGGGGAGCAGAAGTATGTTAGGATGTCTGACCTAACATTCAACGCTTTCATGAAAGAAGATTAGTTAGTACATCAGGATAAAACAAAATCAAAAACTTTTTACTCAGATTCTGACAATGGCATGAGTCCGTGGTAATTTTCAAAACGCACTCAAAAAGCAAATAAATGATTAAATAGTTTATTACACAAAAAAGAACGACAAACATAGACAAACACTGTTCACTTATTGATTTAAAACTAATATATTAATAAACAACTAAGTAGGGGGTAGCCTAATATATGAAATTGGTTTTATTTGCATCACCGGGACGTCCGGCACAGGTGAGCTGTCGTTGATGTCTGATCATAACTGAACCGTTTTAGAGGAGGACAGGGGAGGAGCTCGCTCCTCAGTGAGTAATGTTGTAATCAGACAATAGTTCACGGTTCAGTTGTCCTGAACTGTAGACCCCAGACAATAGTAGTTTAGACTAGAAGGAACCAACTTATTTTAACTTTTTGCGCATGGAGCGGATGTCTCATTTATTCTCAGTGTCTGCATGTAAATCATGCTCACCTCTGTACCAGGTGACATGTTCTCGCTGAAATTGGGCAGTGATTTCAGGTATGTAACTGGAGCGCTGTTATTGATATCTGTAATTGCAATTAATACTTTTGCATATGATGCAGGCGTGCAAAAGACGAATGCTCTGTGGAGAGATCCGCTCCAGCTGGCTGCTGTGACAGCTCACTGACACTTTATTAGTTTCAGCCTCGGCAGAGTTACATTAATATCTGTATTTTGATATTTGAAATTTCAGGGGATTTTGATAATAGATTATCAAAATTTGTTTGCGAGGTTGTGGTTCTGATGCCATCATGATGATTAAAACAAGGTGACCAGATTCCTGAAATGAAAATCGGGGACATTTTCATTGCAGTGGTGAAAAATCATCAAATATCATCATTATGAAATAAAACACAGGGACAAGTACTTTTTCATGTATCTTAACCAGCTTTAAAAAAAAAATAATCAAAAAAAAATTTGTGACATTCCAGTTATCTCCTCATTCGTCCACCTCCACCTCAGGAGCCTGGGTAGAATAAGAGCAGAGGAGAACATGAGAAAAACATGTCATCACATGGTAATCTCATGCTAATGTTAACGTTACAGCTTCACTAATGACAGATATGACAACAGTGTCATAATGTTAACGTTCACTGACTTTTATAACGTTACGTTAGGTCTTCAATTCAGAAAAACAATCTACAAGTCTACTGCCAGTTCACACAAAATTAATAAGTTAATATGCAACATACCATTTATCGCGGCGGCTGGTCTCCTTTTCTTTCTTTTTTGCCGCCTCTGATTGTTGTTGTTGACGCTGCTGCGTCTGTACGTCATATGACGTCGTCTCTGGCGATGCGTTAAATGGCTACCGTAATAACTGGTGTTATTTTGAGTCTGCGCGCATTTCCCCCCATTTAGTGACAAAATCAGGGACATTTTCGGGGACAGCTTTGACCGAGGAAAGGTCACTCAAAACGTGGACTGTCACCGGAAATCTGGGACGTCTGGTCATCTTATTAAAACAAAATGGATACAGAATAGAAATATGTGAAGTTCAATGAAACAACCCTGGACAAATGTTTTAATTCTGGTGAGCTATCTGGTAAGTCTACCTTTGTAAAAATTAAAGAACATTGTGTCAAGTCAGAATTTTTAGTTGCATTCCAGTGTTGCTGTTTGCAGTGTGCGTTAACAGGCGACCTGTGTGTATGATTCTCAGTTAAGGTTTAAATGCAATGAGACTGGATCACTCACACCACATTCGAAAGTGTCCTGGAGCAGCATGGTTTCATTTTTGTATCACCCATACGTCCATGGTCACATTTAAGGGTGGGTCACACCTTCTTTTTCTTGTTGGTGCAAAAAATGTCCAAAAAAACTTCTGCTGTGTGCAGCAAATTTGTACCTCTCAGGATTTATCATTCACAGAAAAGCTGTTGTCCTTCATTTGGATTATTTTCTTTGGGTCAAAGTTTTGGAGGAAGTGGAGTATGTCTGTTACCGATAACGAGGAACTTGTATATGAGTTTGTGTTTACATTGAGCAAAGTGTTTTAGTTTTTTCTTCACATCCCTGCACAGAAACTGGTTCATAATGAAACAGCAGTCAAGAGCTTATTTTTGTTGGTAAGCTTAGTTGAGTTTCAATTCTTGTGATTTCTAGGCACCACTGTCTTTTTGCACATTAGTAGTAAGAATATATTGTTTAATTTAAGCATTTCATCTGGAATCTTTTTGTTTTTTCATCACTTTTCATGAAGTTCTCCATTCCACCAGTAAGGTGGGCATCGGAGTTTACGATGAGACAGGAACTTGATTCACAATTGCTAGTGTTAATCAAGCTTTACACTATAAGTCAAATCAACTCGGAGTCAAATCAGAGTTTAATTGACTAAAGCTTTAACACCACATTCAGTGTAACTTTAGCAGTGTTTAGAGTAGGACCATATGTTTTCTGACTCAGTGTTAAAATTGAGTCTTTAAGTGTTAAATAAACACTTCAGGGTAAAGTCTCCAGGTTTTGAAGGTAATCTGGGACTTTCTTCTTTTTTTTAAATATATTTTTTTATGAGCACTCATATCACAGGAGTTGTACATAATACAACATTCACAAAAGAGCTTTAGACCAATGCTCACTTAATTTTGTATGAATTATTACACCCCACCCCCCCACCCCACCCCAACATACAGGACATCCATCCAGAAAAAAAAGAAGATAACAATTATAATAATACTGATATAAAATAAATTAAAATGTCAATAAATTAGAAAGGAAAAAAACAAACAAAAAAAAAAAGCGAAACATTCATATTCATAGGATCATCATTTTTCAAGTTGTGTTCCACACACTATAGCTCACATGGATAATTATCATACTATATACCATACTAACTATAGATGCCAGAGGGCTGCTGAGTGGTGCTAAGCAGACACAGTCTTAAGTTTACCCAAATATGTCAGCACTGGATCCCAGACTGAAAAGAATTTGTCCCACGGACCCCCTGAGAGTGTATTTTATTTTCTCTAACTGTATGAACTGCATTAGGTCATTAAACCACAGAGACACACTTGGTGGATTTTTAGATTTCCAATGTAATAAAATTCTTCTGCGTGCCAGCAGTGTTATAAAAACATCATTGCTTTTACATATTTTGCTTATTGTACAGTATCTTCTATCAGTAGCACCAAATATGGCCATTACTGTACTGGGCTGTAGGTCAATATCAAGGGCCTCTGACAATGTTTTAAAGATTGCAAACCAATAGGATGTTAAGGCTGAGCACGAACAAAACATATGGGTTAAATCGGCTGGAGTATTTGCCTGTTGCAGCTTGTATCTGTGTTAGGGTATATTTGAGCAAGTCTGGCTTTGGATTAGTGGATGGGTTGTAAGATCTTAAACTGTACTATGCTTAATCTGGCACATGAAGAACTGTCATTCACTCTTAGTAAAGCGCTGTCCCAAATGTCTTCTTCTAAGTCCTCTCCCAGCTCATCTTCCCAAGCTGCCTTAATCTTTGCAAGAGTTGTGTTTTTAAAAGAAGATATACAGTTATTGATTCTTGAAATAAGTCCTTTAAAGCTGAAGGTAGTTTATAACAGATCATCTAGACCAGAAGCTAATGGTAGATATGGAAAATTGGGGTCATGCTGTTGAAGGAAGTGGAGGACTTGGAAACAGCAAAACAGGCTTGACCAAGAGAGGCCAAATTTATGTGATAAGTCATCAAAGCTAGCAAAAATACTGTTTATATAACTGTTTATATATATCTTTAAATTTGTAAATGCCTTGTCTTTGCCAGAGAGTAAATTCGGAGTCTAATCTAGCTGGAAGGAAAAGATGATTATTGTGTATGGGACTTATATGGAGAAGATTATTGAACCCGAAGCTATGTCTAAGTTGAAACCATATTTTGAGGGTATTTATGACTACTGGATTGTTGGTGTATTGAGAAGTAGAGATGGGAAGGCTGGAGGTGACCAGGGCTCTGAGAGAGGTTGAAGTGCAAGATGCAGCTTCAAAATGGTACCAGTATGTATCAGGAGTCTGGAGCCAATACATGATTTTTTGAACATTTGAGGCCCAATAATAATGGCAAAGATTTGTGAGAGCAAGGCCATCCTGCATTTTAGGCCTTGGCAACAGTTCTAGCCATATTCTAGGTTTCTTCCACTCCCATAAAAATGAAGTGAATACCTTATCAATAGATTTGAAGAAAGACTTAGGAAGATAAAGTGGAATACACTGAAACAGAAACAAATTTGAGGAGTACATTCATTTTTATACAGTTCACTTTTCCTGCTAAAGATAGGTGAAGTGTTTTCCATTTTTTTAAGTCTGATTTGACTTTCTCAGCATAGCAGACAGCACCAAATCTCCTCAAAGCATAGATCACATGGGGGGCACTTGAAACAGGGTCTGACACATACATTAATAAGTCATCTGTGTACAGAGATACTCTATGCTCTTCACCTCCTCTATGGATTCCACTTAATTAGGGTAATGATTTGATTGCTATGGACAAGGGCTCTGTGGCCAGGGCAAATAGCAGTAGGCTGATAGGGCAGCCCTGACGGGTGCCTCTTGACAGCTGAAAATACTGCGAGCGCTTACCATTTGTAATTACTGAGGCTTTGGGTAAGGTATATAAGGGTTTAAGCCATGAAATTAAATTAGGACCATACCCAAATTTATTTAAGCATGTAAATAAATATCCCCATTCTACCTTATCAAAGGCTTTCTCTGCGTCGATTGTGATAACCACCTCTGGGACTGTATTGGACGCAGGAGAGTGAATAATATTTAATAGCCAGCGAATATTTGTGTGTGAGGCAGCATGTGCAGTTGGCTTCGGAGCACAGGTGCTCAGGTACTCTTGATTACTATAACAGCGCTGTCACAAGTGTTTGGTCTCTTTTGCATTCACACGTGTTGTCAGGACTGGTGCGCATTGTCAGTGAGTAACAACTGTTAAAACCATAGTATGAGAGGTTAATGCTGTATGGGAATGCACGTTTGTTTATATTATGTTGCAGGTATACAACCTGGGCAGGTTTTTTCCCTATCACCGTAGCTTACATGTCATCACGCACCGTTTAGCAAAGTACGAGGAGCGCAACTGCTGCAGTTGGATGTTAACATGTATGGATCTGTCTTTAATAAAACCTGAAGGACACCTGAGATGTGCCCGCTGTACTTTCCTGGCAAACCCTTCCAGAGGGGAGTTTATTAAGGGAACTTAATAAAAATCTGGACATGTATCGTGTCTTCTAAACGTAAGGCAAGGGCCTTGGCCAAGATCTTCATGTCACAGTTTACAAGGGAGATGGGTTGATTTGGGGTATAGATGTTAATCAAAACCACAGGCTTATGGTAGAGAAGTCCAGAAACCATTACAAATCGACCTTGTGGTCACACTAAACTGGATTATTTTATGAATCAATATGGCCGTTCCACAAGTTTTAAAGTTAAGGTTGGATGGAACACATTCCCCACCCATCCTTTTTTTAATCTGACTTGATCTTTAACCAGTAGATGGGTTTCCTGTAGAACTACAACATTACATTTTAAGTGTTTCAGATGATTAAATATTATGGTTCTTTTAACAGGCCCATTTAACCTTTTACATTACAGCTAATGAATCGTATAGCAGCCCTCTTTGCATTAATACCATCTCCCATGTTCAACTATAAGAAATAAAAATGAAAAGAGTATTAAGTAAAGAGATGTTAGAGCAGAGGTTGTAATAAAGTACACAGTTATGTTTGTTTCTTAAGTGAACTAAGGTGAACATTTGTTGCAAAAAAGTGGTGGTGTCCTTTCCCCTAACCCTATCCCCTGTCCAAAAAAAAAACAGAACTAGAACTAGGCCTATACTTATCCTTTTCCCTGAGGCAAGCTGCAGGTTAAAAACCATTTCCTCGTGGTCATAATATGTTACAATAAAAAAAGCAATACAGTAACTGTGAAACAAAGAAGCATATATGAGAATGTGTACAACATAGATTTTGAAAGGCAACATAAGTGGCCTGTACAGTAGAAGAGTTCAAGTTGCCGGATTCCTTACTTGCTCCAAGTATTCTGTAAGTACAGTTGTTGTTATTTTATTGAATTATTTCACTTGTCAAAGGCTATTGATATTTACATACAGAGTACCATAGTCCGACTGCCTTAAGACAAAGTCCTCCAGGTCCTCTGCATCGGGTCCTGAAGAATAACAGGTAGAAATGTGTCATGATGGAATATAAGTTTACATACATACATATTCATTATTAAGACTGTTTACTTACTGCTGAACAATCCTGAGATGTCCTCGAATTCGTTACATCTGTGGATTTCAACTCTCGTACTCTTTCCTTAAAGAAAATTGTATTGATACATTTCTTTCCTTTCTTCAATTGATTGTGTTATTTTCACTGTAAGAAGTTTAAAGGAAACTTTTGCGTACCAGAGGCCATGGTCCCGATCTTCTCTGGAGGAATACTGAGAGTAAATGGTTGAAGCATCATTTTTACACAATCATATAACCCTCCTACAGAAATACAGGATTGATTCATCTTTCTTGACAAAGTAATTTCATTTCATCTGATTGATTGTCTCTTCCTCTTCACCCTGTCCTAAAATAGTTAAAGACCATTCATACTTGGTGTTCTTGAAGTAAAACAATGGAGGATTCTCAAGATTCGAGACCCTCAGTCCCCCCCCTCACAACATGAATCGGTCACTTTGTCTTCCCATAAGCCGGTGTCGTCAGAGGAGGGGTCATAAGACTTTTTTACCAGATGAGTAACACCCATGTCACCTTACAGGTTTAGAAGATCCCAAATGTCGGCAGCTTCTCTCCTTAAAAAAAACCTTTCCTATTCTAAAATGAAGCAGTCTTTAATTTATTCGGTTATGAACCATCCTTTAATTTATACACTCAACAGATATGATTTACCCAACTAACCTTGCTGTAACCCTCTAATCATCCCCCTAACCCCTCCCCGAGACTTTTGCAACCATTATCGACCGTCTGTTCCCACTAACAATATATGAATTGGATGCTTTGTTTACCCGATCTCAGAGGAAGAGCAACACACTTATCACTGAAGCAGCCAAAATAAGGTTTTTTCTCCAACCCTGGCCCTGACTCATAGAATGCTCACATGTTGGCAGCTTCTCTCCTAAAAACAACCTTTCCTATTTACAGCGCGTACTTTCATACACCAACTGACATCAGAAGCCTAGGATCATCTGCTGGAGCTGGTGGGCAGTAATTAATAACAAGTTCCAGTTATGCTGTCGGTGATGGTACCAGTGAAAATAAGCAAGTAATATTTGTATAATATAACACAAAACGAAAAAATAGAATAAACCCAAAATATTTACAGACTGCAGTAGTAGATTAATTAAGTGCACTGAGAAGATTATTTCTCATTTGGAGAATCAAAGCAACAAAAATAAATAATATCAAGAAATAATATCAAATCAACACAACCAGTCCATCCATTTCTATACCGTCAATCCGTTAATTGGATAGCGGGTGGGCTGGAGCCTATCCCAGCAGTCATCGGGCAAAAGGCGGGGTACACCCTGGACAGGTCACCAGTCCATGAGTGGTAAATGATTTCCCAACTGATGCCATAACCCGCAAAGGTCAGAGTGAAGGTCAGAGTGAGTCAGAGTCCTTTTTGGTGTCCAGGAAGGGGTGTGTGTGTGGGGTATGGCATCAGTGGAGTGAGATGTGTGTGGGCCGACAGGCTGTAACAGCCTCCTACCAACTAGTAGGGACTGATACTACTGTACGTTAGGTTGCCATTCCTGGTCTTCTTAGCTCGCCATCCCATATGGACCAGTAAAAATCAACTGAAGGTAAGCAAGTGGACGTTAACTCATTTACATTCATCATGAGATTCATGTGTGCACAGCTGAAAAAGCAATAAAACTATAATATCCAAATTGATAAATCATATATGCATAGAAACAAATACAAATATTTATCCAGTTAAATATAGAATTGTTTAGTCCAAATGAATATTGAACAGCTCGTGCAGTTATACCTGAACAATTCTGTACAGTTCTGCATAAAAGTTCTCCTAACCATACCTTTACCCAGCCTTATTGCATTAAAAGACTTCCATATAAATGCATGATTAAAAGAGAAAAGAATTGCTCATTTATTCATAACTCACCAGTTCTCCAATCTAACAATGCATGATGGCGACAACGGGGACTCTACTGCTCAGCAGTTGAGATCTACTAGTGACAATGGATCATTAACACAACATAAAACTAAAGCACAGGAGGAAATGTTAAAATGTTTGTACGAACCTCCCCACAGCTGTCGGCTGACTTCACACACCTGAATGTGAAAGACGCCTTGAAAAGCACTACTGCTGTGCGTGATTGGCTGAGAGTAGTCATGTTACAGGAGGTGAAGTTGCAACTACCAGATGTTACGCAAGATTTCATAATAAGAAGCTTCATAATAAAAGCACGCATATAACCGGCGTTACATATTCTGAAAGTAACCAGTCTTTCATTTATTCTGAAATGAACCATTATTCAATTTATACACTCAACAAATCTATTTTTCCCAAATAACCTAACTGAAACCTGCTTAAACCCCTCCCCTAACTCCTCCCTATTGCTGTACACATTGAAGCTGGTGCTCTGTAAACAAGCTAATGGGATTGTGCAGAAGTATAATTTAATAACTGCCCTCTGTTGATTTGGCTCATGTCACTCAAAATAAAAATAGAATTGATTCTTTAAATTTGGGTGGAGCATTCTCTAATAAACAGCTGCTATAAGAATGTTTCTTTCCAGATGCTGTGTGGTCAAGTAATGCAAGTCATCAAAAAGTGGTTGGATAAAACGGATAAAAGGGTTATAACACAGGGTTATGAGGAAATTTTTTAATTTTGGGAAATGCAAATGGAATGTAAAAAAGAATTATAGGCCATATTTAAGCTGTCATTTTCAGAATCTACGTGAAAGTTAAAGGGACCCACGTCACTTTATTTGTACTCAGTAGTAACTGAGACTAAAAAATGATAAGCGAGCGAGTCAGGGTACAGGACCCTGGATAATAACATTCTTGTCTACGGAGAGGAGAACGATCTCATCCTCAACATAGACAAACCAAAGAAATGATCCTGGACTTCAGGAAGAATCCTCCCCCTCTCCAGCCTCTGATCATCAAAGGGTCTGAGGTGGAGAGGGCAGACAGCCGCAGATTCCTGGGAATGCACATCACATCTGACCTGAGCTGGACCAGTAACACCACAGCCATGGTGAAGAAAGCCCAGCAAAGGCTCAACTTCATCAGGCTGCTCAGAAAAGCCGGTCTGAGCTGTCGCCCTCTCACCCAGGCACTACAGAGGACTGATAGAGAGCATTCTCACCGCAGGTGTCACTGTATGGTATGGCAACACCACACAGGCAGAGAGGAAGGCTCTGCAGAGAGTCATAAGGACTGCGGAGAGGATCATTGGGACAACACTTCCTTCCATGGAACACATGTACAACCAGCGCTGCACAAAAAGAGCAGAGGGAATCATTAGAGACACACTCCACTCAGCTCACTCTCTGCTCAGACACAAACAGTGCAGATACAATCTGCGACACAACAGAGCCGGCAGCATTATCACACGCACAACACAGTTTACCAGCAGCTTCTTCCCCGCCACAGTCAGACTGATGGCAAAACAAACCCACTGAACACCATCCCCTCTGTCTGTAAGTGCAATACCCCAACCCCCCCCCCCCCCCCCCCCCAATCAGTAACTTCCATCATCTGCCGCTTATCCGGGGGCAGCAGCTTGAGCAGAGAAACCCAGACGTCTCTGTCCCCGGCCACTTCCTCCAGCTCTTCCGGGGGGACCCCGAGGCGTTCCCAGGCCAGCCAAGAGACATAGTCTCTCCAACGTGTCCTGGGTCTCCCCCGGGGTCTCCTCCCAGTGGGACGTGCCCGGAACACCTCCCCAGGGAGGCGCCCAGGGGGCAACCTAACCAGATGCCCGAGCCACCTCATCTGACTCCTCTCAATGCGGAGGAGCAGCGGTTCTACTCCGAGCCCCTCCCGGATGACTGAGCTTCTCACCCTATCTCTAAGGGAGAGCCCAGACACCCTGCGGAGGAAACCCATTTCGGCCGCTTGTATTCGCGATCTTGTTCTTTCGGTCACTACCCACAACTCGTGACCATAGGTGAGGATGGGAACGTAGATTGACCAGTAAGTAGAGAGCTTCGCCTTCTGGCTCACCTCCCTCTTCACAACGACGGGTCGGTGCAGAGCCCGCAACACTGCAGACGCCGCACCGATCCGCCCGTCAATCTCCCGCTCCATTCGTCCCTCACTCGTGAACAAGACCCAGAGATACTTGAACTCCTCTACTTGGGGAAGGATCTCATTCCCGACCCGGAGAGAGCATTCCACCCTTTTCCGGCTGAGAACCATAGTCTCGGATTTGGAGGTGCTGATTCTCATCCCAGCCGCTTCACACTCGGCTGCGAATCGCTCCAGTGAGAGCTGAAGGTCACGGCCTGACGACGCTAACAGAACCACATCATCTGCGAAAAGCAGAGACCCGATTCTGAGGTCGCCAAATTGGACACCAAACTCTCACCTGAAACGTATCCGACTTACTGCCGGCAATGCGGACCAAACTCTGGCACAGATCATACAGAGACCGAACAGCCCCTATCAAGGGGTCTGGCACTCCATATTCCCGGAGCACCCCCCACAGGACCCCACGAGGGACACGGTCGAACGCTTTCTCCAAGTCCACAAAACACATGTAGACTGGTTGGGCGAACTCCCATGCACCCTCCAGGATCCTGCCGAGGGTATAGAGCTGGTCCACTGTTCCACGGCCAGGACGAAAGCCACACTGCATCTCCTGAATCCGAGGCTCGATTATCCGACGGATCCTCCTCTCCAATACCCCCGAATAGACCTTACCAGGGAGGCTGAGGAGTGTGATACCCCTATAGTTGGAACACACCCTCCGGTCCCCCTTTTTAAAGAGGGGGACCACCACCCCAATCTGCCAGTCCAGAGGCACTGTCCCCGATGTCCACGCGATGCTGCAGAGGCGTGTCAGCCAAGACAGCCCTACAACATTCAGAACTTTGAGAAACTCAGGACGGACCTCATCCACCCCCGGGGCCTTGCCACCGAGGAGCTTTTTGACCACCTCGGCAACCTCAACCCCAGAAATGGGAGGCCCCATCTCCGAGCTCTCCGACTCTGCCTCTTCCGAGCACGTGTTGGTAGGATTAAGGAGTGGGGCCCTGTCCCCACTGTAAACAGTGTTGACTGTGAGCCGCTTCCCCCCCCTGAGACGCCGGATGGTGGACCAGAATCTCTTCGAGGCCGTCAAATCGTTCTCCATGGTCTCACCGAACTCCTCCCAGGCCCGAGTTTTTGCCTCAGCAACCGCCGAAGCCGCGGCCCGTCTGGCCTGTCGGTACCTATCAGCTGCATCCAGGGTCCCACTGGCCAAAAAGGCCCGATAGGACTCCTTCTTCAGCTTGACGGCTTCCCTCACCACTGGTGTCCACCAGCAGGTTCGAGGGTTGCCGCCACGACAGGCACCGACCACCTTACGGCCACAACTCCGATCAGCTGCCTCGGCAATGGAGTCACGGAACATGGCCGATTCGGACTCAATGTCCCCCACCTCCCCCGGGATATGGTTGAAGCTCTGCCGGAGGTGGGAGTTAAAGCTCCTTCTGACGGGGGATTCTGACAAACGCTCCCAGCAGACCCTCACAATACGTTTGGGCCTGCCAGGTCTGATCGGCATCCTCCCCTACCAGCGGAGCCAACTCACCACCAGGTGGTGATCAGTTGACAGCTCCGCCCCTCTCTTCACCCGAGTGTCCAGGACATACGGCCGCAAGTCCGATGATACAACCACAAAGTCGATCATCGAACTGCGGCCAAGGGTGTCCTGGTGCCAAGTGCACATATGGACACCGTTATGCCTGAACATGGTGTTCGTTATGGACAGTCCATGACTGGCACAGAAGTCCAACAACATAACACCACTCTGATTCAGATCGGGGGGGCCGTTCCTCCCAATCACACCCCTCCAGGTCTCACTGTCATTGCCCACGTGAGCATTGAAGTCCCCCAGCAGAACGAGGGAGTCTCCAGTAGGAGCATTCTCCAGTGCCTCCCCCAGAGACTCCAAAAAGGGTGGGTACTCTGAACTGCTGTTTGCCGCATAGGCACAAACAACAGTCAGGACTCGTCCCCCCACCCGAAGACGGAGGGAGGCTACCCTCTCGTTCACTGGGGTAAACCCCAATGTACTGGCACACAGCCGGGGGGCAATAAGTATGCCCACACCTGCTCTGCGCCTCTCACCACGGGCAACTCCAGAGTGGAAGAGAGTCCAACCCCTTTCAAGAGGACTGGTTCCAGAGTCCAAGCCGTGCGTCGAGGTGAGTCCGACTATGTCTAGCCGGAACCGCTCAGCCTCGCGCACCAGCTCCGGCTCCTTCCCCAACAGAGATGTGACATTCCACGTCCTAAGAGCTAGCTTCAGTAGCCGAGGATCAGACCGCCAAGGCCTCCGCCTTCGGCTGCTACCCAGCTCACATAGCACCCGACCCCCTTGGTACCTCCCACGGGTGGTGAGCCCGTCGGAAGGGGGACCCACGTCATCTTTTGAGCTGTTCTTTGTCTGGTCCCTCATCTAGGATCTGTTTGCCTTGGGTGACCCTACCAGGGGCTTGAAGCCCCGGGCAACATAGCTCCCAGACTCATTGGGGCACGCAAACTCCCCCACCACGATAAGGTGACAGCTCAGGGGGGAGGCCATCAGTAACTTATATACTTAATTTAATAAATCCCCCCCCCCCCCCCATCAGTAACTTATGTACTTAATTTAATAACCCCCCCCCATTAGTAACTTATGTACTTAATTTAATAAATCCCCCCCCCCATCTTCTTTTATATTGAACTCACACATGTATAGTACGCCCTTTTTATAACTTTGCATATTTGTTTATTTATATTTTTGTATTGTTGGAATTGTTCTTTTTAACTGACTCGGGGTGCCCTGCACAGAATTTCCTATGTGTGTGAACTATGGTTAATGCACAAATGGCAAATAAAAACCTTGAACCTAAATTTGGGTTGTCTGGGAGCAGACAGTCATTATGGAGAGTTTGGTTTCTTTGGGTAGGAGGGTGGCAGAAGGTGGGAAGGTGCAGCAAAACATGTAAGACTGCAACTCTCCCACCTGGTCTCAATCCTGGGTTGTCATGTTCTTGGATAGCTAAGAATTTGGCCATATTTCTAGAAATGAAAAGTTTACAAAAAATGTTTGCCATTTATCAGCGTGGCCCACATTGTTTTCTTGACACCACCTAGACCACCAGCAGTTGAAGCATGACACGCAGGTAAACGTGCAACACTGGTCAGATGTGCGAGTGATCCAGAAAAAACTGTGGTGTCCATTATTGGTTTGGCAAAGCTACACACCAATATCATGTTCATTTTGGTGACTGCTGATTGGCATAAACGGCTGGAATTAATTTAAATGTAAAAGTGCCACTGTTGCCAAATTGTGACAAGAAACTAAATAAACTGGGTTGAAAGTCTCGAGTAGCCCAACAAATATTTTTCCACTGATTTTCCACTCACTACCACTAAATATATTGTTTGAATTTTATCCCCAAAATTAAGGTATATTCCTATTCAAAATACAGGAATAACTTGATATGGGAGTGAAAGAAAAAAAACATTGTTGATGGTAATTAGGTCATGTGCTTATGGGGAAGTGTTATATCAAATATGTTTGAGTGAGAATTTGAAAAAGTGAATAAAGAATATCTAAAAAAAAAAAAGGATGTTTTGGTTTAAATCTTTGCCGATGAAAATTTGTCCTGAGTGACTAACGGTTCACCATCAGACAAAAATTCAAAGTCACATTTATTTGTAGCACATTTCATGTACAAAACAATTCAAAGTGCTTTACATAAAATAAAAGCACTGCAGCGGGGAGCAGAAAAAGCATTAGAAATATGTAAAAGAATATAAACAGAAAGAAATTTAATAAGTAAAATGAATTAAAATTAACATGAGCAACAGTCTAGATAAGTTGAAAGATACCGTGCAGATTTCATACATAGACACATGAGAAAAGAAATGTTTTTAACCTGGATTTAAAAATGTCTACATTTGGTGACAGTTTAATCTCCTCTGGCAGTTTGTTCCACTTGTTTGCAGCATAACAGCTAAATGTTGCTTCTCCACTTTAGTTTGTTTGGAAAGAAGGAAAGGGATAGATTTGTGGACAGCGAGGGCAGCAATTGCAATTGATTTCAGTTCCCCCGCAAAGATAAGGGTGGCACTGGTCGACAAGAGCATTATGGCGGGGGAGCAGGTGGACGTAGATTCTAAATTAGAATTGCTTTGTTCGTAGTTGTAAACAACAATTGAGACTGATGTGAAAGTAGATGTGTTGAAGCATGGTCAGTCATAACATATGTTAAAAGAAAGTCACAAGCACAGAGATAAATCACTCAAGCAGCACAGCTTCTAAATCAATTCAGAAAAGAACTTTTGAAAGGATGTTTCCCCCTCCAGAAAAGAAAAAAAAACCCAGAACTACTGCAGTAGGCTGCCACAGATGAAGCACCAATCTCGAAATCCAAGAACATGTTCTCTTCTTGTTCAGAAGTGTTAAGATTTCTCATACCCATGCTTTCAAACCTAAACTGATAGTGATCTTTCTGGTGACTGGGCTGTAAGTTAAAATAAAAGTTTTATTTTTTATATTACTGAGATTAAATTGAATTCACCTCCAAGTCTAACTACATTCTATATTTAGCAACATTAAACAAGGTCAAAATGGTAAGGATGAGGCCAACAGTTATACAGTATCCACAGTTTTATTACAGTGTAATTAGGTGTACTTGATACTTTTACAGTAGTGAGTTAGTTCCATTTCCATTTCCTTTTCCTAAGCCCTTTTTAATCTTTAGTGTGTATCTAAAATACAGTTTAACAATTGTTACGACCAGCTCAAAGTCACAACATAATAAGGAAAACCATACTGAGTATGAAAAAGAATAACATTTATTTACAACCAAAAAGAAGTGCAACACAAACAAAGGATGGGATCTTGTGCCAGGGAGTTAAGAGGGGGAGGGCAGAGGAATGGTAAATGGACTTGTACTTGTATAGCGCTTTTCTAGTCTAGCTGACCACTCAAAGCGCTTCACTACATGCCGCATTCAACCCACTCACACACATTCATACAGCACGTCTTAGGATATAACTACATTCATACCCCCAATGATACACTGGGGGAGCAACGTGGGGTTCAGTGTCTTGCCCTAGGACGCTTCGACATGTATCCTGGGGAAGCCAGAGTCGAACCACTGACCTTCTGATTGGTGGGCAACTGCTCTTCCTCCTGAGCTACAGCCGCTTATATAAGCCGCGCCCTCAGCTTCATGAAGGTGCCCTCAATCATCTCTCAGGGAACTGCACCTTAAACAGAGACATGGCAGACACATGTTGAGCTTCTGTATGATAATCTAGTCCAGATTTGAGAAGTCTGGGTACAGTGGTAAAGAAGAGTTAAAACACTCACTGAAGCCCCATTACTGGACATGGCTAAAATCCGGTCACCATGCTAGCCAACAAGCCGAAGTTTTGGGTGACTCATGCTCACTCATTGACGTACGCTCCCGATCTGGAATCTAGAATCGATTGCTCTTCCTTAAATCTTAAAGGTTAAACCTTAAAGGTTCCCCGGATGTTGCAGTTGAATTATTTGCAGTTGAATATTCAATCACTATTTTCTTTCAAAATCCGATGGCACAGATTTACTTCCATACATAGTTCCTAGCTTCCCAAGGTTTATCATTAAAATTTGCTTTGTGAACCGGGACATATTTGTCAGCAAGCACAGCGGCATCCCCAACTTCAGTTACCCGCTGCTCACTCAGATAGGTGGCAACTGCTTCACGAACACGGTTCTGGAATTCTTCCAAAAGTACCAACTCACGAAGTTGCTCTTTGGTTTCAGCTTTTTAAAATGTGCACCACCTATTAGACAGAATTTCCTTCTCCCTAGCAAATTCTACAAAGGTCAGCTTGTCAACCTTACGACTACCTCTAAATCGCTGTCTATAGGCCTCTGGGACCAGCTCATAAGCCCGCAAGATGGCTGCTTTAACAATTTCATAGTCAGCACTTTGGGTGAGTGTTAATGAAGAGTAGACCTCCTGTGCTTTACCAGTTAAGACACACTGCAGCAACAAGGTCCATACATCTTTAGGCCAGTCAAATGTAGTGGCTACCCGCTCAAAATGGGCAAAATATTTTTCCACCTCTTTCTCAGAGAAATAAGGGACTAAACTAATGTTCCTCCCAACATCAAACCGAGGGGAAGCAGAAGACGTACGAGAACTGGTACTCTGAGACTGCGTCTCAAATAACCTCATCTCCAACTCTTTCATTTTCTCCTCATGTACCAGCCGCAACCTCTCCATTTCCAACTTCCTCCCCTCTTCTCTATGCTTTGTCTCATTTTCTAATGGTTTTATTTTGAACTGCAACTCCAACTCTTGCAAACCAACAGACAGAGGCTGTGCAGTTGCACTCAAAATTCCTCGGTCTCACCAGCAGACACCTTAACAGGATTACTTAATTCTGAATCTTCAGACTCACTCAACAGCACCCCCTGCTGGACAAGAGCAGTGACTATTCTGGCTCTCAGCTCATCCTTCTTAAGAGAAATTGATGCAGTTTCAATGCAGTAGTGCTTTGCAATGGACATGAGCTGTGCCTTACTGTAAAAGCTGCTCTGCTGTAGGACCTCCAGTAAACCTCTCTAGGTCAAACTCCATAATGAGGTTGAAACCATAACTTTATGCAAAGATAAAGAGATGCCACTGAGAGGCCCAACCCGGTGCAACACAGTAACGCTACCACACAGCAAGTGCTACCAAAACCAAGCACAGTAAATTACTACAAATCCTCCAACATCACACAATATCACACTTCCACAAAGAATTAAAGTATTTTATAACAACAAGCACAGTTAATGTCACCATTAGACTACACAAAGCCAGAAATAAGCAATTAGAACTTACAAAGAACACACTAGGCTGAACCATAGCAGCTACTCCACAACTATTTCTCGCCACACAGTATAGAAATAGTATCACTACTGCCACTTCTACATGAGCCAAAACCACTCAAATGCTGAAGTCTACTGCTCTTCTCCACTGAGATGAAAGTGGATCACAATTGTAATCTCTACAAAAACCATATGACCAACAAACAAAACCCAGATATTCACATATGAGCATCAGGGTCACACATGCTCCTATAAGACCACCACTACAGCCTAGCATTTGATAAAATATACTGTGCAAAACAAAACAGAATTGTTCCAACTCCCCACACTCACCCAACAAGGTGGCATGTGGAAAACAAAGGCCAGCACATGCCACCACATGCTATCGATAGCTTAGAGGTTGTCTTAACTAACCTATTCTAGAGTTTACCTGGTTCCCTCTCTAAGACTGTTACCTAACTTACTAGGACTCAACTAGTCTTTGTCGGCTTTCCTGGGCACGCCGGGGGCCACCCCAGGGTTACCGCCCACAAACAATAGTGGTGATGGTCACACCAACACCCGCCGGCTGACTTAACCAGGCAAACCTCATGTGGCAACACAAGCATGGACCTCCTAACAAACCAAAAAAAATGGAAAAAGTGGGTCTAGGGAAACAAAGCACTTACTCACCTACTCCAAACTAAACTTTAGATGATCCCCCATTATGTTATGACCAACTCAAAGTCACAACATAATAAGGAAAACCATACTGAGTATGATGGAAAAGAATAACATTTATTTACAACCAAAAAGAAGTGCAACACAAACAAAGGATGGGATCTTGTGCCAGGGAGTTAAGAGGGGGAGGGCAGAGGAAAGATCCGCTTATATAAGCCGCGCCCTCAGCTTCATGCAGGTGCCCTCAATCATCTCTCAGGGAACTGCACCTTAAACATAGAGACATGGCAGACACATACAAAGGATGGCAACAAAAATATACAGTGACATGTAACACAATACACATCTGCATTTATTATCACAAAGCAGCTTAGGGAAATATGCATTAGAAATTTTAGAGACTAGAATCCTCTTTTCTAAATTAGCTGTGTACTTAACAGAGACAATTGAATATTTGTAACAATTAGGAAAGATTTCTTTACTTGAAAAAGTCATACTTATTGAAGGAATATTCTGGAACAAAGAAAATTTCTGCTCCATGTATAACAGGATATTTCTTCATTGGTCCCTCAACAGGAAGTTTGCCTTATTGCTGCACCACAGGGATAGACAAGATACAGAAAAAAACACATGAAAAATGTAGAAATAATCATACACAAATAAGATACCAAAAAATAAGTATTCAAAATATGCAAGATAAATATAACATTATTTGTGCATAAAATATTGGTATAAATAAAGATTTAAGTACACAAATATGAGAAAAACTATAGTAGCAAGAGGAACGCCGTAGTGACTACAAAACAATGATTGTACAGTTAACAATAATTGGGCATTGATATAATAGAAATTGGAAAAAATACATTAAAATAAATGGATAAGATTGCCACTTTAACTACTACACTTTGGGAAAAATTTATTTTTGTTCTAATCAAAATACATGGATTTTTCTCAGAAATACCTGTACCAAGCCTTGCTGTGGTAAGTGCAAGTGTGGGAGTGCTAGTAATAATTGCATCCATCTATCAAACTGTAGGTCAGTGTCACCATTTCAAATGACAACATCCTATGGTGCAGCTGCTGACGAGGGCATTGTCAGCAATGCTATCACACAGCACTGGTCGACCACTGTTTTAGAAATTGGCAAAGCAGAAGAAAGAAGCAAGCAGCAAAGCTGTGGATTCTGACCAGGTGCTGCCACAAGAATAAAATTGCAAGATTGCAGCCATAAGGTTAAAGATAAGGCAATTTATAGTGTAAGTTTAAGGCACTGAGAGAAAAGAAGGACATAAAAATGGTATAGCCTTATTTTAATCTTATCTTATTTTAATAATTTTCTAAATACATTCAAATAGATGTTCATGCTTTGACAATAAAAATAGTTCCAGAATCTGTAAAAAGTAAATGCAACATTTCAAATCTTAATAGAAATAAATTAGGTTTGGTTTCACAAAGGTACTATAGTCACTGATGACCTCATGACACTGCCGTTTTTGATTTGTCTTGAACCAATGTTACGTGGTGCTAACATTGCATTCATATTCTCATAAGATAATAAATCACATCCTGCATTGTATCCTTGTAGAATCATTATGATATTTATAATCAATTATCTGTTACAAAAACAGCACTTCTTATAAAACACATTTTGGGATTTCTTTAAAAAGAAAACATTTTTTCCTTAGTAATAGTGCACTTCAAGGCACAATCGAGAGTATGCACATGGTGTCAGCCATGTGACTTTACTCAGAAGAAAAGCAGCTGTCTCAATGACCTTGAACTGTTTGATTGGCTCAAAAACACAAGATATTTCTAAAATGGTGAAGAGCTGTTGTGCAATAGATTTTTCTGACAAATTCAGAAAGAAGTCACAGTCCTCTGAAAGACCTTTCAGAAGGAGGTGAGGCTCCAAGGGTCTTCACCTCACCTCCTCAGCTACAATCAAGCCAGAGCCAACGTTCGAACAAAAGTCAGCACTTTCTCTTGGGCCACAGACTACCTGTTCTTCTTGCTGCTGAGCCTTACCCTGAGCCTTTGTTCAAGCAAGAGCCAGCTTCGGAATCATGGTTTCAGTTCAAGCCTGCTTGAGAGTCCTCACTTTGACTCAAGTCTGCTCCCTCACCTGCTTCTGAGCTCCAGTCTCGCCCATGCTGAGTCTGTCTCCAGTTCGGCCACCTTCAGTGCCTCAGTCTCCTGCTCTGCCGCCTTCAGCCCTCAGTCTCCTGCTCTGCCCCCTCCTGAGCTTCAGTCCTCATTGAGGTGGTCTCCCGAGCTCCAGCCTCCAGTGCCCTGGCCTCCCGGTGCCCTGGCCTCCCGAGCTCCAGTCTCCCGTGCAGCAGCCTTCAGAGCTTCAGTCTCCAGTTCAGCCACCTTTTCCATAACAATAATCCAATACGCTAACACAGAACAATTACAAAAAGGCCATTAATGACCGAAATGACTGAGAATCTACAGTTAACCAAGTTGTTATATACATTCATATAATTGCTTGTTTTAATTTTGTAATTGCTAGACTTTGAAGATAATATCTTAAGTAAGATAATATTTTCTATTGGACAATGTTGCTCTTCTCAAAAGGAAGGTAATCAGTCAGATGAGACTGGCTCTTTGGTATAAATCACAGCTGTGTGCGTTAAAGCAAGACTGCAAGAAAGTTGGAAAGAAAATGACGTTCCTCTAATTTAGAAGAGTCTAAGTTAGTCTGGAAAGACAGTCTAACAACATATAAGAAAGTCGTTCATAAAGCTAGAACTGCTCACTATTTAGCACTGATAGAAGAGAATAAGCACTTTTCAGCACTGTAGCCAGGCTGACAAAGAGTGAGTTCTGTTGAGCCGTGTATTCCTTTAACTCTCCGTAGTGATGATTTCATGAGCTTCTTTACAAAATGATTGTTTCTGTTAGACAGAAGATTCCACAGACATTTAAGGTTGCTTTAATTAGACCTTTACTTTAAACCTACACTTGATCCAGGAGCATTAGCTAATTATTGACCTATATCTAATCTCCCTTTTAGTTCTTCATGAAACTGTTGCAGCAGAGTTTCAGTCAGGATTCAGAGCATATCATAGCACAGAAACAGCACTGGTGAAAGTTCTGCGATGATCTCTTCTTAGCCTCTCATAGCGGACTTGTGTCTGCGATTGTCCTGTTGGATCTCGCCGACTTACGAAAAGGACCCAAGAGCAGATGCAGAACACTGGGTCTCTCGGGGGGCAGTCCAGTGACAAAATCCAGGGAGATATGAGACCAGGGCCGACAAGGGACCTCCAGAGGTTGTCGAAGTCCAGACGGTGGTTGGTTACTTTATTGCACACATAGTGCAAGAAGTCACGTACTCTCTGGTATCCATCTTGAGGGATGGCCACCAGAAATAGCGCTGAAGGAGTGTGATGGTGCAGTGTATTCCTGGGTGGCAGAGAAACTTGGAGGTATGAACCTAGTGCATTATGGCGGAGCAGGCTGCAGAGGGAACAAACCGGCGACCGGGAGGTCCAGTGCCTGGATCTTGGTCCAACATTAACCTCTTTAGCGAATCTGGTTCTTGACCTGCCATGACATACCACCCACCAGAAAGGTTGAGGGGAGAATCTGGGCTGGTTCTGCAATTCTTCTTCAGAAGCAAACTGCCTGGACAGGGTGTCTGGTTTGAAGTTGCAAGAGCATGAACGGTAAGTTACAGAAAAAGTGAAATGACCAAAAAACAGGGAACAACGGGCCTGGCAGGAGTTTAACCTTTTAGCATTCTGGTAGTATGAGAGGTTCACACTATGAAGGGCTGTTTGGCTCCCACCAACAAATTCCTCCGTTCTTCAAGAGCGAGTTTGATTGCTAAACGTTCCCGATTGCCCACATCATAGTTTTGCTCGGCAAGGGACAGCTATTAGGAGAAGAATGCACAGGGGTGAAGCTTACCCTCAGATTTAGACCTTTGAGTCAGTACAGCGCCCACACTTGAGTGTGAAGCATCCACCTCCAGAATTAACTGCTGGTCTAGGTTAGGCTGAATGAGGATGGGTGCAGAGGTGAATTTGTCTTTGAGCTGTCAGCTTCAGGGGTCCAGAAAAAGTGGTTTTAACAGAGGTTAACTTGGTTAGGGGAGATGCAATGATGCTCAAGTAGTGTTAACCCTGTAAGACCCACAGTTGCAAATTTACAACATCACTTTTGACAATTCTAAAAAAAGGCCTGCAAATGTTTTTTTTCTCAAGGCTACATTTACATGGATAATGGGTCCTATTGTTTATCCTCACAATGCTATTGGATAGAAGAAGTGTTTATAGGTCCGGTCATCTGGCCTTGAACTCACTCCACCTGCAAATTTCCCGTTGAGCTCATCTCCTTTTTTTGCATGACTGGATTTGTCAGGATTAAAGAAAGTAAAATTCCTTAAATATTTTTTGTATGTTTATTACAATGTTTAGAACATGCACTTATTTAATCATCTTGAAAAACATTCATCAAATTTGATTTAGAGCTTGTTATCTCTATGTTGTAATTCTACAACGTTGGGCCAGAGTTGTAGTCAAAATAGCCTGTGCGCCTTACACATTACATAAGGACACTGCACTTCTCACATGTTCACAAATTGAAAACAAAATGGAGTACAAATTTAAAGTGTCAGATGGTTCATTGTATAACTAAGCGCTAAATGTCTGTCTTTCTGTTAAATTTTCACTTAGTTTAGCTTAGACCATAATGAAACACATGAATAAATTGTATGGGATATTTGAAACCCCAGCATCTATAGCAGTGTTCGAAACTCCCCGTATCTTTCTAGTTTTTTAACTTCTAAATCATAGGTCTCAAGTTTGCGGCCCGCGGACCAACTGCAGCCCTCGGGACGATAGTTTGTGGCCCCCGCCTTAATATGAAAGTTTAATGTTAGTGCGGCCCGCGAGACAGTAGTTTATGCTTTAACATGATTTTGACGACATAGTTCCATAGCTACGACGTCGACCTCTCTGCCGTAGCCTGACATGCACCTCCAAAAAATTCTAACTACACGTCACGTAGACGCGGGCGATAAGGGCTGTGATTGATCCGCTCAGAACGTCATTTCCGGCAGTTGCCTTTTCCGGTCTTAATGGCTGTACACAACAAAGAAGCTCGTTGACATTCAAAATTATCGAAAGTGCATTTGTACAACCAGTGTTGTAAATTCACCCGTTCAGCCTCGGCCGGTCGTACCCCGCGAACGTCTTCTCTGTCGCCTGCGCTTCAACATTTGTAATTTAAGCATTTGTTCTTCAATATTGATGAGCTCCAACTGCAAATACAGCTGCTCCACCTCGGTTGCCATTGTTTACTGTTGTTAACTGTGACCGGAAGAAAAAGCAGGGATTCGGCTATAACCCCTGAAACCACATAAACATACAGCCACACCTCCCTACTGGCATGGTGAACTGCTGAGCAACCGATTTTCTAGCCGTTTGGTTTAATATAAACTTAAGACATATATTTGTGATACAACATAGATTCGTTTTTATACAATTTTATTTATGTCATACATACATTAGAAATGTGATTATTTCGACAAAGATTTCAGGTATTTAAGGACAACTCAATCATGCGTTGTTGTTTTAGAAAAACAGTATGTCTTCTCTGTTAATAGAATTATGCATTTTAACACCAAGGAGATGATACTGATGTTTTTAAAGGTTTATATGAGGGTTCATTCAATAGGAATAATATCTAATAGTGTATTTTATTGTCATTTAGTGGGCACTGCGATGTGTTAGTGAAATATTAGGATTATATGGGAATTTGTCATGACATTAACTTTGCAAAGATGGTCAGGAAAATTAAAAAGTGATGGTTTCACTCCTTCCTTTAAACAGCTGACTGTCCAGTCCTGTCAAAGTCTGGTTTGAAGTGACAGCTACAGACGTGACCCTCCTTAGCACAATTTTATAAAGTGGCTGATTGCAAAATGTCACTTTCATCATCTTACTGATGTCTTACTAAGAAAAACATCTTTGGTTTTCTTGTCCTAACGTAAGCTAGTAATAAGCTAGTTTAATTTATGTTATCTTAAGAGATACATCAAATTAAACTCGTTCATCAGTTAAATAATATAAAACAGCTTCTTACTTGCGAAATGTTATTCCAAGTTTATTAATTTCAACGTTTCTTTCACGGGAATATCTGCCTGGAAAGTCTGGCATTTTGCCAGATGCACAGCTGTCATACCTGCTCTGACAGTCTGACTGCTGTCAGAAACCCCGTCCCAAGATGGTGGCCGTGTTGACGTGTCTGAGAAGCCCGAATGTGGCATCTACATGTATTTATATTTGTATATATCTGTGGACGACGTCGACGTGACGTTTTCATAGTTTCAGCATCTGTAAGAGCTTTTCTTGTGAAAAACCCCATGTGGCCCAGCCTCACCCAGACTCTACCTCCAGCGGCCCCCGGCTAAATTGAGTTTGAGACACCTGTTCTAAATGATCCTGAGCTAATTTTCTCAGTGTTGCCCAAGCAGCAGTTAGTAGCATTAGGAGATAAAAAAACAGGTTCTGAATATGGTGGTGGTCTCGTGATACTTCACAACGAGAAATACAAAGTATCAGTTGTTACTGTACCTCCACATGTCTCGTTTGAATCCATCTCTCTACAAATCAATGGGTCGACTCCTGCCATTTTAACCACCATCTACCACCTTCCTAAAATAAAAACTGACTTTTTAAAGGAATTTTCTGTATTTTTAACTGTCTCATGTTACCTATCCCTCAATATTATCATCCTTGGTGATTTAATATACATATGGAAAATATCACAAATCCACTGACAAAGAATTTCCCATCCTGCTTTGATAGTTTTGAACTTCAGCAATTCATTAACTTTCCTACCCACTGCAAAGGTCATATTCTTGATCTCATATGCTGTTCTGGTATCACCCCTCTTCAGTGTGTTGCATCTGACTTGCCCATATCCGACCTTAAGCTGGTGTCTTTAAAAGCTTCATTACCAGTATTCAAAACCAACCCATCTCGTTTCATCTGCTTCTGTAACATCAAGAGCATCGATGTATCTGCACTGATGAATCGACTTGACAACCGGCCTAATAAAGACTATTTATGAACTGGTTTCCCACTACAACGATGAACTGCATTCAATTCTGGATAATCTTGCTCCCTTAAAAACTCACACTGTCTCTTTTTCCCACTCTGCCCCCTGGTTCACCCCTGGTTTATGCCTCCTAAAAGCAAAAGGTTGTCACCTGGGACGTTTACAGTCAAAAACTGGAATTGAATGCAGTTCATCGTTGCAGTGGGAAACCAGCTCATAAGGAGTTGCTAGATAGTCTTTATTAGGCAGGTTGTCAAGTCGATTCATCAGTGCAGATACATCAATGCTCTTGATGTTACAGAAGCAGATGAAATGAGATGGGTTGGTTTTGAATATTGGTAATGAAGCTTTTAAAGACACCAGCTTATGGTCGGATATGGGCAAGTCAGATGCAACACACTGAAGAGGGGTGATTAATTAATAGGTCCTGGAAGCAGGACCTATTAATGCATGGCATGGATGTGTAGGTAGCACATATGACAGAAAATAAGAGCGTTTTCATGGTTCTTTCGGGTCAAAATAAAACACACATATTCTCCTGATCATTAACAATACTGGAGAGACGTGTAGTGGCCATTGATAAGAAATAGTTCTGCTTCTTTTCCGAGAAAAATCTTAATTTCATTGGTTTGTTGCATCAATTTACACTACAGTTCCCATGAGTCTCAGCGGTGGTTGCTATAGTGATCATAATTTGTACGTTTTATGTACATTTTATTTGCTCCTTTTAATTCAATTCAGTTTTATTTATATAGTGCCAAATTACAACAATTGTCATCTCAAGCACTTAAATAATATAGTCCAATTCAAGCCAATTGTAATCATAATCCAATGAAATCCAATGAATTTATTTTAAAATAATCCAATTCATTCATATAGAGCCAATTCAAAAAACAATATCCTAGCTAAGGAAACCAACAGATTGCACCGAAACTTGTCTTCAGTCCAATCTCCCGTCCTGAGCGTGCCTGTGGCGACTGTGGAAAGGAACGACTCCCTTTTAACAGGAAGAAACCTCTGGCAGAACCAGACTCAGGAAGGGTGGCCATCCGCCTCTACCAGCTGGGGATTGAGAAGACAAAAAAGAGGGGGGAAAAACACCATAACACCATTCAAAGGATACCTGTTGGAACAGGGAAACACAAGTTAATAAGCACAATAATGTCACATGTTCATAATATCATTTGAGAAATTAAACAGGGGGAAAAGAGAGCAAAGTGAGGAAAGGTGTGACAGATGAGGTCCCCCAGCAGTCTAAGCCTAGAGACTTAATTATGGGATGTTTCAGGATTACCTGAGCCATCCCTAACTATAAGCTTTGTCAAAAAGGAAAGTCTAATCTTAAAAGTGGAAAGGGTGTCTGCTTCCCGGACATTTACTGGCAGCTTATTCCACAAGAGAGGGGCCTGATAACTGAAGGTTCTACCTCCCATTCTACTTTTAGAAACTCTGGGAACAACATGTAAACCTGTAGTTTGGGAGCGAAGTGCTCTGTTAGGAAAATATCTTACAATTAAATCTTTAAGATATGATGGAGCTCGGTCATTAAGAGCTTTATATGTGAGGAGAGGAATCTTAAATTCTATTCTGAATTTAACAGGGAGCCAATGAAGAGAAGCTAAAACTGGAGAAACATGATCTCTGCTGTTAGTTCTCATTAGAACTCTGGCTGCAGCATTTTGGATCAGCTGGAGGCTTTTCAGAGAATATGTGGGACAGCCCAATAATAAAGAATTACAGTAGTCCAGTCTTGAAGTAACAAATGCATGGATAACTCCAAGGTTTCTCACTGTAGAACTAGAAGCCAAGGAAATACCATCTTGAGTAACTATATAACTAGACAATTTCTCCCTGAAGCGCTCAGGTCGAAAGAGAACAACTTCAGTTTTGTCTGAATTTAGAAGCAGACAGTTCTACTAGGACTACTTGCCTTTTTTGATGAGGACTTTGGTAGGGAGAGAGTGATGCTGTAGTGTCGCGAGATTGTGTGAGACTATCGGCAGATTCAAACAAGGCGCGCCTCTAACAAAGCAAACAATATAGTAAGATTATAATTACGCCAATAACTACTGTTTAAATAAATATATTATCGGGTGAAACAAAATCAAAACACTGGAGTAGAGTGAAGAAAGCCTGGAGAGCCTCACGGATTTCATCGACGAGTGTTTTGACAGGACAGTCATGGGGAAAACTAACCAAACCCCATCTGCCAGCAGCAAGGCTTCAACCTCAAAAATAAGTCGTAATGAAGAGTCACCCGGAGCGACGTCTCCAGCTGGTAATGATTCTACGGACATTTTGACATCAATATATAAGAAACTATCCAGCTCCGACGCCCGTATGTCTCTGTTAGAAATTCTACACAGAGGGGGGGGTGGCCCTGCCTGTGCCTGGGGGGGCTGGGTTGCCCTGGACACGCCACAGTATGGGTGGGTTGGTGCAGGTCCTGGTGCCGGGCTTGTTGCTCTGGGACCTCCAAGGTGTCCGCAGATAGTTGTTTTTTTTCAGGGTGTTGGGGCGTGCGGTGGGGGGGGAGCGGTGCTTTTCCCCTGTTGGGGGGGGGGGCTGGGGAGGCCTGGGTGATGGTGGGTCTCAGGCCCGGGCTGCTGCGACTATTGTGACCGGGTGGTTTGTTTGTTTGTTTGTTTGTTTTTTGTTGTTGTTTGTTTGTTTTTTGTAGAGGTCCTCCGGGGTGGGGTTGGGTTGAGTGGGGTGGGGCGGGATGGGTACCTTCCCTCCCGGAATATGGTCGCTGCAGGCCCCGAGCCTGGTGGACATCAGCCCCTCCTGCCCTGTGTTGGCTCCCAGGTAGCGGGGGTGCCAATTGCAGCCAGTCTCTGGCTGCCCTCTTCGGGGGAGAGTAGATCCCCCGGTGTATATCCCCATACCCCTCTTCCTTCTGAAGGAAGGGTTTTGGGGGCGTGTGTGTTCTGTGGCGTGTAGTGGATGGGGCCACGTAGGTGGTCCCCTTGGCTGCACTCTGCAGTTCCCCGCCCCTGTTTTAATTACACCTTAGACATTACTACTTATCAAAAACACTCACACACACACATTAGGTCTTGGGGGGTGGTTACACTGAGTGGCATCTGGTGGGCAGGGCTCTTTGGGTATGTAGGCTGCCCAGAGGGCCGCGCTCCCAGTTCTACAAGTTTGGCTGCCCCTCAATTTTAATCGCTCACTATTAGAAAATATTGAAGAGCCAGAAGGGTGAGGGGAGGGGTCTTCTTCCCACACCCCTGCTTCCTGGTTGCTGCTCGGGGCGGGAGGGGCCAGGAGGATTAATTAATTGTTCTGCTGGTTCAGGGTCTGTGGTGGCTGGGGGGCTGCTGGGGCCCGGGTCCGGTGCACGGCCCATGTCTGGGCGGCTGGGCGGGGTCGGTGGGCTGTTGCCCCTGGCTCCCAGAGGGCCTCTGTCCTATGCTTATGGGGGCTCTGTCCGGGGGCTTCCACTGCAGTCTTCTGGGTGGATGCGTGGTTGTCCCTGCGGTGGGCTTCCTGGGTTCTGTGCTCTGTGGGGGCTGCTGGTGGCCTGGGTCTTGTGGCCCTCTCTGCCTGCTTCTGATTGCTTGGGGGGGCTGGGGATTGTGGCCCTGTACGCTTATACACTCATAACTAAGCACGGTTATCATGTAGGTCCTGTGCCATGGGTGTTGCATGTTCTCACACACACACACACATTCATTAGTCCAGTAGCATGATTGCTAAGCAGTTGATGTATTATCATGTTGTCTCAGGTCATCTATATCCACAGCTGTGTTGTATGCGATTGCCGCTTCTTGTGCTTGTTTTTGTTTGTTTGTTTTTTCTCTGCTTGTCTGCTTTCAGGTGCTCCTGGTGGCGCTAAGGCTGGATTCCCCTCAGAGGCCATGGATTGTTGTCTGTTTTGTTTTTTACAGGTGTAGCAGCTGGTTGTCTGGTTTTTCTTTCTATTTTTGTTCTGTTTCCTCTTCTTTCCTCTTCTTCTTTCCTTGTCCCACGGTCCGGTTCAGTTCTATTACATGTTATATATTGTAAACAGAAATAAATAAATGGGCATCAAGGGGAGCTTTACATTTATAAAACTTCCCTTGGCAAAGCAAATCTGTTTGGCATCAAAGGTATTCAGACTACAATTCTGCTGCCATAATGCTGAACAGGACAAGGGAAAAAAAAAAAAAGAAGCAGACAGTTCTGAGTCATCCAGGTCTTTATGTCTTTAAGACAGGCTTATTGTCTGACCAACCTATTGGTTTCATCTGGTTTAATAGATAAGCACAGCTGAGTATCATCAGCATAACAATGGAAATTTATGCCATGCTGTCTAATAATGTTACCTAATAGAATGGAATCTTGGACTCTTTGTTTGCTGCAAGCTCACTCAGACGTCTCTTTACAGTGCTTGGACTTACTGGGCAGTATCTCTCCTCTACCACTGACATGAAATTCTTGAAGCTAAGCTTGTCAGTCAAAGACAGAGACAGGTTGCATGAAATTACAAGATCCTGTATTATTGATTCAGTAATGGCCTCTTGTCTGGGATGGCTCTGGCTATATATCTGCACACCTTTTTCCTGATTCAAGAATGCATCAAGGCTGCTCTGTCCCTTTCCACTGGCTGATTTTTCGATTTGTTGAATTCAGAAAACCTGTACATGAAGGACATGGAAAATTAATGTTAATTATAGTCTAACCAATCTTTTATTTCTGAATATGGAGAGGGTTGCTAAAAAAATACAGACTAACTCCAAGTAACAGGAAAATATTGCTAACATTATTAGTCATGCAATAATAACTAATAATCTAATCACAGTTATAGTAGGCTACATCTGCTGGATAGAGAATTAACACCAGCCAAATGCTGGTAAATCATGCAAGTGGCTGGTACTGTATGCTGCACTCACTAGCCAAAAAAAACAATGGTAATCTATAGAGTGGCTGTTAAATTTTCAACATTCAGTAGACTAGCCATTTGACTTAATAATAAGTATGCAGAAGAGTAATATGTGTGCCTTAATGCCTTTGGCATTGGTACCCATAATTAAAACAAATAAGTAGCCTATCGTGATTAACGTGACATTTACGGAAACTACAGCGACAGTACAGTCGTTAGTAACCACCATAGCAGTGTTCAAAACAAAAATAAACATTACAGGTTAATAACTATTAAACTAAAGCTTGCATACATTCCCTGAAGGAAGATTGTAAATTTTTGCTTTAAACAATGTATTATAATGTCAAAACTATTTTAAACTATTAACTATGATGGATATTCGTACGATTATGCATGAAAATCTTTATCACAGGCTAGGCTTTGAGTTGAAAAACTCAGACTGGCTCCTTTCACAGTATTATCCATCCATCCATTTTCTATAAGGTCGCAGGGGGGCTGGAGCCTATCCCAACTGTAATATTGAAGTCTGTCAATGTGGAACCAATTACTTTGTGTACTATTGGGTAGATAGCATAGGGTAGTAAGAAATTAGGTAAGTATTGTCAACTTACATACAGTACTTGAGTAAATGTACTCAGTAACATCCCAACACTGACTAAAGTCTGTTGAAAAGCACCAACAGCAGAAAATTGAATTAGTTATATTAATTAGTTATATGTAAACTGTAATATACTAACATATAGTACAATGTATTTTCAGAAAACTTAAAAAAGTGTTGTTGAGGAACTTCTGAAAAGGAAATTGAGTATTATTAAATTGTACTCTTATTTAGGCCTCGCCTGGGGTTAAACTCTATGTATCAACCCAATTGCAGGGTTTCTCACCTTATCTCTACAAGAGAGAGGTTGAGACATGACCTCAAATGCACAAAATAAATAATAAATATGCAGAAACAAAAATGGAGTTCAAATTTTACATTTTACTTTTCAATGTTATTTTGGAGAGAATCCTTTGGCTGCCAGGAATGGGGCCACTGCTCGCCACTGCAAACCGAAGGAACGGTTTCTGTTCCTGAGTCTTTCCAATAAATTTAAAGGTAATATGCATCAAGCAAAACAACACTTTATGAATGTGTCTTTTATAGCTGTTAACAATAAATGTTATTTATGACTGTTTTTATTTTCCATCTATAACGGACCACCACCATTTTGAATAATGCATATATTTCTGAGTTGTTTTAACTGTATCACAGGTGAAAGAAATGACACAAGTGGTAGGATAGCCTCTGAAGTTGACAGTTGTATTGCATCTGTTGACAGTTGCATCGCATCTGTATTTCATGTGGTTGTTCTCCCTTGTGTGACTACAGGTAATGAAGCAGAAAAACAGCTGAATATATACCATATTGGACACGACTCCCAGTCAACCAACATTTCTTCTTTGCCCTGTGAATAGAATTAAAAAAAAAAAAAAAACATTGATTTTAGTCTTAGGATTAGTCTTTTTTTATAGTCACTGAGTTTCATTGATACAATAGGTCATTGTTGATATTTACAGTATCTGATCATGACATTTTCAGTACAAACTGCTTTTTTAAATCTATAATTCAGAAAAACCCTACACAGAAAGAATCTAGCTGACAAGTATGGTATACATTGCAAATATACAAGGAAGTTTAGAAATCCTACAGGCCACTATATGCATTTCTTATATGCCTATCTAACCTTTCTCACTCTTTATTTTATTATGCTCCTGATGGGGAAAGCCTGTAGGTGAGTGTGGTAGGAGCAATCTGTAAACATCCAAAACACATTTCACATATTTTTAGATTAGTATCCAAATAAATATAACTATGAAGACGTAAGCAGTGACCAAACTTGCAAGGATGGAAAGTGATGAAAACATTTATCACTGATGAATAGTTAGACCAAGTTGAACTTGTACCATGGAGCTGCTCTCAGTTCCAATGTGGTACTCTTGCTGGAATGGCCATAAAACTGCTGAGCCACAGCTGACAAGAGTAGGGTAACACAACTCAGCCAACACCCATTTTCTTGCCCAACTGGCAATAGTCAGATTAGTTTTATGCATGTAAAGGCATAAAATGATCTGTCTGTGACCCAAGTTAAAAACAGGAATAACTTTGCTTACTCTTTCATAACTTTTTCATCTGGCGTCAGTTGGCGTCCTTCGGAAGATATTTAGATAACTCGAGATCCATATAACGGAGTGAACGGGGCAAAAACGATGCAGCCTCTAAATAAGGCATTATCTGTCTTTATTTCACCAATATTTTAAGACGAATGAATGAACAAACGTGTACTATAGCTCTGTTAGCTCATAGCTGCTGTTATGTGGCTCAGGAGGTAGAGCAGGTCATCCAAAAGTCAGATGAATTCTGGTTCGATACCCAGCTCCTCCGAGCTGCATGTTGAAGTGTCTTTGGGCAAAATACTAAATCCCAAATTGCTATTTGTAAATTGCTTTGGATTAAAGTGTCAGCTAAATTTAAAAAATTAAAAGTTGTCCAGGAGGAACTGTATAACAGGTATTATATGAATTTAAACTGCAATGCCTGAAAAAAGGCATAGTGCCGAAGAACTTAAGCCACGGTTATAGGTGTGTGGCTGTATCTGTACAGATCCTGTCTGTATTTTATTTTGCTTTGTCAGTTTACTGGTACCACACATATATTTGCTATTGATTGAGGCTGTAGTTTTACTGGTCAAAGTTCACCAGTTTAACTCTGCGAACCAATGTTGAGAACACTGTGTGAATGGGGAGACATGATTACTTATGGTTATTACTACAGAAATAGAAAAAGTACATTAATGATGCTCTTGTAGAAACACAATTACATTTGCTTCTCATCTGGGGATAAGAGGGAAATGCAATTTAAATTATCCTTATGTCCTGTACATATGCCATTATTGATAATAAAGTGACTTGTCTTCAAAGTTGATACTTACTAAATGTGACAAAGACACAGACTGCACAGATAAATAAAATAATTAATAAAAATAATAGCAGCATGTATGTTTCTAACCTTGCTGAAGAATGATCTCTTAAAAACCTATGGTACCATTGAATTTATTTCCAATATCATCTGGAAAGTTTAATATCATGTAGAAAATTGTACATATCATGACAACGGCCTCATCCTTGATGGATGCAGCGTTGTGGTTCTTTTTACAATTGGACACCCATTCCTCTCGTTTCTCATCAAACCTTTGAAGCCTCTTCTTAAGCTGTTGTTTCACAGGCTGCTCTTTGTGGCAATGTGAGCATTTCTTTTGTGCACAAAATAAAATGCCCTGACAAAATGGATAAGTGTTTTTTGTTGACCCCCCCCTGGCATTCTGACAAACTACAGACTAACAAACAAAAAGAAGACAAATCAACAGATAAGCAGACAGAGATAGAAAGATGAGATAGATAAAGAAAGTGCGGGATAAAGATTTAGATTGAGATGAGAGAGATGGTGAGAAATACAGACAGGGATATAAAGAGATGGTTGAGAATATACACAGAAAAACAGATAGAGATTAGCTCTTAGAAGTGCCGTTGGTTTTGTAGTGTGGGTGTAGTATAAGTTGTGTGTTGTCGTGTATCATGTGTTTGATGTAGCTGCAGAGAGAACAGAGAAAGTTAATGTAGTTACAAAATACAAAATAAATAAATACATACAATTCAAAATAAATATATTTTTTCTACACAAAATCTCAAAACATTTTGCATCCTCTGGACCATTCTTTTTTTCTATCACCAGGACCACTGCTGAGTGGAGAAAAAAAGATGTTCTCGAATATGTAATGCTGATTCTAGTTACTACTCTTTTGTAATCTGATAATGTAATCCTGATTAACCTACATGTAATGATTTACTACACAGTCATGCCTATATTAATATTGAAAGGTTTGAAATGTTTATCCGAATGAAGGAATTGTAATTTTCCGTTGCATCTTCAGTATTTACGGTAAAAGACTGGAAGTTCGGGGTTGTCCACTTCCTGTAACAGGAAGCATATAGGGTTTCCTCACTGAGATTTAAAGGGCCTGCGCAGCTGGCTGGTCAGGCTAAATTAATATTGTCATTACAGATACATTCATATTGGGTGAGAGCAGAGCATGTGAACGGAGCTGAGCGAGAAATAATTCCGCTCCCCGCTCATGTAGGTGTTCGCTCACACCGCTCAAAGTCACACCTAAATGCTCAGCTCAGTTCCGTCCCCGCCCACCTAAAAAAATAAAATAAATGTATTCCACTCCGGTGAAATCACTCCATGCTCGCTCAAATTTTGAAGAAGGAGCAATTTATCCAGAGACATGCAATCACATTCTAGTCTTTAAAAAGGTTGATGCTTTTTATCGATGCTTCCTTTCACCTGATGGAAAGGAAGCATTACGCTAGCTTATTTTGAACTTTAGCTAGCCAGCAAGCCTAATTTCACCTGAAAAAAAAACTGTCAAATTTATATTGCTGACAAAGTGTAAAAAAATGTGTAAACTACGCGTGTCATGGCAACGAACGGCATCATTAATGACATTTCAGCCATGCAGGCAGCACACAACCTACCTGGGTAGTAGTCTGACTGCAATGAGCCGATCCCACAGTAAACTGCTGAAACATTGCTGCGCAACATAAAATAATGTCCATCTTACAGAAAAATACAGCTTATCCTAATTACAAAAGCTTTCATTTCTAACTATGCTGGCTTTAAAAGGAGAAAATAAAACGTACGTAAAACATACAAATTATGATAACCATTGCAACCGCCGCTGAGACCCATGGGAACTGTAGTGTAAATTGACGCAACAAACCAATGAAATTAAGATTTTTCTTGGAAACGAAGCAGAACGGCCACTACACATCTTTGCAGTATCGTTAATGATCAGGACTATACTTGTATTTTATTTTTACCCGATAGAACCATGAAAACGCTCTTATTTTCTGTCATATGTGCCACCAACACATGAAAACATTACGCTTCCAGGACCTATTAATTACAGAAAGACAAGATTGATTTTTAAACGCCAATGAAGATATTAAAAACACATAAATGTGATCATTAGAACCACCACTGCACAGCTGTTAAATATGTGGTGCAAGCACGAAAGATGCTTGCTGTTGAAATGCATTTATTTTATAGTTGTGCTGAGCAGCACGAAAAAAAATTATTAACTCATGGCAGGGAGTATAAATTTTTCAGTTTCACAAACTGCTGTTAGACTGGGTTGACTGAACACTGTAACACCCTCATGTCCTTGTCAGAAACCGGCAGGACACAGGCGCAGGATCAATTTTAGAATAAGATAGTTTATTAATATAAACTTTCTTAACAGGTCTCTGAACAGAGAAATAAACGCTATGAAAATCACTAAGGATCTGATTACTATAACTATAGCAGTGACAGATGCCCGTATAAAATTTAATCAAAAGAATCAGTCTCTCCACTATAGGAGGAAAACGAAAAGTCTATGAAAAGATTAATACTTAAATTTAACAACACTCTCCAAAGAAAACTCTCCTTCTACTGGAGGAACTACAGAATTTAACAAAGAACAAAAATCAAGCATGTGTTAGAAAAATTATATAGTTATACTATGAGAAAAGCTGCATGAATAAGAGTTTCTGTGATGGGGGAGGACTCCTCCTGTCTTTTGGTTCTCATAATACTATGTAGCAAGCAAAAGTGTTTTGACTGTTTGAACTCGTCTTCCCATAATATTAAATGGTGAGAAATGCGCCTTTTCCCATAACATTGAATGTCCCTTTCCCATAACATTGAGTGGCCAGCAAACATAAACAATATAAATAGCAATAGTGCCATTTTGTTAGTCAGACAACTCTGAGCCAGCTTCCTGACAGGTTGTGCGGACTTGTCTCTTTCTTGCAAGAAATAAATGTTTTGTGTTAATCGTATCCAGTGACTCTGAGCCAAATTTTGAGAGAATTTTTCTGACACACTCCTATAACGGTAGAGCTATGAAACATTACAGCAGAAATCTCTCAAAAGGAGGAAACCAAAAACGACTATGAAAATTAGTCAAAGCTAAGCTTAGAACTGCTTAAAACACTCGACTTCAGGAATCCAACGAGTGGTCAAAATACAAGATACCGCAATGGTCAAGAATCTGGAATACTAAGAAACAAGCAAGAGGTTTTCAGAGGCTAGGATAAAGACTGTAAGCTACGACACACTAGCAACAAGACAAGGGAAGACAAAGACTATATACACATGAGGATCCAAGGGCAACAAGTGGAAACACTTGGTTAATCAGGGGAGACACGCAGACGCAAGACACGGGAGGAAGGGCAAGTTAACTGAAACGAGAGAAGTTAATTTTCAAAATAAAACCAGAAGTGACAAGACAAAGTACAAAAACTAAAAGTGTTCAGGAATTATGACAGTCCTTGCGAAAATCGAAAATATTAATTCCCAGTTGACCTCCACAAAACACTCGACGTACACTAAATTACCCAGCTCACTCTATCCAGCCTTATGTCCTCCCCTCTTCTCTCCTTTTTCCCAACAGTTGCTGATGTCTCCAAGATCATTAAAAAATCAAAATCATCAACTTGTCAGCTTGATCCTTTACCTACCAATCTTGTTAAAGCCTGTCTTTTTCCCTGTCCTCTTTAATAACCAAAATCATCCAGTCATCTCTTCCCTCTGGTCTTGTTCCTTCATCCTTCAAAACAGCTGCAATAACTCCATTTCTCAAAAAACATGGTGCTGATCCCAATATCCTCGAAAACCTCCATCGCCATTTCCAATGTTCCATTTCTCTCCAAAACTCTTGAGAGAGCAGCTGCAGTCCAGGTCCATTCTCGCCTCTCTGACAATAATCTGTTTGAAGAGTTCCAGTCTGGTTTCTGTCGCCTTCATAGTACTGAAACAGCCCCGGTAAAAATCACAAATGACCTTCTTAGCTGGCAGCTGATTGTGGACTATTATCTATCCTCGTCCTCCTCAATCTCAGTGCAGCATTCGACACGATCACTCTCCTTGACAGACTTGCTTCACTTGGTTTCACTGGCACCCCTCTCGCCTGGTTTAAGTCATACCTCTCCGACTGTACTAAAGATTCCTGATCACAGCTCACCCCAGTCACTACCAGCATTCCCCAGGGCTCTGTCCTGGGCCCCCTCCTCTTCATAATCTACCTCCTACCACTTGGTCACATCTTCCGGAAATTTGGTATTCACTTTCATTGCTATGCGAATGACACCCAGCTCTATCTCTCCTCCAAGCCTCACACCTCCCCTCCACCCTCATCCCTCTCTGACTGCCTAACTGAAGTAAATTCCTGGTCAACTCACAACTTTCTCAGACTCAGCAGCAAAAAAAACTAGGTTTTCTTTGTTGGTTCCAAGCACACTCTAGCCAAGTCAGTAACAATCGACAACTCCACAGTCCCTCCCTCCCCCAAAGTTAAGAGCCTGGGTGTCATTTTTGACAGTATTCTGTCCTTTGAAGCTCACATCAACAGCTTCACTCGGTCAGCATATTTTCACCTGCGTAACATCCGCCATCTCCGCCATATCTCCCACCCCACAGTACCGCCATCTTAGTCCATGCTGTCGTCACCTCCCGTCTCGACTTCTGCGATTCCCTCCTTTATGGTCTACCACTCAAGCTTCTCCATAAACTCCAACTGGTCCAGAATTCAACTTCCTGGATCATCACCAGAATCCCCTCCATAAATCACATCACTCCTGTTCTTCAAGAGCTGCACTGGCTACCCATCAAACACACACAGGTTACAAGATTCTCCTTCATATCTTCAAGGCTCTTCATAACCTTGCATCGTACCTTTCTGATCTCCTTCAAATCTACACTCCCTCCAGTACTCTCCAATCTTCCTCCTCCATGCTCCTCACTACACCTCCTTTCTGCTTATCCTCAATGGGGTCCTGAGCCTTTAGCCGTGCTGCCCCCTGTCTCTGGAACTCTCTCCCACAATCCATCCGTGATACTACCTCTCATCCTTTAAATCACAGCTCAAAACACATTTCTTTCACTTAGCCTGCTTTTTGCTTGATTTTATGTAGATCTTGTAGATAATAAATAAAATCTATTATCATTTATCATTATTACAAAAAGGACCGAGCAGATGCCCCTTAAGACTGTGTCTTGATGAGGTACAGGTGTGAAGGCAGGACCAAACCACACTCCGCCCCAGACTTCCAGGAAACCTGCTCAGCCCAACCTAAGGCTGATGATGTACGGCTTGGATACAGCTGCTCAGCCATGGAAACCCATTCCATGAAGCTCCCTACGCACTGTTCTTGAGCTAATCTGAAGGCTATGTGAAATTTGGAGGTCTGTAGTGATTGACTCTGCAGAAAGTTTGCGACCTCTGTGCACTATGCACCTCAACCACCTTCTCCAATCATCTCCATCTTCACCTCCACCTTCCCCCACCCCTCCATCTTCACACCACTCCACACCTCCCAAGGATTTTAGCCAAGCTGACTTCCTTTATGGACAATACCTTTCACTCTCCGCATCAGATCATGGAGGCTCTGAGAAGCTCCTTCAGCAGGAGACTGTTACACTCTAAGTGCAGGAAAGAACGCAACTGTAGATCTTTAATTTCCAACAGTTTAATTGGACTTATTTCCTCAAATATTATTTGCACAGTATTTTATCTTTATATTTTTTGCAATTTTCACTTCTCATAGGGTTTTCTTTTTGTATTTTTACACTTTCTAATTTTATTCTTATTTATTTATATCTTCTTTTTTTCTACTGTTTTTTCTTATTTCTGTCTTGGCACTTTATACTTTCTTTCCTGTGAGCTGCTTTAACAACTGAATTTCCCCACTGTGGGATCAATAAAGTTGATCTAATCTAACCTAATTACTTGTGGTTCCCAGAGTTTCTAAAAATACAATGGGAGGCAGAGCCTTTAGTTATCAGGCCCCTCTCTAAGGTACCAGCTGTGGATATACATCTGGAAAGCAAACACTGTCTACGGTGCGATAAAATTGAAAAGTAAACACTCAAAGCTTGAAGGTGCTTTGGAATACACACCAGTGGCTGGGCAAGGTAAGTGGCCACATCTTTAAGATAAACCTTCATAATCTGTCCAATGTGAAACCAAATTCACTTCTGATGTGTAGTGCTGTTATCCATGTAAACACTGAAAATCTATAACATTGTGTGAACTTAAGATGCAATATGAAACTTACCTTTAATATATTTTTTTTCATAGAACAGAAATTTCTGATACATGTTGGCCATAACACAGTTTTTTTTACGAGATTGGCGGAACGTCAAAACCTTGTTTCTTATTACTGTTCTCAGCTTTCATCAACACAGTGTCGAGACAATTTTTGGTCCATCCATCAAACATATACAGTCTTAAGTTCACCTAAGAGCTGTAAAAACAGTGACAAATTTGTTTTGACTCTTGTGGAAGCAAAAGGATAAGCTATGATTCTTTACTCTCTTCTGGAAAATTTCCAAAAAGTACTGTAGTGTCCCGTAATGTCAAACAGTAGCATACCGTTTACAGCCTCTGTCCTGTTGCTCCAAGTTAAGAAGCCCACAGTGCATTTCTAACTACAGTACTAAACTGTTAAACATGACAACATTAATTTAGTGTTGAAAATTGGCTGTAAATCTACAACAATTGCTTACAGTGTAGAGATGGCTCAGGTGACCGTGAAACATCCCACCTCACATGTTATATATATGTGCTTGTTTTTCTGGAGCACAAGGACATTTTATCCACACACCTGACCTGAAGTTTCCTTATTAACACCAGAAAATATGAGGCTGAGTTTTAAAATATCTACTATTTGGATTTACAAAAGAAAAAAAAAAACTTGTTTGTTTACACACAAGCTAATAGCAAATATTTTTTAATTGTATCTTTTACAGTAAGCTAAAGTCCAGAATTCTGCTGTAAGCATCATAAGAGAGATGCAGTTGTGGGATGTAACACACCTGTAGTAAAAACCAACTTCTACCAACTTCAACCAACTATTTGAACTGTACACATGCACAGCTATACACATGAATTTTTTACATGCTTTAGAGGCTGATGAAATACACATCCAGAAGCTACCATATGTGTTACGTTGGGTAAAGTTACAGCAGCTAAGAAGTGAGACACAATATTTTTGCATACTCTGATATTTGTGATGAACAAATATGCTCACAAAAGTACAAAAAAACTTCTAGTTTGCTTTTTCTGATTTACATTTCTAAAGTATCTGAATGTGATGAATGAATTAAATCAATACATGTACAACATAATGCACAATGTGTATATTACAGTGTCATGTATTGGAGACAGCAGAAAACATTTTGAAAGGCTGCAAACTGAGCAAATATCTCTACATGAGAAGAAACTCTTTTCATGTTAGCCTGAAACAGAACTGAGGAGCAAACTGAGGCTTCATCTGTGAGACAGAGATGATAACGATAGGTGATAAATAACCTAACACGGACAAACACACTGCTGTTTTAATGTTGGGTATTTCCTGTTAGTTATGATACAAAGCACAAAAGTAAATGTCTGGAATATATAAACATGTTTTATTAGTTTTATTACAGGAATCAACAACATCTTCAATCTCCTCTGATTTACAGTCTACACAGAGTAGAGGGAGAAACGGTTGTGATCGTATTCTTTTCATGATTAATAATACTTACTGACCACAAAAATGAAGCCTACTCTGCATCCGTCACGCTGTCAGTTTTCTCCCGCGGTAATATCCAACCTGATGTTTGTTTCTGTTTATCTTTTTAGTTGAATCTTTATTACTAATGATAACAGTGTTTTTTACTTATTCTTTTTTTCTTTATTTGTTAAGGCATTGTATGTAGTTGCTTGTCCGTTGTACTCTACTGAAAAGCAAAATGGAGTCGTGCAGGGCAGGAAAGCTAATTTGCAGTATCTCAGTCACAAGGCGCTTTAGGGCAGTTTCAGGCCAGGAAATGCATATAACAAAGGTTGGTGAACCTCGAAGTAAGTCAGAAGAACAGGGTTAAGGTTCAAAACTTCTTTAATCTGTTTTGAAACATGTTGCTGAAACATCATGGGAATCATGAATTTGCTATGATTCTGTTGCATTGAGAGTGGCTTCTTTCAATTCTGCTCAGAGGTTGAATATTTTCAATTCACCTTTTTTAATTCTAATATCAAAACACTTAAATTACTTTACATCTCTTTATACAAATCTAAATGGTAATGTGCTGTTAATTTAAATGGGTCCAATTTCAAAGCCTACGCAACGCGTCATTGTCTGTTGCAACGCTGGCTTGAATCTTGAATTGGCTCCCTAACTTCACATTGATGAATTGTGACACTGTCCAGAGAGTCCTACATTTCTTGTAGTCTATCTTCAACAAACTTTTGAAGACCCAGCTCTTCAGATAGCATCTCCTGTCCTAGCACTTACCTTGTACTTACCTACCCCCTCTATCTCTGCACTTTATCTTTCTGTACTTTCCTCTATGCCTACATTATATCTATACACTGTCACCTCTGACAGAGCCTGACTAGTGGTTTCGTTCGATGTAGTTTATTGTTAGCTTTGATGATAGCTGTAATGTTATATCCTCATTTGTAAGTTTCTTTGGATAAAAGTGTCTGCTAAATGCAGAAACTTAAACATTGTCACTGCAGAATATTGACTATTTAAAAGGGTAACTTTTTTTACATACATAAAATAATATAAAGGGAAATAAATAAAATAATTAAAATTATTCAAAACAAGCAACAGTCTAGATAAGTTAAAAATATACTGTGCTGATTTCATGCATAGACACATGAGAAAAGAAATGTTTTTAACCTGGATTTAAAAATGTCTCCATTTGGTGACAGTTTAATCTCCTCTGGCTGTTTGTTCCACTTGTTTGCAGCATAACAGCTAAATGCTGCTTCTCCAGGTTTAGTCTGGACTCTGGACTGGACCAGCTGACCTGAGTCCTTGGATCTAAGAGCTCTGCTGGGTTTATATTCTCTGAACATATCACAGATGTATTCTGGGCCTAAATCGTTCTGGGATTTGTAAACCATCAGTAGGCTTTTAAAATATATTCTGTGACTGACTGGAAGCCAGTGAAAAGATTTTAAAACTGGTGTGATGTGTTCAGATCTCTTAATGCTGGTTAAAACTCTAGCAGCAGCGTTCTGGATGAGCTGCAGATGTTTAATGCTCTTTTTGGGAAGTCCAGATAAAATACCATTACAGGCGCTGACCCACTGTGTGGCTGTCTGGGGCGCTTGGCCCTCCTGGGTATTGGGTGGGGCCTCTGCCGGGGGGTTTGGGGGCGCTCGGGCTCCTGGGGCCCGGGTCCAGTGCACGACCCATGTCTGGGCGGCTGGGGCGGGGGTCGGTGGGCTCTTGCCCCTGGCTCCCGGAGGGCCTCTGCCCTATGCTTATGGGGGCTCTGTCCGGGGGCTTCCTCTGCAGTCTTCTGGGTGGATGCGTGGTTGTCCCTGCGGTGGGCTTCCTGGGTTCTGTGCTCTGTGGGGGCTGCTGGTGGCCTGGGTCTTGTGGCCCTCTCTGCCTGCTTCTGATTGCTTGGGGGGGCTGTGGATTGTGGCCCTGTACACTTATACACTCATAACTAAGCACGGTTATCATGTAGGTCCTGTGCCATGGGTGTTGCATGTTCTCACACACACACACACACACGCACACACACACACACACACACACACACATTCATCAGTCCAGTAGCATGCTCGCTAAGCAGTTGATGTATTATCATGTCGTCTCAGGTCATCTATATCCACAGCTGTATTGTATGCGATTGCCGCTACTTGTGCTTGTTTTTGTTTGTTTGTGTGTTTGTTGTTTCTCTGCTTGTCTGCTTTCAGGTGCTCCTGGTGGCGCTAAGGCTGGATTCCCCACAGAGGCCATGGATTGTTGTCTGTTTTGTTTTTTACAGGTGTAGCAGCTGGTTGTCTGGTTTTTGTTTCTATTTTTGTTCTGTTTCCTCTTCTTTCCTCTTCTTCTTTCCTTGTCCCCCGGTCCGGTTCAGTTCTATTACATGTCATATATTGTAAACAGAAATAAATAAATGGGCATCAAGGGGAGCTTTACATTTATAAAACTTCCCTTGGCAAAGCAAATCTGTTTGGCATCAAAGGTATTCAGACTACAATTCTGCTGCCATAATGCTGAACAGGACAAGGGAAAAAAAAAAAAAGAAATCTGGTTTGCCATAAATAAGAAACAAAATCAATTGTGATCTCTTTAGCAGGTACTCCCGTGACATTTGCAATTGTAAGATCCCTAACTCAGGTAAAATGTGATTAACATTCAGCAACATTCTTTTTTTTACTCCACCCCCGAAGTAGCTAGTGGTTTATGTTAATCACCGAATCAGTGGCAGACAGCCGAGTAATACACAAACATTCATATAGCTATAGTTAGCCTAGCACTTAGCCAGGCTCTTTAATCAACAGGAAATTATCGACTTTAATATTTGTTTTTAATTTGTGGGATGCCATCATATTTGATCTATTCACACTCAATCAATTTATTTAAAAAAAATGTTCCCATACTTCCTAACAGTAGAGGCTAGCCCAAACATAAGCCCCTTTTTCAAAGCATGTATTAAACTGTTTGCAATCAGATGTTTCAGAAGACTGTACAAAAAGCAAGCAACAAAAAGGATCAAAATACATTTGTGTAATAGGTTGTGTTAAAATGGCACTTCCAAGTGTGGTCATTTGCAAAGTATCTGTAAAAATGATCATTTTAGGATAATTTTTTTTTTTAAAAAGACCATTACAGTAATAGAGTTTACTGGAGATGAATGCATAGATGAGTTTCTCCTGGTCTTTTGGTGAAAGAAAACCTTTAATTCTGTTGATATTTCTGAGTTGGTAAAAAGCTGCCTTGGATCTGGGGTTGTGTACACTGAATACAGTTTTCATCTAGAACTTTTTATATTCAGTAGTATCTAGTAGATTCTTGATCACAGTTTATGCCTTATATAATTTTTTCTCCATCCTGCAGTTAATAGATTATAAGACATACAGACTAGTCAGTAGATTGTATTTGCAGATGTTCACAGCAATAACCTCTCAGGACATCCCTGTGTTACTGTATTTTGATATTTAGATTGGGAGAAATCTAAATAGAAATTGACTTTTGCAGCTTCATTGTTCTTTTCCTTCTTTGGTGAAGAGACTTCATGAGAACTCAAAGATGAATGTTGCTCATTCAGAAAATAAGCTAAGTTAATTACTTGTCTTGATATAATCTTATTCAACGCCACATACGATGTTATCAGTCTTAATATATGACAGTGAAATTGAATTAAATGAAAAAATACTATATTTATGCCAAAGGGGAAATTATATAATTATATATTCTGGTTTCGACAGTTACTCTGTGTCACTATCCAGAAACCAATTATGTATGATAATTTCTTTAAAGTGTTATTTCTTCACAGTAAAACGGGTGCTAGTCTGCATTAGCAGGGAAGCTAATTTTAAGTCTTTTGACGGCAATCGGCCTATGCGCTAAAAGAATAACATAAACTGATGTCGGAAGCTGATGTTTAAGTGAGTTCACTCTAAAACAGACAGGATGAGCTTGCAGCTGCAGATTCAGCAAGTGTCCAATAGGTGGTAGCCTAATTCTATCGCAACCAACTTATATTACACAAGAACATTTAGCTTTGCTAGTCAAATACTGAACAGTCATTTTGTCGTAAATAGTTTAACGGGTTAAAAAGGCTTTTGAAATTGTTATTTTTCACTCAGAGTATTTTTCTCGTTCAACAGCTTAAAAGAAAGGTTGGTTAATGCTTTTGTATGAAATAATTTAATTTTAAAAAAGCTAAGAAGTGTTCCAGGAATGTTGCCATGCTCACAAGATTTTTATGATACACAGTTCAGCACACATCACATGTTAGATAAGGTAAAAAATAAAAAAGGTTTCTGTCAGTAAAGGGTAAGTTGGTAAATGGTTAATTGAGACTAATAAGCTCCCTTGTGATCTCATCAAATAACAAGGAAGAGATAATGAGACTGTTTTTATTTTTTTCTAACTCATAATTAGTTTGCCTTTTTCTGTTTTTTCCTTCTCTTGTGCCATAACCTTCAGAATCTAATCTGTTAACCGTACCACGTACAACTCAGAATACAACAGAGACCAGAGTAAACGCCACAAAGCTCGCTCTACTTAGTATTAGATCTCTGTCCAATAAGTCACTGTTACTTAATGACTTCATAATCCATCCATCCATTCTATACCCACTTAAACGGGTCGGGGGGGGCCTATCCCAGGAGTCATCGGGTGAGAGGTGGGGTACACCCTGGACAGGTCATTAGTTCACAGGTTGTTAGGAAGCCAGCCGCCCAGCCAGGCATTGAACCTGGAACCCGCTCACTGTGAGGCGACATTCATATTCAACTTCACTTAATTTTCTGACAGAAACCTGGTGAACAGAGAGCACAAATGCTACTGTTCTTAATGAAACAGCACCTCCAAATTTTAGTTTTATGGATAAACGCTGGAATGGGAGGAAAGGTGGGGGAGAAGCTGCCTTGTTTAAAGATACATTCCAGTGTAAAGAGATCTCATTTGGTGATTTCACTTCTTTCTTAGTTTTATTTTAAAGGGTGTTCCTAAAATTCTGTTCTTAATCATTTACAGATCTCGTGGATACTTTAAAAATTTTTATTGATGAATTTTCTGAATTATTGTCTGTTATCTCGACTGATTTTAACCATTTGATCTTGACCAGGGATTTTAACATTCACATAGATAATATGACGGATGGTAAAGCCAAAGAATTTTCTTCTGTGCTGGACATGTTTGGTTTGTAGCAACATGTAACAGAACCGACCCACCTTCGAGGTCACACTCTGGACCTGGTCATTTCTAAAGGTGTTGATATTTCTTCTGTTGTGCTTATTGATTTGGCCTTGTCTGACCATTTCTGTATTTGATTTTATTTATTGATTACTCAGAATGTTCAAACAACCAGCTTCTCACTTAAGAAGAGGTACATTAATGAGAAAAGAAGTGCTCAGTTTAGGGAGGCCATGGCTTTGTCACCAACAGTGAGCTCACAGTCTGTTGACGGACTGCTGGATCATTTCAACTTGAAAACTTTGAATGCAATGGAAGCTGTTGCACCGATAACAATCAAGAGCACTTTGAGCATCATCACAGCACTGAAACAGCTCTGGTCAAAGTTAAAAACGATATTAGGTTGAATACTGATCCTGGTTATGTTTCAGTCCTGGTTCTATTGGATCTCAGCGCTGCATTTGATATTTTAGATCACAGAATCCTGTTGCACAGGCTGGAAAACTGGGTTGGACTTTCTGGAGCGGTCCTTAACTGGTTCAGTTCCTACTTAGAAGGCCATAGTTATTTTGTTACAATTGAGGCTATACATGGAGAAGCAGCATTTAGCTGTTATGCTGCAAACAAGTGGAACAAACTGCCAGAGGAGATTAAACTGTTACCAAATGTAGACATTTTTAAATCCAGGTTAAAAACATTTCTTCAACACAGAGAGTTGATTTAGATTTTCAGTGACAACACACCAAGTCTTCCAACCTAAAAAAATTCCACTCCCATAAAAGGCCAAGTATGGAAAATAAATGCATACATGCACATATACAGGTGCATAAACATAAAGATGTATCCGCATATATACGTAAACATTTTTGCTGTGTAGCCCGTGCTGAAATAAATTATGTATTTTGATAACAAATCTTCATAGTTCATAAAAGTTCATTATGTATTGAAGTGAGTTAAAATTCATAAATAGGGTTAAAAGGGTTAGGGTTAGGGAGTTAGGGTTAAAAGTGAAGCGGCCAGTCTGTTTTTGGCCACAATGCACCCAAGCTACGACATAGGCCTGCAACAGGGGTTATAGATAACTTGTAGAGACTGTTGTGGACTAGGTGTGTGTGTGTGTGTGAGAGAGTGCGTGTGGGTCCATCATATCCTGAATTTAATGTTTTGCTTCATTTTATTTGATGTCATAAGAGACTGAATAATAGTGAAACCAGGTACTATTTCTGTTAGATATTAACACTCTCACTATACCCAAGTGATTTATTTATTTTTCTTTTATTCATGTTGAGCGTAAAAATTACAACTAAAGAGTCTTTACATTTAAAGTTTGGTTGTGTGGTGTTTTATTTATTTAAAAGCATAAACAAAGGGAATATCATTAACCCAGGCCCCCCCATATATGTACATGAGGCGGGTGTTACAGCTATTATTGCAAAACTTAACTATCAAAAGAAATACTCAACAAACAGCATGCGTTAGATCCTCCAACCTCCTACCTTTTCAATCCATCTAACAATAAATGTCAAGGCTTACCTTTCTTCAAAGAGTCATTTTAATTAGTCAATGTGTTTGTTCAAGTGTGTTTTTGTCAGAAAAGTTTGCTTATTATCATTAAATAAAAGTCACAGCCAAAGAGGCCATTTCATATCAAAACTTCACAAGGAGAAGTTGGGAGACAAAGAGAACTGTGTTCGAAGAAGGAATGTTGTCTCCCCATTAATTGTTATCTTTATAGCTCCCCAAATAAGGAGATGCCTCCAAACTAAGGAGATATGCCAGACCTGGGCACATAGGGGATTGTATGTATGTGTGTGTGTGTCACCTAATAAAAGAGCAAGGGAGGCAACCACTCGTTGGAGAACTCTTGTGAATCTGCAGAGAGAAGGTTTGTGTGTTGTTCTCCCCTTGCAAGTAAAATTCTGAGGCCTCTGAGGGATTTCTTGGTTTCATACCGTTGTCTGTTAGTTAATTTTTCTAACAGTTTTTCACATAGAATTTGACTCCCTTCTTTGTTCTGTCCTTAAGTGCCTGAGGTGATGTTACAATGCACTTCAGACAATGAGCTTTCCAAGGAACCTTTCCAGCTTTTATTAAGTCCATGAGTGTTTTCTCCATGGCCTCTACTTCTTCTTTGCTCCACTTCTTTCTTTTGGTTTGTGATGACCCTAAAAAAAAAATAACTCACTTTATTTTCTTCAAATAAAAGGAAAAAGCTTGCAATCTGCACATCAGGACCAGTAATGAAACCACAATGACCATTTAATCACCATAGAGTTGCCACATCAGAGATCACAGTTGGAACAGATGTGTCATCATGACCACGTATAGTGACATGCCAGGGAGAGGCAGGAGAACAGGGGGAAGTTTAACATTTTGCTCCTCGAATGTAAATGGAATCAATGAACCGGTAAAACAAGGTAAGGTACAATCTCATTTGCGACAGAGCCAAGCAGATGTGATTTTTTTTTTGCAGGAGACACATCTAAAAAATGAAGCACACAATAAAATTAGAGCCAGTTGGATAAGCCAAGTATAATATTCCAAATTTACAGCCAAAGCAAGGGGAGCAGCCATAATAATTAATTCAGTATTCCCTTTCAACATAAATCTGCCATAGCTGACAAAGATTGGAGATACATTATATGCCAATCACATTACGGAACGTGTATGGACCAACCTGGATGACCCAGAATTCTTTAGAAAGACTTTTAGTATGATCCCTGATATTTCAAGTAAAAATCTTGTTATCGGTGGGGATTTTAATCTGGTTTTAGATACGTATGTGGACAGTGTCACGGTTTATGTTTTAACATTCTTGTTTCCAGGTTATTTGTTATGTTTTCAGGTTCTTGTCAAGTTTTTTTCCCAGCCACTTAGTTTCCTGTTTCCCCTCACTCATTGCAGAATCCTCACTTTCCCTGCCACGCTCACGCCATGAAAGCTAAGTCTGGTGTTGCATCATAGTTAACCATAGTCATAGTCTTGTTTGTCATTATCTTGTTTTGCTAATGTTTAATATTTTGGATATCCGGCTCAGCCGCGTTTTCTGTTTTTGCCTTGTGCCCGTTTGGAATACATTTTTTTTTTTTTTTTTTTGTGAAGTCAATATGAGATAATGACCCCATCTGGGTCCTCCCTTCCTGCACCAACGCTCCTTGACAGTAGGATTCTGCCAGCATGGACCCACCAGAGCTTTTTGAATTCCTGGAGTGGGTTGGAGCTTTGGGGACCTTCAAGAAGACCATGATCAGTCCCCTAAAGAGCCTAAAGGTGTCAAACAGGATCCTCGAATTTTTCAAAGACAAACCTGTGGATCTTTTTTTTTTTTTTTTTTTTTTTAGACATGACACGCATTCTGGAGGAGGCTGAGAGGGTCAACCAGGCAACCCTGGATTAAATCTTTGGGCAGAGCTCTTCATGGGAGGCATCCGGGGTTGCCTCTTCCCTCGTGCCTCCAGCCTCCCCGGTGTCGTCTTCCTCTTTCTTGCCGTCCCCACAGCCCGCTGCCATTCCCAAGCCAGCTACTGCCGATATGCTCCAGCCCACTTTCTCCTCGCTGCTCTGGAGGGGCGTCTGGGTTGCCGGAGGTCTGGCAGTCCGCCAGACGGTACCCGGCCCAAGGCCCATCAGAGCCCCTCCCTCTCACCCTTTGTTGATGTGGAAGTTGGCGGTTTATCTGACATCACAAAGCAATGCGTTGATAGGTAGCGGAGTGGTCCTTAGCAAATCAATGACAAGTGTAGGCTGCCTGGCACACGTGGGTACTTGGGAATCTCCATGGGTGCTCTGGCCCCGAAGTTCCCACGAAATCAGCGCTTATGGTCTGAAACAGAATCAAGGTGCTTACTGAAGCTTCGTCTGTGAGACAGAGGTGACAGGTTATAACTTATCTCTCAATTTCTGATTAATAACATAACACAAACATGTTGCTGTTGCAATGTTGTCTATTTCTAGTTAGTCATGACACGAGTCATTTACTAAAGTAAATGTCTGAACTATATAAACATGTTTCATTAGTTTAGTAGAATACACCCTGGACAAGTTGCCAGCTCATCACACAGCTTCATGTAATTATTGGAAGTACAACAATGGTAAAGGAATGTCTGAACAGTGCTCTTATTTGTTCATATGTCTATTTAATATCACAACCTTTGAGAAGCTGATCATTTTTAGCCATAACTGCTGTGTATGTTTGTCCTTTAAAGTGACTGCAGCAGTTCACACTTGTGTTATGATACCGAAATGTTACTCAGCCAGACCTAGTCAGATTTTTGTCTCAAAATGTTATAAAAAAGTACTAAGGATGTCATTTTCATGACACCGACACTTTTATTTGTCACCAGATTAATGAAAAAGTGCATTAGTGAAAATAACTTAAGTAAAAGGAAAAAAAGAAAGAAATGTGTATTTCATATGGTGTCTTCTCATGGGGAGAATAACCTAAACTTTCTTGTGTGGACTTTGCATAACATGACTTTTTTAATGAGATCGTGTTAGAATTTGAGGTCTTCTTTGGATATCATCAAGCTGTTTTCACCTATGACTATATATGACCTATAGCCTATGTGACCATGTCTGTACAAAGTCAATGTCAGGGACAAGTATAGGTTTATGTTTTTGCATTTAGCAGATGCGTTCATCCGAAGCGACTTACACTGGTAGCTGTATAGCGTAAGGGTCTTGCTTGAGGACCCCTACTGGAGGTAGTACCTTTCATGCAGGTTATTTGAACCCAGATCCCCCACAGGAAAGGTGGCAATCTTACCACTACACTATCCAGTCCCAAGTACAGAATTCAGGGTTTCTGTGGTGCAGTGACAAGACAGATTTCCTTTTGATAACTCCTTTGTGCAAACTGTGTTCCACATCAATAATATAGAATTGAACCAAAACTTCTGCAGTTGTAACTGACATTTTTCTCTGTGTCACAAATATTTTCAAGAGCTTTCTGTGACTGTCAGTTCTTAATTTTTCTCTTAATGAACTCTCAGTTCATAATTATTTGGACAGTGATCCAAATGGCATTGAGGCTAACACTTCAAGCATGAGAATAATAAAAAAAATTGCCTTCAACGGATGTGTTGGCACTAATTAGCTCTTGCATTATTCAATCATAAATTAGCTGTTAGAGGTATTCATCGTTGTTGAATGTAACATAACTTGAAAAGTCAGTTCATGGTTCTTAATGACAATTTCTGGCCATCCTTCCAAGTTTTTGCAGCAGGATAATTAAGTTCTTAGACTCAACATTTAGAAAGATGCAAAGATGTTGTCAGATACCACAACTGATGCATCATTAATTTTAAGTCAATGAAGTGCAAAATAATAATTAGAGTAACCCATATAAACTATTGAGCATGTATGGATTTATTACGTACAATTGATTTAAGTTTATTGACAAATAAAGAAGGGTATTTGATCTCATTTGCTCTTTGGCAGGGCAGATAAGAAAATTCTCTCTCACAAACACAAAGTTGAAACAAAGAGGTTATGTTTCCAAATCACCTTGGTTTGAGGTGTTCGAACATGTAGTATCTAAATCAACCTATTTAAAGTAAGATGTGTCATCATATAGAGAATGTTTACTTACAAAAGCTTGGAACTTGAGAATAAACTTAAGTGTTGGGGATGCGTAGGAGCTGGCTCAGTTATTATCAAATAAATGTCTCCAGTTGCTAATATTCAATCAAATCTCTGAATAAATAAAATCACCTATTATTTGGCACCACTGGAAACCAGAAACCAAATAAAAAAAAAACAAAAAAAAAACAGTATCACTCTTTAGTTTCTGTAGGTCTACATGTGTCAATCCGGTACAAATATGACACATACAGGACAGTGACGAGGTATAAATCCTTACTCTGACCTTCACAACCAGCAGTCATGGCATTACAATGTTCTAGAATGTGCTTAACCAAGCTGGCTCTGAGTTCCAGGAGGTCTGCTGGTATTGTTTGTATTTTGCATTTTTGTGTTTTTATACTGGGCAACTTGTTTATTAATTCTTTTTTTTTAAGTTTTTCTTTTTTTAGACATTTTTCTGTGCTGTTTTGGAAGCTGTGTGGCTTAAGTGGATTCTCCTCATATTTTTGACACTTTTCAACATCCGTTTGGATGAGTTGCCATTCCAACACAAGATGTTTACCTATGGGAGCAGCCAATAGAGCTTTACAAATTCCAACTACAGCTAAATAAGACAACCAAATTGGAAAAACTGGTAGAAGAAGATATGAAGATCTGGTCTTTCTTTCATATTGATGGAAATTATTAGATTGCAAGCAAACAACATGGACAAGCTTTGAGCGCTCAGGAGAACACAGGAAGAAAATTCAAACTGCCGTATTATGTGTTTCACGGAGACATTGCTGCAGGAGCATAATCTCTTTCTGGCTTTATATGAATACAAACCAACAATACATCCCAATGACTTCATGACAATTTCAGGATATTTCAACTCAGTCTCCCCTTCAGCTTCACTTCCAACCTTTAAACAGTTTGTCAACTGCTTCACCAGAGAAAATAAAAAGTTAAACTTAACATGTGCTAATGTAAAATATGCATAAAGCTACTCTGCCCTACCACCACAAAAAAAATCGGACCAGAGTCTGGTTCTCCTCATCTCCAACTATACACCCATTGTTAAGTGCCGACGTATCACAGTATGAACTTTGAAAAGATATTTTCAGTAGGCCGAAGGTGAACGGCATGGATGCTTTAAATCCACAGACCGGAATGCACACTGGACGCAACTTTTGTTATATCAATGTAATGACTGAGTGTGTGACAGACCATCAACTTCTTTATGCAGTGTATTATTCTCACTCACAAGGACTGTAAGGTGCTTGGTATTCTCTGGTACCCTCACACATCAAAAACTCCATCCCAGTCACACTAGACGCACACTAGTTTGCCCATAGAGTACACAGATCCACAGAGGATGCCACCATTCTGGCTTTTCACGCTACATTGACTCACATGTATCGAGGGAACACATATGAGAGGTTATTTGTGGACTATGGCTCTGCTTTTAACACAATTATCCACCACGTCAAACTAACCACTAAACTCCACCTGCTCTGCCTGAGCCCTTTGCTATGCAATTGGATCCAGGATTTCCTGACAGAGCGTCCTAAATTTGGGCCCCCACACATCCTCTGTCATCAGCCTGAGCACTGGCACAGTGTGTGCTCAGTCCCATCCTTGATTCTCTCTTCTCCCACAACTGTGTCACTGAATGTAACACCACCACCATCGTGAAGTTCCCAGATGACACAACTGTGATTGGGCTTATCATCAACAACAATGAATCAGCCTACTGTGCGGAGGTACAGAACCTAGTAGAGAACAACCTGACTTTGAACGCTGCAAAGACCAAGGAGCTCATCATCAATTTAGGAGATCCCAGGTTGATGACTATGCTCCGGTCCCCATTGGCAGAGAAAGGGTGGAGAGAGTGTCCAGCTTCAGATGAGAGAGAGATGCTGGTAATCTTCTGTCACTCCTCTATGGAGAACATTCTAACATACTGCATCTAAAAGTGGTATTTCAGTTGTACTGCAGCTGAAAAGAAGGCAAGCAGACAGGAGATGACGCTTCAAAGCGTCCAGCGCACAAAGGATCATCGGGACTCAACTTCCTGCGCTCGAGGAAATCTTCCCCACAGAAAGAAAGCCTCATAAAGACAACTAGCATCTTCAAGGACCCCACACACCCATGCCATCCCCTCTTTGACCTGTTGCCATCAGGTAGACATTACAGAACTCTCCAGATGTGAACAACCAGACTGAAAAACATTTTTACCCAGAGCAGTTGCTGCTCTAAACCAGGCCAAAAAGATACAATTACAGAGCATTGCATGTCATTCAATGCAGTCCTGTTTACTCTACAATGCTGTACAATACAATACTGTTTCCTGGGTTTTAATTTTTGATACTGTCAGCTTGTTGCTACTGATATACAGACACTGTTAGTTACAGCTATTTTATTACTTATTTCCATATCAATGCTGCTTGTATAGATGCTGCCAGTTCCTACTCATCATCTATCTATTTATTTTTCATAAATTCTGGTTTACTCTGGCAAAGCTCCCTTTATTAAACTATTATCTGTTTAACTTGTACACACCTTAATAGAGATAAGCATCTTACAGAGGTGCAAATCTATTTCGTTGCACCATACTCCTGTGTATTGCAATAATGACACAGATATTTTATTCTATATAATGACAGTTTAGTTGAGTAGAAGGCTTGTGTTGAGTGGTTATATTATATATTATATGTCGTTGAGCTTGTCGGAAATATTAATGTCTGCGAGTTTAACAGAAAACAAGGTTTATACTAATTGTCCTCTAAGCTGATGCTGTATGTTGCTGTGTCACTGCCTTAGCTTAGCATGCAACACTGCTAGCCCACAGCTGAATATTCTCACTTAAGAGCAACCTGTGCTTTCATGGTTGAAAACATTCAATGTCTGTCTTGGTCTATAGACCAATACTTTACTAATTAATATTTATGTAGGTATTTTGTATTTAAATTTAATAATTTATATTTCACAAATCAAGGCAAGGCAAGTTTATTTGTAGAGCACAATTTGTACACAAGGCAATTCAAAGTGCTTTACAGCTAAATAAAATCATTCCATAAAACAGAAAATAATCATTAATTAATTCAATTAAAAGTGAAGAGTGCAGATAAAATACTTTCAGCTGTCATATGCACAGCTAAATAAACTGTTTTCCACCTGGATTTGAACACTGTCAGAGTTGAGGCCTGTCTCACATCTTCTGGAAGACTGTTCCAGATTTTACGAGCATAAAACTGAAATGCAGACTCGCCTTCTTTAGTCCTGACTGTGGGCACTCTGAGCGACAGGAAGCCAGTGCAGAGACCTGAGCACTGGACTAATATGGTCTCATTTCCTGGTTCTAGTCAGGACTCCAGCAGCAGCGTTCTGGATGTCCTGCAGCTTTCTCACAGCCCGTTTAGAGCCCAGTGAGCAGGCCGTTACAGTAGTCTAACCTGCTGGAGACAAATGCATGGATTAGTCTTTCTAGGTCTGGTTTAGACACTATTCCTTTGATTCTGGCAATGTTTTTAGATGGTAAAAAGCTGCTGATGTTATTGATTTAACCTTACATCAATTGGAAAACATGTTTTAGCTCACACAATGACTGTGTTAAGTTACCGTTCTCTCATTGTGGAAAATTATTTAAGTTATTACCGAAAAAAAATTAATTGGCTTTAGTTGTGAAGCTGCTTGACTTGAAAAAGACTTCTATTAGCTGCTTCTCTTCCTGTGTGATGAAGAGTTCGTGTTATATTTTTTCAATCACTTATATAACTATATTGTTGAATTTGTCAGAACGTGAATATGTTGTGATTTTAAAACAGAGTATGGCTTGTATTGGGTCGTAATTTTGATATGTGCTGATACTGTACTTTGTTCTGTCGTGTCCAATGTTAATCAACAATGTTAAAATTGTCAGAACGTGAATATGTGATTTTTACAGAATATGTGGCTTATGTTTAGTACTAAATTAGCCCTGAGCTAACGTTATATTTTGCTGCGTCACTGTCAGGGTTGATTAAAGTTGTTGAATTTGAATAAACTGTAAGTTTAAGAGAGTATATAAGCTTGTGTTCAGTGCCAATTAACTCTGTGCTAACACTATGTTTTGCTTGCATTGCTGTCTTAGCTTTGTATGCTACACTGCTAGCTCAGACACAAACATCAGATGTTCTCAACCACAAAAGGCCTGGCTGAGGTGGAATCAATGCTTTGCTAATTTCCTTTTTTTCCTGATAAATCTAATTTAAATGGATTAAGTTGTGTTTTAAAATGGGCTTGCAGATTTTAGGAAAGCCATTTCAATCAATCAATCAATCAAAGTACTTTATTAATTCAGCAAGGGGAAATTGTCTCGATGCAGCAGCAAACAGTACACATAAGGTATGTTATTGACAACAAAATAGAATAGAGGATGAGCCAGAGATATATACATAGTATAGAACTAATAAGAATAAATATATATTCACAGAATAAGGTGGTTATGAAATATTTTTTGTTGTTGTTTTATTGTGCAGATCAATACTGAACCCAAATGGATAGGTGCAAACAGAGTAATGAATGTGCAAACTGTTTAGTCTGTTTACCAATGGAGAACTTTTAAAGAGTCTGATGGTGAACGATAAGAAAGACTTCTTGAACCGTTCTTGGTGACAGCGGAGCTGAATCAGTCTGTTGGAGAATGAGCTCCGCTGTCTCTGCAGTGTTTTATGGAGAGGATGGGAAGGATTGTTCATGATGGAGAGCAGTTTGTTCAGTGATCTGTTCATCACTGACTCAAATGTCTCCAGTTTTAGTCCAATAACTGTGCCACCCTTTCGTATCAGTTTGTTAATCCTGCTGGCATCCCTGGCACCGATGCTGCTCCCCCAGCAGACTACAACAAAGTAGATTGTACCTGCCATCACACACTGGTAGAAGATCTCCAACATCTTGCTGCACACATTGAAGGATCTGAGCTTCCGCAGGAAATACAGTCTGCTCATCCCCTTCTTGCACACAGCTTTGGTGTTGGTAGACCAGTCCAGTTTGTTCTTCAAGTGCACACCTAAATATTTGTATTCCTCAACTACTCCAGCCTCCACGCCTATGATGTCAACAGGCTTGCTCTTGACTCATGTCCTCCTGAAGTCGACCACCATCTCCTTGGTCTTGTCCACATTCAGGTACAGGTGATTCTGGTTGCACCAGTCCACAAAGTTGTACACCAACTGCCTGTACTCCTTAATACACCCAACCACTGCAGAGTCAGAGAACTTCTGCAGGTGGTACTGGAAATACAGGGTGAACAGGAATGGAGACAGAACAGTCCCCTGTGGCGCTCCTGTTTTACTGAACACCACATCAGACAGACTGCTCCCAAGACGAACAAACTGCGGCCTATCTGACAGATAATCAGCAAACCAGGAGACAGTAGATGGGCTGACACCCATCCCTAGCAGCTTCTTACAGAAAAGATTTGGCTGTCCATTGTACTTGTATTTTTCCAAACCTTATTATGTCTATGGTCATAACAACAACAGCAATGGCGGACTACAGGCTTGTACTACTTTTATACATAGACATTATAAAGATTCTTTATATGTCTATTCCTTTATACACATGCTCCATGGCTTCTAGTGTATTGGTGTGGCGAGACTTTTTTCAAAACGTATTGGGTGAGGCTGTGTACTCGTGTGGACGGACCCTTAAACATTTCACACTTTATGCACGGGGTTATTAACATTTGCACACAGACGATCAGGGGCTTGTTAGAAAGATCTTAAGCTGTAGTTTAACCAGTCAGAAGCAGCAAGAAACTAACTTTAACCATCAACTAGTAATGATGCTGTGAAGACGGGATAGAAACTGGGGGCGCACATGCTCAATGCACGTCACAGGGAATAATATATAAGACAATTACACGAATAAAGTTACTCACCAAGAAGCCACCTATCATGCACAGTGCCAGCTTGTAGTCTGTTCCCAACAATGCTGTTACTCAGAATGTATGAATCGTGCATTGAACCAGGACACCTCGCCACAATGTTGGTTAATTGCATTTGCGCATCACATATGGAGGATCTGTGCATTGATCGAATGAAAATGTTTCCTGTTGATATACAAATTCATCATGTGATGGGCTTTTATAGCACTGTGTGTGCAGTCGATAGCTCCGATTACATTGGGAAAACCGTCTCTCGCTGCAAATTGCTCTTTAATGTTGGCCTGTTCAACTGTATTGTGGGAATTTGACATACCTGGCTGAGATGGAGATAATTCCGTCCCACTCGGTTGGCATGGCTCGGCTCAGGGTCGACTGGCACAGTCTCAATTGCTTGGCCTCTGCGTTGCGCTCCAACACCAGGCGCAGGTCTGTGCACAGTTCCAGGAGGATTGTGCAAGAAATGTGCCAGCAAATCCTCTCTGTCTCTGAACACATGCTCTCTACAAATTGCACCATTTTCATTGTCTTCCAACACCGCTAAAGCAGCCATTGTTTTTAATGGTGATGCACTGCACCACGTTGCGCATGCTTTTATATCCACTCTGTAATTGCAGACACATGGGTGTGTTAATTGTTCATCAGTGTTCATGTATCTCAAATGTGCACATCCCTGTCTGAAGACAAATTGTTTTCACATTTATTTATTATAACAGTTTCCCAACATCATCTCTAAGTGTCGCCAAATAATCAACAGCTGTTGAAAAGTGTGTACACCAGCCCTGAAGTTGGCGTGAGGCACCGCACATTTCCACGGTCATTTTGCTTTTGATACATCTGAACGTTGACGTGAAAAAGAGTGTATGCCAGTACGCACCCTTTGTACACGAGGCTCCGGATTAACATGTACTGAACAATACTGGCTGACAGTGGCTATTTATTCATCTGTTTATTCTAGCGCAATGTAACGGTGCACATCAGTATGGACTCTTTGTATTCTGCCAGCTGTAACATATGTATATGTATGTACAAATTCTTATGCTGCTTTGTGTACCACAATAGTTCACAAATATTTCAGTATTGCTGTGCTAGCTTTGAATCATGAGCACTTTTTAATGATAAGAATTGTATTTTCTTTATGGCAGCTGGCTTTCTATTTATTGGTCTAACTGTTGTTAATTATTGTACATATCTTCCAATCACTGAAATGTATTTGTTACTTTTATGAACTTTAATGATCATGCTCAGGTGAGAAGTTGTGTTGGAATGTCGGCCAACGGCCTGTACAGTTCCAGTAACGGTTTCATCCTACTTCTTCCTGACTGCTGTATCGTGCTAGCAGAGGATCAGCACTTTTATATATTTGGTACTGAGTCCCACCTTTTGAAGACCAGCAGCACTTCTGTTTCCTTTAATCACTTCCAGTCATGTAGAAGTGGTATTGTCAGGAACGGTGGAGGAGGTAGGACCCAGATGCAGTTCTTTTAAGTCCAAAAAGGTTTATTCCAATAAACGCAAAACAGGGAGCAAGGCAAAAAACAAAGAGTGCGGGAGAGCCGGATTCAAAATACTTGAATATGATAATGAACAAGACTATGAAAACAAAACAAGACTATGGAATAAATACAAAGACTATGGCAAGACTATGACTATGGCTATGAGGCAAAACCAGACTTATCTTCTGTGAAAACGACATGAAGGGTTGGTGAGGATTCTGGAATGAGTGAAAGGAACCCAGGAGACTTAATGCTGTGGAGGGAGTGATTAGTGATGACAATGAAACAGGTGACATGAGTGAGACTAATGTGAGGGGAGAAACATGGCAAGAACATAAGCTGAAAACATGAAGATCAAAACATAAACTGTGACAGAAAAAAAACAACTGTGACAGGTATATTTAAGTTGTTCTTCTAAACTGACTTCAATTTTGTTAAATATGTCACTGCTCTCATGCAAAAGGGCTTCATAAGTACTTGGTGCTTATGTTGTGTGAACTTTATTAAAAGGTTATATTTCATCATGTTTGACATCGTGTTTTTCATGTATCATCCGAGTGGAAACATTTTGTGTTGAAATGACTACACAGGCTGCATACTACTCTGTATGACACTGTGTTCTATTAATCATGTTTATTGATTTCATAACTGTCAGAACTGTAGCATACTCGTGATGACCCGTAAAAGAGGGGAGACCCAAAGATACCCTTTTTTTTATCTGTTAGGAGTGGTTTCAAAATAACAAACCCCCTAATTTACAATCATGTGAAACGGAGTGAAAAAACATTCTAAACAAGGACCTTCCACCTTTAGAAGATTCTGGAGTCAGATTAACATCTGCTCGGCCAGCCAGAGCTGAGTTGGATAAACACAGACTCACCTTTTGGTACCAGATAGGTCAGTGGGGTGCGTACCAAGAGCGAGCATTACCATCCTTATCTAAAGAGTTGTAAATTAAGACTTTTACACTCACCATCCGGACAAAAGACAGACCCTTGTTGGAAATAAAGAAAAGCTTCAGAGCCAGTTTCAGATGGATTAATTACCTACGGACTGTGAAATACGAAAAAGGACAGCTCTAGCATCATTTTAAGACTTTCCATGACGCTGTACGTAAAACACCAGGAAGGTTAATATTACGCCGTAGGACCCGACCGTTGTGCCGTAGAACCACAGCGCCATCTACAGATCACGACAGCGAATCTTGGAATTTCAATGTCACGATCAGTGGTGAGGTAGGACCAAGATGCAGTTCTTTCAGACTCAAAAAAAGGTTTATTCACAAAACAGGGAGCAAGAACAAAAAGCGCGGCAGAGCCGGATTCAAAAATATTTAAACGGCGAACAAACAAAGCAAGACTATGAAAAAAACAAGACAAGAGTATGAATAACTATGAACAAAAAAAGGAACAAGACTATGAATAAATACTGTGACTATGAGGCAGGAAACCAGACTTATCTTTCGTGATCGGTAGCATGAAGTGTTAGTGAGGATTCTGCAATGAGTGAAAGGAAACCAGGAGACTAAATGCTGTGGAGGGAGTGATTAGTGATGACGTGCAGCTGATTACAATGAAACAGGTGACATGAGTAAACCTAACGTGACAGGGGAGAAACATGACAAGAACATAACCTGAAAACATGAGAAACTGAAAACAAAACTATTAAAACATAAACTGTGACAGAAAAACCTAAACTATGACATAAAATCATTCTGTATTTTATTCTCCTGTTGATAATATGGTGACTACAGCATTAGTGCAGATTAAATGTGTGTGCGTTACAACGAACCGGTGGTCCAACCGACGGAATAACCGTCAGTCAAACCGTGTGAATAATACATTTTCAGTTTTATTGGTCACTCACTATAACCCATCGTCATCTCTTGTTTGAACATGTCTACTGATTCATGTTTACATTGCTGATATTTAATGCCTGTGTGATAAGTATTGTATTAATATATTCTTTGAATGTGCTTTGGGATGCCGGGATAAGAGAGATTAACTTTTCTTTTATAAAAGTTCATTTCAGAATCAAAGCCTCTCTGTAACGCCCAAAGGCAAACCCGCCATTTCATTGGATGTAAACCAGTGACGGAACTCCGCCCTCGCCAGTGAAAGTGAAGCGCGCTGCCATTCAAGTTAGTTAAAGTTTAGTTAACTGAATCACTGCAAAGTTTATTGAATCACAGCAATTAAATGATTTCTGTATTTGTCAATGAGCGTTCTGCAGCTGTCAACAGGTATTTTGAGCAAACTGCTCCAGTTGTCTCAGGTTTGATGGGTGTCTTCTCCAAATGGCATGTTTCAGCTCCTTCCATAGATGTTCAATGGGATTCAGATCTGGGCTCATGGAAGGCCACTTTAGAATAGTCCAACGCTTTTCTCTCAGCCATTCTTGGGTGTTTTTGGCTGTGTGTTTGGGATCGTTGTCCTGTTGGAAGACCCATGACCTGCGACTGAGACCAAGCTTTCTGACACTAGGCAGCACATTTCTCTCCAGAATGTCTTGATAGTCATCAATTTCATTTTACCTTGCACACATTCAAGACACCCTGTGCCAGATGCAGCAAAGCAGCCCCAAAACATTGCTGAGCCTCCTCCATGTTTCACCGTAGGGACAGTGTACTTTTCTTCATATGCTTGGTTTTTGAGTCTATGAACATAGAGTTGATGTGCCTTACCAAAAAGCTCCAGTTTGGTCTCATCTGTCCAAAGGACATTCTCCCAGAAGCTTTGTGGCTTGTCAACATGCATTTTTGCAAATTCCAGTCTCGCTTTTTTATGATTTTCTTTCAGCAGTGGTGTCCTCCTTGGTCGTCTCCCATGAAGTCCACTTTGGCTCAAACATCGACGAATGGTGCGATCTGACACGGATGTACCTTGGCCTTGGAGTTCACCTTTAATTTCTTTGGAGGTTGTCCTAGGCTCTTTGGATACAATTCGAACGATCTGTCTCTTCAATCTGTCATCAATTTTCCTCTTGCGGCCACGTCCAGGGAGGTTGGCTACTGTCCCGTGGGTCTTGAACTTCTGAATAATATGAACCACTGTTGTCACAGGAACTTCAAGCTGTTTAGAGATGGTCTTATAGCCTGCACCATTAAGATGTTTGTCTATAATTTTTTTTCAGATGTCCTGGGACAATTCTCTCCTCCGCTTTCTGTTGTCCATGTTCAGTGTGGTACACACCTTTTCACCAAACAGCAGAGTGACTACTTGTCTCCCTTTAAATAGGCAGACTGACTGATTATGAGTTTGGAAACACCTGTGATGTCAATCAAAGGACACACCTGAGTTAATCATGTCACTCTGGTCAAATAGTTTTCAATCTTTTATAGAGGCACCATCATTTTTGTCCAGCCCTATTTCATTATTTTTTTTTTTTAAATAATTATGTTAATCAACATTTCAAAAGTAATGGCTGATTTTGATTATTTAATTTTCAATGAATTTTTATTTATTGTTACTTTTGTAGGTTTCAAGTGCTTTCAGTGAGAATTGTGGGTTTTTCCTTCTTTAACTGAGGGGTACCAACAATTTTGTCCATGTGTGTAGAGACAAACGAGACAAACAACCATGCACGCGCACACTCACTCCTACGGACAATTTAGAGTCACCAATTAACCTAACATGCATGTTTTTGGATGGTGGGAGGAAGCCGGAGAGAACCCACGCATACACGGGGAGAACATGCTTGTATTTCTATCTTTACTCAAAAATTGATTGTACTTTTTTTTTAATCAAAATCGGTTTATTGAAGGATTTTCAGTATATCTAAAGTGCAATGCTGAATGTACATTACAGAAACAGGAAGTAGACATGAGTACAACAATTAGCACCAATGTGTCTAGATAGACATGAATTAGGTAGTATAACTTCAAGAAAAAAAAAGAAACAAAAACAACCAAATGCAACATTATACAGAAAAGAAAAAGAAAATATCAAATAAAATCTTCAGATGTGAAATAATCTCTTCCTAGCCACTGCTAATACACTACAATAATATGAGCACATTGCCACATCTAGAGCCTGTGCTAAAAATAAGTAAAGAGTACATAACGTTGCTAAGCTGCACCTATTGGCCAAGTCTTCACTCAGTGGGTCTACATGATGAGATTAACTGGATTATAGCTATAGTTGGGTTATGCTCCATATCTGAGGGTAATTATCCTTGGATATATGGCGGTGAATCACTGGCACAAAGCATGTCATACCCTGGTACGATAGCTAGCGCTCTACCCATTTCAGCTATCGCTAATAGAGCCACTTCCTGTTGACATCTTCACCAACACCAACAACAAAACTCAGGCATTTGAGAAAGATGGCGAACGAAGAGCAAGATGAAGCTACGTCCCTCTACATCTGTGATGAGCTGGTTATGACACAAACAACGCGATGGAGAATGCGCCGTTGTGCATCGTGTTTGTTTCTTTCTGACGGCGACGACAACAACAGAAATATCGTCTCCTTCGACTTCCGGGTGAGAATCCCGGGAAAAAAATCTCGAGCATGCGCAGAATGCTTTATTTCGATCGCAAGTAACCCGATCCGATTCGATTTCTTGTCAGATTAAGGGGTCTACATGAACTGAATAACTCAGTCTTATTGTAATTTAGCCATTAATCCGATCCGATGGCCCGCATGTAACCGCACTGAGTGACCTCCTCAAAAGGCTTAAAAATGTCCACTGTTTCTTGGACAATTCTATCCTCGGTGGACAGTGTGGATAGGGGTGCATTGATAAGTGCCAGGGTGGAGATGACTGGATCTTTCACCACAATGAATCTTAAGCATGTAGAATGTTGAATTCCACCTTGTAGCCACATCCTGATTCAAACGCAGTTGCTCCTGGCCCATCTGTTGCTGTGTGACCTTCAGCTTGTCTGAAGCAACTTTGCTTCTGTGGAAATACTCAACCACACCTTTTATTTTTTTAATTGTGCCTTGAACCTCCCTAAGGGCAGCTTTAACAATGAGGTTCAACACATGGGCAAAACATGGTATGTGGTCCAGTGCAGGTGGTCTCTCAGGGCTGCCAAAATATATGTTGCTTGCAATATCTGTGACACAAGCTACAATTTGATTACTGACACCCCATTCAGTTGTCACTCTCCTCAGTTCACTTGCCAGGTGAACATTCCAGGATATGGGAGGTCATGACAAAATCCTGAATATAGTGGCAGGTCACTGACATGTAACTTGTGGTCATCACATATGTCCAGCAGTCTGTTGTGAGACATAGAGCAGGAGCACTCTTGATTTTTTTTCCCTGTTTCTCAGCTCTTAACTTTCTATACATGTTGGGCAGTGTTTTCCTGCTAGGCAGAGTGTATGAAGGGTCCAGGGTCTTTGAAAATTCTTTAAAGCCTTTGTCCTCAACGATGGAGAATGGTTGATAGTCACAGGCAATCATTTTTACAAGTGCATCATCCAGTTTACTCTGCCTGAGTGGATCCATTGGCCTTGTCACATAAGTGCTCATCAGTGTTTGTTGTGGCCTCCGTGGCCTAACTCCTGCTTGGGTGGTGGTGGTGGGTGCTGCTGGTGTATTGTTTGTTGCAGAAGCAGTAGCCAGTGTTGCAGCAGCAGTGATTGGAGGTCCAGATGAAGTGCTGCTGGATGAATCAAAATCAAAATCAAATCATATCAAATCAAATCAAATTTTATTTATATTGCACCTTTCATGCTTTAAAAGCAACACAAAGTGCCTCACAGAGGCTAAAAACAACAATGATAAAACATACCAACCCTCCCACCCCCATAAATACCCAGAGAGACACGAAGACAAACAGAGACACACACACACCAGACATGGCTGGGCACCCAGACGTAAGGCGAGGAAAAAGCTTCCTTGAGGGGGGGTCATACCCTCTCAACCACACTGAGAGGGCTCCCGGCCCACCACCTCGGAGCGCCTCCACAGAGACAGACAAGAGGCCAGAGGCCAGAGCAGTCCAGAGCAGTCCACAGGACTGCACCCCCCTCAGTGGACCAAAAGCAGCTCCCAGTGTGGTAGGCCCCCATGAGGAAACACTGGAGCTAAAAACTGAAAGACTAAAACAGTAAAATAAGACTGAAGAAATTTTGATGGGTGCCAAGCTGCTGCCCGTCCACACAGAGACATATGAGTTAATGTGCTGAGAGTTGAAGGTCAAATTGAAGGTCAACCATTATATGATCATAATCCAGTCTGACATATGAGATTCTGGCTTGTTCTGGTGAAATCTGCCGGCTTTAGACACATAAGGCCCGGTTGATCTGTTCAGAATAATGGAAAACATATGAGTGAATGCGCGCTATCGCGCGCATTTGTGTCTTCAGGGGCTGCCATGAAGCTGTTATCACAACTGATGAGTTGAGAGTAATGGAAACATATGAGTTAGTGCGCGCTATCGCGCGCATTTGTCTCGTCAGCAGCTGGCATGAACCTGTTAATCTGTTCAGATTAATGGAAAACATATGAGTTAGTGCGCGCTATCGCGCGCATTTGTCTCATCAGGGGCTGGCATGAACCTGTTAATCTGTTCTGAATAATGGAAATTTATGAGTTAGTGCGCGCTATCACACGCATTTGTCTCATCAGGGGCTGGCATGAACCTGTTAATCTGTTCTGAATAATGGAAATTTATGAGTTAGTGCGCGCTATCACGCGCATTTGTCTCATCAGGGGCTGGCATGAACCTGTTAATCTGTTCTGAATAATGGAAAATTTATGAGTGAGTGCGCGCTATCGTGCGCATTTGTCTCATCAGGGGCTGGCATGAACCTGTTAATCTGTTCAGATTAATGAAAATTTATGAGTGAGTGCACGCTATCGCGCGCATTTGTCTCATGATCAGTTGGCATGAAGCTGTTCAACCATGTTGGCTGCACTGCTGCTGCCCTGCTGCTACCCTGCTGCTTCCCTGCTGCTGCCCTTCTGCTGCCCTGCTGCTGCCCTTTTGCTGCCCTGCTGCTGCCCTGCTGCTGCCCTTCTGCTGCCCTCCTGCTGCCCTTCTGCTGCTGCCCTGCTGCCCTTCTGCTGCTGCCCTTCTGCCCTTCTGCTGCTGCCCTGCTCCTGCCCTTCTGTTGCACTTCTGCTACCCTGCTGCTGCCCTGCTACTGCCCATCTGCTGCCCTTCTGTTGCTATGTTTCATCAGCCATCTTGGCTCTGCCCTCATCAGCCATCTTGGCTCTGCCCTCATCCGCCATCTTGGCTCTGGCTTCATCAGCTGTGATAGAACAGGGCAGCCATCTTGGGTGTGGTCAGCATTAGTTACTATGGGCAACATCTCTGACTGCCAACTGTCAACTGTCAAATCTGCACCTCACTTTGTCCCCTTAAAATCACGGGGTTTTCATTTTGAGGCACAAGTCTTGAATAAACACTCGCTGTTCAAAAAGTAGAAGTCGTATCCGAATAATTCTTTCACCGTGAGCGCCAGAAGGGACGGGGGAAGCCAGCGGTGTCCTTTTTATTCTTCTACCCCCCGTGGCTCCTTTATTATGGCAGTTTTAAAATGAGTTTTCAGGGCTCGGCCATTTTATAATGGGATGGAATGTTCCCTCTCTGCGCTCAGAGGTGATTTGTGAGAAATCTGTGAGGCCCAACTCAATGACAGTCACATTGGGTGAAAGGGAACTAAAATACCTACGTTTTGATATATAATTTATCCAGATCAGGCAGATATTTTGGACGTGAGAGGCATTTGTTCGAGATTTTTTTTAAAAAAGATTTTTAGAGTGACAGTTACAGTGTAACCGACATGAGACGACCTCCTTTGGACACCTAAAACGTAAACTGCCGTTGTGTCAAAGCTGTATAAGCTATTAACAAGCCCTTTACCAGAGTTAAAGCTGAGTCTTTCCTGTCACACACAAACTTTGAATGTTGTGTGTGTGACCTTGTATGGCTGAGTTCAGAGGCCTCCAAGGGGAGGCAGTTTTGGGCTTTTCGAGGCCATTAATTTTCCCCATTGACAATTTGCCCGCTTTTTCCCATTTATCCGCTATTCCTTTCAAGTAATGAGAAAGATAAATACAAGCGCACTTTTGCCCATCGGCGCGCACGCAGCGATGTCTTTTTTATTTTAGTCGGACCTTCGCTGCGGGAGGAGTAGCGCGCCGAAAAACGTGACGGAAGCGGGAGAATAATAAGTATGAGCAATAGTAATATGTGTGCCCTGCCTTTGGCATTGGCACCCATAATAAAAAGGTCTAAAATGAACAAAATAGCTTTTCAGCTTATATTGTTACATTATCTAAGACATGAAGTTAAAACATGTAACTACATCATGAACTTAAAACGCCTAACTAAAACATGTACTTTAAAACATATAATTAAAATGATATAGAACAAAAATTAAATATGATTTTAAAAATGTGATTAAAAGGAACAAAAAGAATCAATAAAATCAAATAAAAGCCTGATTAAAAAGGTGAGTCTTGAGCCTCTTTTTAAAAGCATCAAGAGTCTCTGCGGCCCTGAGGTTCTCCGGCAGGCTGTTCCACAGTCGGGGGCCATAATAACTAAAAGCCGCTTCCCCGTGTGTTTCAGATCGAACACGTGGTATTGTTAAAAGGCCAGTGGCGGAAGACCTCAGGGTCCGTGAGGGTTGATATGGTAAAAGTAAGTCAGATAAATAAGAAGGCCCAAGACCATTAAGTCATCTAAAAATGAGTAAAAGAACCTTAAAATTGATCCAGAAATGTAAGGAGAGCCATTGGAGTGATTTTAAAACAGGTGTAATGTGCTCCCACCCTCTGGTCCTTGTCAGCACTCGTGTGGCTGAATGCTGGAGTAGCTGAAGATTAAAAATACTCTTTTTTGGAAGACCAGAGAGCAGGGCATTACAGTAATCTAAACGACAAGAGATAAAAGCATGCATCAGCACCTCCGTGCTGGCCTGAGAGAGAAACGGGCGGACTCTGGCTATATTCTTAAGATGGTAAAAAGCTATCTTTGTTACGTTTTTAATATGTGGAATAAAACTAAGCTCAGAGTCAAAAATCACGCCCAGATTTTTTACAGTTTTTCTTGGTGTAAGATTTTATAATTTTGTTAAAAGTTTCTCTCGCTGGCCTTCAGGACCAATGACTAAAACCTCAGTTTTGTCCTGGTTGAGCTGTAGGAAGTTCGCTGCCATCCATGACTTGATATCTAAAATGCAATTAAAAAGGGCATCAAGTGACCCTGTGTCATCAGGAGACACGGCAATGTACAGCTGCGTATTATCAGCATAATTATGAAAGCTGATGCTGTGCCTCCTGATGACATCCCCAAGGGGAAGCATGTACAGATTAAAAAGAATTGGACCTAAAATTGACCCCTGGGGAACCCCACACTTCTCATGAGGTTCCTGAGGAACATGTATCCATACTTACAAGGAAGTATCGATCTGTGAGGTAGGAAGCAAACCAGTTAAGAACAGTACCAGAGAGGCCGACCAGGTTCCTCAGTCTGTTTAATGAAATGTGATGGTCTACTGTATCAAAGGCAGTTGGATACAGGCCGGTAATTGTTAAGAATGTTATTGTCGAAATTGCTCTTCTTCAGAAGGTTCTTCAACACCACTGTTTTAAAAGAGGTGGGGAAGACACCCATCTGGAGAGAGGAATTCACAATGTTTAAAAGCTGTTCCTCAAAGACGGTGTGGGAACTGGGTCTAAAAGGCAGGTTGTAGGGGTTACCTGGGAGAAGACTCGACCAAGTGTCCTCGCATCAACCAGGGTAAAACTCTCCAGTGTTTCCTCAGGTAAAAGCAAAAGACTGGATCTGATGTTATCAATTTTACTCCTGAAGTCATCTGCAAAGTCCTCACAGAGAGTATGTGTTTTTGTTTTATGGGATCTGCTAAAATTACTGTTTGTTAAAAGATCAACGGTGGAGAAGAGAAATTTGGGGTTGTTTATATTGTCACAGATCAGTTTTTTTGAAGTGGGAAATTCTTGCCTGTTTGATTGCATTATTGTAGGTTTTGAGTTGTTGCCGTAAAATTTGATAGTGAATGGTTAGTGTGGATTTTCTCCATCTCCTTTCAGCACTCCTGCAGTTTCTTTGTTTCCTCATTTATCCATGGTGGTGTAGGTTTCGTCTTAATTGTTTGGAAATTGTGTGGAAATATTTGCAGCTGCTGCAATGGCTCTATCGTCACTCTCCACCCTCACTTGTGCTAACTGGTTGGGTTGCTTTCAGGTGTCTTCTTAAATTTGAAGTGCTTCCTCTTTGGGTTGATAAGTTTTTTGCAAATATTACACTTGGCTCTGGTGGCTGAAATTTCACCAAAGTGGTTCCAAATGTTACTCCTTATTCTTCCACTCATTTTTCTGACCTGCTCAGACCTCTGTTGTTTGTGATTTGATTTAAAGGGGAACTCCGGTATTTTTAAACCTAGACCTTATTTCTGGTATGAAATACGTTCATCTACTCACAGAGAACAGTTTGGTGAAAGTCGGCATCCTTTGGAAGATATTTAGATTCCTCAAGATCCATATAACGGAGTGAACAGGGCTTAGACGATGCAGCCTATAAATAAGGCATTATCTGTCTTTATTTCACCGATACTTTAAGACGAATGAATAAATGAACGCGTAGTATAGCTCTGTTAGCTCATAGCTGCAATGTTGTTGTTATTTGCAGCTATTGGGGGGCTTATAGAGGGCATTCTACACACTCATCTACTGGGAAGACGTCATCGACGCCCGCCGCTGAAAAGTTTTGAATATGAGCAAAAAAATAAACCAAAGTTTAACTGAATTAACAATATATAATTCCGATTTATAAGATTATAAGAATAAAAGACCACCATATAATTATGATTTCATGAATGAAAAATGTATTATATTTTATTATTTTGTGGCAGTCAAGAGCATAACACAAAATCAACATGTTATAATTTTTGAAAGTATTTATTCACATTATTACATTATCATTTATTTATTTACACACTTCACGCATTATGTACTGTTCTCTCTATATGTTGTACTTCCAAAGCGTTAATATAGATAAACAGCCAGCCAAACTCCTTTTCATGAGCCAGGAAAGTGAGCGTGCTTGCTCCTTGATTCACTTCTTTCACAGTTGGTAAGTTGAGATGACAATATTGAATTGGAGTGAAGCTAAAAAAGAAAATACAAAAAATAGACTTAATAAACTACTATATCACCAACAGGTAAGTATGAATGACCTTGAGGACAATGATAGAACAGACAACCAGGTGAGTAGCATGTAATTATATGATGGTATTGCTATCTTATAAGCAGTAACACATCACGCTAATATATTCACACAAACTTAGAAAATGTCCACAATAATCATGAATATCAAACATGTAAAGACTGCATAAAACTCACAGCCATTTCTTTCTGAGGGATACACGGGATAAATTGGTTTGGATTAGATGTGACAACCTTTAGATTAAACCATGCTTGTCTTCTGTTTACAGAGCTTTCTACTTCCCATTTCCTGACTTTCTCCATGACTGACAGTGTCAAAATAAAAGCCTAACAATTATTTGTGTATAAAACAATACAAAACTAATTTTAACAGTCAACTTAGATTGTCTTTAACATAAAAATATTCAGGGCAGAACACATTATATACACAAGAACACTATGCACATCTACAAGAACTGAAGACCACTAATTAATTATGATTTCATGACAAATGAATGAACATCACAAATCAGACATCATTCATTTCCTCCTTCGTTTCTCAGTCCACAGCCCCGTAGCTGAGCTGCAGTCACATGACAAATGAACGAAAGAACGATCCGTATGAACGATCCGGTTTGTGAACAAACTGTTGTGCCTACTGCTCTTCAGCCTGAGCTGACTGTCACGTGACATATGAACGAGGACCCGAGGAGTTGAGTCATGAATGAATCATTTCTGTTTCCTGTCCAAGGACCCGAGGAGTTGAGTCAAGAATGAATCATTTCTGTTTCCTGTCTAAGGACCCGAGGAGTTGAGTCATGAATGAATCATTTCTGTTTCCTGTCCAAGGACCCGAGGAGTTGAGTCATGAATGAATCATTTCTGTTTCCTGTCCAAGGACCCGAGGAGTTGAGTCATGAATTAATCATTTCTGTTTCCTGTCCGAGGACCCGAGGAGTTGAGTGAGTCGTGAACGAATCATTTCTGTTTCCTGTCCAAGAACCCGAGGAGTTGGGTGAGTCATGAACGAATCATTTCTGTTTCCTGTCCAAGGACCCGAGGAGTTGAGTCAGTCGTGAACAAATCATTTCTGTTTCTTGTCCGAGGACCCGAGGAGTTGAGTGAGTCGTGAACGAATCATTTCTGTTTCCTATCCGAGGACCCGGAGTTGAGTGAGTCGTGAACGAATCATTTCTGTGGACCCGAGGAGTTGAGTGAGTCGTGAACGAATCATTTCTGTTTCCTGTCCGAGGACCCGAGGAGTTGAGTGAGTCGTGTACGAATCATTTCTGTTTCCTGTCCAAGGACCCGGAGTTGAGTGAGTCATGAATGAATCATTTCTGTTTCCTGTCCAAGGACCCAAGGAGTTGAGTGAGTCATGAACGAATCATTTCTGTTTCCTGTCCAAGGACCCGAGGAGTTGAGTCAGTCGTGAACAAATCATTTCAGTTTCTTGTCCGAGGACCCGAGGAGTTGAGTGAGTCGTGAACGAATCATTTCTGTTTCCTGTCCAAGGACCCGGAGTTGAGTGAGTCGTGAACGAATCATTTCTGTTTCCTATCCGAGGACCCGAGGAGTTGAGTGAGTCGTGAATGAATCATTTCTGTTTCCTGTCCAAGGACCCGAGGAGTTGAGTGAGTCATGAACGAATCATTTCTGTTTCCTGTCCAAGGACCCGAGAAGTTGAGTGAGTCGTGAACAAATCATTTCTGTTTCCTGTCATGCTGACTGAGCTTATGCAGCTGCCATGTGGCGATGGAGGGTACTGCATGAAAATGAACAAATCACTCACTGAGACGACACGTTACTCCCGAGTCATATAAAAGATTAGTTCATATTGAACGAATCATTCGCAAACAACATATCACTAAAACATAATGGCTGCCACCATGTAAAGTGTAAAGTGGTTCATTGTGGGATCAAGACATCAAAAACCTTCTTTAAGCCATCTATGAAGCCAGCTGTCTCTTTCTCATGCTTCCTAAAGCGAGCAGGTTTCACCACAGCAAGTAAATATCTCATATGTCAAACTATCTTTTAGCTGATCCGTGCACCTTAGTTGTTTCATTATAGATTTCATGTTAGGCAACAAGCAGGTCACTCGGCGGGCACTAGCTCCATTGGAATCCATCAAAATTTCTTCAGAAATTTTCTAGTCAATAAATGCTATTGTCTACAATGTGAACACATTATGTACAAAATATACAAGCAACAACAACGCAGAAAAAACAAACTAACTGTGTGAGTAAGAATGGGAGAAGTGGAAAAATCAAAACAATAGTCGTTACCACAAATTTTTGACCTAACTACAAAACTTGAACATTTATAGTCCAAATGTTGACTGGAGATTTATGACTCTTTGTCTGTTAATGCACCCGTGTAAGAGTAAGCTTCAGTTTTAATGGTTCAATGCTACAAAGTAAACAGGGTGAAGAGTGGGCTACTTTGTACAGAAAAAGAGGAAAGTAAGAAAAAATAGATGAAATCATTAACTTATTCAAAGCAGGCTTAGAGATTACTTCAAGACGTGACATATAACATGCAGGCTCCTAACAAATCATGTAATTGGTTGCAATGTTAAATGATCTATGTGATAACAGTGGGGGGAAAAGGGGGTAACGACTTCCAGGAATGATTTTATAAATCAACAATAACACATGAAACAAAATATGCTGGCTGTGCTCAGAAAGGCCTTCGAAAAAGACTGTTAACCAAACCATGGATAATATTGATCTTATTAGGGTCACATGGTTATTAGGCAGTGTGAATCTGATTGTTCTCTTGTTTTTGTCTATGCTGATGGCCGACACTGAATTTCATATGTTATCATCACTGTCTGTGGTGTGCTAACTATTAACATCCCACTGCTCGATTCCTGTATTTAAAAAGAGGAATTTATCAATCAATTTATTGTTCAGTTCATTGCAGCTTCTTGAGTGAAGAGTTGGTTTCTTCACAATCCAATTACCTAAAGCAAACACACTGCATTAGATACTAGGAGTAGGCAGCCAGTCTGTGCTCAATTCACCCTGAGAGAAAAATAACATGCACTCCACCCGGAGGAGGCTAAAAACAGATGTCTATGATGAGCACTTGAGCACCAATCACATGGGCCGACTTGGCTTTGATGTTCAAGCTTCTATGTGCAAAGCCTCCATGAAAGAGGAGAGGGGGGAAGAGAAGGGATGTAATTAAGGATAAGTTTACTTGGCAGTCACTTCCTTTACTCACAAACAGAAACTTTTTGGTTCTTCTGATATGATTCTCACATGATGTTCTGCAAAATTATTTCAAAATTGGATTTGCCCTTCAAAGTGGATCTGTAGTCAAAATAAAAGCAAACATTTTCAAATGCCATGCTACTGTATTTATTGTGGCATTGCTCTTGTAGTGACCATACAGCAGGCATGAGGAGGAATATTTGCCTTTAAGTTCACTTTAAGTGTCAGCTTTCAGGGGTCAGAAGTAAAAGGGTTTTCCTATTTTACTCTTTACTGCCTCTCTGAGAGTGGAGGAGATTATCTGTCAGTCGTCTCACTCCACCTCTGTTCAGGTGTGGGCCTTTTGATTTTAACAGATCTCAATGTTCTCAAAATCTCAAAATTCTCAATGAAATGCAGTCCTCTGGACTCAGTCTTTGAACAGCCATGTGTTCAAATGAAGCAGCCGGCTGAATTTGTGTATCCTCCTGTCGATGTTTGAGGTCCACTGATGAACGTTGGTATCGCCACTTTATCAAGACTCTCAAATAGTTTCTTAGTCTTTTTTTAAGATTTCGGACTGACTCTCTCTGATGACCACTGCACCCACATGCACAATCAGCTATTTCACCCCTTGGTTTTTTGCCAGTATCTCAGGTAGTAGTCTTGTGATGTCAGAGACAGTGACACTTGGATAGCTGCATGTAACTATTCTGATTATGTGTATGTTAGATATGACTCCGTCTCCAAGCACAAGAGTATCTTTGACCTTGACACACAACACAGTTTTTCTGTCCATCTGCTGCTGTGTACTGTAATAGTAAAAAAAGCACATCATACTTTAAGAAGAAACATTTGAATTGAAATTAAGTACAAATGTAAACTAATTACAAAAATAATAGTATTACTTCAAGATAAACACAAGAAACTTATGCAAAAGAAAAAATGAACCAGATTCAGGGATCAATTCCCTATAATCCCTATATAGACCAGTGAGCAGTGCTGACCAACATGTCATTGGGGTCATCAGGTGGGAACCTCCTTTCATCAGTGTTTCTTCTGGTTGGGCCCACGACGCCTCCAGGAGGCTAGACAGTGAACACTGGCGTCCTAGAGTCATTCCCCTAATGCCAGCCATCACTGCTCCTCACACCACAACAACCATCTTTTCTTCCACAATCACAAGCTACCCCAGCCTTTCACCAACTGTACACGGGTTCATGTCGGGGGCAATGAAAGTATAGAGGCTGCCAGAGGTGGAGGCAGGACAAGACACGCTAGCAGATTCAGCAGACAAACTCACCTAAACAGTCCTACAATAACTAAAAATGCCAGCAAAAACAAGGCCATACAGGCCAACTCACCTAAAATGGCCACCTGGTTTCAAAAGGCTCACATGGGCCACATCCTCCACTTAAATATCCTGGATTTCTTCCTTGCTTCTTCCAAGAGTCTGTTTACCCTAAATGCTACCCCTGCTGGGCCCCCATCTACTATTGCGTCTTCTAATCCAAATCCACTGACTGGACTTTACTGCCTCATCTGACACTTCCTTCACTATTTTCCTCACACTCTGTCCACTTACACCCAACTCCCTCAACAATGAGACAACAGACTTTGCAATAAATCCTCTACATCCTAGTTCCACTGGACATATCCTAAGTTTCCATTCTCGCTGCTCTGCTTCTGCCCCCAACTCCACATACCTAAGCTTTTTCCTTTCATATGCTTTTACCACTAATTCCTCCCAAGGAACAGTCAGCTCTATGAAATAGACTCTCATTCTACTCCTAGATCACAGGACTATATCGGGCCTTAGATTTGTAGAGGCTATTTCCTGGGGAACAACAAGCTTATCTCCTAAATCTACCTGCATCTCAATCACAAGCATCATCTAAGCTGTCTTGCCTCCTTATTAACTTTATCCCCCTCTTGAACAAACTGAATTGCCACTCTCTCACCTTAGACTCTCCTAAATTCACCTGCCTTCGTTTATCTTCAATACCTGCAATACCTTTTACCGTATACCAGCCTTGTGACAGACTAACCTTACAGCCTGGCAAAACTATGCCTTAGAGTTGCAGTACCTGAACATAATGAACATAACAGGTCTCCATTTAGTTTTAGGTTCTGGGTAGATTTTCTGGGTAGGTTTTAGGTTCTCTTTCCAGCAATGGCGGTTCTACACCAGTTTTAATGGGGGACCAGCTTGGGGCCGGCTTTTGTGTTAGAGGGGCACATACAACCCAGAAAAAAATGCCTCATTTAGACAAGGGATAAATGAGACTACAAACAATGTTTACAATTTCAACTATTTTAATTTGGTAGTAAACTAATGACAGAAAAACATCAGCATAATAATTTGTAACTTTCGACCAACTGAAAATAAATAAAAACAGTATTTGGTGTGTTTTTACAGCTGTCAAATGTCAAAAAAGGTCAAATTTGACCCGAACAGGATGTAAGGGGTTAAAGGAAAGGTTCACAATTTTTCAAGTCTGTTCTGAAACAATCTCTGAATTAACATTGAAACAGGTTTTCTTTCTGTTCACACTGGCCACTAAAATAGCCTTCATCATTATTTTGTGACAAAATGACTTGTATGTAGGCTTTTTTTTTTCAAAAAAAATATTTTCAAAGGCTATCTTTACCTAAAGTGCAAAAACTCCATGTTCATCCACTAGAGCAACAATATTCTGCGTTTTTTGTGTTGTTTAGCAAATCTATCCGCAAAGTGTTCCATATTCAAAGCTATTGCCCTCTTTGACTCAATACTGAGTGCACTCAGATTGCTTAGTCTGTCATCACTTATTGTGGACCTGAGGCATGTTTTCACCCGCTTCAGTGTAGAAAAAAATCAGCTCACATGTAGCAGAACTCACTGGGATAGCAACTGCAATTTTGAAGAGTCTTAAGAGCACCCACTTAAGTCACCCAAGTCATCAATATCTGAATCATGTAATCTGGCAAATGACAACAGAGCTGTTTCTTTCAGAAAAGCATCACTTTTGGGGTTCAGTGCTGGAATGCTATTCATTAAGTCACAGTTTGTCTTTGAAAACCGTCTGTCAAGCTCACTGAGCATTTCATCAATGACAGGGTAGAAAAAGCTTGTACGCAAGTTGTCTTTATCTGGTTCTGACACACTCTGACCAACAGAAGTCAGTACACAGTATTGACTGAGCTTCGAGCTTCGCCTTTTTTGTCGTTTTGCAGCTGGCTGTACTGAAGCCTCACATTGTTCACAAATGCTCAACACCTCATCCCACAACTTATCAAAAAATGTCTGAATTAAAGCGTAAACAAAATCAACAGCTTTTTAAATGTCGAGTGATGGAAACTGTAGCATTCCGGCTCTCAACGAAGGTGGTCGTATTTCTCTTCTCTCCCTTATCTTCCCTGCTTCTCTTCACGTCTTGTCCTGTCCTGTCTCAGACTTCAGTGCCTCTCTCTGCATTGCTCTCAACATTAAAATCATGGAATTGGTCAACTGGTCTCTCAATGCAATTGACAAAATTTTCTCGACAAGAAGCTCAGGTTCGGGGGAACCTGCCTGCCCTGATGGAACGTTCGCTGCTGGTTACATGCGGGACTCCTGGGAGAAGTGGAGGGTCGTGTGCCTGGCGATTCTTTCCGTTGAGGACATCGAGGATCTTTACATATTCTGAACCATGATAACAAGCTATCTGCTGATTGGATTAGGCATTGCCCTGGTGTATCAAAAAATTCAGAAGTCAGAGACAGCAGTCAAAGCCCCCAGGCTGCCCGCCATGTTTGAAGCAGTGGGCAGAGCTGTTGGCGCTCAGACTGTGGTCATTAACTGCAATATGGAAAACATCTTGGAGAAGCTGGTGGCTTTGCAAAGGCGTATGGGTCGTTTTTGTGACTAGAATGGACAAATAGAGTAAGTCGTGTCCATAGAAATACGACTACTCGCCCTAACCCAACAATCATAATCTAATCTGTATTCCTGCTCTCCAGGCCTTGGCCAAGGCTGCTGCTGAAACAACTCTCCCTGAGATCGCTACCCCCCCCCCCCATTACAACTCTTTAATTGCGCACAGCTGCAAGCTGCCTGTTGCAAAAAGTATTTCCCCCTTAGGGGATTAATAAAATATTTTCTGATTCTAATAACACAGAGTAAATTTGCTTATCTGAACTCTGAACACAGAGTGTAACAAGATGCACAATGAAATCAAGATCTATCTGTGCCAGCAGACCTCGAGCCTCAATAGTTCTGTCTCCTCTGTGTTCTTTGGCTATCTCTTGCAGTACTCATTTAAGGGCAGGCAATCTATCCATAACAATACGCAAAGCAATAAATCGGCAAGCCCATCGAGTGTCACTTAAACACTGGCATTCTCTTGGTGGACCTTCATACATCCATCTTTGTATGGCCAGCCATTTTGGATGGACATATGACCCAGACGTGAATACGTAAAGTTTCTCAAGTGATGAGAAAAACTTCTCTGCCTTTGGGCAGCTTTCACTGTGTTAACTAAAACTAAATTGAGACAGTGAGCATTGCAGTGGATGTAAAAGGCATATTTTGCTTGCTCTCTGATTCTGGCTTGCACCCCAGAGTGTTTACCACACATGATGGAAGGGTCATATGCTTGACTCACAAGATTGTTTTTGTATTCTAGACCATGACTTTTCAAAATGTGAATAATTTTTTTTCAGTCAGCCCTGCTGCATCATGTCTTTCAGCTGATTCAAAATGGAAAAAACTCTCCTGGACAGCTCCGCTGAAGTAGTATCTGAGCACTAGAGAAATCTGTTCTTTTTTTAAAACATCTTTTCTTTCATCTGCCATGATACTGAAGACTTTTAACTTCCTCTGTAATTTTGTTTCAAACCATATCTGCCAAACAACTCAGAACCTCATTCTGAATTGTTTTGCTGGTGTACTTTGCATCATGAATAAGTCAACCTTTTGTTAACAGCTTTGTTATGGTTAGTAACTGTCTTCAGAATAGCCATAAAGTTCCCTTTTATTATTGGAATCTGCAGACTCACCATGTCCTCTTTGAGCAATGTTCTGTGTGGCAGTAAGTAGCAGCACTTCCCCTATTGTTTTTATATACTCCCCGTTTTCTGCAATTAGTTTGTTATGTTCCTTGTTTAGGACATTTTCCAGTGTTGCATTTGTTCAATCATTGCCTGTCAATGCCGCTAAGACTTTGAATGAACTGCAAACCCTCCCTCTTTGTACGTTGCCTTTTTCCAGTTTCTCAATCCCCCAGTGAGTCAAAAACTGTCTACTGGTTGTGAGGAGGGCTGAAATGTCTGCAGGCCTAACAATATGATGAGTCCAGCCTTTGGGAATACTCCAGTCAAGGTTGAATGTCATTCCAGGTTTGATGTTGAATCAGGTGTGCTGGAGCAGGGAAACATGGAAAACATGCAGGACAGTGTGCCTTGAGGACCAGGATTGAGAAACACTGCTACAGCAATAAAGAAACACCAATAGGATAGTTATAGACCAATGACATTGGAGAATCTGATTTATAAAAATAAATTATTTATTATAAATAAATACATTTATAAAAACAAATCAGACTTAACATGTCTGCATGAACATATTGTTACTAAATTATTTCCAAACAAGCAAGTGTTCTTTCAGCATCACTAACCTGATGGTCCAGTGCATGTAGATGAGGAAGCACTACCCTCTGCCTCTCGCCCAGTCTGCATTTGTTCTTCTGTCTCATCTGTGCTTTCTTCCTGCTCAGTTCCATCACTTTCATTGCTGACCTCTTGACCTAATTCCTCTGGGTTCCTCTCTACTTCCAGCTGCCTCTCTTCATTTCCTGTCTGTGTCCCATCTGGATCATCTTGTCCACTATCATGGCTGCTTATGTTTTGGGGCCGGAGGACGAAATAGGACATAATGTCCTCCTTTCTCTTCATTTTGATAACTGAAGAGCAAAAAGCACAAGCAAAAGCACAACACTGAATTAAATATTAATTCAGTACTGTTGCTGCTGGCTTGCATGAATTAATATTATAATGTAGCTACAATTCTTTTAAAATTATATGTTGAAAATGAGGGAGCTGAAATCATTTCACTCTTGTAACACGTACCATCGACTCGGGCTAAACATTCAGGAAAAAAATCTTCAATCACTGTGGCTAGGTATAAGAGTGAAATCGTTTTTAGATGCCCGCATTGGAAACATTTGAACTAAACCTTAGAAAAACGGAGTCTCACAGTCTCCTGCGCAACAAGTTAACAAGTCAGCAACAACATTTTCAGACCAGATCAGAATCTTGTTGTGTGTTTTCAACTACACAAAGAAAATACTCACCTTCAATTGTTTGAATGAGAAAATGTTTTGCGCTCTTTTCCTCTGCTTTCTTCACTCACTGTAGTCCGGTCACCGGCCGGCTCTCTTTATAATGAGTTAATACAAACTTAAGACTTTAAATGACTGCAACATTCTTTTGTGGGGATGGTCAGTGTGGAAATGCCAGATGGGGGATTTCTACATCAAAGAAGAGAAATTTACAACAACCTCTGCCCACGAAAGCATTTTGGAGGAGTTTTCTCAGCCCCTCTTTCCACAGACCTGTGCCATAAATTTAGGTAAATGCATTAATAACTTAGTTCTAACTAAGCTGAACAAACAACGGACCCTTTCAGGAGAGTATTGGGGAAAACCAGAACAGGACCCTTCCGACCATATATGGTTCAAAGTAAACAATGGTGACAGTTTTCCCTGACTCTGATTCAAGCCAGAGACAGTCGCTGCACGGACCTCTCAAAAGAATCTCACCCAGAATCACTTTCAGCTGCATCTTTAAACTGTATCAAATGTGCTTTGTATCTTTGTACAAGTTCTTTCATGTTCTCAGTGATATCACAAGCTGTATTTTGATACCTTTTTCATGATCGTACGTGGAAGGATACGAAAGAAGTAATTTCAGCTGTTTCTTATTGTATTCCGTGTTTAACACAGGAAAATAACATTGTTTGGTTCATTATTCATACGCCATAATTTTACAGATATCCATCTGAATTTTTAGACTCATAATCGTTATGTTATGTTTTGTTATGTTATGTTTTGTTATGTTATGTTTTGTTATGTTATGTTGTTTTGATGTCTTTACATCCTAAGTTTATGCTATATTTTTAACCTTTATATCTTAACAAGTTATGGTGTTTTTAGAATCCTCTGAACAAATGTTTACGAGACAGAGAAATGAAGAAACCAGTTCCTTTGTTGCACCCTCGTTGCAGGCTCGTAAGCCAGAAAAAATGATGGTCCTTAGGAGTGAGTGTGAGCGTGTGTGTGTGTTTGTCTCGTTTGTCTCTGTGTGGCCCTGTGATGGACTGGCGACCTGTCCAGGGTGCGCCCCGCCTCTCGCCCGATGACCGCTGGGATAGGCTCCAGCTCCCCCGCGACCTGACCTGCGGATTAAGTGGATATAGAAAATGGATGGATGGATAAAAAGTGATGACAACAAAAATAGTAATAATAATACAACAATAACAATAATAATTTTAATTAATAGAACATTAACAGGGAAATATAACGGGAGGAAAAGACTTGTTTCCTGCTTCTGAAGAGTGCAGACGCGTCTCTGCTTCCTCCTGCTGCTTACTGCTTCATTCGCTTTTAAATCATTCTTCTTTCCACTAGTCTTGGATATAATTTTATTCATTTGTTCTATTTTTTTTAAGTGTATACTTGTAAACGGTATTAGCCCTCCTGTTGGCAAAGAGAATAGGACAGAACAATGTCTCCTAACCCTGCATTATCAGTGAGCTGCACAGAATGTAAGCGACTCTCTGCCGTCGCAGCGGTAAATCCAGCATGAAACCTAAACCTCCAGCACTCACTCCACCACCTCAAGTACCATTGCATAATAGATATGATCCACTGACTCCAAATAGAATGTGTGACAATGAATATCATGCAAAAATTAATACAAACAGGAGAAATGGCCCCAAAACTCAGCCAAGTGGTAACCAGAATATTAGGAGAAGCCCAAATCCCACAACCAAGGTGAGGACTACAGAAGAAATCGACACCTTCACTCAAAATGGAACAGATACCATTCTGATTGGTGACTCTGTAACACAGTATGTCAGAATGGCAAAGACAGAAAATATAACTTTTCCTGATACATCAGTCAGGGAACTGATAGATATCTTGCTGACCATTCTGTCTGCACATCCAGATGGCATGGAGATCATTATCCACACAGGGTCTTTAGATATTCTGAGAAGGAAGACTGGCTCTGAGATCCTGAAGAAAGACTTTTCTCTGCTGTTGGAGAGACTGTGTCACTATGGGGCACACCGTGTTTCCATCTCAGGCCCCATTCCTACTGTGGGTAAAGGAATTGAACTTTTCAGCAGACTTCTTGGCCTGAATTCATGGTTATCAAATGCATACATCGCCCATGGGATTAAGTTCATTGATAACTTTGATATATTTTGGAACTGTAAGGAGCGTTTCAGACCTGATGGCGTGCATCCAAATCGAACTGGATGCAGATCACTTGGTGCACACTTACATCATGTTGTTGGGACGGCAAACCCAAACATGAGTGTACAGACAAGGGTGAAGGACACAGCAGCGAGGAAAACAACCCCCAGAACAAGTGCTACTGTTCTTAATGAAACAGCACCCCCAAATTTTTGTTTTATGGATAAATGCTCAAATGGGAGGAAAGGTGGGGGAGAAGCTGCCTTATTTAAAGATACATTCCAGTGTAAAGAGATCTCATTTGGTGATTTCACTTCTTTTGAATATCTTAGTTTTATTTTAAAGGGTGTTCTTAATTATGTTCTTAATCATTTACAGATCTCCAGGATACTGTGCAAGTTTTGATGAATTTTCTGAATTATTGTCTGTTATATCGACTGATTTTAACCATTTTATCTTGAACGGGGATTTTAACATTCACATAGATAATATGACGGATGGTTATGCCAAAGAATTTTCTTTTGTGCTGGTTTTTGGCAACATGTAACAGAACTGACCCACCTTCGAGGTCACACTCTGGACTTGGTCATTTCTAAAAGTGTTGATATTTCTTCTATTGTGCTTATTGATTTGGCCTTGTCTGACCATTTCTGTATTTTATTTGATTTATTGATTACTCAGAATGTTCAAACAAGCAGCTTCTCAGTTAAGAAGAGGTACATTAATGAGAAAAGAAGTGCTCAGTTCAGGGTGGCCATGGCTTTGTCACCAACAATGAGCGCACAGTCTGTTGACAGACTGCTGGATCATTTCAACTTGTAAACTTTGAATGTAATGGAAGCTGTTGCACCGATAAGTATCAAGAGCACCTTGAGCAAACAGAAGACACCATGGAGAAACACCACAATGGTCAAAAACCTGAAAAGAGACTGCAGGAAAGCTGAACGTAAGTGGAGGAAAACAAAGCTTCAGATTCACGATGAGCTGTACAAAACGAAGCCTGCATAGTTAAAACAATGAGCTGTGTAGGGCCAGACAGCTGCATTTATCTGAACTGATTAATAAAAATACCAACAATTCTCCAACCCCGTTTGCTATGGTTGAAAAACTCACAAATTCTCCTAAACAGTTAAACCCAGACCTCCTCTTCACTGAGAAATGCAACGAATTTTTTAGCCAAAAAAATCAAAATAATTAGACAAAACATTCACGCCACACAGACCAACAAGAAAACTAATTTGTGTCTAAAATCTAGAAATAACTCTTACGTTATGGCACAATTTATGTTTCTGTTTATGTATTTAGCAGACGCTTTTATCCAAAGCGATTTACAAATGAAGATATAATAAGCTATATAAAAAGCTAACAATAAACTACATAGAAAGAACCCACTAGTCCGACTCTGTCAGAGGTGACAGAGTAGAGATAGGGTGCAGGCATAGAAGGAAGAGCAGAAAGATAAAGTGCAGAGATATAGGGGGTAGGGAAGTACAAGGACCGAGTTGTGACATAAGCCTTTGTAAGAGCATTAAAATAGATGGGAGCCGTTCCATTAAGCACTTTGTAGGCTAACATCAGTAACTTGAATTTGATGCGGACGGCTAATTAATATTATTGATTTAAAAATCTTGGAGGAAACAGTTCTGTCACGGTTTACGTTCTGTTCCATGTCTTGTCTCGTCATTTCCTGTTTTATTTAGAAAAATCACTAACTTTCCGCTCTCGTTTCAGGTATCTTGCCCTTCCTCCCGTGTCAAGCGTCTGATTGTCTTCCCTGATTCCCAAGTGTTTCCAACTGTTCCCCTTGGTCCCTCGTGTGTTCAAATAGTCTGTGTTTCCCTTGTCTTTTGCCAGTATGTTGTTTCTACACGTGAGCATCATTACCAGCCTTACTTTAACCCATAGTTCCACGAGCCTGCAGTGAGCGCTCCTCCTGCAGTGCTATCTTGTTTTGTAATTTATTCTTAAAGTTCATAGAGCCTCTGTTTTGTCAAGGGTGCGTCTTTTGTTTAAACCGCCTCGTTAGGAGAGCGTGTCTTTGTTTTAAGCGTTCATAGCTTTTCTGTTTCCTCCCAGTTTGGAGAGTTTTATGTTTGTAAATTTCATAGCTGCGCTCCTCCTCCGCTTAGTTCCTGAGGAGAGCGCTCAGCCCTTTTCCTTTTGCGCTGCCAGTCGATCGCCCTGCATTGCTGTGCTCTGTGTGCTGCATTTAAAATAAAAAACCCTCTTGGAACACATACGACCCTGCATCTGTGTCCTGAGTCCCCTGGTAACCTGACACAGATGGTCCGAGTACTTTCAAATCAGCCGTATGGCGCCATTTTGGATTCCCAGTTTACACAAATGCAAACACGAGAAATAGTCAAGACTACTTCATGTTTATGTAAATTAATGTGCAGGCATTGCACTCCCAGTTAGCCTGTTGATTTATTGTCCGAACCATACGCAGCACAGTGCTTCCAAGGGTTAGATGTATTTCAAAGGATTTAGCCAGTTCTGTTCATCCCATTCTTTCAAGTCTGACAGATGTTTAGTTGCACTAGTTTCACTTAAGTCAGCACAAAGGCTTTTCCTACATGCATGGAAAGGGTCCAGAATACAGTAAACTAGATGATTGCAGGCAACATCTCTGGAATCTGTCTCACAGTGACAGCATGTTATATCACTTGAACATTTTTGCATGTACACATTGAAAAAAATCATTGTCTCTTATTTTATGTCCTCCTCTGTACACATCGATCACAATGTCATTATACTCATGGATAATGCAGAACGACAGATCCCTTTAATTTCTTTTTCACAACAATGCCTGCAGTGCCTGATTTGAAGGACCTAATCAAATTGTACTTCAGACTTTCTTTCAGTAAAAAGGAAATACTCGCAATTTTAGCACATTACAACCAGACAGTGATAATGTCAGAACTTTAAAGAGAGTTTGTAGAAGACTTGGTCTGTTGAGGAGGAAGAACCAGTCTGACATGGAAGAAATGCTGGCTTTTGTCCAACATGAGATCAAACTCATATCTGTGGGTTTTGTTGTGTTTTGGATTTTTCTATTGTGACTTTAAGTTTTTCATGTTAGGTTTCTATTAAGTCATTAGTTTTCCCATTGTTTTTCCCAGTCACTCTTTCCCGTCATTTGGTTCGTCCACGTCACCTGTTTTGTCTTTTGATTTACTAAGATTTACTTTAATGAACTCACTGAAAATGACTGAATATAGCTTTGTGATGCGTTCTTGTAACGCCACTCCCGAGAATCGGATCTAGGGTAACTTATGCAGACTTGCGTGAGTTTAAATGACATTAGCTATTTTCAAAGTCTAGGTTCATGCCAGGTGCTTGCTGTTACTGGTGAACCGTGTCAGTATTTCGTTTGGACACTGGTCTGTCAAACTCATTATAAAAATAAAAAAATGAGCCTGAACTGCGCTCTTCTTCTTAGGAGCACTTGTTTTGTTATCCTTTTCTTAATATGGCATGTAACAACCGTAACCAATGGCAACCGAGGTGGAGCAGCTGTATTTGTAGTTGGAGCTCATCAGTATTGAAGAACAAATGCTTATATAGCAAATGATAAAGCACAGGTGACAGAGAAGACGTTCGTGGGGGGGTCTGTACGACCGGCCGAGGCTGAACGTGGCTGAATGAGGCTGAACAACCAGTGTTGAACCTGAATGAACAAATGCACTTTAGATCATTTCGAATGTCAACGAGCTTCTTCACCGTGTACAGCCATTAAGAGCGGAAAAAGTAACTGTTGGAAATTACGTTCTGAGCGGACCAATCACAGCCCTGACGGCCTGCGTCGAGGCGACGTGGAGTTAGAATTTTTGGGCGCCGCACGTCAGGCTATGGCGGAGGGGTAATCGACATAGCTACTAAGTACCGACGTCGTTGACATCACGCAGGAGCATAAACTACGCATTATAAGGGACACACACGGGGATAGTGGGTTAACACTGATATTTAAAGCCCACCATCATACAAACACTGCTCTGTGCTATCATGTAATTGCATAGTCTGTAAATGCAACGTATCAGCAACACGAGTCATTGGTTTTTGAATAGCCATTTTGAAGCCTCTTTTTCTGTGTATGCTGTGCATGTTTTCCCAAAGCCAACAGTAAAACGCTGATCCCCGCCAGAAATAAGTACAGCGCTGCCAGAGGCATATACTCATCGTAGTCGAAATCATAAAAATTGTACATTTGACATTTTTCAAACAATAGCAAGAGCTGTTACTGAAGATGAGACAATTGATGGTGAGTCTGATAGTGAAGCAGGGACATCATTTCACAATGTTGTTGAAGAAATGAAGTTGAAGAAATAGTTGAAAATGTGACTAGTGAGACACTTGAGCACAAATTGGCTTCTCTCTTTCTGTCAATGCAAACAGTATTGCATGTTTGTGCAACACAAAAAAAATTTTGAGGATTTGTATAATCTACTGTCTTTCTCTAACATTCACTCTCAGTTGTGTCAAAGAGGTCCTTTCAAAATATAAAATTTAAGTAAATGAATCTGTTTTGAAGGAAATTTCTGATGCTGTTGTTCAAACCAATCAACAACATCAGAGAGAGGTTCCCCATCTACAGATCACAGAAGAAATTTAGATTTCAAGGGTCATAAAGAATGAAAACCACATTTTCATTGAGAAAATCTCATGTGTCATGTTGCCTCAACTTGTTCATTTTCACGGTGCATGTCAGTGCGAAATCCTCACCATCATTTGTCTTGTCAGGTTTTGCCTGGTGTTTTTTCACAGCCATAGTCAAAGTTTGTTTCTCCACAGTTTAGATTTATCGTATTCCGGCTCAGCAGCGCTTTGTGTTGTTTTTCTTTAAATAAATCAAGTTTAATTTTTTTTTATATCTGCCTCCAGGTCCAACATCCACCACGCCACGCACAATCTCACCGATTGTGACAGAAGAATTTCGCCAGAATGGACCCGGTGGATTTAAAGGAGTTTCTGCAGTTGGTCAGAGCCCTTTGGACCTGCAAACGATGATCCCAAAGTAGTTGCAAATTACTTTAAAAATTAGGCTCAGAGTCGCTGGATACGATTAACACAAAACATTTATTTCTTGCAAGAAAGAGACAAGTCCGCACAACCTGTCAGGAAGCTGGCTCAGAGTTGTCTGACTCACAAAATGGTACTATTGCTATTTATATTGTTATTATATTATTATGGGAAAGGGACATTCAATGTTATGGGAAAAGGTGCATTTCTCACCATTTAATATTATGGGAAGACGAGTTCAGACAGACAAAACACTTTTGTTTGCTACATAGTATTATGAGAACCAAAAGACAGGAGGAGTCCTCCCCCCATCACAGAAACTCTTATTCATGCAGCTTTTCTCATAGTATAACTATATAATTTTTCTAACAGTCGCCAAAGTAGGGTGCTTTGTTTCAACGTGGCGCTGGAGTTTGCATGGTCTCATGCTGTCATTAGCGAGTACCTCTTTGCAAATAACACACTGTGGCTGCGGAATATCTTCAGTACCAATCCATGAAAATCCAAACTGTAGATAATCACTGTCATACTTCCTTCGTTTTCTTGTTCCAGATTCACTCTTTATCTCACCTTGCTTACCACAAATCGATCCATGCCCCTCAGATAAATTAGCTAGCTGAGATGTTTTCGTTTCTTTCGCCCTCTCTGAAGTTTTGTTCTTTCGCGCCTCCCCTGGGGGGCGCCAGAGCACTTCAGGGGAGGCGCGACAGGCCCCACACTCTGAAAACCAATGCTTTAAACAACTTCCGTCCTGCTCAAAAATACCAAACATTCTATAATTTGTAGGATTTTAACCTTTTAAATGACAGTTTAATTATTTTAATTAATAATTTACTAAAGACACAAAAAACATTAAACATTTTCTATAAAATAAATCGGTGGCTTTGGTGGTAACTAGAGTCTTGGATATGTCAAAGATTAGCAATAAATTTGACTTGGTATCATTAGTATATTTTTAGGTACTACAAACTGAACAAGTTTCACTGCCACTTTGAAAGACAAAGACCCAGCAAACTTGTCACACCCTCCCCCAGCACAACAGGAGAAGGGCCCTTTGAAGCTGCTCACCTCTAATGATTTTGGTATAGGTACAACAACCAATTATTTTTTTCTGTGTATGCTCTTCAGTATGTTGCATAGGAAAATGGTTCAAAACCTACTTCCCAAACAGAACATGAATCACTTTGATTGTAATAATATCTATCACCATGTTGTTTGAACCATTTAACCTCAGCCACAGTATACTCACCTTTAACTGTCTCACTATCTTTTTTCAACAAGACTATGACCTTAAGCATTCTGGAAATCAACGCTGGTTGAGCTTCAGCTTTCAGATCAATAACAGGTTCTCAAGTTTTCTAGTCATTTCTAAGCCACCTTGTAAATACACATGACTTTTGCTCTGTTGTCTCCTGTTGATAATTCCCCTCCTAATGTGGATCTGTTGGACGAGTTTGTTATTTTCCAACATGACTACATTTTGCAGATTTCTTTACTTATGACTTGTCCATCATTTACAATTCTTGTTGCCTCCTCAAGTGTATCTACTCTGTTACAAACTGGGCATGCCACATAGTCAATGGTGTCATCACTTTTGAGTGAAAATATTTTTCTGACCATATATATGGTTGAAGGAATTCTTTCAGCCAAATGTTTCAATATATCAAGTCTGAAAATGCTATCAACCATAAGAAGTAATGACCTAACCAGATCTAACATTGCCATGTTACTGTATACTGTATTGCAGTTCATTTGATTGGTTATTCAGCCCTCCCACAGCAGGACCGTTCGAGGGGCTTGATTTCATTGGCTGCATCTGGTAGTCAGTATCAGAGCACTCTGGTCAGTATCAAATCTACAGGTAGATATGCTAGCTACGCTGCGGAGTTGTGTTTTTCAGTAAAGTTCACGTCAAGTAGCACGTAAATGATGCCTGGGACAAGAAAACGACTCCTCGCAATTTCTTCAGACTCGGAGAACTGAAACTCCCATATGTGGGTATTCACGATGAAACCAAGTAAGATGGCGCCTCATTGGAGTCAGTGGCAGAGCCTGCAGTCCCAAGACTACAGTTATCAAATCGGACGATATGTGGAAGTAAGTTGATACTCGTTTTTTAGACCCTTAAATTGTTTCTGTTGTCGAAGATGCCGAGTTACTTGAGTTTAGCTTTGCAGACAAACTGAGTGATATACCGCTTTCTGTGAAACTGCTGTTACTTTACTTGCAACTGAGAGGCTAACCGCTAGACTTGGTCCCATAGGGGACTCTGCTCAGTTGGGGGGTACAACAATATTCCAGAACGAGTTTTTAGTAAATAAATATGATTTTCCCCTCACTGACCGAGGCCGTGCTGCATGAAGCTGAAACAACCAACCACGAAAACATCTGATATTCCACATAACAGGAAAACATGGAGCTGCATCAGATCATAGTGGTCTGTTGATCATATTTCTATCAGAACTTTCACCCATTTCTTCCACGTCCGATTTTAATATTTAAAACTAAATTAAAATTGGTTTAACCCCTGAGACCCCAGCTTTTTTTTGTGCATTTTTATTTTTTTCATGATGTTTGAAAAGAGTATGGGCATATTCTTCTATGGCTGGACCAAAAATAACTTTTTGCTCCTGAACACTACCAATATCGAAGAGCTGGTGGTGGACTTCAGGAGATCTAAAACTCCATACCAGTCAGTCTGCATTAATGGAGGGGAGATAGAGACTGTTCAGACCTGCAAATACCTGGGGGTGGTGCTGGATAATAAACTGGAGTGGTCTGCCAGCATAGAAGCAGTGTACAGGAGGGGCCAGAGCAGTCTCTTCTTCCTGAAACGTCTCAGGTCCTTCAGTGTTCTGTAGTGATATGATATGCATGTTTTATCACACTATCATTGAGAATGCACTGTTCTATGCTGCTGTCTGCTGGGGGAGTTGCACTACAGACAAAAACTGTAGGCGCCTGAACAAACTGGTAAAAAAATTCCAGTTCTGTTGAAGGCAGAAGACTAGTCCCAGTGAGAGGTTCATTTCACTGCGCTGCAAGACTGAAAGGTTCAGGAGGTCCTTTGTCCCCACAGTCATAAGGCTTTTTAACAGTGACTGCTGACATGTTCTTCTCAAATTGATTTATTTAGTCATTGATTATTGTTATCATTATTATTATCATTATTATTGTTGTTGTCTAGTATAAAATCATTGTAAATATTGATCATTTTTTGAGCTACACGACTAATTTGAATTTCCTCCACTGGGGGATGAATAAAGGATTTTTCTATTCTATTCTAATAACTACATTAATACATTTTGTCTTGGTACATGAAGTAGTTTCTGAGAAAAAAAAATATGTCTTATGTGGACAATGGGTCAGTGTTAATAGGTAAAAGTAGAAAGCTGTTTACTTCCACAAAAAGACAAACACTAAGTGTGAAATGCTACAGAACAGTTAAGCTTTGATTGCAGGTTCAGGAAAACGTTGTGGTCCACACTACATGAGACTTTCCTGCACAGCCCTTTTCATTACAAATATTTCTCTCCCCAAAGAAAGTATGACAATTGGTTCTAAAGGTCTGTCACATATTGATATGTGTCACTTTTTGTGTTCATAAGAGCCTGCTACAGATACTTTGAGAACACCAAGTTGACTCTAAAGCTTGTTTTATAGTTGACGTGTCGCGCACGGCTCGTGACATCAAAATGACGTATTTCCACCTGGCGCACACCATGAAAAGGCGGCACGGTGCGTAGTCATGCACCAATCAAAATTTGTAACTTGGCACGCGCAGACAATGACAAACCGGTTGGACCAATTCGAAAACAGGCTCAGCGTCAAGAAGTGCGTCTGTACAGGCACCTGTACGACACTGCACTGAAACAGCATAAGAAAGTAAAACAGCAAACCGATCTATTATCATTATTATTGTATCCTGAAAGGCAACGATAATTCCCAAGTGTGTCCACTGAAGCACACTATTTCATAACAAACAAACAAAAAGGTAACACAACACACTTAAAAGTCCTATAAAAATATTCTAAGTACAAGATCAGACTACAATGGTGATAACACACCTATTGAAATTTCAACTTCTGTAGGTCCATCAGCTATTATGTAAGTAATGGGTGGGAATGCTGATCATTGATGTAGGCTGTAAGGTGAACACAGAAAAGAGCTTCAGAAACAAGATACCGTTCCACTCAATTAGATCTACAGGATCTTTCTTCCATTATAATATGCATATTCCCAATTGTCGGAAAGTAAGTCTTTCGGTGCATGTAACCCCGAAAGAGGCGTGTCGAGAAGCGGTTTCTGTGGCACTAGCTTCATGACTGCGCCTTGATATTTTCACCGCAAAATTAGAGCGCAAGTTTATCGGCAGTTGCACGGCGTGATGTAAAGACCAACTGGACCAATACGGCCTCAGCTTTTCATCAAACCACAGATAAGAAGATGGCGTCCTCCACGACTGGCAACAGCGAAGAAGGTGCTGAAAGTTCGAAAAAACGGGTAAAAAACAGTATTATATGCATGTAGCGTGAGTGAAGGGTGAAAATGTTAATGTTTTCTCAGAGACATGGTGGAATACCTATAAAAATTGCCTCGAAAGTTGGCTTTCTTTGTATGGTGTCTATAGGGATGTCACTAACACTTACCAAAACTGCCTGGATATCAACTTTGAAAACATCCCCGTGGATGCCGCTTATCACCCGACGTGCTATAGCAGACATACGGACAAAAATGCAAGCTCAAAAGGTAGGCAGAAGGCTCGACCGGGAGGCTGAGAGAAGAGATGTGGCGAGTGCATTCCAGAGTTAATTTCGACGAACCCCAGTCCAACCAAAAAACTTTGCTCCAGGTCCAGTCTGCCTGTTCCAAGTTCTGGCCCTGTGCTTCCTGCGATCTGTATCATTTGTAAGAAAGCTGACAAGTACCTCACCAAGCAGGCAAACGACAGAAGGTCAATCTAACAAAAGCCAAAACTCTAACAGCAGGTAAGGCATTACTCAGCTGTGTGTTTGCACGTGGGGGGTGTGGAGGATGGTAATGAGATTAAAACAGAGTTGAGGTGTTTTGTCACACCACCTCCAATACTTTCACAAACTGAACACTGAACATACCTGCTTGTAAGGCCATGTTATAATGATTTTGTGCAAAGACTTTAGATAAGATAAGTATTATGAAAGTTGATCAAAATTCGGCTCACCTCAGACCAACAAATTATTCTTCATCTATCAACACAGTGTGATTGCTCAACATAAAACATAGCCATATCAAGTTGAATAGAACATAGAAGAACTATGCATCACATAAGTGAAGCCCCTTACTGGGGGTTCTGTTACCAACAGTACACCTGCTTTTTGACTCAACCTGCAAGACGAGTCACGAGACACAGAACGGGAAGTTCATTTTTATTCTATTTTGAATAGGACACGCAATGAATGAAGCATTCTATACTTTCCTCCTCTGTTATGTGTATTATAATTGCACAACAGTGCATATAAACCATAACCACATTCTCTCGTCTTATTTGTGTTCTCAGAAATGAGCCAGCATATGTCTCAAGTTACCAGTTATTTTGCGAGAAGGTCATCCGCCAAAGGCTTATGATCAACCAAGAGGTGCTTCGAATGACCAATCTGAGGAAGGCTGTCCAGACACAGACAGTGAGGATTAGGCCTCCATCATGGAACTGTGTGAGTGTTTGTACATTTGTAAATATACTTTAATTTTTTTAAATACTTTTTTTTTTTTTTTTAGTATATCGTACTATTTCGTGTAAATTTTATACATTTATTTACTATTGTATTTTTTACTGTTCTTTTTTTAACTTTTTTTTATTCTTATTAATCTTAAGAACAACATTTTTTTCCAAATTATATATGTGTGCTGCTGCAGTCTTATGTCAACTTTTTTGAATATTTTCATTGTTGCTCTGTTTCATTTGTTTCAATTGCTTACAACAGGTTTTTTCAAAGGGGTCTCAAAGACTTTGGAGTCAGACCTGTTACTGATTGTGAACTTGTCCTTAACGTCAGGTGTGTTTCCAGAGCCACTAAAAACAGCCGTAATTAAACCTCTGCTGAAAAAGGACAATCTTGACAAGACGCAAATGAAAAACTACAGGCCCATCTCAAATCTCCCATTTTTAAGTAAGATCATTGAAAAAGCGGTTTTTCAACAGCTTAATTACTTTTTAACACAAAATAACTGCTATGATACCTTCCAGTCAGGCTTTAGACAGCACTGAGACTGCTCTGACCAAAGTGTTTAATGACATATGTCTGAATACAGACAGTGGAAAAATGTCAGTCTTAGTTTTACTGGATCTCAGTGCTACCTTTGATACAGTTGACCACAATATATTACTCAAACAACTGGAGAACTGGGCTGGTCTTTCCGGAACTGTACTAAACTGGTTCAAAACATACTTAGAGAACAGGAAGTACTTTGTGTGTGCATTAGGCTGGTTTAAGTCATATTTATCTGATAGATTCCAGTTTGTTCTTGTAAATGAAGAATCTTCCTCACACGTTGGAGTAAGTCATGGAGTTCCTCAGGGTTCTGTGCTTGGACCGATTCTTTTTACTTTATACATGCTTCCATTAGGTAACATTATCAGACAGCATGGCATAAATTTCCATTGTTATGCTGATGATACTCAGCTGTACTTATCTATGAAACCAGATGAAACCTACAGGTTGGTCAGACTACAAGCCTGTCTTAAAGACATAAAGACCTGGATGACTCAGAACTGTCTGCTTTTAAATTCAGACAAAACTGAAGTTGTTCTCTTTGGACCTGAGCGCTTCAGGGAGAAATTGTCTAGTTATATAGTTACTCTAGATGGTATTTCCTTGGCTTCTAGTTCTACAGTGAGGAACCTTGGAGTTATTTTTGACCAGAATTTATCATTTGACGCACATATAAAACAGGTTTCTAGGACTGCCTTCTTTCACCTTCGTAATATTGCTAAAATCAGGAACATCCTGTCTCAGGGTGATGCAGAGAAACTAGTCCATGCATTTGTTACTTCAAGATTGGACTACTGTAATTCCTTATTATTGGGCTGTCCCACATATTCTCTGAAAAGCCTCCAGCTGATCCAAAATGCTGCAGCCAGAGTTCTGATGAGAACTAACAGGAGAGATCATGTTTCTCCAGTTTTAGCTTCTCTTCATTGGCTCCCTGTTAAATTCAGAATAGAATTTAAGATTCTTCTTCTCACAAATAAAGTTCTTAATGACCGAGCTCCATCATATCTTAAAGATCTCATTGTAAGGTATTTTCCTAACAGAGCACTTCGCTCCCAAACTGCAGGTTTACTTGTTGTTCCCAGAGTTTCTAAAAGTAGAATGGGAGGCAGAGCCTTCAGTTATCAGGCCCCTCTCTTGTGGAATAAGCTGCCAGTAAATGTCCGGGAAGCAGACACCCTTTCCACTTTTAAGATTAGGCTTAAAACTTTTCTTTTCGATAAAGCTTATAGTTAGGGATGGCTCAGGTAATCCTGAAACATCCCATAGTTAAGCTGCTATAGGCTTAGACTGCTGGGGGACCTCATCTGTCACACCTTTCCTCACTTTGCTCTCTTTTTCCCCCTGTTTAATTTCACAATTGATTTTATGTACATGTGACATTATTGTGATTATTAACCTATGTTTCCCTGTTCCAACAGATATCCTTTGAATGGCGTTATGGTGTTTTTCCCCCCTCTTTTCCCTCTTTTCTGTCTTCTCAAACCCCAGCTGGTTGAGGCGGATGGCCACCCTTCCTGAGTCTGGTTCTGCCAGAGGTTTCTTCCTGTTAAAAGGGAGTCGTTCCTTTCCACAGTTGCCACAGGCACGCTCAGGACGGGAGATTGGACTGAAGACACGTTTCGGTGCAATCTGTTGGTTTCCTTAGCTAGGATATAAATTTTTTGAATTGGCTCTATAAGAATTAATTGGATCATGATTACAATGAATTGAATTCCAATTGGCTTGAATTGGACTATATTACTTAAGTGCCTTGAGATGACAATTGTTGTAATCTGGCGCTATATAAATAAAATTGAATTGAATTGAATTGTGTCAATAGGTAACTTTACATCTGAGCAGACAAGAATCACACGTGGAGTTCCCCAAGGTTCCATCCTGGGACCTCTTCTGTTTAACATCTACATGCTCCCACTGGCACAGATTATAAAAAACAACCAAATAAACTACCATAGCTATGCAGATGATACATAGATGTATATAACAATGTCACCAGGAGACAGAGGGCCTGTACAGGCCCTTGGTAAATGCATTGAGGAGATTAATGACTGGATGTGCCACAACTTCCTCCAGCTAAACAAAAACAAAACTGAGGTAATTGTCTTTGGAGCCAAAGATAAACGATTGAAAGTCACCACAGAGCTTCAATCTATAAATCTAAAAACAACCAACCAGGCCAGAAATCTGGGTGTAGTGATGGACTCAGGCCTAAATTTGGACAAACACATTAAGGCAATAACAAAGTCAGCCTACTATCACCTTAAGAATATATCAAGGCTAAAAGATCTGATGTCTCAGCAGGACCTGGAAAAACGAGTCCATGCATTCATCTTTAGTAGGCTTGATTATTGTAACAGCATCTTTACAGGTCTGCCTAAAAAGTCAGTTAGACAACTGCAGCTCATCCAGAACTCAGCTGCTCGAGTCCTCACTAAGACCAAAAAAGTGGAGCACATCAGTCCAGCTCTGAAGTCTTTACACTGGCTGCCTGTCCATCAGAGGATAGACTTTAAAGTTCTGATGCTGGTCTATAAAGCTCTGAATGGTCAAGGACCAAAATACATCAGTGACCTCCTGACCCACTATGAACCTTCCAGACCCCTCAGGTCATCTGGATCCGGTTCTTTATCAGTTCCCAGAGTCAAAACCAGACATGGAGAAACTGCATTCAGCTTCTATGCTCCACATGTCTGGAACAAACTCCCAGAAAGCCTCAGATCAGCTGAAACACTCAGTGTATTTAAGTCCAGGTTGAAGACACACCTATTTTCAGCTGCATTTGAATAAGCTTGAGTTTCAAAACGGAATCATGTTTTAACTATTGATTTTATCTTTCATATATATAATTCTTTCTGATTTTATTTATTGTTCTTATTTCCTTCTTTTGTTTAAATTTTAAATCATGCTTTTTATTTCTTCTGTTTTAATGTCTCTGTGAAGCACTTTGAATCACCTTGTTGTTGAATTGTGCTATACAAATAAACTTGCCTTGCCTTGCCTTGCCTTACATGAATGACTTATACTTGTGTTCCTTATACTTGTGTCTCATCATGCTTAAATCACTTGTAAGACTTGATATTCAATCTCAGGCATTAGATGCACCAGATGTTACAGTACAATATTTCTTTTGTTACTTTTGAAACTTGGTCTCCCTTTCCCAGGCACTAGAGAGATAAGATGTTTCCAATAAAACGATTCTGTATTCCATTGTTCATTTTGGTTTGTGCACTTCACAAGGCCGTCCAGCTCATCAGGAGATAAGAAGAAGTCAGCTTGCATGGTCTGATACGTAGACATTTTTTCCTTATCCTGTGTTCGGGTATAATACGACATGCACTGAAACTGTAAATCAGAGCTACACTCTGACACAGGTGCTCTGTGTTGAAGTCTTGCTCTCTCTTGTACAAGAACTGTTTAATAAACCTGCCTGAGTGTTTCTTACCTTAACAGTGCTTGGATAATCATTATCATTTTTTCCACCACAGTGGAAAAGGGAAACAACAAGTTATCTTCATTATTGTGAACAAGTCTGTACACAATCACAATTTCATTGGACATAAATTCATATTAAAGGAGGGTGGGGGTTACATTTCTGCATACATCTAGAGGCAGTACAAATTTTAAAAGAGCCAATTAAATATAACTAAATGACATTAGCTCTGGTATTGATAATTGATTCATATTATGATATGATACATATTCTATGTAAATTAGGCTGCATCATTACATTGCAATGCTTTTTGAGATAACAAAGATAACTCAATTGGAATAACTGGGTTATTATTATAATTATGTATTACAACCCCCTGAGATGGAACGGTCACATTTGTAGTTGTCTGCTCCATAATACTGAAATCTGTAAAAACTGGAACCTGTTGACACTTATACGGCCATCTGAAGGTGTCAGAAGAGATTTTGTTTAATTTAAAATGATATTTTTATCTACATCATATATAATGAAATAAATATAATATTCAAAAAATTATATATGGAAATATGTACATATTTTAGAATTTTATTTGTTGGTTCCTGCTAACACCCAAATAGCTAGAAGAAATGCAAGCCAAACTAAGACTGGGGTCTCAGGAGGATAATGTGTCATGCTATAAGACGTTTTTCATCACTAAACCCTATTTTTCTTGATTGTTGATACTTTATCATCATTACAATCATTACGGGAGGAAGGGCAAGTTATCTGAAATGAGAGGAGTTGTTCATTTCAAAATAAAACAGGAAGTGACAAGACAATATACAAAAACCTAAGAGTCTGTGAGACCTGACAATTTTATTGTCATTTAGTGGGCATTGTGATGTGTTAGTGAAATACTAAGATATTATGAGAATTTGTCATGACACTAACTTTGCAAAGATGGTCAGGGAAATTAAAAAGTGATGGTTTCACTCCTTGCTTTAAACAGTTGACTGTCCAGTCCTGTCAAAGTCTTGTGGTTTAAAGTGACAGCTGCAGACGACTGAACGATCTTTTGGGAATACACCACTCCTCCCGAGTGCTGCTGCCCATGCCTGCCTCCTCCTTTTATCTTTTGGAAACCTACACACAAAACAACTCCATCTGAAAAATGCTCAGTTTTCCATGCTTATGTAGCTACAATTCAGGTACATAACTTACATTAGCAGTTAGCGTTCATGTTAGTGCTATGAAACTGATTCAATAAATCATTTAGGGATAACATAGCCTGCTTAGCACAATTATATAAAGTGGCTGATTGCCAAATGTCACTTTCATCATCTTACTGATGTCTTACTAACAAACACATATTCTGTTTTCTTGACCTGACGTAAGCTAGTAATAAGCTAGTTTCATTTATGTTATCTTAAAAGAGACATCAAATTCAACACGTTCATAACAGTTAAGTAATATAAAACAACTTCTCACTTCCCATGGCTCCTCATGCATTCAAATAGACTGTGTCTCCCTCGTCTTGTACCAGTGTGGCGCAACAATCTGTTGAGAGTTCGTCATTCTAGCCTTTACAAGTGCTCCAAGTCGTGATTTCCTCGTCTTTTGAAGTCAAGCGTTCCTCCTTCAGAGAGCTACTTTGTTGGTAAAGTTTTGGACCCTAGTCCTAGTTTAGATTCGTTAAGGTTCATAGTCTGTTTTGGTTTCCTCCATTTTGGAGTGATCTTTTGTTTGTGATGCTTCATAGCCCCTCCGATTATAGGAGCGTTTGCGTATTTGTAACTTCATAGAATCCCCATTAGAAGGAGATTTTTATTTGTTCCGCCTCTTTAGAAGAGTGCAATAAGTTTAAAGATAATATTTTATAGTCTTTCATTTTTCCTCCTGGAGTGGAGTGAGTTTTTGATTAAGCTTTATATCTACATTAGCCTCAATCCTAATTATTGAGGATTGTGTATTAGTATTCCATAGCCCTTGTTTTCTCTCTTCAGGAGAACCATAATAAGTTTCAATAAACTGTCTTATATTGAAAGATCCTGCATCTGTATCCTGTGTCCTGCTGGTTTCTGACAGTATCTGGCAATGCAGAAGAGGTAAAACATGTTTGAATGTGTTTGTTTTTTAATGTATACATTTAAAAAGTGTTCTCATTGACCTATGGCTAGAGTAATATCTAACAAATGTTTTCTGTTTAAGCTTTTAAGTTTGCAGTTATCTGTTGCTCGCTCCATTTTAACTGTTGAGTACAGATACCTTGAAGGGGTGCCTGCATGTCTGATAAGCGACGAGAAGATGGACACTGAACACAAGGAAACATGGAAAGTGTATTCACCTGAATGGAGGGCAACAAAACTCAGAAATTTCACATGGGTGCCAGCGCAAACTTGCTGGGAAAGTCCTGCAGGATGGAACACCGCAGAGTGCCAAGTGGCGTATGCAGCATGAGGCAGCGTCCAAGAGCCATCAACAGCATTTATTGGAAATGAAACCGTATTTTTTTTTTGTGTTAATAAAGATTTTCAGTCTGCTTGCAATGTAATGCTTGATTGACAATAAAGTTTGCTTTGTCTTTGATTTTCTTTGGTCTGTTTTTATGTCTGATATATTTTCATTCATATGTGCGGTTATGTAGATGTGAAACAGCTGACTAGGCTACTTTATGAACTGTTTATTTATATTGATTTAGATAAGAAATTATTCAACGCCCGTATGTCTCTGTTAGAGATTCTACATAGAGAGTTTCAGGCATTACGGGAATCGTTGGAGTTCAGCCAGCAACAGGTGCAGACACTGGATGCAGAAAACGCAGCCCTCAGAGGATCAGTGAAATCCCTCACCGAAGGAATGAGCCGAATCTCTGACGAAAAGTTCATGGAAGGAGGCTCCCGAGCTGTCATAGATTTTATTCATCAATGGGCAGCTGTACCGCAACCAGGACACTACTCTTTGGCTCTACTAACTCCAGGTGCTCTGAATTTGTTAATTTCTATGAATCATATCACTGTAAATGGTACATATGTAACCCTGAAATAGTCTATCCAATCCACAGTTATCTGTCAAGGCAAAATATATAGCTCACTGCCAGTCTCACCAGCATAGAATGTTATGCAGGTGTAGCGTAATTGTGATGACCAGAAAAAGGGGAGAGACCCAAAGGAACCATGTTGCTTTGATCTTTTAGGAGTGGTTTCAAAATAACTAACCCCTTAATTTACAATCATGAGAAACGGAGTGAAAACAACATTCTAAACAAGGACATTCCACCTTTGAAAGTTTCTGGAGTCAGATAAACATTTGCTCGGCCAGCCAGAGCTGAGTTGGATAAACACAGACTCACCTTTTGGTACCATAGGTTAGTGAAGTACATACCAAAAGGAACATTACCATCCTTATCTAAAGAGCTGTAAATTAAGACGTGACACCCACCATCTGGATAACAAACAGACTCTTGTTGGAAATAAAGAAAAGCTTCAGAGCCAGTTTCAGATGGATTAATTACCTACTGACTGTGGAATACGAAAAAGGACAGCTCAAGCATAATTTTAAGACTTTCCACGACGCTGCACGTAAAACACCAGGAAAGTTAATATTACTCCGTAGGACCCGACCGTCGTGCTGTGGAACCACAGTGCCATCTACAGGTCGCGACACCGAATCTTAGGATTAAAATCATTCTGTATTTTATTCTCCTGTTGATAATATGGTGACTACAGCATTAGTGCAGATTAAATGTGTGTGTGTTACAATGAACTGGAGGTCCAACCGACGGAATAATCGGCAGTCAATTAACCGTGTGAATAATACATTTTCAGTTTTATTGGTCACTCACTAATCAACTCTTGTTTGAACATGTCTACTGATTCATGTTTACATTGCTTATGTTTAATGCCTGTGTGATAAGTACGATATTAATGTATTCTTTGAATGTGATTTGGGATGCCGGGATAAGAGAGATTAACTTTTCTTTTATAAAAGTTAATTTAAGAATCAAAGCCCCTCTGACGCCCAAAAGAAAGCCCGACACTTCATTGGATGTAAACCAGTGATGTATGGGACGTGAAAGTGTTTGTGGTAATGATTGGGCCTGGATATGGGACTTGCTGTCGCCTGGCCTGCCTGTGCTTCTCCCGATGGGGGGGCGGCGTTGCCTCTCCCCGCTGCTCGCGACTTCACCCACCTGTGGGCACGTCTTGACTCCCAGGGCACTTGGCCAGGGGCGCTGGGGCAGGCGCTGACCCACTGTGTGGCTGTCTGGGGCGCTTGGCCCTCCTGGGTATTGGGTGGGGCCCTCTGCCGGGGGATTTGGGGGCGCTCGGGCTCCTGGGGCCCGGGTCCGGTGCACGGCCCATGTCTGGGCGGCTGGGGCCTGGCGGGGTCGGTGGGCTGTTGCCCCTGGCTCCCAGAGGGCCTCTGTCCTATGCTTATGGGGGCTCTGTCTGGGGGCTTCCTCTGCAGTCTTCTGGGTGGATGCGTGGTTGCCCCTGCGGTGGGCTTCCTGGGTTCTGTGCTCCGTGGGGGCTGCTGGTGGCATGGGTCTTGTGGCCCTCTCTGCCTGCTTCTGATTGCTTGGGGGGGCTGTGGATTGTGGCCCTGTACACTTATACACTCATAACTAAGCACGGTTATCATGTAGGTCCTGTGCCATGGGTGTTGCATGTTCTCACACACACACATTCATTAATTAGTCCAGTAACATGGTCTCTAAGCAGTTGATGTATTATCATGTCGTCTCAGGTCATCTATATCCACAGCTGTGTTGTATGCGATTGCCGCTTCTTGTGCTTGTTTTTGTTTGTTTGTGTGTTTGTTTTTTCTCTGCTTGTCTGCTTTCAGGTGCTCCTGGTGGCGCTAAGGCTGGATTCCCCTCAGAGGCCATGGATTGTTGTCTGTTTTGTTTTTTACAGGTGTAGCAGCTGGTTGTCTGGTTTTTGTTTCTATTTTTGTTCTGTTTCCTCTTCTTTCCTCTTCTTCTTTCCTTGTCCTCCGGTCCGGTTCAGTTCTATTACATGTTATATATTGTAAACAGAAATAAATAAATGGGCATCAAGGGGAGCTTTACATTTATAAAACTTCCCTTGGCAAAGCAAATCTGTTTGGCATCAAAGGTATCCAGACTACAATTCTGCTGCCATAATGCTGAACAGGACAAGGGGGGGAAAAAAAAAAAAAGACGTAAACCAGTGACGAAACTCCGCCCTCGCCAGTGAAATCGAAGCGCGCCGCCGTTTGAGCTTCAGTCTTGTTTGCAGTCTAATTTTATTCCTTTTTTGTTAGTCTAGTCTTGTTTTATTTTCAGTCTTGTTTTATTTTATTCTTCTTTTATTTAGTCTTTACGTTAATTTGACACTTTCAGACTCTAGACTCATTTTCCCTTTATGTCACTTATTTACGCTCTACTTAGATTATTTCCCTTCTCTCATTTTTGTTACCTTTTTGAGACGCTCATTTCCTAAGCAAACCCCACGTGGCAGACTCAACCAATAATCCCCTTTTTGACCAAGTTTACTTGAAAACCCAATTTTTGTTGGGGTTATTTTGACTCGACCCCACTCAAAGCCACTCAGCCACCTGCCCGCACCCGTCGGCAAGAAGAGGAGACGAGATACCGCATCAGGTGCCTTCAAGCCAAACCAGAACCAGAGACTGGACCGCACGCACCACGGATCCTGAGCTGCAACAACGGCCACAATTCTGTCGAAGAAAGAGAATCTACCAGCTTCCGCTCGTGGACTCGTTTATCCGATGATCCAAACTCCTGGGAAGGCGGCGGCCAAATTCTCTGGATTCTGCGAAAAGTAAGGTCCACCCTTGTCTACCTGTCACGGAGCGGCTGTGGTTTGGTAATGAATAGGGCCGAGTTAAACTAACCAAGTTTTCATTCACGCAGTAAACTTATCCCTATAATTAGCCAGAGACCGCTCTAGAAATATTAACTCCCATGTCTCTCTTATCCTTGGGCTATTGAATTGAATCTTTGGTGTTATGTCCTCCTTATCATAAGTACTGTCTTACCCCCCATGTTAAATAAATGACCATATATATGTAATCGATCCGTGTTTCATGTTTCTTAAGTAATTCCGGTCAATTCGGAGAGAATTCTAATCTTCAGTAACGACTATTAATATAAATATTTTCATACGCTCCTGCCAGCGTAAATGGTAGGTGGTGCCCTATTTCTAAACGAGGTCTTAAGAATTAATATCATAGCTAGAACGCTACAGCAGGTCTCATGTGTTTATTTGGGTTTGTTTGTCTGTATTTCTTCCCCAACCTGCTGCATTTCCACCTTAAAACATAACGCTAACCTGCACGTTGCACATAGAGATTTGAGCAGCACATGCAATAAAATACCACACTTACACAGCATTGACAGCGTGTGTAGCAAACGGCGCCCGCACTCACGAACAGAAACACAATCAATCGCATGTTCATGCAAGCATATATGCACAAGCATGCACAGGATACTTTTAGCAAGCATCCAGCACTCACTGTGTTAGTCTGAGCATGTCCATGCAAAGGTTTATTTCATGGAATGTGCATGGAGCTGGGTCCAGGGAGAAGAGATAACAAATCTCCAATAAGTTGAAGGATCTACAGGCAGACATTGTTTTATTACAGGAGATTCATTTATCAAAGACTGCAGCTGATGTTCTCACCACAGCACAGTTTCCTCATGTGTACTCAGCCTGTTACAACTCCAGACAAAGAGGTGTAGCCATTCTGATAAGTAGAAGAGTAAATTTCACCGTAAACAACACACTTATAGATCCAGAAGGTAGATTTATAATAGTTAACTTATGTTTCTCATTTTTCACTCCTTTTTCATTTCACTCTCTGATCACTCAGATAACACACTCATCATAGGAGGAGACTTGCACATGGTATCTGACTCAGGAGTAGACAGACTCAGTACTACAGGAAGTCAGCGGAACTGGAAGTCCACAAATATTGTTAAACAGTATATGAATGATTTTGGTCTTTGTGATGCTTGGCGCTCCCACCACCCCACTCTTAGAGAATACACCTTCTTCTCATCAGTACACCACTCATATTCAAGAATAGATTATTTCTTAGTCAGCAGTTCTTTGATAAGTGATATTTCAAACACCAAAATCCACCCCATCACTATCAGTGATCACGCTCCAGTTTCTATCACACTGAAGAATAACAAGAGTTACACCATCAGCTAGGAATTGGAGATTTAATACATCATTATTGAAAGACCCTGATTTTATTAATTATTTCAAAAGGGAATGGTCTGTATATTTAGAAAATAATGACCTGCCAGGAATGTCAGCTTGTGTTCTCTGGGAAGCTGGAAAAACAGTTATGAGAAGCAAAATAATCTCTTTTTCATCAAATAAGAAAAAGAGGGAAAGTTCAAGGATATCAGAATTAGAACTCAGGACTAAATCATGAGAAGTTGCCTACAGTGCCTCTAAAGAGGAACACATACTGAATGAACTAAGAAAAGCTAAACTTGAATTAAATGAAATTATTGATATACAAACACAGTTTCTGATACAAAGACTTCGCTTGGAGAACTTTAGCAATAAATCTGGAATGTTCCCAGCCAATCAACTAAAGATAAACAAAGAGAAAACAACAATCACTTGTGTTAAAGACTCAAAAGTACATGGCACCCATGATGTAATCAACAATGCTTTCAGGGACTTCTGTAAAACCTTATATTTATCACAAAATGATCCATCAGACAGTAACATAGATCAGTTTCTTGGTAATATCAACCTTCCAAAATTACAACCCGAACAGGCCAGGCTCTGGATTCACCTCTCAATAGGATAACTCCATGAAGCCCTTCAACATATGCCTAGTAACAAAGCCCCAGGACCAGGTGGTTTTCCAGCAGAGTTCTAAAAAGAATTTTGCACTGTTTTGGCACCTACATTTTACAAAATTGTATTACAAGTTAAGGAGAATGGCAGATTATCCCCAAACATGAACTCTGCTAACATTATCCTGCTACAGAAACCAGGAAAAGACCCCATACTTCCATCCAGCTACCGCCAAATATCTCTAATAAATGTTGACCTCAAATAAATTTTTGAAGCCCTCACCAAAAGAATAGAAAAAAATTACTCTCCTAAAAATACAGCCTCACCAGACAGGTTTTATAAAGGGTAGACACTCATCCACTAACACTCGCAGGCTAATTAATCTCATAGACTATTCTACCATCAACAACCTGGAAACCACAATAGTCTCTCTAGATGCAGAAAAAGCATTTGATCGAGTGAACTGGAAATTTTTGTTTGCAGCATTAAACAAATTCTGGTTTGGGTCATACTTCATCAACTGGATGAGGATATTATATAGCTCCCCAAATGCATGTGTCAGGACAAATGATCAAACTTCTCCAAAGTTCAGTCTGCAGAGAGGTACAAGGCAGGGTTGCCCACTTTCCCCCTCACTTTTTGCTTTTTTCATCTAACCTTTAGCAGCTGCTATCAGACAAGATAGAAATATTAAAGGCATCCAACCCCAAAATACTGAGCATAAAATAAGTCTTTATGCTGATGATGTATTACTTTTCCTTCAGAACTCACAGACGTCTCTCACACATCACACATCACACTCATAAATAAATTCTCAGCACTTTCTGACTAATCTATCAACTGGTCTAAGACCACAGTTCTACCCATTAACTGTAGGGTCCAGAATATACCTGCGATCACTATACAGTCAGCAAATATTAGATATTTAGGCATAAACATTTCTGCCAGGCTCTCAGAGCTAACAAAGCTAAATTATGTGTAACTATTAAAGACAGTAGAGGACGATCTCACACGTTGGAAGTCATTACCCATATCACTTATGGGGAGAGTTGCAACCATGAAAATGCTAGATCTCAATTTTACAAGAAACTGTGCCACAGAGGCCCTGTCTGTCACACCTCTGCACTTTTCTGATCACTATTTCATTCAGAGTGAGTCTCCCGAGAAGACCATCTGCTTCTACCCCTATGGTTTCCTTCCACCACAATCTCCGCAACCTGTCGCGCACCCGCTTCTCCTCCGTTGTTGTCTCCGCTCTTCCAACCTCCAGCACATTCTCCTCCCTTGAGGTTAATGATGCCACGGAGTCCCTTTGCGCTACGCTGAGCTTATCTCTGGATAGTCTGTGTCCTCTATCCACCAAACCCTCCCGATCCTCCCAGTCTCACCCCTGGCTTAATGATACTCTCCGAGCGTTGCGCACCAATCTCAGAGCTGCCGAAAGGAAATGGCACAAATCAAAAAATCCTGCAGATCTAGCTATACTCCAGGCGCTACTGTAATCATTCACATCCAGTGTTACTGATGCAAAAAAGTCTTTCTACATGAACAAGATTCATAGTACTACTGATACCCGGAAACTTTTTTCCACCTTCAAAACTCTACTTAATCCTCCGCCACCTGCTACCAATCTAACAGCAGACACCTTTGCCTCATTTTTACTGACAAAGTGGCAGCTATAAGCAAACAGTTTACCGAACCCGGTACCACAAAATCTGCACGCAGAAGTCCTACTGCATAATTTTCCTCATTTACCCCTCTCGCTCAGAGCAGTGTGTCTAAACTTCTCACATGTAGCTGTCCTACTACATGCCTGCTGGACCCCGTTCCTACTAATCTTCTCCAATCCTTTGCTCCTACTGTAACTGCAGCAGTCACACATGTAATTAATGCTTCACTGACTTCGGGCACATTTCCTACCACATTCAAGCAAGCTCAGGTTACACCGCTGCTCAAGAAACCATCCCTCCCTCTAACTCATGTGGAGAATTATCGGCCGGTCTCTCTCCTCTCGCTTCTGTCTAAAACCATTGAAATTTAAGCAGGTCACTGATTACCTCTCACATAACAACCTCCTTGATCTAAACCAATCTGGGTTTAAAAGTGGACACTCCACCGAAACAGCTCTGTTGGCTGTGACAGAAGCCTTAAAAGAAGCCAGAGCGACATGCCACCCAGCTCCTGGTGCAGGCCATGGTCATCTTCCGCCTTAACTACTGCAATGCTCTCCTAACTGGTCTCCTAGCCTGTGCTGTGAAACCTCTGCAGATGGTACAGAATGCGGTGGCGTGTCTGGTCTTCGATCAGCCTAAAAGAACACGTCACCCCTCTGTTCATTGAACTCCACTGGCTACCCTTAGCGGCCCACATCAAATTCAAGTCACTGATGTTAGCTACAAAGTGGAAAATGGAATGGCTCCCATCTACTTGAATGCTCTTGCAAAGGCTTATGTCACAACTCGGTCCCTCCGTTCGTCACAGGATTGTCGTCTAGCAGCTCCTACACCACGCCTAAGACAATCCAAACTCTTTTCATGTGTCGTCCCCTGATGGTGGAATGACCTACCAAGCACTACCAGAACAGGGGCGTCCCGGTCTATCTTCAAGAAACTCTTGAAAACCCAGCTCTTCAGAGAGCATCTCCTATCCTAGCACTTACCTTGTATTTCCCTACCCCCTCTATCTCTGCACTTTATCTTTCTGTACTTCCCTCTATGCCTGCACCCTATCTCTACTCTGTCACCTCTGACAGAGTCGGACTAGTGGGTTCCTTCTATGTAGTTTATTGTTAGCTTTTTATATATCTTATTATATCTTCATTTGTAAGTCACTTTGGGTAAAAGCGTCTGCTAACTGCTTAAACATAAATATGATTATACTACCAAAACTACTTGTTTCCAATGATCCCCATAAAACCATCCGCTTTTTGGTTTAAGTCGATAGATTCACGTATCCCCAAATTTCTGTGGAAAAACAAGCCACCACGTATTAGTTTAAAAACTCTACAGAAGACCAAGGACAGTGGTGGATTAGATTTACCCAATTTTCAATAATATTTCTTAGCCAATAGGTTACAATATATATATCAAAATGGTTTAAACCTAGCCCACTAGATGAACCATGGATAAATATAGAACAGGCATTGTGTGATAATCTGGAAATCTCCAACCTGCCACTTATCAGTCCAAACATAAAACATCACAAATGTTTCAAAAGCATTAACATCAGCACCTCTCTGACAGCCTGGTGGGAATTTCTTAAAATTACAAAGTCTTCACTTCTCCCGTGTAAGTTTGTTTTTTCTCAGCTTGTCTGCTTTCAGGTGCTCCTGGTAGCTCCTGGTGACTCTAAGGCTGGATTTCCCACAGAGGCCGTAGATTGTCTTCTGTGTTTTTTTACAAGTGTAGCAGCTGGTTGTGGTTTTTCATTGTATGTCCTTGGGCTTCCAGAAAAGTATTTAGGCTTTTAGGATCTAGGTCAGTGATTTCCTCCACGAGGCAGAGAGTTGAATTTCATTGTGTTGATACAGCAGAGAGGATGCTTCTATTGGCTCCATACTGACCCTCAAATGCTTCTTTTAGACCACAAGTGGAATGAAGTAAACTGCAGAATTTTGTCACTTTTGCCAGTGCACTGTTTAGAGTCTTTGTCTCCTTCAGTCCATCTCGCACACCAAACTGTAATGAATGTGCAAAGCACTGTAGTTGCTGTTGATGGCAGCTGCTCTGGATAGATTCCACATCGTCCTGAAAATTCTCACTTATATCCTCCCATAAGTTGTTTTCCAGGTCGTCTTCACCATCTTTACGGTCAGTTGTTGCAGAGGGGAAACAAACAGTGAAGGCTTTCTTCATATTTTACGCATTTGTGTTTTATATTGAAGTTGTCACATATCTCCTCAAATTTCTCTCTGATTCTTTCTCCAGTGTGTGACCCTGTTAATTTCTCACAACTTAAGAGAACTGTCTGTAGGCCTGGGCTGTTTTTCTTTATATCCATGAAGTGGGCTGTTACCCCTGAAAAGCCGCAAATGCTTAGGTCAGTTCAGATATCAACCGTCCCCGACACATTGTCTGTCTTTTCTAATTTGGATTTGATCTTGGACTCTTTGTCTGCTGCAAGCTCACTCAGACGTCTGTTTACGGTGCTTGGACTTACTGGGCAGTATCTCTTCTCTACCACTGACATGAAATTCTTGAAGCTAGGCATGTCAATCAAAGATGGAGGCAGATTGCATGAAATTACAAGATCCTGTATTATTGATTCAGTAATGGCCTTCTGTCTGGGATGGCTCTGGCTGTATATCTGCACACTCAGGTTGTGAGATACCTGTGCTTCTTTAACGCTAGTAAATAAGTGTGAAATAAAAATTGGTATTTTTGGAAGTCCGTCTCACATCCTCTTTATAAATTGGTGTAACAAATCTGTGTGACCTTCTAGTTGCCAGGGCTGAGTATATTTCCTGGGGTGCAATTCCCCAGGTGGGGTTGTTGGACAATTTCCTCCTTTTTCGCCACGTCCACCACACTGTGAATCCAGTCCACTGGCTAAAGACTTTTTAAATTTGATCGATTGTTTTAACTTGACTTAATCGGTGTAGGGCTCTACACATGAAAAAGGACACACGCTGAACTTGTTGCTGTTCTTTGGTCTTAATGTGAATACGATTGAGATCTGCGAGACACACTTATCTGACTACTTTGCTGTACTGTTCTCTGTAACGCTGTCTCAGGGTGTGGTCAGTCCTTGCGCCCCGGTACGCCGGGTGTGCACAATAAATTCCCAGACAGCTTCCTTGTTCTCGCTTTCAGTGGAACCTATCGTTACGATTTTCAAAACCCTACTCTGGATAAACTCTCTTACATTATTGGAACTTCTGTGGAGGTTTTGGACTCAATAGCCCCATTTAGGCTGTAGCGCATAAAGCCTATGGCACAACTGTGGTTAAACGAGTGTATGCGTGAACTCAGGCGTGCGTGTAAGTGTGCTGAGCCGGTCGAAGAAAGGCCATCTTCAGGTATCTCTGTAAACACTAAGAGATAAACTAGCTGAATATCAAAGTTAAATTTATTTGTACAGCACATTTCATGTACAAAACAATTCAAAGTGCTTTATATAAAATAAAAGCATTGCAGCAGGGAGCAGAAAAAGCATTAAAAATATGTAAACAAATATAAATAGAAAGAAATATAATCATTCAAATGAATTCAAACAAGCAACAGTCTAGACAAGTCAAAAGATACCATGCAGATTTCATGCATAGACACATGAGAAAAGAAATGTTTTTAACCTGGATTAAAAAAATGTCTACATTTGGTGACAGTTTAATCTCCTCTGGCAGTTTGTTCCACTTGTTTGCAGCATAACAGCTAAATGCTGCTTCTCCATGTTTAGTCTGGACTCTGGACTGGACCAGCTGACCTGAGTCCTTGGATCTAAGAGCTCTGCTGGGTTTATATTCTCTGAACATATCACAGATGTATTTTGGGCCTAAATCGTTCTGGGATTTGTTAACCATCAGCAGGCTTTTAAAATCTATTCTGTGACTGACTGGAAGCCAGTGTAAAGATTTTAAAACTGGTGTGACGTGTTCAGTTCTCTTAGTCCTGGTTAAAACTGTAGCAGCAGCGTTCTGGATGAGCTGCAGACGTTTAATGCTCTTTTTGGGAAGTCCAGTTAAAAGACCATTACAGTAATCAAATCTGATTACTGTAATGGATGTAATGGAGATGAATGCATGGATGAGTTTCTCCAGGGGCCTCATGTACAAAGGGTGGGTACGCACAAAAAAAGTGGCGTACACACTTTTTCACGTCAACGATCAGATGTATCAAGAGCGAAATGGCCGTGGAAATGTGCGGTGCCCCACGCCAATTTCAGGGTTGTCGTGCGCACTTTTCTACAGCTGTTGATTCTTTGGCGACACTTAAAGTGATGTTGGGAAACTGTTATAATAAATAAATGTGAACACAATTTGTCCTCCGAATGAGTGATGTGCATATTTGAGACACAGGAACAATTAACACACCCATGTGTCTGCAATTACACGAGTGGATGTAAAAGCATGTGCAAAGTGTTGCAGTGCATACCATTAAAAACAATGGCTGCTTTAGTGGTGTTGGAAGGATTTGCTGGCACATAATGACAACTGGCTCATCAGCTATTTTGAGGGCAATCCTCCTGGAATTGTGCGCAGAGCTGCGGTCGGCATTGGAGCACAACATAGCGAGGAGCCATGCGCTGCTTGTGCCACAGGGGATGTGCACACTGGGGTTTAAGCAACCGGGGCATTCCAGAGGGAGTTGGCCAACCGATTGGGACTGTGCCAGTGTGCGCGATGGGTGGCTCCTTGGTGAGTAACTTTATTCATGTAATTGTCCTAATATTATTTCCCATGACGTGCATTGAGCATGTGTGCCCTCAATTTCTATCCTGTCTTCAAAGCATCATAGTTGGTGGTTAAAGTTAGCAACTTGTTTTTTTTTGCTAGTTAACCCTAAAACAGGCAGGAGTGGAAAGAATTTGCAAAAAATAATTTGATGTTATCACTCATTTCTTTAGGCCCTAAAAAAATATTTGCACATTCAATATATATATATATTGAATGTGCAAATATTTATATATATATTCAATATTTTGGATTTTATGAGTTGTATCTGCTAGCACTATTAAGGTATAAAGAGAGCCCACATGATAAACATATCAATGTTAAGTTTGATGAATATGAAATATACATTGTTGTATTCCTCATAAAAAAGTGACACAAAAATGGAACATTTCATGATGAATATATTGAACTTTTTGTGCACTGAAGATTACATAAAAAAAAAAAAAACATCACAGCAATTTCATTTTGGTGGGAACTCTATGAACAATGCCCCTCATTTCCTGAGTATATGTAATTTTTTATGGAACGCTTGGAAGCAGTTGCATGGGTTTGTCCCGGTGACGATGCACAGACAAACACCACATTTTGTGCAGTAGATTGTTGTCTGTCCTTCTGGGCAAAGCCTGCACCTTCCCTTGTCTGTGAAAGCTGGGAAGTGATCCACTTGATCATGGCGGACATCAGCCATTGGTCTTGGGGTTGTTGGCCATTGTATGTGTAACGGAGTAAATAGTTATCATTCCACTTGCGTTTATTATTGTGATATGGGAAGTGCTGCATTATGTGTGGTATGTTGGCTCTTGGGTGTGTCCTCCTTAATGCTGGCGTGGTTAAGTCATCAGTTGCACCTGATGGACGTCCGTATTGGGACGGATGCGTCCGAGGCAAGTCGGTTCTTTGTTAGCAGTCTGTATGTGAGTTATTTTTTAAATTCCTTTATTAAGTATTTTCATTCCTCTGCAGTATGCGTGCCTGACCAGCATTCCTGTGGGTTTATACAGGTAAATGTGTATTTTGTTCATTGTGTATGTTGCAGTATTGGGACGGATGCGTCCGAGTATCCGTGCCTGACCAGCATTCCCGTGTGTTTATACAGAGAATAAACGGCCGGTGCAGGCGAAACCAAAACCAGTCTCAATTACTAAAAAACACAACGCAGGGTATCATTAGAGAGAACTGAACCAGCCAGTACCAAGGACTGGCATGGTTATATATGCATCTGGTGGGGCTGTGCACATTCTCCTCCCCTCCCTTGGAAGGCATTCCCTTCTTCTTTCCACTGTGAATAAAGGCATCTGCAACCTCCAGCCTGAATTCTTTGAGCTTTTTGTGCTTTTGCACTGTTAGAAAAATTCTCTGTAAAATTAGGCTCAGAGTCGCTGGATACGATTAACACAAAACATTTATTTCTTGCAAGAAAGAGACAAGTCCGCACAAATCCACACAACCTGTCGGGAAGATGGCTCAGAGTTGTCTCCTGACAAAATGGTGCTCCAGCTATTTATGTTGTTTATGCTTGCTGATCACACAATGTTATGGGAAAAGGTGCTTTTCTCACCATTCATTATTATGGGAAGGAACATTCAATGTTATGGGGAAAGGTGCTTCTCTCCCCATTCCTTGTTATGGGAAGGAACATAAGAGGTGCTTCTCACCAGTTAATATTATGGGAAAGTCTAGTACCAGAGTCAAAACACTTTTGCTTGAAGGTGAACAGATGGAGTGACTCTTCTGTCATAGTATAACTATATAATTTTTCCAACATTCCCTCCTGTTTATGCTATGAAGTATTAAAACTGTACAATTAACATTGAATGTATTTCTATCGTTCGCAGTGCATAGGAGCGAAAAACCCATTTGCTTTATTTACGGGAAAATTCTCCTATGGCCCCATTCTCTCCTTGGCGACCGACCGCTTAGTCACTTTCTCAGTATCAAAGGTCGCACTCCGAACCGTTAATTTCAATGAATGGTGATGGACCTAGGTGTGACCAGCAAACACAAAACAGATACAACCAAAAATACATGGAAATAAGGACAAAATCAATATAAACTAAAACTATGACTTAATGATTATTGAAATGGAACAAAATTACAAATAAATGGAAATATGAAAAATATGAAAATTAAAAAACATAAAATCAATAAATGACTAAATGATTAATGCATGGACAAAAATCAATACCTAAATGATTCAAGAACTATATTAATCCCATGGAAAAAATAAATGGAAATATGACACAAACAAAAAATTAATGAAATTAATAAAATTAAAAATAATAATAAATGAAAATCAAGAGTAGTCAAACAATAATAATAATAATACAATGCAGTTTATTCAGTCCACTCTGCAATCGTCTGCTTCTGGCCGAACATCAGTCCGGCTGGGTCTGGAACTGCTAAGCTATCTTGGAAGGAGAGGTTACTAGCACTTCACTTCCAGGAAGAGGTCTTTACCACCTCTTATTCCCTAACTAATCCTCTTTTAGGACATTTCAGGATATAATTCAGCCATACAGTGGTTGGAGGCTGTAGATTGTTAGACGTTACTTGGTGGAATGAACTCTTCAAATCAGCTTTTCATTCATTTGGGGTGGAGCGCTTAGCTTCGCCGTCCACCCTTTTGTACACATGTGGATAAAAAATTTGTGATTGTTCCGCCATCATCTTGGCATGATGGGAATTCCAGAATTCCAGAAACCTGGTCAGTTACCTGACTTTGAGTCCTGTAGTGGTTCTGCTGCTGATGCAGTTCATCAAACTGTGGACAAATGTTAGCAGGAAGAAGCAACATATCATCTTTACAATGCTCTACATTCAGGAATTGTCTTTTAATAGGTCCAATTCCCATGTTCATTGGTCTTTCATATGAACGCAAAAATAATCATTAAAGAAATCATTGAGAATTCACTCGGGGTCATTCAAAGTACTTTAAATGTTATCTGTATCATCGTCTCCATCATCCATGTGTCGCTCGTTGTCATCATCACCCTCTACCTGTTGATACATTATGCAGGTAAGGGTGGTTTCAATCAGTCTTTGGGACAGTCCTCTCAAGCATGTGATACAACATCAAGCACAGGTGGCTACTATGGCTCTTACAATAGACAGAGACCAACCCATTCTCCATCATGTCAGTGAAGGGGTCGTTTCTATCAGCTCTGCAGAGAGTGATGCGAGTCCCTCTTTGTGATTCTGCCATCTGCGGAAGTATTGTTAGGAATAAAGGAACAGGAAAAAGTTCCAAACATTTTAATTGTTCAGCAATGCCTTGTAGATGTAATTTATCCAATAAATATTTTTATTTATTGTTGCCCACCAGAAAAGAAAAGATTCAAAGTCTGTAGTTACTTGATTTCTAGCTTTAAATTAATCTGGGACTCAGAATTCCAACGCTATCTAGGTACACTCTGTTGTCAAATGAACCTCCAGACGCAGTTAAATGCTTGAGACATTGCAGCTTCTCACCCAAGGCCTTAAAGTCCCCCACAGGGAACAGATGAAAAAGCATCAGTAGTTGGGCTATTGTGCAGCTGCCAGTTAGGCAGAAGGACGGACCTCAGTTTCATATCCCCATACAGCCACCAAAGGTCTGCTCTCATGGAAGTCTGGTTCTGAAACCAAGATGCTGAGTAGTTACCTGCGTACTGAGTGACAATAGATGGATTCTTGACAATTATCTGACATGAGTGTACCCACATTCTTACCTGTACCCCTGTGGATGAAACATATGTAATTACCCTTATAAGCCACCGCTGAGGGCGGTACATCTCTTTTCTTAACTGCTGGGAACAACAAAGAGAGTTTTACATTGCTCTGTGTTAGGTACAAAAGATTCATTTTGCAATTGTAATGCTTTATTTCTAAATTTATATTCTGGCTTTTGCACATTCAATACAATTAGATTGGTTATTTTGTCATGCTGTATACATTCTAACAAAATTCCAACTGATACACCGACGATTCTTCAGAAATTTTGTATTAACATACATTTCACATATGTACTTTTCAGAATACACATGGGCTTTTTGGTTGTCTTTACATAAAATAATTGAGCATAAGTCAATGTCAGCCACCCCATCTATTCCTGCAACAAAAAAAAATAGGTTGACAAGTTGTCTGTTGGACCTGAAGGACCTCCTATCTCTGTGGTCAGTCTGTGTCATGGGTCTGAGAGTGATTCATTGTAATGCATTATCTTTTATTTTTTTATTAATCTGTGCTTAATCCCATAGAATTAGCAATACGATAATAAGAATAATGATTAACAATATACAGCTGGTTCATTTTAACCTACAAAATCCTGGTAATCTGAATGGATGCCACGGCTGCTGTCTGTCTATCCCTGTCTTATTTTAGCCACACCCTATGTTCCCATTTTAGCCGTCGTTTTCTTCACTGAGGTTGAGACGAACCCCCCCACTGTTGAGAGAATTCCCCTTTGTAGTCAGACTTATGCCTCAGAGAACGGTGGTGGGTAACTAATCTTTCCCTACTTCTGCAGGTCGTGGCCTTCCTGGTTTATAGTGTGATGAGGATCCAGGATATATTAGTTTAGCTGCTGTGGTTTCTGTAAGCAGTACCTGATATGAACCTTCCCACCTTGGCTGGACCAGTTATCTTTCTTTATCACTTTGATGAGGATCCAGTCCCCGGGTATTAAAGATTCCTCCACAGGGTCACCTGGAACAGACACTAGACAGAAGAGATCTCTCTACTTGTTAACATTTTAACCATGTATCCTGCTAAGGTTTCTTCTCTTTCTTCATCATGTCCGGTGAATAGTTCTGTGGTAGTAAAAATGGTCATACATGATCTCAACTGGAGTTAATCTTGTGCTAGTTAGAGTAATATGCATGTTTAGGACTACTAGTGGTAAACAGTAAACCCAATTCTTCCCAGTTTCTTCAGTCTTGACCTAATTATTCAATTGTGTCTTTCCAGCAAACCTGCTGATTGTGGATGATATGCACAGTGGTTTCTGAGATCCTTTTTTTTTTAAAGTTCTTCTTCTGTTATCACTGTAGATTTTTTCAGGAATTCCAAATCTAGGTAATATTTAATTCACCAGTGTTGAGGGTACATCTGCCTGTTCATCTGGAAATACTTCACTACATTTGGTAAAACATCACTAATCACCAGGGAGACACCTTTATTTAATTCAATGAAATCCATACAAACGTGTTGAAAAGGGTCCTCCGGCCTCGGGAACTGTCCTCGTCCCGGTCCTAGGCCATATGTATGGATCATATTTGCACATATTTGACATGTTAGACAAAAATTCTTTATTATGATATTATTATTTATTATAAATAAAACCATACACTGTAAAAACCTTGATCATTGTTGCTACCATCCCTCCTGTAGAGACATGCCGTGCTCCAGGGCTCGATACTGAAGCATATTTAAATACTAAACGCCTCCAGTGGTCATCTGTGGGTTTGGAGAGTGACACATGGGGTGCATTCCATGATCTTAAAAACTTTCTCATGCTGTGGGAGAGTAAGCAGCTGACTGCACAACAACCCTCTTTATTCCAGTATAAGTGTTTTAACTTTAGCATGTTTTAACTTTGTCATTTGTTTAAAAAATAAAATATGTCCTCCCCTTGAGTATATTCGTAAGACACAGTGCAGTGTACTTCATGTGGTGACCTGAGGGTGAGCTCTCCTGAGACGTGTTCTTTTGCCTTCTGAAGGAGAGGAAGCGTGATAGAGCTGGGGCCTGTAGACACAAGATCCAAACTATACCAGTATGAAGGTGTTCTCATGCTGAATCATTGTTTGAGCGGACTTCATTCGAACTACAGTTAACCCTTTTTCTTCTGGAACTATTCTTAGCTTCAATAAATGGAGTAAATCTCTTCCCAGTAAGTTACAGGGACACAGAGTGGACAAGACAACCTGACAATCAGCACTCACCCCACTCCGTGTATCTGTTACTGTCAAGAGTTTTGATAAACGCTCAGGGTGGCTCTTACCATTTGCTGATTTGACCCAAATAATTTCTTTGGATTCCTCAACTCCCGGAATGTCATCAGGATGGATTACAGTTCGTTTTGCACCTGTGTCGCATAGAAAGTTACCTCCGTCCCGGAAACATTCAATGTAATCTCAGGCTTGATGTCCTACTATGAGATAAGTTCAATTCCCTCTAAGTTTAACACTTTTTCTGGCTTTCCTGCTTCTATCCTGGTTACAGCTCCTGTTTTTTTCTTATCTAGTCATAACTGACTCCCAAACTCTTCCTCTATCTTACTCTTGCTCCTGCAGTCCCTCGCCCAATGCCCCCTCCTTCCACACAGCCGACATGTATCTCCTCCTGCTCTGTCTCTCCTTCTCCGTCACTGCTCCTGTTGTGATCTGTGTTTTTGCTTTCCCTCATCACCTAAATAGTTGCTTCTCTCCCTTCCAACAAAAAGTTTAGTCCTTTCTTGCTTTTCTTTTTGTTGTTAGAGTGCTCCTCTGCATGCCCTCTTTATTCCATTGCTGTGCAAACACATTAAGATGACTGTTTATTGTCATGTTACAAGTCTCACAAAATTACTCTCTGCATTTGACCCATCTAGTTTGGCACCTGTTGAACACACATGCACAACCTTTCTGTTTAATTTAATTAATATTTATCTGCAGGCCTCGAAACTGCTTATAGTATTAATATATTAATCCATATATTACGCTGATTTATTGCAGCTGTCTTTAAATTTCTCTTTAAGAAAACTATTGTTTGATATCTGACTCACATAGCATATTTCATTGCTGTGTTGGTTTTTTAAAAAGTATATTTTATATATAAAATATGTATATATATATATATATATATATATATATATACTAATACTCACTTTAACCCATTCTGTGAGATAAATGCTTTAATCTCTGATGAATATGATGTCAGTTCCTAAGCTCATAAATTCATAAGTTTTAGGGAAGTTAGTCAATCAGAAGTAATGAAGCATTACTTAACCATAGCATTACTTAACATTAATATGTTAAATTCTCTATTTCCGGCTTATGTTTCTGATACACTTATGATTTTTTTTTCAGAAGAGCTAATCTCAAATTTAGAAAATGTTTCAATTTGGCTTGAAAATCATCTGCACCTGAAAGGTTTCACTGTCTGGTCTCAGACCTGCTTCAGGTGGAAATTATTTCAGTTTTAATGCCTTGAACTTTGTCATTAAAGAATATTCCTACTTCATTACCCTTATATGTAGAAATGAGTTGTAAATGCAACCTGGAGGGTTTGTTAATCTGTTTACTGTAGCAAGCAAGACATGAGAGTTGTTACTGCAGTTTTTTTATGATTTCAGAAAATAACTCTCTCTTCATCTATGCAAAGTCACACGCTGAGTTAGACCAAACATTTCAAAGACAGCAGTGAGTTCTTTAGCTTGCTTATTATGGGCTACATCCATGTGCACCTTCAAGTCCCCTGTTATGAGTAAACAGTCAACAGCAGTGCACACAATTTAAAGAAATTCCAGTAAAATCATCAATAAAATCATTCTGCGGTGAGACAAAGTATTTAAGATAATTTTATCTCCATTTTTAAATGACACATGCTCGAATTAAGGAGAAAAATAAATGTTTTATCTTGTGTGTGGGTATATTGGCCCTGAATATGGCACAAAGACCCTCCCCACTCTCGGTCTTGTCGTTTCATCTCTCAGTTAAACACATAAAATCAAGACTGTGAGAGGAAAGTATCAAAAGCATTGTTAGACAGGAAAAAGTCAGAAAGCTGTTGGTGTACAACTTTTCCTAGGATTTTGCCTAAGAATGGCAGGTTTGATATGGAAATGCTAAAAATCTCAGCTTGTAAAACATCTTTTGCTCAGACAGTTTTTCCTGTGAAAGGAGTAAAGATTCGAAATGCTCTGTTTGTTTGTCTGAGATCTTCTGAACTTTAACTCTTTAAGAGAGCTGCTAAATCTTAATACACAAACTTGTACAAATGTCTAACTCTAATCCTTGTTGTTCTTTTTTTGTTGTGTTTTTTTAAACTAGATTTACTTTTTACATTACTTTTGTCTTCCCCTTCTCTATGATTGGGCAATGTTACCGTGTTCAATTCTCCCTCAAACCCAAATTTATTTTCTCATCTCTCTAAGTATTCAATATTATCGGTTTTTTTCTGAAACATGATTTTAGCACTCCCACTTAACTCCCGGTTAGCTTTAAAACAGGTATTTCCCATACTGTCCTCTTGCAGCTAATCAATTGTCGGTGGAGTTATTCTGAGTACTACTGAATGAAACACTACTTCTGTCGTTATGTCACGAGCCCCTTTTTACAAACAAACAAATTAATTTCACAAACTAACGATTCAACAATCAGGCCATTTGACAAACAAACGATCAGACGTATATCACTAACAAAAACTAACATGGATTTAAAACTTGCGATCTTTCATCGCAAACTCTCTTAAGAAAGATTCCGTTTCTAACGCGCGGCGCAGAGTTATTTATTCCTGTAGTCTTCTCACACAGACTATGGACTAACCTTTTCTGACTGCATTTTTGTTGTCCTTGGTTAATCCCACCACTACACACGGTTACCAGTTAAAAGGCTGACCTTTTCTGACCGTTTCATTTGTGGGTTAATCCAACACAACATACAGTTACCAGTTAAAAGGCTTTTTTCCTTTGCCTCACCTTTTCTGACTGCTATTATGTTTTCATGGGTTAATCCTATACACAGTAACCAGTTAAAAAGCTGACCTTTTCTGACTGCTTCTTTTATGGGTTAATCCAGCACAATTTACACACAGTTACCAGTTAAAAGGATGACCTTTTCTGACTGCTTCTTTTATGGGTTAATCCAACACAACCTACACACGGTTACCAGTTAAAAGGCTTACTTTTTCTGACTGCTTCATTTGTGAGTGATCCAACATAACTTTTACACAGTTACCAGTTAAAAGGCTTCTTTACTAGGTTGCATTCGATATAGTAATATTCTTAGGAAAATATCAACGACTCAATCTATTTAAAAGCCTCCAGTTTCCTTCAATTGCTAGTTAATTAATCAAAGTTTTCCCTAATAATCACACTATTTCCAACCAACAATAGTAATACAAAGGGTTCCTTACCATAAATCCACTGGTAAGTTAAACAACGAAGAATCCAGCGAGTCTGTCCACTGATTCAAAAATAGACTCTGTCACCTTTCCTCCAGCCAGTGGCAGCCGGCCTCATCAGAAACTCTGCTGAGAGGACTTCAGTTAGGAGTCCTGGACTCCCCCGTGCACGGTTTCAGCTCCGATTCTGGAAGGTGGAAAGGACTTAGAATCCGGCTCGAAGGACCATTATGTTAGAAAAATTCTCTTTAAAATTAGGCTCAGAGTCGCTGGATACGATTAACACAAAACATTTATTTCTTGCAAGAAAGAGACAAGTCCGCACAAGTCCACACAACCTATCGGGAAGATCGCTCAGAGTTGTCTCCCGACAAAATGGTGCTCCAGCTATTTATGTTGCTTATGCTTGCTGATCACACAATGTTATGAGAAAAGGCGCTTTTCTCACCATTCATTATTATGGGTAGGAACATTCAATGTTATGGGGAAAGGTGCTTCTCTCCCCATTCCTTGTTATGGGAAGGAACATAAGAGGTGCTTCTCACCAGTTAATATTATGGGAAAGTCTAGTACCAGAGTCAAAACACTTTTGCTTGAAGGTGAACAGATGGAGTGACTCTTCTGTCATAGTATAACTATATAATTTTTCCAACAGCACACTAATGCTTTTAGCATCTCTGCGATACAGCAGCCATCCATTGTTGATGGCTATATCAGCCATTTGCCAAAAGAGGCACAGGTACCACCGGTGGGACTTTGCAGGGGTGCGGTACAAGGCCACCATCATGTCAGAAAGGCCAACTCCTCCCATGTGGACATTGTACTGTGACACAATGTTTGGACAGGGAACAGCAACTCTTCTTCTCTCCTCTCTGGAGAAATGCCTGACTTCCTTGAGAGGGCTGATTGCAGCACAGGAGCAAGCTAAGGTGACAACTTTGTTGTCAGACCATTTTACAACAGCCACTTCTGCCTCATTATTCACCCTGTAGTCATAGCTGCCCCTTCCTTGCCTCAGCAGAGCACGGTCATCCTCAAGTGTGCATCCTTTAAGCCTGTTCTTGCGGATGGTTCCCAGACTTCGCAAACCAATGGACTCTTTCAAATGTACAATGAGTGGGAGTGAAGTGAAAAAATTGTCAAAGTAGTCAACACACTCTGATGGATTTTTAATGGTCTTGCAGAGTTGAGTGACAACATTGGCTCCAACTCCAAGTTCTTTGGCTGGACCCTGGCCTGTGCCAAATGTGCTCTTTCCAGTGTATGTCAGGAAGTCATACACTATCCCAGAAACCCCTGCTCAGACAAAGATCTTAATGCCCCAATGGTGAGGTTTGCTCAGGAGATACTGTCGGAGAGTTTATTTGTTCCCTTATAAGGGACCATCATTTCATCTATTGAGAACTTGTTCTCAATCTCAATTTCCATACACTTCTTTCTTATGTGCTACAGCACTGGTGTCACTTTGAAGAGCCGATCTTGGGTTTGGTCTGATGTCTGATTGTCTTGAAAGTGAATGAATCATGAAAGGCATTTAAACCTTATTACTGACATCACATTGGCTATTTTGGCATAGCGTGTGTCTTCTGCCCAATAATCATCCATAGATGGCATTCTCACCACTCCCACGATTAGCTTAAGGCCAACAAACGACTTGTTCTCATCCACAGTGGTGTTAATACTGGCTCCAAGTAGTTGACAGCTGTAGAGATTTGTCTGTTCAGCAATATGTTGAAACAGATCGTCACTAAAAAATTGGGCAAAGTAGCTACGTGGAGAAGACAGCTCAACAGGTGCAGTGTATTCACTGGCAGCTGCTGTTGACTGGTGCTGAAATCGTTTCTTACGCCAGCTTTAAAAACAAAAATATATACATAAATACAAAACTGTGTTATGTTATTTGTACAAAGTGGTATTATTAGAAAGTATGGACTGAATTTAGCTGGTTAGTGGCATGCTACTTTCGGAAAGTATCACAACCATACAGAAGGTTAGTGTTTTTTCACCTTACATCAACTACTACATACATATATTTGTATGGATTGCACATATAAGTGTCCCCTAAATAAAACTACCGTCACCTGAATCCCTTGGCTCGTTTGAACTTTGTACTGCGATCGAAGGTGAAGCTCTCTACTTACTGGTCAATCTACGTTCCCATCCTCACCTATGGTCACGAGTTGTGGGTAGTGACCGAAAGAACAAGATCGCGAATACAAGCGGCCGAAATGGGTTTCCTCCGCAGGGTGTCTGGGCTCTCCCTTAGAGATAGGGTGAGAAGCTCAGTCATCCGGGAGGGGCTCGGAGTAGAACCGCTGCTCCTCCGCATTGAGAGGAGTCAGATGAGGTGGCTCGGGCATCTGGTTAGGATGCCCCCTGGGCGCCTCCCTGGGGAGGTGTTCCGGGCACGTCCCACTGGGAGGAGACCCCGGGGAAGACCCAGGACACGCTGGAGAGACTATGTCTCTCGGCTGGCCTGGGAACGCCTCGGGGTCCCCCCGGAAGAGCTGGAAGAAGTGGCCGGGGACAGAGACGTCTGGGTTTCTCTGCTCAAGCTGCTGCCCCCGCGACCCGACCCCCGGATAAGCGGCAGATGATGGATGGATTGCACATATAAGTGTCCCCTAAATAAAACTACCGTCACCTGAATCCCTTGGCTCGTTTGAACTTTGTACTGCGATCCATCTCTTCATCCTCCTCATCAGAAGTGCATTCATTCATTGTCGAGCAGTTTTGGGCCTTTGACCGCTGTCTCCAACGTCTGAATTTTGCGATACACCAGGGTAATGCCTAATCCAATCAGCAGATAGCCCGTTATCATGGTTCTAAAAATGTAAAGATCCTTTATTTCCTCAACGGAAAGAATCGCCAGGCACACGACCCTCCACTCCTCCCAGGAGTCCCTCATGTCGCCAGCGGCGAACGTTCCATCAGGGCAGACAGGCTCATTCTATCAACTGCGTTGAGAGACCAGTTGACCAATTCCATGATTTTAATTTTAAGAGCAATGCAGACAGAGTCACCAAAGTTTGAGACAGGACAGGACATGATGTGAAGAAACGCAGGGAAGATAAAGAGAGGAAAGATAGAGAAGAGACCCCTTCGTTGAGAGCCAGAAGAAGAAGATATGTTAGCTGTTATTAGCTAATATAGGCAAAAACACCACAACAATATACTTTAAAAGAATACTCACTGGGTTGATTCAGCTGCATTACAACATTTATTTAAAAAGTTATAATTGCATCATTGACTAGGCTGAAGCATAACATGGTACAGACTTTAAGGTATTTTTTTTTTTAGATCATAAACAAGCCAGCTCATGAAAGCATCAAACAGGAGAACAATAATGACTGCATAAATGTAAATGAGTAAAAAGTAAATGGTTCTTTACTGGTCTAACCCAGTAGACTATTCTTCAAAGTCAACAGCTTTGGTGGGAGGTTTTTCTTTCCTAGTCCGAGCATCACAGTCTGAATAAAGATGAGTGTTTTTTCCATGCATTTTGGGTAATCCAAATGCAAAGCATATGTCAGACCAAATAACAGACAAACTGTCTGAGGCAAGTTTTTAATATGATCCATGACGACGCTTCCCTCCGGAATGATGACAGTAGAGATGGGCTGGAAGTCCACTGAACTTGGACCCTCGTGAAGACTATCTTCACTGACAACTGTCAGCACACCAGTAGTGATGCATTCTAGGGCCTCGTCTCTCGCTGTATTCTACAAAGACACACACACACTATTCAGGAAGGCAATTTATTCTCTTCTAAAACATTAATTTTTAGTGTTGAAAGCATTTGCTAGAGAATATGATTTTTGAGATTGGTGTTCACACTGGATTGTTACAATATAGCCAACAAAATAAATTTGGCTTGGTTAAACTAAAGCTATGGTCCACAAGGTCCATATATTCTTGAACATTGACACTGACTTTTCAACCTAGACTCCTGCTCCTTAGATTCAAAATTAATTAATGTGTAGAACATTAATGTGACAAATTTCATTTGTATTTACTGGCTGTTTAAATACCTCTCAGATTAGCTGTGGAGGAATTGCTATACGAAATACATCAATCACTGTACAAAGTGTATATTAAATGGAGAGTCGAAAGAGGGATGATTTTGAGTGTAGGTCTTTCAGGTAAATCAGTTATTTCAGTCAAATTGCAGAGGGTATTGAAGTCTTGAGCTTCATACAGAAGTTTAAAGTCATACTGCAGTGACAGTTTATCCACCAGTTGAACTTTTAATTCTTCAATTGACTGGTCTCTGATTTAAAGTCAACTTCCTTATATCATCTTCAGCTATGATGACTCTCAGCAACAACCATTTTGATAACTGTTTGATTCACTCAGCATAATATGTGACGTTTAAGTACAACAAGCTGCTTGTGTTCAACTCTGTAAAGTGAAAGAGGCTAAACATAATTTAGTTCATATAACTGAGTGGCAGAGAAGGTGGACAAATGACAACTAAAGAGCTCGTATGCTCTAAGATGTTGAATATACCATCATGTCATGAGTCTGCAATCAAATATTATGTCTGTATTGATCACTACAATATTTGCTATTCGTCTGAAATCTGGGAGCCCTGAGCACGATCCAACTGAAATTACCATATCAATACTATACTTAATGCCATCTATGCAAACTGGGGTGACCAGATTCCAATTCACCAGATGTGGGACAAAGACTATGTTTCTGTGGGACAGTGTGGGATACAAATGCATGGAGGTAGTCTAAAATAACTTAAAAAAAATAAACTCTCTATTCTGCCCCTTAGCTTAGCTTAGCTTAGTGACATTGCCATGCTTTGCCATCTGGTTGATTCAGTAGCACATAACAGATTGCAAATAAAAACTTATCTTAACACACCTGACTGAATACAATTAAGATAGTTTCACAGTCTTTGTTGTAGCTGCATTTTCTTCTCTTAGTTACAAGTCGTGCTTTCCTTCCTTTCCGACCATGTCTCATGCTGCTCGCCGGTGCTGTTCTGACCTGATTTGCATTGTTTTTTTGGTGGTGGGTGCGCCCTTAACCTGCGTCCGCGTTCCTGTTTGATTGATATAATCAAACAGCCCACCCCGCCCCCTGATGACAGCTTCACTGCTTTCTCCAAACAGCCATTTGATAAATGGCAGATTATAAAACACGCATTTCAAAACTGGAGTCTGTCAATAACAATGCGGGACAACGTTTCAATTTGCAGGACGTGTGAAAAGTAATGAAAATGCGTGACTGTCCCACACAAAGCAGGACATCTGGTCATGGCTTGAAAAAGGAGGTGGCAGCTAAATGGATGGTTATCAAATGCTGGTGTCTGAGAGCTAAAGTAAGGTGTATGTTCTTGAAGTTGTGAATGGGATGCACAACTTTCTTGAAGAACTTGTGTTTGCCTTCAAAACGCATTGTCCAAACATCACACAATGGACCAAAAGTTTGAATTAGTTGAGGGTAGTGCTCAATAGAGTAGTGTTTTGGGAGAACTTGGATTGGTTGGTTCTGTCTGAAAATGTATATGAAAACTGTTTAATAGCCACATTCAGGGTTTCAAGTGAGAAGCATCTCTTTGATATTAGTGTCTTAAAGCACAAGGTCAATTCAGCGGGAACAACATCCTCCATAAGATCATGCAAAAAGTCTGGTGCATAACCATTGACAACATGAAAATGTTCCAAGCTTTCAGTGAGTGGGCAGCTTCTTTTCACACCACATTGTTGAGCCATTGTAGGATCCTGCAATACATCTTGCATCTGTCTGTCTTGATTTTCTTTTGTTCTTTGTTGACATGAGCCTGTCCGCTCTTCCTTGTGTTGTATTCCCTCCCAATTAATGAGCAGCTAATTGAACAAATAATACTGTGCCTTTTATGCTGGCTCCTAACTGTTCAACATACACACCCTATTGCTCAAGAGAAACAAGGTCCTGAATGAGAGGGGGGAGAATGTCACCATAACCATGGCATGGTCTATGAGACTGCTGACCTTGCAAAATAGAGTAGGCTGAACAAAATGAAGAGACGAGTGATATTTAGGGTGTAGATTTCCAAGTACTCAGTAGATGGCACATAGCTTGTGTTTCTTTCTGGAGGTTCCCAAGGGGTTAGCCACCTCAAAATCATCTATGTACAAGAAAAGAGCAATCCTGAATTCTTCCTCTGTCAAAAGAAAATTGTCTTTAAACCGAGAACCATCCCTGTGAGATGTGTATCCTTGTGACAAAATAATTTTTTTTTTTTAACCATCGTTTAGTAATGTCTGCAGCACTTTTAGTATAGGGATACACACAACTGTCTGACTGTCATTTTTTTAGTAAAAGTCAAATTAATTTGTATAGCACATTTCATGTACAAAACTGTCACGATCCGTGAAAGCACAGGAGGCAGAGGTCGTATGAATAATGTAGTTTATTTAACAATGATCACTGACAAACTCTTTGCCGAGCAAAACAATGGGCTATAAACTCCTATCACACTCTCCTCGATATCTAAGGCGAGGAGAGTGTGGCTACAAAACTTAAAAGCTCTCTCCACGCTAGGAGGAAAAACAAAAAGTTATATAAATGTTACAATTAAACCTTACTCCTCTCCGAAACCGTCGGAGGCATTATCGAAGTATAATTAAGCAAAAACAGAAAGAGACTCCTCCTAATGGAGTTACTAAGAATCTTAAGGGTATAACAAAGAAACACTCCTCTAACGGAGATACTACAAACATGGAACAATTCAAACTAAAAAAAAATCACTAGGAATAAATCTAGGACTATGGTAAACTTTACAACAAAAAATCCCTCGCAAAGAGGATCGCATCAATGAACAAGATTTCAATACTCAGACTGTGGTCGCTGTGGAGGCTAGAGTGAGAACGCATATAAAGGCAAATTCAACACACTGGCAACGAGACAAGGGGAAGACGCAGACTAAATACACATGAGGATCCCAGGGAGGCAGGTGGAAACATTTTGGGTGATCAGGGAAGACACTCAGACACATGACACGAGAGGAAGGGCAAGTTATCTGAAACAAGAGGAATGGTTAATACTTCAAAATAAAACAGGAAGTGACAAGACAAGTTACCAAAAAACTAAGAATGTTTGCGAGACGTGACACGAAACAATTCAAAGTGCTTTAAATAAAATAAAAGAATTGCAGCAGGGAGCAGAAAAAGCATTAAAAATATGTAAAAGAATATAAATAGAAATAAATAAAATAATTAAAATTAATTAAAACAAGCACCAGTCTAGATAAGTTAAAAGATACTGTGCATATTTCATGCATAGACACATGAGAAAAGAAATGTTTGTTCGACTTGTTTGTTTGTTTTAATCTCCTCTTGCAGTTTGTTCCACTTGTTTGCAGCATAACAGCTAAATGCTACTTCTCTATGTTTTGTCTGGACTCTGGACTGTACCAGCTGACCCGAGTCCTTGGATCTAAGAGCTCTGCTGGGTTTATATTCTCTGAACATATCACAGATGCATTTTGGGCCTAAATCGTTCTGGGATTTGTAAACCATCAGTAGGCTTTTAAAATCTATTCTGTGACTGACTGGAAGCCAGTGTAAAGATTTTAAAACTGGTGTGACGTGTTCAGTTCTCTTAGTCCTGGTTAAAACTCTAGCAGCAGTGTTCTGGATGAGCTGCAGATGTTAAATGCTCTTTTTGGGAAGTCCAGTTAAAAGACCATTAAAGTAATCAAATCTACTGGAGATGAATGCATGGAGTTTCTCCTGGTCTTTTTGGGAGAGAAAACCTTTAATTCTGTTGATGTTTCTGAGTTGGTAAAAGGCTGCCTTGGTGACAGCTTTGATGTGGCTGCTAAAAGTCAGATCTGAGTCTATCAACACTCCAAGATTACCAACTTGGTCAGTCATAACCTGTGTTTTATGTATATTTAGGGCATATCCTTAATATTCCCCATATGATTCCAGCAGTTTCATTAATAGAGGCAGGCCTGGATTAGGATTTCTTTTATTGTGATCAATACATTGTCCGCATACAGACTTATTTTATATTCCTCTCCTCCCATGGATATACCTTCCAATTCTGTCTCCTGACATATTGCTTGGGCTAAAGGTTCGATAAACAAATTAAATAGGTTGGGGCTGAGGGGGCAGCCCTGTTTGCAACCACGTTGTATATATATGTATATGTTATAGAATCAGACAGACTGCCGTTAACTTTAATTTTCACAATGGGGGAGGTGTAAAGTGCCTGGATACAGTGTATAAAATCCTTACTAAAGTTAAATCTCTTCATAACTACATAGAGAAATTCCCACCCAACTGAATCGAAAGCTTTTTCAGCGTCTAAACTAAGAATGATGGCACTAATTTGGTATTTGTTCATCTGTTCGATGGTATGCAAGGCTCTTCTTATGTTTTTCTGTGTCTGTCTATTTTTTATGAATCCTGTTTGGTCCTTGTCTATCAGCAAGGGAATTACAGGCTCTATTCTTTTTGCTATAATGGTGGAATACAATTTATAGTCTGAATTTAAAACACTAATAGGTCTGTACCCTTTACTGTCCGCTCCGTCTTTACCTTCATTGGGGATCACAGATATGAGGGCTTGTCTCCAGGAGGGAGGCTCCCTTTAGAATATAATTAAAACTGGACTCCAAATGAGGGAGTAGGTGATCTTTGATTGACTTATACCACTCTGGAGGAAAGCCATCTGTGCCAGGTGATTTGTTAGAGTTTAAACTTTAGATAGCTTTACTTATTTCCTCCTTTGTTATTGGTGAGATAAGTTTATCATTAGCTTCTTTACCTAGAGTGGGAAGGTTTAAGGAGCTCAGAAATTCAGCAGCTGAGTGGTTATTAATCTGTTCTGATTGAGAATATAAAGATTTATAATATCTTTCAAATGCTTTTTGTATGATGTCCAAATTGTTAGTAATTTTGTTTGTAGTAGGGTCTCTAATCTTGTGGATAATGTTTTCTGCCTGTTGTTTTTTGAGCCTCCAAGCCAGCAACTTTGTAGCCTCATAATATCTTTGTTTCATGAATCTTATATTTTTCCTCCACCTCCTCATCTAATATTTCATCTATTTCCTGTTTAGTGTGTCTGATTTGTTGTATAATCGAGGGTTCTTTATTTGTTATGTGTATTTTTTCCAGGTCTCTCAATTCTTCCTGTAAACCAATTCATTTTGGGGTTTTCACCTTTTTAAGTGCAGCTGTGCTACCTATAATCTTCCCCCTGAGAACAGCTTTAGCTGCATCCCATGATATACCGGTGTTCACTTCTCCATTATTATTGTCCTGCATGTATAATGCTAAGTCTTTCTCAATTGAATTCCTAAAAGGTATGATCATTTAGCAAATCAGTATTAAGTCGCCAAAAAGTTTTTCGCTGTCTACCATCTAAATGTAAAGTTAAAAAAAAACCCTGAGTGGTCTGAAAGATCCCTCTGACCTATTCTGCAATATTTCAGTCTATGTAAATCTTTGTTATACATGAAAAATAGTCAATCCTTAAGTGGACCGTGTGTCTTGCAGAATAAAAAGTATATCCTGGAGTTGAACCATTCAGAGCCCGCCATACATCAATAAGTCCCAAGTCTTTAAGCACCTTGTTTATGCGTTCAATCAAATTCCTTCTTCTTATACTATTAGTTGTACCTAGAGAAGGGATCAGAATTATATTTAAATCACCTGCACATATAAGAGTCCCATACGTTTGTGATGTAATTAGTTGTTCAGATATCCTTCTGAAAAAGGTTATATTGCTCCCAGGGGAAGCATAGACGTTAAATAATGTTACTTCTTTCTTGTCTATTTTTCCTTTTACCAAAACGAATCTACCTTCTCTATCATTGATTTGAGATATTAATTCGAATTTGACAGCATTAGAAATCAATATAGCTGCTCCCCTTCTTTTTCCTTTCTGATATGATGAAAAGAAGGTGTTTCTAAAATCCATCTTTTTAAGTTTTTCATGTTCAGCGCCTGAAAGTTGCATCTCCTGCCAAAATGCCACATTTATCTTTTCCCTTTTTATTTTAGCTATCATGTTGCTTCTTTTGACTTGATTAATTAGCCCATTTACATTCAGAGACTGTATATTATAGTGTTGATAATACATCAGTCTCACATTTGAAACTTTCATGTATCACCCTGGACCAACGGTAACAAACAGTATAGAACAGAACTTTGTAGGACAGTGAAGTTAACTTCCATCAGAAAAGCTGTCATGTCGCTTTAGTGAGGGGGCTGGCCACAAGGTGGGGGGCCCTGAGTAGTGGGGAAAAAAAGACAGTTTAGTGGCTGTGTCAATTTGGGCATCAGCCTATGTTTTAACTAAACATCATTATAATAAGATAATGGGGAAATTATGATTAAATGTCTCAGTCATCTCATGCTGTGGCTCCTGGTTCCGTTCTGCGGTACTCCTTCAGCTTCTCCCGAATCTGATTCTGGAACCGGTGCTTTTCTCCGCGTCTCCTCTGAGATGTTTTTGCTCCTGGTCATGCCGCCGGGGATTTCACCCAACGAGTATCCTCTCCTCCGCAGGTCTTCTGCAGCGTGTGCACCGCTTTTGTACATTACAGTGCCTGTGTCAAAGAAAGCATGCATTCTTGTCAGCGGGGTCTGGAAACGTACACCTTTATCGCGTAGTATTTTCTGGATGGGTATATATTTCTTCCTTTTGTTCTGCACCTCCGATGCGTAATCATGGTCAAAATACACCCGTTTGTTTTGGACACGGAGCTCTTTTTTCCAGGCGGCGTGAAGGACATTTTCTTTGACAGAGAACTGAAGGAAACGAAACACCATGGAGCGTGGAGGGACACTCTGTGGCAGTTTTGGTGCCATGGGCGCGCTCAATCCCCAGTTCACGGCCGAGTTCGCTCCCCAGCTCCGTCTCAATGAGGTTTTCAATAAAAGTCACTGCTGACGGGCCTTCCGCGTCCTCGGGGACGCCATAGATCCTGATCTTATTGCGCCTAGAGCGCCCCTCCAGATCGGTCACTTTTTCCTGCAGCGTCCGCTGTTTAGTGAGCAGCTGGGTGAGAGTATCTTTAACTCCGATGTCCCATTTTCCATGACGAGCATGTTTTCCTCCATCTAGCCTACACGTTCCACTGCCCTTCAATTTGGCCTGTCACATATTATATTTTCCAGTTTACTTCTGAAATAAATTTAATCTATTTGTTTTCTTAATATCTTCCCTGAAGCACGTGCGGAAGTTAGAGACGTCTTTTTTCAGTTAGGCCTTGAGCGCCGCTATTACTGTAGTCATGACTTCACTCACCACCGCACGTATTGACGTAATGGCACTTAATTGAAAAGTTTCGATCGCTCTGAGCTCTCCATCTTGTTTTGGAGTTTCGCTAGCTTCAGCCTCCGTCTTGGATTCTCTTACAGAATTACTGCGGAGTTCATATCCTCCTTTCTTGCCTTTGTCCCTATCCATCATCAAAGCGAAATGTAATTTGTTTGTTTTTGTGTAGTATAACTGATTAAAGATAATTGAATTTGAGGCTGTTGCCCGGACCTCAGTTACTATGCAGCCATGTCGTGTAGCGTGTCACAGCCACAGCTGTGACACCTGGTTCGTAACTCACCTGTGTTCCATCTTCCCTTGATTGCCCCGTTAGTTTAAATACCTGGTCTTCTCCGCCTTTCTTTGCTCGTGTGTTAATGTATTTGTTATGCCTGTTTGGTTCACGACCTGGATCCTGACCCTTGGTGTTTTGTGGATCATTTTCAGTTCTTGGATTACCTTGGTTTTTTGTTCCGGTCCCGCAGGCCAACTTCCCTGCTCACCAGGCCAGGTTTTTCCTCTGTGTGAGATTTTCTGTTAACCAATAAACTTTTGTTTGACCTAAGAGTTCTTGTTCTCCTGACTCTGTGACCGCACCAGGGCCCGCACTTCATTACGGTGTGACATAGCGCACCACCGGAAGTCAAGAGTTATTTATTTGAAAGGAATAGTAACACTATTCAAACAAAAGAAAAACACAATCCTAACGGAACCTGTTGAGAAAATTAGTAGCCTAAATGATTAACAGAACCAAAACGAACCAAAATGCAAACAATCACCCTCCTTCCACTGAAAGAGTTATGCTCTCAGCACACTGTACAAACTACTGCAAACACACTAACTTTAGCTGGCCCCACTGGCCCTTGGGTGGCGTCTTCCTCCTCCTTTTAAACGTAGCCCAGCTGATCGGCCCTACTCAGCTACAGCTGGGACAACTCACCTGGCTGCAGCACTTGGCTGCATGCACACACAATATACTATATGACCCTTGGGTCAAAACCATAAAAAACAAAACAAACTTTGGTTTCTTTTTAAAGTGTTCACAATGAAAAACAAAACCCTTACCTCACGCACGAGACAAAGCATCCACTACCACATTTTCCCCTCCTTTCTTGTATTGGATTGGTGTACACTGTTACTGGGAGGGTACTGGAACCAACATTTACATTAAAGTGCGGCAAAGCAGCATCGCCAGGGTTTCTTTCTCGATGGTGGAATAGTTCATCTGATGTTTCTTAAACCTGACTGAGAAGAAACACACTGGGTGTGGTACCCCATCAGCACTATCCTGCAGGAGGACTGCCCCAGCACCACAAGCACAGGCTAGAAAACCTAGGTGCACAGCACAGCAGAGATTTGGCAGCATCAAAAGCTTGCTGACAGTCCCTTGTCCATTCAAAAGGAACCTTTGGGCTACACAATTGTGTGAGAGCAGCAACCACCACAGAGAAATTTCTACAGAAACACCTGCAGTAACCAGCCATACACAGAAATCGGCGCGGTTCACGTCTGGTGGTGGGCACTGAATATTGCATTACAGCTGTGATTTTAACATCCACTGGTCAGATTTTCCATGCCCCCTTGCTTACCTAAATAGGTGACTGTCGATTTCCCAAATTCATATTTTGTCAGATTGAGTGTCAGCTTCGAATCTGAAAGCCGCTGAAGAAACAATCTACAAACTGGACATATGGCTAGACCAGTCATTGGAATATAACACCACATCATCAAGGTAAACTTTACACTGTGGTAAATCACAGTATACATGGGATTCTCACAGCCTGCTCTACACTTGACGGCCAGATGTGCTGTGCGATGCTCGTCACCCGGCGTCCAACGCCTACCCCCACATGCGCACGTGCTCGGACCCAATCATTGCTGCTTGCAGCTTTACTTTCTGGTTGAAACAGCAAGCAGCATTGACATCACAGAGCATGCTAATATACTAGTCAGTGCTTATCCATCAGACTTTGACTCCTGCAGTTCAGATAATTCATGCTGGCTGAGACAGACAAGTAACCCTCAAACATGCTTAAGACTAGAGATAAACCAATATGTTTTTTTTTAGGGTCGATACGATTAGTAGTGAAGGAGGCGTGTTGACGTCAAAATTTTGAGTAATACAAACTCCAACACTTAAATTTGTTTAAATACCTTTAAGCATATGTTTATTAAACAGATTTTCAGATAATAGAACATCTTGAAGGTTTTTTTTTCTTAGAACAAAAAAAACATAAAAAGTTCAGGGAGCTCCAAGGCTCAACAACGTCTTATAAAGTTAACTGAAAATTTAGATCAATAAATAAATAGCTTCCTGAAGTTATCAGTATTCCCAGTTGAGCAGCACCAGATTGGGCGGCAACCTATATTCCAACATCCCACCATGCAAACATCCCACCATTCTGAACAAGGCTTTCCATATAAGGAAACAGGTAAGTCTCTTCTTTCTGTTCATGCACTTTACATGTTTTAATACATGCGTTTTCTCTGCCTGTTATTCTTCAAAGCTTGTGATATTTGAATTATATTAAACTGACACTGAATGATAATTTAAGGGTCAAATCTACAGTCAGAGGGGAGGATCAGGTGAATGTGGGGTTATTTCGGATTTTAAAAATAAAAATAAAAGATGATGGCGCTCAGGATTCATCCATAAGGGTTGTGTTGTTACTATTCACTCTGAATCTGGTGTGTCCGTATAACAGCTGTCATGTAGGTGTGTCGGATACCATCAGATCCTGACAATGTCCTGATCCTGACAGAGTCCTTTGTAATTTTCAAAACGCACTCCAAAAGCAAATTAATGATATTCAGCTAGTTTATTACACAAAAGGGAGCGACAAACATTGACAAACATTGTTCACTTATTGATTTAAAACTAATAAACTACAAAAATAAATAAATTACGTCTTGGCCTAATATATGACATTGGTTTTATTTGCAGCATCGGGACGTCCAACACAGGTAAGCTGTGACTGATGTCTGTAATAGCAATTATTAATGTTGGACATGATGCCAGCATGCAAAAGACGCATGGGCTCTGTGGAGAGCGCGCTCCAGCTGGCTGCTGTTACAGGTCACTGACACTGTATTTCTGCTTAATCTAACATGTTTCAAACTCACCCGATTTACATTAATACCTGTATTTTGATATTTGAAATTTCAGGGGATTTTTAAAATAGGTTATTAAAGTTGGTTTTGTGAAGTTGTGGAGTTCCTCTAAAAAAATAGGCTTTAATAGGCTATTAAAGGAATCGTCAGAATGGCGGGAAGCTTATAAAAAATAAAACATACTGCCATTCCAACCATAGGAGGAAAACAAGTGTAAGAATGACGGGACATTTGATAGAAAATTGAGTGTCGCCATTCCGACAATTTGAGGCCCATGTCGGACTGGTGGGATGACGGAATAGTGGCATGTAACCCACCAGATTGTGGTGCAAAAAGCAGAATTGTTCAGCGTGCTCTCCAGTAAGATGGCTTCTCTTGCTCTCATAAATTGCAGAGACTTCACTGAAGATGTGCTCACTTGGGACTGATGAGGGCGGTGCACAAAGAAACTTTCTTGCTAGTTTCGCAAGTATCTTTCTCTCTCTCTCACACACACACACACATACGTCTACGATCACGGACTATTTCCATATAGATATGTTCAGCAGCCCGTCTGGAGGGACTGTGAGAGAACGGAGCTGCCGCTTATGTTTATATAATGTAATTGGGTTCATAGTAACAGGACTAGTAGTTGTGAGTTGTAGAGGGCTGGGACGTTTATTACAATTTCAGGAGAGTTTGCTGCCTTAACTTACCTTTGAAACATATATCTGCTCTCTCTTCTCGTTAAGCTGTTTCTCCTCTCTGGCATAAGTTTGAGCAGTGTGCATGCACAGCTCTCATTGCTGATTGGCTGTTACCTGGCTCTGTGTGTAATTAATCAGATGGTGCTGTGGGTGGAACAATGCTGGAGACAGATTAGAGACTACAGACAGAGAGACAGCCAAAATAACCCGGTTTGAAATTGATCTCTTATTGGCTGTCGGATTAAAAAAAGGCTGATGCCGATATGCGTCAAAATGCTGAAAATTGACGGCGATAATCGGTCGGGCCCATAATCGGTTGATCCCTGCTTAAGACCATTTTGATATTTGGTCAGCAGTCAGTATTCCCTAATATCTATGTAGCATTGAGGGAGTTCCTCATGTTGCTGATGACAAACGTGAAGGGGAGCGTACATTTTCTCACTTGGGGAGAATCAAAAATGAACCGAGAACAAACATGAAGCAAAAATGGCTGAAGTCTCTATCATTACTGGCAATAGAGTCTGAACTTCAGCGATGTTGTGGAGGATTTTTCAAGGAGAAAGGCCAAAGAAAGGGTCATTGCATAAGGCAGTCCAATGTGTGTATTCTTGCCTCCAAAGTGTTGTATGATTGTAAATGTAAATGCATTGTTTTTTATGACTTTTTTGAAAATATTTGTTGTTGGGATGTTTGATATTGTTGACATTCTATAAACAGGTTACATTTATTGTTGTCTGCTATACTTTGAAGTGTTTGTGCATATCTGAGTGTAGACTGTTCTGATAATACACACATACACCACCATGTGGTGAGTCTTTTGATGAATTTATTTACAGTTTTAGATATTTTCCTATAATAAGCTGTTGCTATTCAGTGTGAATCCTGTCCTCTAAGAGTCTGGCCCAAGGGCCTCTGAATTCTTAATTCAGGCTTGCCCATAAATCCCTTATCTTTGTTTTAAAATACTAAATATTTGTTACTTCTGAGACAGGACACAATTCTTTCTCGTAAATAAATCGGATGCTCCATACCCATATCATTTTGACAACATTCAAAGAGATGATTATGTTTCAAAAGTGACTTACAGAGATTTTTTAAGTTCAATTTAGCTGACCACTGTTTGAAAAAACAGTGCTTTGATACAAATCTCATGCATAGGGCCCAGGGAAAGAATTTGGACGGGGAGATGCAGCAGGTACTGTTGCTTAGGAATTACATTATTCTCAGGAAAAAGTTGCTTAAACTGTTTCAGATGCTGTTCAATCATACTTCTCAGTCTTAATACAGTCTGCACAGATAAAACAGGAACAAAAAATATCTGAACTATCACAATTAAGTCCAAAACAAACTGAACATACTCATTTCTCTCTGTAGTGTTCAGCAGAAAAGGCATGATATTCTGCAATATCAGCCTTTGCCCTGAGGACTGTTTAAGTTTCTTATCATTTGATGCCAAGGTACTAACACTGATAGGGCAGGGTTTGTCACGTACATCTACTGGTGACAATGGAAAACTCTGCATGGCAGACATTCAACTCCATAAGCCCAGACAGAACAAGGTATTTTAACACACTTAACACACTTTCCACTGGTGCAACACCCTCAACAATCACGTGCATTATGTCCTTTGGAGTTTGCCGAATGAGGTCAAAGGCTGGAAAATCAACCAGCTTGCTCCTTCTGTTTATACCATAAGTGGTTTTGAGGGCTGATTTCAAGAAGTCTGTGCTGGCCTTTTCTATTTCACGGCACTGTTGAATATGTTTTTCCATTGTCCTTTTTGTAAAGCTCTCTTCATTAAAATTGATTTGCATTTCCTCAACGGTACAGTCACAATGCCTACACTTGCTGTATTCAAAACCAACTCCTTCCTTGAAACCATTAAGCTCATGCTGCGCAAGTGTGTCACCACACACTGAAACTACAGCACCAAATAACTCGAATCCACCACTCTGTTTGGATTGTGACACCATTATACAGCAACTTTATATTATACAGCACCATTATACAGCAAAGATCTTCTTCATTGTGTCCCTCAAGGTGCTAAGAAGATTAGTTTGATACTGCTGGACTTCAGAAACAATTAGGGATCTGCCGAATATTTGGTAACCGAATATATTAGGCCGAATATTGCAAAAAAAAGGCCACATTCAGCGCATTTTAATGACGCAAACAAACAACTTGCAGTGATGCGGCAAAGGTAAACAAAGATGTCGGCAGTGTGGAAACATTTTCAAGTGTCGAGACAGCATGTTAACAGAGCTGAGCTGTAAGAATAGACTTGTGGCGTGAGTGGTATCGAAGCAGAACTGGAGTGGCACAGAGCCGCTCTGCTCCCCGCTCTCCGCTACTTGTGCCAAAAAGGATAAGGATTAATTTGTTGTAGGTTTATTCACTTTTATGCACTTTAGTTTTTTGGGAATGCACTTCTAATGCAGGTTTTGTCTGAAGGACTACAGAGTAGATTTTTCTAAACTCAGGTATATAGGGCTAATATAGATGTGTAACTACTTGAACTAATATTCAAATGTCAGAATTTTAAATAAACATTTACTTTCTTTGAAAATTATGTCTAAAAATGTATTTCATCTATGCAATATTTAAAAAAAAATAAAAATGAAAAACTTAACAACGACATTCGGTATTATTCGGTATTCGGTCAAGCGTTTGATTTTTATTCAGCTTCGGCTACAAATTTTCTATTCGGTGCATCCCTAGAAACAATGTTGTTGACGCTCCTCTGAAACACAGTCAAGAATGAAGTGTAAGAGACATGATGTTTATCCAATACAACGAGCATAACCATTCCTAAGATTTGAAGATTGATCATACCAAAATGGTCACTGTCCTTGAACAATGTGGAACATTTGAATATTCAAAATGACATCAAAATATGTCCCCCCTGTTGCTTGTAGTTACTGAAAGATGCTAACACTAATACTAATTGCTTCCTAATAGCACCAGCATTGTAACAATTAAAACTAACACTAAGTTTAGAAAAATATTAAAATTGAGCATAAATATGGGGAAGTTGTTACTCATGACAGTGAGAATATGAAATTATCCAGATATAGAAATGTCAGGTTATACCCTCTCAGGGTTCTAACACTTTTTCCAGAGTCAAAGCACTGTTCAAACACTTTCAGGGTGCATTTCAAGCCTTTCGTGCACCTTTCCACTGGGAAATTACATACATATATACTCAAAAATTAATATTTGGCTTCCACATAGTAAATAAAATGTATCATAAACACAAAGTATATATTCTCAATGTAACTGTCATTAAGATCCTGAAAATTCCATCAGTCAATCAGCTGTGCTGTCAATTTGAAAGTGATTGATCTAATCCGTGATACCAACATGACGGACAGTAAGGTATGTGCCTTAACTGTAGCTACAAAAGCAGAACTGCATAAACATAGAGTCGAAATGGTTACAAAATGGGCATTACATGGTCTGCAGGATTTATAAATGTATGCAAACATTGGGTACCTATGGACACCAGTTTCACTTACCCAAACTATATACCGTGTTTATCATGTTATATTTTGGCGGGCACATACTGACTGGAGAGGTCAATACCAAATCTGGTTGGGAGGGTGGGTGGATCATAGCAAGATTATTTAATTTACATAGTGATGTGATTATACAGAAATCAGCAATCGGCCTAGAAATTAAAATATAATTTATAGTTCTAGTATTAGCCAATTATGTATTATCAGTTTTTTAACACGGATTACACAGACCGACATGTGGTCACGTCTGCCCTGTTGGGAGAACGACAAGCTATCTGGACTGGATTCTGCTGCACTAAGGAGAAAACAACGTTATATTAAAAATCATTAAGTTATAAATTTTACAATTACGTTACAGTTTTACTCTTCACATTTCCTCCACTCATTGCAAAACTGCTGGCCGTATCAATGAATAAATCAGCCTCTGAAATTCAGCTTGCTAACTCCTGCAAAATTTTCCGCAATAGTTCTTTTTAATCATGTGCTCTATGAATGTGGATATATTAAAAGCAAAAGTAACTTGGCGGGAAGGGTGCTAATACACATGAAGCGACCAGGTCATCGCAGCCATAGTCTGTGACCACAGCTCAGTGTGTTGATGAGAAGGAGGCATGATGCTACACAGTAGATTTACCTGGTAAAAAAAACAGTGAAAGACAGCGCAGATTAATTACTTTATAGACCTGACTAGCTAGGTCTGCTGAGCACATTCTGAAAAAAATAAAAATGGAGACGTACAGTGTTCTGCCTGATGTAATTATCTGCTGTCATAGTTTCTTAATGATTTAACATGATTTAGGTTATAATTGTTTTGAATCTATAAGTATAAGTAATCTATAAGTATATCTTAAAATATATCCTCATCATAGCCAAGGCTAGCTAAGCTGGAGTAGTTTTTTTGGTGGTAAATGGTTGAATAATGACATTTAAGTTACTGTTTGCCTTATTGTTTGTCATTTCCACATATTGAATTTAGCCTTTGCTCAGTCACCTTTGAGTAGCTATCCAGGTATCAGATTCTGTGTCACTTTTGATGGCTGAAAGACTGAAAAACTGATCCATGTTTTTTCGTGCCTTCCAGGAGTAACTAAAAGGGCCTTAACATCATGGAGGAATTAGATGATGTTACTGTTTTTGGTTCTAAATGGTATGTTTAGATGTTGCTGCATATGCTACATAATATTGATGTGTATTACCATTTAACTGAATTATTGATTATATATGATTATACTGATCTCAGAAATTTTGTGATCTCAAAACTCAAACTCAATTTTTTTATTTAGATTTGTTCTTAGATAAGAGATGGAAAAACACAGACACTGCAATTGGAGTTTATTTACCTTGTCAAGTTGATTAGTGCTAAATTTATAGGTAAAAAAATGGTACATGGTTTTAAACTCGAAAAGGTTTGTTAATGATTTGTTTACAGCTGCCAGCATAGATGAGGCCTTACTCCACACCCTCAGCCGGGATGATTAAAGAGACCTTTTTCTGGGCCATAGAACTTTCTCAGGAGGAAAAAACTGTGGGCTCTTTTTAGCCAAGAGGCAAGTTTTTGCCTCTTGCACATGTTGTGCTGTGGTTTGTTTCCACTTCCTTGTCCATGTCCTGTTTTATTTTGAAGTTAGATGTCTTGTCTTCCTGTGTTTTTTTTTTCCTCCTGTGAGTACCTCGTATGTCTCACGTGTATGCGATTGCCCCATCTGTGTCTTGTTTCCTCATGTATTTGACCTTAGTCTTTACCCAGTTTTGTGTCCCTGTGGTGCCTCCGTGAGTTAATAGTCTTTTGTTTTACTGCATTAGTTTTTGTGTCTGTCTGCATCGGTGTCCATTTCCCTAAACCGTAATATGTTGTTTCTAATTGTGTCTGTCATTTACCTTGTAATAATTGTGTTTTGATTTTTTTTCTGAGGTTGAGAATGCCACTTTACCAGACAAAGCTGGCCCAGGTGAAACAGGAACTGTGTCATCACTCCAAGGATCACCTCCAGTGTCCCCCCACACATCTACTCTTGTGGTGAAGAAAACCCTACAGCTTCCTAGTCCTCCAGAATATGTGATCTACACAGACAGTGAGTTGGAACTAGCTCGTAAGCACCATTTTGAGATGGCCTGCTCTGGTAGAGAGGGGGAATCTGCCATGTCCAAAGAGCTGATATGCAGGCTGGTGAGGAACACTGTTACAGCATGATTTCAATCTTGAGAGCAAGTCAAGGAGAGGAGCTCCAGGACCCTTCAAAGCACAAGGTCACCTGCAATGGCTAAAAGACTAGTGGAGTTTTATTATCCCCTGTTACAGGATAAAGATGAACCCATCAAACATGTAAGTGATGACAATTTTAGCCATATTATTTTCTTGAAAAGTTATCTAAAAAAAAAAGGATATGTGATATTCAAAATGTTGTTTCAATAAGTGACTTTTTTCACCACAGCATGTACACTTATCTTCAGAAGAGAGGTCTGAATGTGAAGTCCCCACATAAGAGGCCGGGGCCCAGACCAAAGGGAAGCAGTTCAACGAAAAGACATCACTTTGATTTCTCTCCAAGTAACCAGGGAGAAGATTATGATGCAGACTTAAGTGGTGGATCAACAATTATTTTGCCACCTGGGAGCAGTTCTGAAGACAACAGTTCAGGTGAGTGAAAAATTGCAATGTTGGCAACAATGATGAAACAGAGGCTAGGTAATACTATGATAGTTTTGTACATAATGATACATTACAGGTGTTATGAGGTGCGAATGGCGATCGCCCTCTTCATCACGGGCCCAGGTGTTTGCTGTCCGCCACTCCACCTCCCGGTGACCGGGTTCAGCGTCACCGGAATAACTCACAGACTTTTCCTTGCTGGTTTCTTGGTGGAGCTATTTATTGTGCCCCCTTTTCGCCCTACATGTGTGTTCAGTCCCAAAAATTACTACAGTCTGTACATATCTTTTTTACCAATCAAGCCCACATCAGCTCCAGTTTTTACATCATTCCCAGCCATTTTTCGCTCCCTTCTCCACCCGTCTTTCGCCATTTAAAGGGCTCCCTCCCTTAATTGAACTCCTCCCCCATAATCATCAACCTCCAGGTAACAGGTGCTCCTTATCACCTGCAGCCGACATAGATTCCCCCCGATACACAAAAATACTCATACACAACCACCAACATAACAGATTTTAGATTAGCACCCATCAGTGCCAGTGATGTCCCAGTCTCCATACTGATCCAACCCCAAACCCACAGACTAGTAGGTGTGCACCCCTAATAGCCTGCAGACTACAGATCAGGTCCTGGAAAATAAGGGACGGGGTCACTCCGTCACAACAGGTATTTAAACTTTACATTGAAGTTATGATTAGGCTTTGATGTATTGTGATGTGACAGTAGTTTTCACTTATTTGAATCCAATGAAAGTTTAACAATCAAAATGTTAGGTTTGCTGGCTTAAACCTGTCGTGTCATTCAGATGACATGTCCAATACCTGTTGCTGATTTGTATTTCCTTTTAGCGGACGAAGATAGTCTGGCAACTCAGGTCAGGCATTTACAAGACTCTGCAGGAGATGTACAAGAAACCAAAAGCCAACCAAAATGCTGTCTGCCAGATCCTTGACCTTGAGTTTCAAGCAAGAAAAGCCTTCATTGACAATGACATTCTGAAAGAAGAGGACAGACTAGCAAAGATTTTTGAGGTAGATCCATGTTTCAAAGAGCTTCATCATGTAAGTGATGCACTTATTTTTTTCGGCTTCTCCACAAAGCCAACATTGTTGCAGATTTCAACACTTATTTGCATTGCAGGTGATGGATGAGCTGCTGAAGATTCTAGATAAGGACAACAGCAAGTTCATAAATTAAGTAAAGAAGAGATGGGCCGACTTCTGCTCCATGGTGCAGTTTTATGGTGTTTGGAGGAAAGTGTTGAAGCCACCCATGAGCCTGGGTGCAGGTATGTCACTTGCTTTAATACATGTAGCTGTTTCAACTGACACAATTAATAGAACTGTTGTCAATGCATAACACTGATTAAATGATAACAAAATGACAGTGCTGTTCACTGCAAAGCATTTTCTTTTATCTCACCATAACCATGGGGCAGTGGTGGCCTAAAAGGGCGATCACACCAAAAGCGACTTGAGCGACCACGGCGGTCAGCTGCCGTTAATTTTCAATGTACGGCATGTATTATCAGTGATATCACAAGCTGCATTTTAATACCTTTTTCACGATCGTACGTGGAATGATACGTAAGATGTTATTATTTTGGAAAATGACTAATCAGCTTATGGAGCCACATTGCCCCTTAGTGGTCCGTAGTACTGAATAGTTAAACCCAAAATGAAGTCAACAATGTTCATATGACATGTGACATTTATATGAAATAATGCAACTGTTAACCAATGCTTCAGCTGTTTCTTCTTGTATTCCATGTTTAACACAGGAAAATAACATTGGTTGGTTCGTTATTATATACGTCATAACTTTACAGATGTCCATCTGAATTTTGAGACTCGTAACCATCATGTTATGTTATGTCTTTATATCCTAAGTTTATGCTATATCTTTAACCTTTATATCTTAAAAAGTTATGGTGTTTTAGAATCCTCTGAACAGATGTTTATGAGACGGAGGAATGCAGGAGTCGAGTTGCTTTGAGGCAAACCTCCTTGCAGTTCGTCTTACAAAATACGCCCAGGCAGACGTCACAACAGTTTCAGGCATACCATTGGCTGAAGGTGTAGCATAAGCCTACGTCATGCTCGGCCTCCGCGAATCAAACTCTGGAAACCGCGAGGAAAAGTCAGAAGATTGTAGAGAGTAGAGAGATTGAATCATGAGGAACAGAGACTTTTAAGAGTGATGGAAAGAGAGTCTTGTGGAGAGTCATGGTCTCTGTATTTTTCTCACCAAGAGAGCCAGTACTAAGCTTGTCAAACCTTTTGTCAATCTTTTCTGAATTTAAGTTCACCTCATCAGAGTTGGTCAGCAACCAAAACCAACTCGACCCTTGGACAATTTTGTCATTATTTGCGGTGAATTCCGACACACCAGAAGCTACCAGAAGTCCTCCGGCGCAGGAGCGCGACTGTTCCAGGCCACTTTAATTAAAGTCCCCGAAAGTCAACCGCAACGAAGGCTGCGAGACGCGTAACCGGGAGAGACCCAGTTGGATCTGCTGGCTTTACCTGTGGTCCGGAGCTGACCTAACCGTAAGATCTGCCCTGTTCTTACATTTCAGACGGTATGCGGTGGGTGTTGAGAGAATTTGCTGTTAAAATGATAAATTAATCCAAGCTGTCAGCCTTTAAACTCAAATAGTAACAAACCTAGACTATTTGAATGATTCCGGTATCCATCCATCCCCTCCCCTTGGTTCTTTTCAACTCACTAAATGTTTCTTATATAATCATCCATATTCGAAGTATTTCTCCTGTTGTCTTAAGGTTCATGTCTTTGGTCAAGTCATTTTAATAAATGGTTCATATATATATATATATATACATATGTATAAAATCAACCGGCTTTTGTGTATGTGTTCTTTACGTACGTGTGAGTCCAACAAAACAAGAATTCACGAGTAGCAACTATATGAGACTGGAATTTATTCATTATTAATTAATAATTGATTATTAATTTAACATACCAGAATCGTAAGATTCTGTCATTTTCCTTCGATTGAAGGTGGTGTCCTAAAACAAGGTTAAATAAGGCTTATTCAGATAGTGAGAACTTTCGGATAAATCCTTATATCTTATCACATCACACTACGGGTGTCTGCTATATATATATATTTTTGGCTACAGCGCCCAGTGAAGGTTAGGGAAGCCAGTTTGTGACTGTGAGGTCGCCGGTGTAATACCCAGACCGGCAGGATTAATCTGTGTGGGGAAAGTGAAAAAACAGCACTTGTCCCTCCCTCATCACCACCTTGAGCAACTACTCAGTGGCTGGCAGTTGAGACTGTGATTGTACTGTTTTTTTCCCTCATATACTATATAGGCTATTATATCCCCCCTGATGTATGCCTTTAAAGCCTCCCATCCTACTGAGGCACACACATCGGGTGTTTTATTCAAGCTCACAAAAAAGTCAATTTGTTGTCAGACAAAGTTAACAAAATGTTAATTTAGGCGTGTATTGAGACGCCATGGTGCATGTGTGGAATTATAGTTATTAAAGCAAATAGTCATAGAAAGTGGGGCATGGTCAGAAAAAACAAAAGCAACATATTTGTATGTAGATACTGATGAGAGCAATCTGTTGTCAACCAAAAAGTAGTCAATGCGAGTGACTGTGTAATGAACATGAAAAAAAAAAGAATATTCCCTCTTAGATGGGTTAAAGAAGTGCCAGGCATCAAACTCAAGTTCTGGATTACCTTAGCAGACTTCGATGGAGTACAAGGTTCGGGGGAAGAATGATCCATCTGAGAATGAAGCCAACAGTTGAAGTCACCACCTCGAATTAAGTAGTGTGATGACAAATCAGGAGGAGTTAAAAAAAAAAGGCATTTAAAGAAGACATCATCATTGAAATTAGGAGCATAAATATTAGCCAAGACCACCCAGGTGTTATATATCTGGCGAGCAAGTATTACAAATTTACCATTAGGGTCAGAAATAGAACTCGAATGTAAACTCACTCTTGCCTGCATTCAAAACTTGAGAGCCCCGTAAGATAAAACTTACAGGTCCTGTTGATTGTAATAATGTTAGCGACATACTGTATGAATAATTTCCATCTGATATTAACATTTAGTTGACGAGGACTGCAAGGACTGCTCAGAAGCAGGATCAGAGGCAGGCTCCCGCATACCTGTAGCTACCACTTTCATCGAGGCAGGGAAAAGTAAAATGACAGAGGCGAAAATAGATAAAATGATATGCATACTTGAAATTAAAGTGTTACTGCAACCAAAGCCATTTGTACTATAAATAACTGGATAAAAATCAATAAGAGAACCGATAGGGAACCGAATCATTAAGCGATATCGATAATGGAACCAGAATTACTAAACTGTTAACAATTCCCACCCCTACTTATAGGATTATTGAGCCTTAAACTAAAGCAACAATCAAAAGGAGGAAAAAAATAAAAACAAACACATGTACTTACATACTTAGCAACACATACTTACCTTCCTCCTCCCATGCACCCACCCACCCATATGAACTTATATTATACAAAAGTATAATAAAAATGTAAACAGGTCACATTCCAGCAGAGATACTGCAAAACGTGTCATACATCTCTACAACATCTCAGATAGTGCATCTTTTCTGAGAATATATTTGTCTTAACTTTAAGGTTAGACTAGCAAAGTTATTCAGTTTCTGAAATGTTTGGTCAGAAACGCGCCATGTTTGATTCTGTTGAAAGTCTTGCAGAGTCTCGCATCACTACGGCATCAGTCCTGCCTTGGCTGCTTATACTTTTGACGTATGATTTTGATGATGTTCGGAGGGTTGTAATAAACTGACCTAATGTTTTACTCTAATTGGAGCTTCTTTGTGGGGTCAACAAATTTGGATAGCTGATGCTAACACTTCAGCTGAGAATCTACATGATGAGTTATTAAATTTCCAGTTTGTTGAGCAGTTTTAGGGCCTCCAGAGCAGTCCCCAGCACAAAGCCAGCTTTTTGTCTCAGCATCTATGAGTCTTTGGGTCTGCTGCTGCTTCCCCAGTGGATGGCTGCAAAGCAGATTGTACTCTCCACCCCACACTTTGAAAAGACATACAATATCTAGGTGATAACACTGAAGGACCTATGTCACAATGTGCTCTGTTTCTGTTCTGTTCTGCTTACAGAACGATAAAAGATGAATTGCATTAAAAGTAGTGGAGAAATCAAAGAATATGATCCTCACTGTGATGCCTGCTTTGTCCAGAAGAGAGTGGGCTCACTGAAGCATGTGGATGGTGGCCCAGAACAATAAGCACCGAATAGTGGGTCCTGAAAGGTGTTCACTTACTTACTGAAGTAAGTTAATAACATTCCCTCTTGGACTTTTATGATAAAGATTGTTAGGGCAACTGGTCTGTAGGCATGAGAACGCAGATGGATGAGATACTTGAATAAGGCAGAATGTCTTCCAAAGCACCGGCAGCCTTGTTCTTTTAGAATGGGATGAGATGTTGGTGAGGCTGTGTTAAGAATGGCACAATAACTTAATTCCTCTTCATCAGTAGCCTCTGATATATATTGATTTGCAGACTGCCAACTGTTTAGTAAACTCTTAAAAAAAAAGCAATATTTTCAGCTGAATATATTCACCACAAATATGTTTTACATAATATGATCATGTTTTTACAACATATAGTGTACAAAATAAACAATCATTGTTTTTTATTATTTGTGCAGAAGATGGGGTTCATATCACAGATGTGTTTACTCTTCTATTTTATTCTTGTAATAATTTGAAATGCAGTTCTATGAAAACTTTGGGGTTATATCCCCAACTTCATGTAATGCCAAAGCAGACATGGATGGCAAACATTCTGTCTGCTCTGTGGCTCACTTTATCACTGCCTTAGTGATGTCTGAATGGAGATGTGAGGAATATTAAAGTAAAAGTAAATTTACATGAAGAGCTTGAGTGTAAGGTGCCTGGCAATGGAAAAACTCAAGGCACAGCACAGGTGCCTTTCAAGTGCACACCTGCTCATTTTCATATCTATTTTAACAATATGTTTGAAACCTCAGGATAAGACTAAGCATTGTGAGCTTTTAAGGTTTTTTTTCTTATCTGCCTTTTTCATGTTTTTTTCAAACCTTCTGATTACAATATTTTGATTCAGTGTAAAGAAATAAAACAAAAAAACAGACAAGTATATTGTATTGAGTTTTTCCACCTATACATGCATATCTCTGGAGTATCTATTATGTTGCTCTTCTTCTTTTCCTCAAAAAATAGCAGAGCTAACGGCCCAGAGTTCACTTTAATCAGATTTAACGTGTCCTGACATAACACAATACATCTCGCAGCATTTGCATGACAATGTCCCCTAATTGTGCTTCTGCTTAATTTGTTTTTAATAGCTAAAGCAGCAGTGCCTGATTACATTCACAATGGATTATTGTCAGTGAGCACACTCCTCTCTCTCTCTTATTCCAAAACTGTTTGGTTCTTGCTCACCTTCTCTGTTGTTTTCCCCTGGCAAACTGGAATCCGAACTCACATCAATGAAGAACTGTGGTGGATCCTTTGTTTTGCACCAGACAGAGTGAGACCAAAGCTTGATTATGTGAATGTGGTTGTGCACTGAAATCTGAAGTAAATAGGATGGCATAATGGTCACTTTTCTTCAGCTCTCTAAAGCTGCCTTCTGTCTGTTACTAAACAGTAAACAGATGCAACATTTTCTCTGCAATGAAGAACCTAACACAACCTTGTTTGTGGCAAGGCAAGTATATTTGTAGAGAACAATTTGTACACAAGGGTGAAGAGTGAAGATAAAATAGTGAAGAGTGCAGATAAAATACTTTCAGCTGTCATATGCACAGCCAAATAGAACTGTTTTCAGCCTGGATTTGAACACTGTCAGAGTTGAGGCCTGTCTCACATCTTCTGGAAGACTGCTCCAGATTTTAGGAGCATAAACCTGAAACGCAGCCTCAGCTTGTTTAGTCCTGACTCTGAGCACCAGTAGGAGACCCCTCCCTGAGGTTCTCAGAGTCCGATTTGGTTCATATGGCTCTAACATGTCAGAGATGTACTTTGGCGCTAGACCATGAAGAGACTTGTACATGAGCAGAACTGTTTTAAAGTCTATTCTCTGAGCGACAGGAAGCCAGTGCAGACACCTGAGCACTGGAATAATATGGTCGTATTTCCTGGTTCTAGTCAGGACTCGAGCAGCAGCGTTCTGGATGTACTGCAGCTGTCTTACGGCCCGTTTAGAGCCCAGTGAGCAGCCGTTACAGTAGTCTAACCTGCTGGAGACAAATGCATGGATTAGTCTTTCTAAGTCTGGTTTAGACACTATTCCTTTGATTCTGGCAATGTTTTTTAGATGGTAAAAAGCTGCTGATGTTATTGATTTAATGTGGCTGTTAAAGTTCAGGTCTGAGTACAATATTACCCCAAGATTTCTAACTTGATTATTAGGTTTTAGAGAGAGAGATTCTGAAGGTGACTGATAACACTTTCTCTTTGTGATTTCGGTTTTGTCTGAGTTTAGCTGAAGAAAATTGTTTTTCATCCACACACTGATCTGTTCGTTGCAGTTATACAGTATCTACAGGCCAATTTGTGGATAAAGGACTTATCTCAAATCCCACAGTGGGAGTCTTACAGCTAATTCAGTTGTGTATTTCTACAGGACACAGGCATCTCTATGCATACTACAAAGTATACAAGTGTATTTCTTACACACTCATTAGAAAATATAATAGCAACTTTCTGAAAGTCGAAGAAGAGGTCCTGATGTAGCCTTTTGTGTATGTCTTAAACGATATAAAGTAAAGAAACTTTTGGGGCTCTTCAAGGGATATTGTGGAGAAATGGCGGAAATGTGGAGGAGGCCAAGTGTTCTTGGATATAAACTGTTCATATTAAGGTTACAAAATCACATTGATTCTTATTTTCACATGATTACTCACAAAGATATTGCAAGGATTGATCTTAATATGTAAATTACCATGAGAAGATTTGTGTCACCCTGCCACATTCACAAAACAATTCTGAATTTAGTTCAAAATATCAATTTCAGTTCAATTCAATTCAGTTTATTTATAAAGAGACAAATCACAACAAATGTCTTCTCAAGGCACTTCAATATTACGGTCCAATTCAAGCCAATTAGGGTCCAATTCATTGTAATCATAATCCAATCAAATCCAATTAATTACATTCAAAATTATTATTATAAAACAATTCCAATCTCCCATCCTGAACATGTATGAGGCGACTGTGGAGAGAAACAACTCCCTTTTAACAGGAAGAAACCTCTGGAAGAACCAGACTCAGGAAGGGTGGCCATCCGCCTCGACCAGCTGGGGTTTGAGAAGACAGAAAAGAGGGAAAAGAGGGGGGAAAAACACCATAACACCATTCAAAGGATACCTGCTGGAACAGGGAAACACAAGTTAATAACCACAATAATGTCACATGTACATAAAATCATTTGAGAAAATAAATGGGGGAAAAAAGAGAGCAAAGTGAGGAAAGGTGTGACAGATGAGGCCCCCCACCAATCTAAGCCAGCTTAACTATGGGATGTTTCAGGATTACCTGAGCCATCCCTAACTATAAGCTTTATCAAAAAGGAAAGTTTTAAGCCTAATCTCGAAGGTAGAGAGGGTGCTCTGGTGGTAAAATATCTTACAATGAGATCTTTAAGATATGATGGAGCTCGGTCATTAAGAGATTTATATGTGAGGAGAAGAATCTTCTATTAAATTCTAATTTAAATTCTATTCCCTGAGCCAATGAAGAGAAGCTAAAACTGGAGAAACATGATCTCTCCTGTTAGTTCTCATCAGAACTCTGGCTGCAGCATTTTGGATCAGCTGGAGGCTTTTCAGAGAATATGTGGGACAAATTATATAATAAACTGAAATCATAATCAATAAACTCTGTGGGTATGTTTTCACATGGTCACAGTTGCATCTAAGAGTTGTGCCAGACAGCAAAAAGTTGATGAAGATTCTCAGTCATCCAGGTCATTGTAATCATAAGACTTTGAATAAGGGCCACTGGACTTCTTTTTGGATCTTGCAGACATTTCACCATCCGAAAGGCTTCTTCAGTTCTAAACTAGAGGGTGGGGAGCATTAGCTTATAAGCAGAGAGGGTTGTTACTGCACGTGTCACTGAACCCTCTGTCTTCAAGAGCCAAAAAGAAGTCCGTTTGCCCTTATTCAAGCTCTTATGAACACACAACAAAAAGTTTAAACAAAACAAAAAAAAGGAAAAAAATTAGGACAAAACTTAGTTTCACTGATAAAAATGACATTTTGTCTTCACTCTTCTAACAGCTGTAAAAACAAGGCTGCAAAAGTTCCATTCCAGAAGAATCTTCAGTCATGCAGTCATTCAGTGATTAAACAATAGTCTGCCATGTTAATTTCAGGTGAATGGTTGATTAATTTTTCTTACAGCTTAAAAACAGCAAGTGTTTGAAATGTTGAACTCACATGAAGAAGAGTATGAAAGCTGGGGCCTTTATGTGTCGCGCTGGCATGTTGTCTGAAAGGCTTCTGTGGGTGCTCCGTCAGCTTCTTCTCATATTCCAAAAACCTCCGAGTTGGGTTGATTGGTAACTCTAAACTGATTCTGAGTGTAAGAGTATGTTGTTATTATTGTCTTACTTTCTCTGTGTCGACCCTCTGATGAACTTGTGACTGAGGGTCCAGCCCCCCTCTGAACAGGGTGAAGTGGCACAGAAAACTGATTTATTAATTTGCTTATGTTCACTCAAACCAGCCTCAAGTAATTATTTCAGACAGCAGAGATATTGACTTTAAACCTTTCACAAGCATTATAGGTTTGAGGACATGTAAATACAATATTTCAATTATTTTAGGTGATTCTGATCATTTGGTTCAGCTCAGCACAAAGAGTGTCATCTTTCTGCATCCAAATACTGCTTCAAGCTTTTCTTCTTATTTTTTTTTTTTATTACTGAACCACAGTTTTTGCATATACATGTATATTAATATTCGGCGCTTGACCTCCGTCTGGGCAGCCACGGTATTTCAGTGCTCCCGACTTTTTTGTGTTTTTCTAGTGTAAACAGTACATCTTAGCCACCATGCGGCATATCTTCGACCGGAATACCCTCCTATCCATCAGGGAATCTATACTTTCTGAGTTTTCTCACTCTACTTTTTTGACTCCTTTGGAGGAAATAAAGGACTGCGTCCCCGCCGGGGGAAACCTGAAATGCAGACCAACAGTTAGGAGGACGAGAAGAGAACATCATACTCCGCTCCCTGCTATTTGCATGTCCAATGTACGCTCTCTGTGCAATAAAATGAACGAAATGAGCATTCTCTTACGGACTAATAAAGACTTCCAGAGGAACTCTGCTCTCTTCTTCTGTGAGACCTGGCTGCATGACACAGTTTCTGACACCGCTGTGGAGTTACCTGGATTCCCACTGATCAGAGCAGACCGCGACACGGAGGCCAGTGGGAAATCGAAGGGAGGAGGTTTGTGTTTTTACTTAAATAGTAACTGGTGCACGGATGCAGTGATATCACACCAAAACTGTTGTGGCATCCTGGAATCAGTTTTTATCGAGGGTAAACCTTACTACTCCCCCTTCATTCATGCGGGAGTTTACATCCCTTTGCAAGCACCCGCCTGCGAAGCACAACAACGGATTAGTGTTGGGAAGTTCGACTCTTTTGGCTGAATCGGATCATTTACTCTCGAACACTAAATTGAACGAATCTTTGAACGAATCATTTCGTTCCTTTTTCCAGCAGGTGGCGCTGTAGCCCTACTGTGGGCGTTGCACAAAACGGCCACGGTTCTAAACACTTAACACTGAAGGAAACATAGTTTGCTTCAGCTGAGCTGACAAAGTACAAAACACAAAATGCCACAAACAATTCAAACCATGTGAAAACCTGGGAAAGCAAATACACAATAAGGTGACTTGTGTCTGTATCCTCCCTGCCATTGTTGTTTAAAGCCCGACACTGACTCGGTTAACAAACGAGAACGATCGTTCAGCCCTGTCACGTGACAGCTGGTAGAGAACAAGTGAATGTAAAACTCACATTGATTTTGACAATTAGTAACACAATTAAGTGAGAAAAAAGTAACAATAAGTTCCCTAAAATGTTACATAGTGCATTTATTGTGTCTTATTATTATTATTATTATTATTATTATCATTATTATTATATTATTTTATGGTAGAGTATAACACAAAATCAATATGTTGATATAATTTTCAAAAGTAACTATTCACATTATTAAATTATCATTTATATATTTACACACTTCAGGCATTATATACACAACAACACTTTACATATCTACAAGAACCGAAGACCACTAATTAATTATGATTTCATGACAAATGAATGAACATCACAAATCAGACATCATTCATTTCCTCCTTCGTTTCTCAGTCTACAGTAGAGTCCTGTGCGGGACTGTTTTCTTCACCCCGCTCCCGCTGAATTTCTGACCATTACCGCCCGCAACGTGTGTTACACTCCCGCCCGCAGCCGCAAAACTTTGAGAATTTATGCCCGCACAATAATAGAAATGCATTGATTCTGTGTCTTCTCCCGTCCCGCAGGAGAAAACACGTCATTTTATAGGCTGTTAATAAAGAGATTCACGGACAATTGAGAAACTTCTCCAAATATCACACTTGCCTTGCTTTGTCTTTGTGCTGTAAAGACCTTCTTTGAGCTTCCTTTCCACATCATTTATTGACATCCTGTCGCTAGGCTATATCCCGATCTCACAGTGTTTATAGCCGCCCGCTCCCAATGCAGCCAGTAGTCCACAGCCCCGTAGCTGAGCTGCAGTCACATGACAAATGAACGAAACAACGATCCGTATGAATGATCCGGTTTGTGAACGAACTGTTGTGCCTACTGCTCTTCAGCCTGTCACGTGACAAATGAACGAAGACCCAAGCAGTTGAGTCGTGAACGAATCATTAAAAAGGCTAAAAGGGACTATAGTGCCAGCCATGTGTGTGATTCAGGCACCAACGACCCTCGAACCATCGCCAACTACAGAAGAAAAATCCCTGTCATCACCCCCTCCCCCGGACTGGCTGATAATTTCAGCACCTTTTACACCAGGTTTGAGAGACCACATGCCCTCTGTTGTCTCCACTCCCCTGCCCCCTCCCCCCTCTCACAAAGGCACTGTGAGCTCCCCCCACCACTCCTCACTGCCCCATAACTCCCTCGCTCACCCCTCCCCCCAGCCCTCACCCCCCCTTCTCCTTTCTCCTCACCCTTACCTTCACAAAGAGAGATGGTTTGAAGTAAATAAGTTATCACTAAATTTAAGACAAAATTTGTGGTATTTGGTAATGGTAATATAAAAAAATTAATTCAGCTACAAATAGATGGTGTCAACATAGAGTGCAAGAAATTAAATTTCTGAGAGTGACAATTGATGACAAAATTTCCTGGAAATCACACATGTATCACACACTTGTAGAATTCAAAACGGCAATAATAATGTACCATCACCAGACAAATTAAGGAGTACGCAGAAGTTTTTCTCTATGTATGAGCAATTTCCAAACATAACTCATAAATTAGATTATTTACACAAGGTACAGGGATTTAAAGGGATGTTAATTACGGGACGTATAATTTGCTGTAAAAGTTGTTGTGAAGTTTTTTTTTTGTTGTTTATTGGTTTGTTTTACATGTTTGTATATAATTAAGTATGTATGTTGTTAAATTATGTTTTTAATGTTTTTATTTTTCTTCCTGAGGGCATTGAGTGCTCATTATATGATAAAGCTGCATGTTAAGAGGGATAGAAAGGAAGATGGTACTTAGAGCAGGGTCAGAGTAATCTTGGCTGTAGCTAGAAAGGAAAAGTAGATAAGAATCCTAAACTATACCCAAGGAGCGATGACACAACAATTTGCATGTAGCAAACTCAAGTGTGGAATTTAATTCAAACTTAAGACTTTGGAAATCTCCCACTTTCCGGTGTGGATGTGTTCGTCTGTAAGGATCAGAGATCCTCAGATTTACAACAACTTTTGCCCATGAAAGCATTTTGGGGGAGTTTCTCAGCCCCTCTTTCCACAGACCTGTGCCATAAATTTAGGTGAATATATTAATAACTTAGTGCTAACTAAGCTGAGCAAACAATGGACCCTATCAGGAGAGTATTGGGGAAAACCAGAACAGGACACTTCTGACCATATCTGGGTCCATGTAAACAATGGTGACATTTGCCCTGACTCTGATCCAAGCCAGAGACAGTCAGCCTCATTGAACCTTTTAAATAATCTCACCCAGATTCACTTTCAGCTGAATCATGAAACTGTATTAAATGTGCTTTATATTTTTGTTCAAGTTCTTTCATGTTCTCAGTGATATCACAAGCTGCATTTTAATACCTTTTCCACGATCATACGTGGAAGGATACGGAAAAAGTAATTATTTTGGAAAATGACTAATCAGCTTATGGAGCCACATTGCCCCCTAGTGGTCCGTAGTACTGAATAGTTTAACCTAAAATGAAGTCAACAACTTGCATATGACATGCGACATTTATATGAAATAATGGAACTGTTAACCAGTATTTTCCTGTTGTTTCTCCTTGTATTCCATATTTAACCCTTTCGGCGGCAGAGGTTTTTTTCCAAAATCCTTGGTTTTGACAAATAAATTTCAAAAGGCTATATCTTAAAACTGATAGGAGATAGAGACTTTCTGTAAATTAGACAAATGTTAAGGATGACCCAAAGTTTATGTAGGATGCAAATTGACACAACGAATTTGCATATTATGACGTCATGGGGTGGCGGCCATCTTAGTTTATAGAATTTTTATGAAATTTTCATGTTTCAATGATGAAATGCAGCCTTTTTCCCCAAATATGCCCCTATGAATATCGGTGCTATATTCAATATTCTATATTCAATGTGCTAAACAATGCAAAATGTTCAGGGAAATAGCAAAGAGTAAACCAACATTGTAAATTATTTCTAGTAAATGGCCGAAAAAATGCACCTGAGCGATAACCTCACGTTTCCTTGCAGAGGTCAAAATAGGCCGATGCCTATCCATCCAGGTGACACGGTTTGTAGTTTTTATGGTGTGATACCTCTCAACCACACAAAGACCCACCCCACACTGCCTACACCTGTATTTTGTCTGACGGCGGCCTTTCGGCCGGGTTCGATCAGAACATACGACACAATCTGGGTGGTCATCAGCCTTATACAGAAAGTGACGTTCAGTGAGTCTCTGTGGCATTTTTCCCAATGACTTCTTCCTCCCTTTATGGCTCTCTTTCCTGGAGTAGCCTTCCAGTAAACCAGTTACCACGTCTTGCACAAAGACCTTCAGAGACTTGTGAGGAGCTGGAATACAGCTTCAGTAAATTATGTGAGCATTCACCATACTTATGCTAAGAATAGCATTGAAAATTCTGTTATACCATTTTCTTGATCTGTGGGGAAAGAGGTAGGTCTTCATTCTTTGATCGAATGGAAGCAGATAGAAGACCCAGCGCTTCTTTGCAGGTAAACTTTTGAGTGGACATTGTGCGATTATTGGAAAAAAATACTCGCTAATGCTGACTATATCGCTCTGCTGCTGTGGCTCAATGGTGTACTCGCTCGGTGAAGAACTCATACTGATTCAACTTGTTGTAGCTCAAAAAAAATTTGATTGAAAGAAGAGGTGAAGTGTGACATGTCTGCCAACCAGAAGTGGAGAGTAGGAACAAAATATGACGTTATTTTTGCCACAATGGGCCGTTTTAGTCAAGGCGCTATCTTGTCGACTTAAGTCGACCATGGCGCTTAGAGGGTTAACACAGGAAGATAAAATTGTTTGGTTCGTTATTCATACGTCATAACTTTACAGATATCCATCTGAATGTTGAGACTCATAATCATCACGTTACACTGTTTTTGATGTCTTTATATCCTAAGTTTATGCTATATCTTTACCCTTTATATCTTAACAAGTTATGGTGTTTTTAGAATCCTCTGAACAAATGTTTATGAAATGAAGAAACCAGGTTCCTTAGTTTAATCCACAATATTTAATCCACGGCCAGAATAGGTCATTTTACAAAACACGCCCGGGCAAACGTCACAAAAGTTTCAGGCATACCATTGACTGAAAGAGTAGCGTAAGCCTGCGTCATGCCCCGCCTCCACGAATCAAACTCCGGAAACCACAAGGAAAAGTTAGAGAAAACGAGAAGAAAGTGGGAGTAGAACTGAAGAAGATGACGAGCAGAGAGTTTTAAGATTGATGGAATGAGAGTCTGACGGAGAGTCTTTGAAAATGGCAGGAGAGGAAGATCAGATGGAAGAAAAAGGCCCGAACAAAGACAGAAAGAGAAGAATGTAGTAGAAAGATACGTTTGTGTTTTTGTTCTTCCGTCATCCTGTCTCCTTTCTATAGCACGTTTTAAAATGATAAATTAATCCTATCTGTTAGCCTGTAAATTCAAGTAGTATCAAACCTAGACTATTTGAATGACTCCGGTATCCATCCACCCCCTCCCCTTAGTTCTTTTCAATTCACTAAGTGTTTCTTATATAATCATCCATATTCAAAGCATTTCTACTGTTGTCGTAAGGTTCATGTCTTGGTCATGTAATTTTAATAAATGGTTCATATATATACATATATAAAATCAACCGGTTTTTGTGTATGTGTTCTTTACGTATGTGTGAGTCCAACAAAATGAGAATTTACGAGTAGCGATTATATGAGACTGGAATTTATTAATTATTGATTAATAATTGATTATTAATTTAAGATACCAGAATTGTAAGATTCTGTCTTTTTCCTTTGATTGAAGGTGGTGCCCTAAAACAAGGTAAAATAAGGCTTATTCATATATATATATATATATATATATTTGCTACATGCATTATAACTGAATTGTTTTTGCCTCAGTGGTCAGAGTAGCTCTGTACTTTGTACTGTGTTGTTCTCTCTTGCAAGATATTATTAAAAGCATCTTATCGCCTCAGAAAATAACTGACTCTGTACCTTACTAAAATTTCCACCACACAAGCATATTAATGGTGCAGCGCTTTTCATTTGTGAGTTCTACCTTGTGTCCTGTTCGCCTCCCGTTGTTCCTCTTTGGAAATTCACATTTACTAAACAGAGGTGCCTCATCTATGCATAATCACATACAGAAACTGAACATTCACAACCTACTACTGGGGCATGGTGCATCACCATTTGGTTTGAGAAGTGCTCTGCATGGGACTGCAAGACCCTGCAATATATGGGAATGTGGCTGAAAAGACCATCAGATGCTTTCCTGACAATTGCCCTGATATTGTAGTGTTTGTTTCCATTCTAATTCAGCTTTTATAGTGACTCCATCAATACAGTGCACCAAACATAAGAAGTTTTGAATAACATGCAGGCATTTAAAAAGGGGAACTCCTGTATTTTTAAACCTCAACCTTATTTCTGGCATGAAATACGTTCATCTACTCACCGAGAACCGTTTGGTGAAAGTCGGCGTCCTTCGGAAGATATTTCGATAACTCAAGATCCATATAACGGAGAGAACGGGCTTTAGACAATGCAACCTCTAAATAAGGCATTATCTGTCTTTATTTCACCAATACTTTATGACGAATAAATGAATGAACGCGTACTATTGCTCTGTTAGTTCATAGCTGCAATGTATTTGTTATTGGCAGCTATCGGGGGGCTTATAGAGGGCTTTCTACATACTCTGCAACACAGCTTGACAGTCGGCTAACTTCACACGTTTAAAAATACCGGAATACCCCATTAAAGCTGTTATAACTGCCATTTTTAGTCGAAGAAAAACATGAAAATTCTTTAGATTATCATCCCATTTCTAGTCAGCAAATGTTTTTCTTTAATGTGAAAATTATAGTTAATCAATATGTCAGGTTTTTTGTCTTCAGGAGCTCTCTAATCCCTTTCTTAGCTGCAGGAAGTGCAATTTTCAATATAAATTGATCAAATACTGGCCCAAAAAGAGGTCTTGATTTGGCTATAAAGGTGAAGGAAGCTTTAAAGACAGAAGAGAAGTAGCGATTGTTGGAGCTATCATCCCTCTACCTCCCTCCTGAGTCATTCCTCTCTAATCAGCTATGTAAAGTTACTGAGTAGAATGACATGATGCCAGGGGTGGCTTTCTGTTTGTGCAAATGAATGTGTAACTAAATCACTACTTCCCATTCTGTTCCAGCACTAAAGTTGCATTATTTTCTCAGCCATGGTTAATGTCTTTGACAGCGAGGCAAATCATTACAGCGTCTACCTGTTGCCTTCCAATTTCCACTCTTCTAACTCTCTGTATGGAAGAGGAGATGGGAGAAATAAAAGCTGATTATCTTCACTCCAGCAAATCCAAATTCACCCAGTAAATGTGAGCACACTCAGTCTGGCATGTTTACCTTCCGTCTTTATCACTGTGTGAAAATCCCTTCTTTTGATGACAAAGATTAAAATCTATCTATGTTGCCATGGGGCATAGCACCAAAATGCGAAGTGTGTGTTGAGAGTTAAAGATAAATTAATTGAATCCTTGCTGTGGTACATTACTCAGGGCTTTCAGTACATGAGCACAATTCTGTCTTCAAATTGAAGTGGTCAGAAGAAGATGGCATGACTTAATCACCAGAACAAGACTATGATCCTTTGATTGAGTGGATTGAAAGAAATGGTTGTTGAGTAATATGGCAACAAGAGGTATACATTCACTGCTCAGGAAATCTTAAAACTAGATTCTAGATCATATATATATATATATATATATTCTGTCAAGGTATGTAAGGAGAGTTGTCAGAAGTGTTTGTGGTCAATGTGGTTATTTTACTGAGGGCCTTGATCAAAGGAGAATTGGTCAGCTTAGGACTTCTTATCAGGCTCTTAAAGCTCTCTCAGTCTGCAATTGTGTTCTTCTTTCCTGCATCTTTGACACATGACTCTGCCACAGTTAGATGGACTAATATAGGCTTTGGTAGGTGTAAACCCTTGATATGCGCAAACAAATCAATAATGCATTGCAAAAACCTTGTCCAGGACAACTGGAACATGGTCACTTCACAGCCAAGCGGGAGAAAAAAGACTATTTATAAGAACAGTGATTAGAACAATAGAAAATACTTTAATCATCCCCTGGGGGGAAATTCAAATAGTCATGTAGCTCAATTAAAATATTTACAATGATTATATATTAGAACAAAACTAATAATAAATAAATGCATTCAATTTGAGAAAGAACATGTTAGCAGTCGCTGTTAAAAAGTTTTGGCTGTGGGGACAAAGGACCTCCTGAACCTCTCAGTCCTGCAGCGCAGAGATGAGTGCTGCTCCCCCACAGCACAGCTCCCTGCCTACAACAGAACTGGCCATTTTCACCAGTTTGTCCAGGTGTATACAGTTTGCAGTCTGTACTGCAACTCCCCCAGCAGACAACAGCATAGAACAATACACTCTCAATGACATAAAACATACTATGCATGAAACTTGTGCTAAAAAAAGGGACCGGACTCAGTGAATAATTACCTAAATTCAACAATCAACCTTCTTATACTGGCTCAGTATCTAATGAAGAACCTCCTGATCCCTATAATTCCTATATAGACCAGTGAGCAGTGTTGACAAATTGTCATTGGGGTCATTGGGTCAGAGCCTCCTTTCATCAGTGTTTCGTATAGTTGGGCCCACAAAACCTCCGGGAGGCTAGCCAATGATCACTGGCGTCCCAGAGTCCCTCCCCTAATGCCAGCCATCACTGCTCCTCACACCACAGCAACATTTTCTTCAACAAGCAACATTATTATAAGCTACCCAAGCCTCTCACCAATTGCACACCAGTCATAGCGGGGTGGGGATACAAACTGTGAGTGAGGATAGCTGTATAAGGTGATATCATGTATAACCGGCTTGCTCATTTCTGTGCTTGAACAGCAGCTTTATAAGGAGATATCTCTGAGAAAAACATGTGGTGAAACTAGGACCGCACACACAACGGTCTTCTGAAAGTAACGCCTTATACAGGCACACACACGCACACACATAGAGGAAGAGACAAGATATTGACGCACACACATCTCATAAGGAGGAGACTGAATACAAGTGTATATAACATCACACTCCTAGACAAAGACAGAGCTTTTCCGTACTTTGTGCTGTTCGCATGTGGTGTACTGAACTGCTCTCCGCACTTTGCAAACTGCGCAAATAAAACTGTGTTGATTTTTATATCGTCGCATCTGTCTTCCTCCTTCACTGCATCAACGGACTCGGAAAGAGGCACAGGTTTACCTCAACAAAACCCTGGTTCGAGTAGGGGGTAATGGAAGTAAAGAGGGTGCCAGAGGTGGAGGCAGGACAAGACACACTCGCAGATTCAGCAGACAAACTCACCTAAATAGTCCTACAGTCACTAAGAAGTCAGCAAATACAAGGCCATAAAGGCCAACTCACCTGAAATGGCCACCTTGTTTCAAAAGGCTCACATGGGCCACACCCTCCACTAAAATACATCCTGGATTTCTTCCTTGCTTCTTCCAAGAGTCTGTTTACCCTAAGTGCTCCCCCTGCTGGGCACCCAGGTGCTATTGCTTCTTCTAATCCAATTCCACTGACTGGACTTTACTGCCTCATCTGACACTTCCTTCACTATTTTCCCACTATTCCCTCAACAATGACACAGCAGACTGCAACAAATTCTCTATATCCTACTTCCACTGAACATATCCTAACTTTCCATCCTTGCTGCTATACTTCTGCCCCTAACTCCACATACCTAACCTTTTTCCTTTCATATGCTTCTACTACTAAGTCCTCCCAAGGAACAGTCAGCTATATGAAATAGATTCTCTTTCTACTCCTAGACAACAACACTATATCAGGCCTTAGATTTGTAGACACTATTTCCTGGGGAACAACAAGCTACTGATAAAACATGCACAGCATGGATCTAAGATGTCTCTTCCTGAGACAGCTCTCTTCTTTCCTGTACACCATATATATGTTGGCAGACCACTCCAGTTTATTATCCAGTACCACCCCCAGGTATTTGCAGGACTGCACAGTCTCCATCTCCTCTTCCTCAATGCAGACTGACTGGCCTGGAGTTTTAGATCTCCTGAAGTACACCCCCAGCTCTTTGGTCTTGGTGATGTTCATGAGAAGACCGTTATTTTTGACCCATTCAGTTAAGGCCTCCACAAGGTCCCTGTACTCCCCCTCCTGTCCATTCCGCACACATGCCACAACAGCTGTATCATCAGAATACTTCTGTATGTGCCTGGACTCTGAGTTGTACCTGAAGTTCGATGTGTACAGGGTAAAAAGAAAAGGAGCCAAAACAGTACCCTGCAGAGCCCCAATACTGCATTCCAGTGTTCCAGAACCACATCTCCCCATCCTGACATACTGTGATCTGGCAGTCAAATAGTCTATAATCCACGATGTCAGGGAGGGGGCCACACCCATACCTAGAACCTTGTCTCTCAGTATGGGAGGCTGTATGGTGTTGAAGTCACTGGAGAAGTCAAAGAACATGATTCTCACATAAGAACCAGGTACATCCTGATAAGCATATGCCCGATGCAGCATGTACAGGATCACGTCTTCCACTTCTATGTGTTTCTGGTAGGCAAACCGTAGGGGGTCAAGATCCTCAGTAACCTGCAAAATTATAAGACAAACAAGGAGTCCCTCCAAGGTCTTCATGATATGAGATGTCAAAGCCACCTGTCTTTAGTCATTCAGTTGCCCTAATTTGGGCACCGGTATGAGACAAGAAGTTTTCCACAGCACTGGGACTTTTTCTATCTGAAGGCTCATACTGAAGAGCCTATGAAGAGGGACTGCTAGTTGACCAGCACAGTCCCTCAGAAGCCTTGGACAGACTCCAACTGGGCCTGCAGCCCTCCCTGACCAAAGTCTCCAGAGCTTAGCTCCAACCTCCACTATAATTAGACAAAGAGGTTGTAGCGGAGGGATGACAACAGGAGTGATGTCAATTTTCGAGATGGGGGTAGGGGTGCAGCTGGACAGAGGAAGGTAAGTGGTGGGAGTTGCTGCAGAGGTGGAGGAGCAGCTGAAGTGTGGAGGCCAGGTGGTGGAAGCTGCCGCAGAGGTGGAGGTGTGGCTGGGTTCAGGAGGCCTGGCGGTGGAAACTGCTGCAGAGGTGGAGGTGCAGTTAGGCGGAGGAGGAGGCTTGGCAATGCGAGTTGCCATTGAGGTGGAAGTACAGCTGGGCAGTGGAAGCAGTATAGAGGAAGCAGCTGTGGGGGTGGTGGGAGCAGAAACAGAGGTGGAAAAAGCCACACTATAAAACCTGTTAAAATATTGGTTAAACATATTGGCTCTGAGAGTTTTTCATTCTGTGTCCAGTAATGGTCATCATGCCCCTCCACACCTCCTTGGTGTTCTCCAGCTGTCTCTCTACCTTTTTCTTGTACTCCACCTTAGCTCGACGTAGTGTCTTTTTAAGCTCCCATTGTACATTCCTACGCTTTTCTCCATCCCTATTCTGGAATGCCATCTTTTTCTGGTTCAGGAGGTCTTTGATGTCACTGGTGATCCATGGTTTATTATTAGGATAGCACCTTATAGTCCACACTGGAATCACAGTGTCCTTATAGAAGTTAATGTAGTCAGTGGTGGTTCTGACCCTCCTGTCCATGTCAATGTCTTTTTCTACTTCCTCCAGCAGTACAGCTCAGTCTGTGACATCAAAGCAGTCTCTAAATGCATCACGCGGAGGCTGACTGGATAAACTAGAATGCAGCCTCCTGTAGCCCTGATGGAAGCAATTATCTACACTATATATAGTGTGTGCAGATAACACTCACTCAATTCAACAAGCAAACCTCTTCTCACCACCCAGCAAGAAGGGTCATCTAGCAAGACACCTCACTCATATTACTCTAAGAACTGAGGTTATGTTAGATAACCAAACATTCTTCTTCATATTATTCACTCAGTGTCTCGCTATGGGATATGGTAGCTCCCATATTGCCAGACAGCTTATCGAACGAGTACGGGCCAGTGGGGAGGGTCCATGGGTTCCAGTTATGACTCCAGGACCGCGCTAGCCACGCTGACTAGAACAGTTATGACACTGTCTGAAGGGACTGATGTTTGAAACCTACTCCCAGCAATGGCTCAAATGGGGGGCCTGTAAGCCCCTTTCGAACCACCATTAAATCCCACGGAGGCATCAGTGGTCTGAAGACGCCTGTGCGTCCCTCATAAATATTGGCCTGCTGTTTTGTCCCCAAATCCTACATGGCAAACCGCTATAGCTGCCAGATAAACCTTAACCGTGGAAAAGGCTTTTTCTTTGTCAGTCAGGTCTTGTAAAAACGACGACGGCACAGATCACTTAAAGGGGATGTGGCTCCATTCAAGGCCCCACCGCTCAAACTCTCCCCACTTAGAGTCATACAGAGATCTAGTGGAGGCAGCATTGGCGTTTTGGATAGTGTTAATCACCCTGAGGGAGCCCAGCTGTGGTCAAATTGAGCTACTCACGGGCCAGCCCGCAGTCGCAGTTGGAACACTGTCCCCGCTCCCTTAGAGAGCAAGTCTCTGCGCACCGGTAGCTGCCAAGGCTGGGCGCACAGCATCCGATATATCTCCACCAGCCCTATATATATATATATATATATATATATAAAAAACAGGCTGACCACATGGACATCGGTCAGTATCAAGCAAACATTCTGTCGGAGGTAACGCCAGTGTCAAGAAAAGGATAACAAAACAAAACAACATGGTTCAGATAAACACGATAAATGCTTCGTAAACTATAACTAGAACCTGGTCGTAGGTACCTTTCCCAGTTTTTATGGAGCACCTGTAATGTACGGTTTTGGAATAGGATCTATATCTTCAAAATTATTTTGTTTCGTTGCTACTTTAGTTAAAAAAGGTTTTGCTATAGCCAAGCCACATCTGAAAAGAGCAGCTACGAACATTGCCTCAGATGTCATAGGAAAAGCCGTGAGAAGAATCCTCGCCTGTTGTGTGCTATAAAAGTATATCCTCTGTAGCACGGGCTCCTGAAATGGAGGATAAATTGTTGGACACAATCCAGACCATATGCAAACCTCCACACCTCTCAGCGTTTTTGCACAGACCAGAAAGGGAACGTGTACATCATTCTGATTGACTAAGGATTCAGAATCATAGAAGATCAGTTTTTCATCGAGTTGATCATCAGCGACGAGAGGTTGAATATAGCACTGGTGGTACGAGAGTTGCACCAGAACCGGGAGGTAATTTCTCACCACAGATTATGCATTTTAATCCTTCTCACACGTGGAGTTTTTTCTGTAGTCAACGCAACATGATAAAATCTCTTACACTTTAGACACCTTTTAATCAGATCACAATGATTTGGGGGGGGGGGGACTGACACATTTAGTATACTTCAGAATTACCTTCAGGTCACGGGACATTTTCTGTGACAAAACATGGCTTGTTTGCATGAACATGAGGGCTCATGACTTCTCATGTTGGATGGTAGCAGTTCTGTTTCTTTTTTGCTGTGAGTCTGCTAGAATTCTGTGACGTATATGATCTACCGACAATGCAGCCTCTGTGCTGAAAGGAAAATAAATACTAACATACTAAGTACTTTAAATATTCAGGTACGAGGTTGTGAACATTAGAAAGTAAACGTAAAGAAAAGAAAGCACACCTCTGATTAATCCTTCAATGAGTGAAGCTCTTGAGTGTACTCTGCTGCTCTGCTGATTTGATACCACAGTCCTCAAACCTCACAAGAGCTACAACCTCAAATTCTGTGAACTAGAATGAAACATAGTTTAAAAACAGAAAAAAAGAACATGCTTAAGTGTACTCTATGGGAAATATGCATATAGGTTACAGGATAATGAACTCCGGATAATTGAAAGCAGCACTCAATATTGGACGGTTCTGTATTATTATATCACCAGACTTATTTCACTGTCACACAGCACACACATAGTTCATCTAAATGGGTGCCATTTAGAAGGCTGCTTTACCCCTAACCCACACCCCTCATACTCTCTCTCTACCTTTTCCTGGCTTGGGTAGTGACGTTGTACGGCACTTACATAGTGACGCACACGTAGGAAATCCGGCTCCACATTCAAATGCGAATGTAAACTCATCCAGTTACAGAAAGAAGACGCAGGAATAATTAATAAAGAACGATACCTTTTAACTTACCCCGAACATCTGACTGTTTATCAAAGGGTTTGGGGATGTCCATAGTTATTTCAGCTCCTTCTTTGCTCATGACATGAGCCAAGTATTCCACAGGGCTGTAATGCTGTGATTTCCCCGTCAATAGATCTATGGTAAGCGGTGAGTCGACCATCTGTATTTGCAGGGTGAGGATAATGCTGGGCGGTGTATGTAGCTGGCTTGATTCTAACTCCTTCCCCCTGGTAATGGAACCCTCAAATGGGATGGAGTGTGCTGAAAGAGTCGGCTCTCAACGAAGGCGGTCGCATTTCTCCTCTCTCCTGTATCTGCCCTCTCCCTTATCTTTCCTGCTTCTCTCTTGTCTTGTCCTGTCCTGTCTCAAACTTTGGTGCCTCTCTTTGCATTGCTCTCAAAACTAATATCATGGAATTGGTCAACTGGTCTCTCAATGCAATTGACCATTTTCTCGACAAGAAGCTCAGGTTCGGGGGAACCTGCCTGCCCTGATGGAACGTTCGGTGCTGGTTACATGCGGGACTCCTGGGAGAAGTGGAGGGTCGTGTGCCTGGCGATTCTTTCCGTTGAGGACATAGAGGATCTTTACATATTCGGAACCATGATAACAAGCTATCTGCTGATTGGATTAGGCATTGCCCTGGTGTATCAAAAAATTCAGAAGTCGGAGACAGCAGTCAAAGGCTCCAAGCTGCCTGACATGTTTGAAGCAGTGGGCAGAGCTGTTGGCGCTCAGACTGTGGTCATTAACCGCAATATGGAAAACATCTTGGAGAAGCTGGTGGCTTTGCAAAGGCGTATGGATCGTTTTTGTGACTAGAATGGACAAACAGAGTGACTCGTGTCCATTGAAATACGACTACTTACCCTAACCCAACAATCATAATCTAACTTGCATTTGCTCTCTTGGCAACGGCCTTGGCCAAGGCTGAAACAACTCACCGTGAGATCGCTGCTGCGAGGCGCTTGTGAACTGAAACATTCGTTGAGTGCCAGACATAGCAACTCTCTGGGCTACCCTCATCCCACGCTTTCGAGTTGTCTTGCGTTTTTATGTGTGAAGCGAGCAAATGTTTGTTTATGTTTTGAGTTCTATGTTGGATGGTGAGCTAATGTTTACTGTTCTGATGTTGCTGAGGTTTTTTTTCCCGGCCACGCATTTTACTCTCCATGGAGTATAGTCTGGTGGCTGTGTTTTTTCTCCCTCTCCACTCCTCTTATCCCCCGCTCCCCACTCCCCTCCCCGTTGCAACTCTTTAAAAAGGGCGCATGTGCGTGAAGCCACTGCCTATTGCAAAAATAATTTCATCTCAGGGATTAATAAAGCATTCTTGAATCTTGAATCTTGAAACGGACTGTTTTGACCAGAGGTTATGCATCTCCGGACACAGGTTTTTTTTTCAATGAAAGACGGTTATCATTCAACACGATTGAAGGAAGATCTCCTTCAAATACTGCCGGATTCCTCCTGGAAACCCCTTGCTTCGAAAAATCTGTAAGTAGTTGTTGTTGTTATTTTATTGAAATATTTCACTTGTCAAAGGTTATTGATATTTACATAAACAGTACCATGGTCCTCCAGGTCCTCTGCATCGGGTCCTGAAGAATAACAGTTAGAAATTTGTCCTGATGGAAAAAGAGTAAAAGTAGAGGAACTCAGGCCCCTAAATGTTGAGATACCCCTACCCGAGGTAGAACAAAACACAACAATGTTTTTTTTCATATATTTATTATGTCTAGTTTTTGAAATGGATGGTTGTATAAAAATATTTTACTGCAAAATTTAGGCTTCTTGAAAAGGGACAGTATTTGCCTTATCACATCTCTGGAAATAATCATCAGAAAGTCACCGAATTTGGACTGAATGTTCACAGACAGTTATTGAATCAAATAAAGCAAATATTTGATGAATACCTTTGACCATATTTGAGATTTATACACTTAAACACACATGAATTATAGGCAGCAATTGAATCGTAAATTAAAAACCCAGAAGGTTTGTATATATTTGTATATCATTATTAAAGTCATCAAAAAATGTAATTTATATGTACCAAAGACTGTTATCTTATCAAAAATATAGGTTATCTGACTATACACTTCATCCACTGTTGTCACCAGCCCCTAATGAGTAACTAGTGCAGCCAGCACTTCAACCAGACAAATATAATGGGGCGGGATTGGTGTAAATGTGTGAAGAGAAGGACATAAACCAATGATTAAGCTTAAAAACTATATTAATTTAATGCAAACAGTTTGAATAGTTTAACCCTTGTTACAGCCCAGCTCTAAGGCTGCAACAATTATGGGAGTACTGGTAGGAGGGGAGCTTGTTAAACAAGCCCCAGGTGTGGCTCAATCAGCCTGATGAGCCCTCCGTCTTACTCCCTGCAAAAGGGAAGAAACCGCAAAAAAGACAGGGACAACTAGTGAAGCGGAGGGGTCGTCACACACTCTTTATCATGTTTTTCATTAGTTCTGTCAGGGCAAGTCACAGGCACAGGCACAGAACTTGATGCAAGTCAAGCCAGCTGCGAAACAGGGACGTTTCTTCTGTTGATTGCATTATTTGTGGTTGCAGTAGAGATGTGTTAAATCTCGCACTTCCTCTGGTACTGCTGCTTTTTCATACACCACTGGTTCTCCTGATTCCTTCAGTGAGCCACCAGCCTTTCCCCACAGGACTCCAAAGCACTGATTTTTATTTTTTTGTGATGTTGCACCAAATAGCAGTTTGATACATGGCTCTTAGTACATGCTGCCTAAATTAATCTTCAGTTGGGGGCCAGTTGAAAGGCAGGCAAGTCTGAGGTGGATGCCAGTGCATACCTCAACTCATCCAGAGTGGTACACTGATCCCCATGCTTGTTCTTATTGTGGCCATACAAAATGAGTGCATAACGTCTGGATACAGGCAGTGACTCCTCAAGATTTGATGTCAAACCAAAGTGACATAGGCCTTTCAGCTTCTCGAAATGATTCTGAAGTTTTGTGAAAGCGGTTGTTTTTCCTATTTTGAAAAACTGCTTGTCGTATCACAGCCCGTGAGTGCATGGAAAGCTGGAAGACACTGGCATAAGGCTTTCCCCAGCTTTTCGCAGATTGAATTGATTAGCAAAAATCTCTCTTTGCCTGTATGGCCTTTGTGCATTAGGACTAAAGCTGAGCCAAACATGCTGCAACTTTCATAATATAGGAGCAACACAAGGACATTAGTGTCACCACACTTGATGATGACTCTTGTGCATGTCATTGCAAGGTAGATGGCAAGTGGCACTATCCTGGTGTCAGCCTCTTCTTGATCACTCATCAAATTGGATAGGCTCTCCACACATTCCTTTTTGATGGTTTTAGTGTCTTCTGCATCTTCAAAACCCCAGCCAAGATGATTGTCTGTTCCACAGTGAGTCTACTTGGACCTGAGCTGGTTATATAATTGTAAACAAAAGCAGAAAGTGTAGTCTTGTTGCCACTGCTTCTCAAGTACCTCCTGTAATTTGACACTTTTGTGTGCCCTGAGATCACATGCGTCTTTGTCTCTCTTGTTGCTTGATGGAGTTTGGGTGATCATATCGGTCAAAAACAATGGCAACACAACTGATTTTCTTCTCTCCCAATAGCAGTGAAAAGATTATTTTGAGAACCCGTTCCGTTAGGTCATTGAAAGTGTGAAACCCTGATTCATTCAGACTTTGAAGTAATGCCATACGATCTATGATGTATCCAGATGGTCCTGTTACATCAGGTAAATGGTACTCGGTACAATTGACTATCTTCTTGGCTAGGTCGGCTTTGGAAATTTTTTTCATCCTGCCATCATCATAAAACAATGCAGGTGGTACCTTAGCTAACTCGTGAGACAACACCTTCTCCATGGAAACATCTCTTTGGCCTGAAACTGCTAAAAGTCACCTTAAAAGAACCTCTGAGTCCATCTGATGCTGCCCAGACTTGTTTTTTGATACAGGTGCTTTCATGTCTGATAAAGTGACTGAGCATTTTCTTTTCACTGGTTCCCAGAAGGTCTTTGTTCTTGTGTCCCTAGCAAGGCACTGCTCTATTAACAGTTGGTGTTGGTGTTGAGCATCTTCAAGCAAACAGGACAAGCCATCTTTGCCACCTTTGCCACCTTTTCAGAAGCAACTTGACCAGTAACAATGTTTAGCTATTTAGGAACACTATCCATATCAAAGGGGTTTTGGTTTTCCTCCACAATTTCCAATTTTTTGTATGTCTGCCTCATCTCGGCTGGTTCTGGGGGATCCATGCTCTTGGTGGGGTTGTGGGCCTTGGACATTTTTGCCACAAAGCTCTTTCATGGCATCCATTCTGTTGTGACATGTCGTGTCATCAACCATCTTCTGAGGAGCCCCTTTCTTAAGTGTGAGACCAACAACTCCACCTTCACTCTTGCCCTCATGGTTAATCATTTGCTCCAGTGCCTGGTCGGTTGCCACACAATTGAAGCTCCGCTCGTCAGACCACCGTGCAACGAAGCCACCTTCTTGCAGGAACTTGTATGACTCTCGTTACTGTTCCTGAAATGTTTTAATTTCATCTACATAAATTGGCAAATACTTGGAATAGTTGTTTCTTCCAGCAGCCCTGAACCATGGGAAAACTTTCACCATACAGTTTAGGTGAAGCTGAAAGTCTGCATCTCTCTTTGCTCGCAGCATTCTCAGCAAGAGGTCCACTCCTTGCATGAATGTGAACCAGTAAGCAAAGGTGACTGCTTACTTTCTGCTGTTGAAAAAGTGTGAACTAATTTTATAACTTGATCAATGTGTTCGTCTTTTATTTGTTGTTTTGTTGATACCCTGTCTTTGGCATTGAATGAAGGTTGAAGATCGTTCAGCTGTTCCAAATTTGAAGTTAATAGTTCCTGTCCTCCTGTTCCTGTACATGACATTCCTTTCCAAAAGAGTTGAAAGAGATCTTCTAGGACAATCTTCAAGCTTCTCCCCCCTTTCTCTTGGACCATTTGTCGAGCAGTGTTTTCACCATATACATCTGACTCGATCAAAATGGAAAGCAGTCCACCATCTCCATAAAGCTTACCAATGCTTGTAAGATAAGCCATGATGATGTGCATGCCTCCTAATCCCATTGTTACCTTGGTGGTTTGTTCCACAGAATCTCTTTGGCTTTGCAAGATCGGCAGTCACAAGAATGTGCATTTGCCCCAGTTGTGCAGAGAGCTGTGTAAGGTGAATCAGTGCTGTGTAGATTGTGGAATAATCAGTGAGTGAAGCTCTTATGAAAGGCATGTAGCGCACAGCAACAACTGGAGGTGACTTATCTGTGATGAATGAATTGAACGCAGATCAGAATGGGACATGCTGTTCGTTCCCCTTAATGATCCGGGCCAGCTTCCATAGAGTGTCTCTCTTTCCAGCTGGTGTGGAGATGTCACTCTTGGCATTCAGAAGATGTTGTGGCTCATGTATGGCTGGAGGCTCTGGTCTGACAGGTGACAGGACGTATCTAGAAAATAAATAAACATAACATCTGCTCTGAAAACAAACTATGATAATACATTTAATTTGACTAGATATTGGCAGTGCAAAAAAGGTAAACATGTTAAGCCTACCTGTGAAGCTGTCTTCAATCTACATCATAGTTGTTCAAAGCAGAAAGGGACTTCTTTGGAATCCTTCAAAGAGGATGGACTTCTGTTGTGGTCTGTATAACCATGGCCATTGCATGAAGGGTCTGCTTTCCATCCAGAGTCTCCAGACTCTACAGACATCAGCAGAGACAGATGTGAGAAACTGCCTGACTTCAATGTATGAAATACAGTGACCCATATCATTTAACTTATTAATTAGTGATTTGCTTCCAAATTCATGATGTATCATAACGGCAAGCCCTAATGTTATAGGGGTGTGCATCTGGCGGCATTGCGCAATAGTATTGTGGCAGATGGCAATTACGCAGAGATTTTCCTTTGAAGGCTTTTCACATGTTTTGGGAGTTGTATATGTAGTTTTATCCACACACCAGGTTACAAAGTCATAGAGAATGTTGGGTACATAATCTTGACATGAACAAAAAGACAAATGTTCATTGCTCTCATAAAAGCCAGAGTCTTGCTTTACCTCTGCCATAGTTTTCCTCAATACACCTACTGCCATGTGTAGTATGTGATTTTCAGACATTGTTGGATGCCATTCCAAATTTGCTGTATTGCACTCCTTTGTGTCCTTTTCTTCAAGTAGAGCAGCCTTCCTTATAGCAAGACCAATGGGTAGATTGCTTGAGCAAACCAAATGGGATTTTCTTGGCTGTTCAACAAACACAAGTTTGTCTGCTTAGTGGTTCAGCAGCTTCTCCTTTAATTTCCATGAAGCATATTTAGTTAGATCAGTTGAGAGCATTTTGAGTTTGTTGTCAAATTTTTCTGTAAGGGAACTCAGCCATGTTACAGCCATGTCCTGTGATAACAATGTCTGATCAATTTCTTCAGTGAGTGCATGGAAGGGCTTCTCATGAGTGGACACCTTTTCCTCATTTAGATATTTTCATTTAGCTGCAGCCACATTTCTATCAGAGATGTAATGTCCCAGACAGCTTCGATGAGCAAAGAGATCTTGATGCTAGCATTCGAAGCTTAACTTGTTCATTTGCTCTCTCTTCTGCTGCATGCAGCACTTTGTCTCTGGTGTTCTTACCAGTGCCGTAGGTGACTGATGTAAGGCTCTCTGGTCTTACACGGTCTTTCCCACAAATGAAGCAATCTCTTCGGACATTGAATGAAATGGTGTCCTCCCTACTTAATCTTCCAGATAAAGTGTCTGGCGTAGATGAAGCTTCACTCCGATTTCTAGTTGCATTCAGCATTGTGATGTTTGTTTGTCTTTGTAGTGTAAGAGGCTCTACATAATTTATGATAAGATACCTGGATTTCGAAACCCAGTATATCTTCTTTGTGCGGAGAAACACATTTATGGACCTCATCATCTCTAAACTTGGCACAGTCTATTACTTTTTTTAGTCCCTCATACGTTGGGTTCTTCACATAAGGTGCATGTTCTTCATTTAGTGGTTTGGAACAGATGATACAGTTTTTCCTGTCAAGTAAGTGGGACTCATCAGCTGGTGGTTCCATCTTGTTGCACCAGATTGAACTTCATAGTCTACAGATGAAAATGAGGCATTGCATACTACTACATCGCATATTATCCTTCAGTCTTTTAGTGTACAGTAACATTAATTCCTGGCACGACTCTATTGTTTAAATATAAGTGAAATGTAAAACCTAGAAATCATTCCTAAACATCATGCTTCCTCCTTGCTTCAGCATTAGGCAAGGCTACCAGCTGCTTACTTTCACAGCGGGGTAAGCTGTGGTGTGGCTTGGCAAAAGATGTTAGGACACGGATGCAGATATTGGTAAAGAAAACTTGATTTATTTAAACAAAAAGCAAAAAGCATGGCTGAGCCGGAATACCAAAATACTTAACAAAAAAAACAAGACCTGACATGAACTATGATAATAAAATTAACAATTACTTGATGTGACCAACCTGACAACATGAATGGTGGTGAACTGTGAACTAAAACAGGTGACAAGGATGAACCTAATGATGTGCAGGCGTGACTGGGGAAAACATGGCAAGAACTAAATACTAAACAGAAACCTGAAAAACCTAAAGTCATAACAGAAATCAAACACAAAAAACCCACAGACGTCACACTTACAGCCATGCAGGTTAGCACTTATGCTGTAATGCTGAGTACTAACACTAACAAAGATGTTACTGTGTGATCAAAGATACAGCTATTAAATTCCTGATGGTTCCCTGATAAGTAATATAAACTCTAGAACATCATTAGAGACATTTGTAATGCACACAGTCTACAACTACTATGGTTTACTATACTGTTAGCTGGGAACCAACAAGCTCGCTAATTAGTTAGCTAGCTAGTTGGCCCTAAACAAGTTGTCTCCTGCACTACTGTTAGTAGCTAATCCATGGGAACATTGTCCTTTTTCTGTGGTTTTCAATACTTAAAAACAGATCTTACCTTTTTTTATCTTCTCTCTCTCTCTCTTTATTTTTGAGTATGTCAGCAACATTAACAGTCTCAGCAGTTATACCCCTCTGAAAATATAAAGAACACTGCAGAGATAGGGTCAGTGCTGATACTTACAACTAAAAGTCTGGTGTGTGCTCATTAAATCACTCCCCAACAATGGAAATTATAGCCCTTATGTTAATTGTATCCTACTCAGTATGAAGAATCTCACTTTATTATGGAGAAACTATGTCAATTGTAGGCCAAATGTCATCTTTATATCACTGATTTTAATGGGAAATGAATTAATAAAATAATTGATTAAATCATTATTCATGACTGATTATGTTTATTCTTTGATTTTGCCACGTCAGTCAGTCTTTTCAAGTAGTTATGTTAAAATATTGTGTCAAGCAGCATGTTGGCTCATAGTGTCATCATATCATGTTATTGAAATTAACACAAAATATAATGGAATAATGTATTTATAAATGACAAATAAATCTTTATTATTATATTTATAATGTCTAGTTGTGTTATAACTTGATTTTTTTTTTAGCTTAATCATTGGTTTATGTCCTTCTCTTCACACATTTACACCAATCAGGCCCCATTATATTTGGCTGGTTGAAGTGCTGGCTGCACTAGTTACCTGTTAAGGGCCGATGACAACAGTGTGTAGTTAAATAACTTATATTTTTGATAAGAGGAACATAACATATCTTTGGTACATATAAAATAAATTTTTTTGGTGATTGGTGCTCTGACTAAAATAATCACAGACAAATATATACATACCTTCTGGATTTTTAATTTCCGATTCAATTTCCGCCTATAATTCATGTGTGTTTAAGTGTATAAATCTCAAAGATGGGCAAAGGTATTGATGAAATATTTGCTTTATTTGATTCAATAACTGTCTGTGAACATTAAGTCGAAAGACTTTCTGATGATTATTTCCAGAGATACATGCGATAAGGCAAACACTGTCCCTTTTCGAGAAGCCTAAATTTCACTATTTTCGGTTTTGGGGAGCATCTAAGCCAGTGGTTCTTAACCTTGCTGGAGGTACTGAACCCCACCAGTTTCATATGCGCATTCACAGAACCCTTCTTAATTGGAAAAATGAAATATGATTTTTTTTCAAATTCACCTTGCAGCTTCACCTTGGAAAGTGCCACTCTCATGTAATTTTTGCAGCAAAGTCTGTTCCGATTCTTCGTTTTTAAGTCCAGCATCCTCGAAAAGGATTGCTCGCAAAGATATGTTGTAACAAACGGTATGAAAATCTCCAGAGCTTCCTTCGCAATAACAGAGTACGTTACCATTTGTTGACACCAAAACGTTGAAAGCGTTGTTGTTCTGAAGAGTTGCTGTTGAACCTGGCTCTGCTGAAATTCAATGATTTCATTGAGGTATTCATCATTGACATCTGTTGTCTCAACACTAAACGTGAACGGCTGTCTCACCCATGCTAGATATGACTCTCTTGTAGGGAAATATCCCTACAGTGTGTGGCAATTGCTTGCTTCAGTTCCGTGGGTATGTCTCCGATTCCAGATACATCTTTGATCTTACTTACACAGTCGTCCAGCAGGGGAAAGTTTGCGAAGTTATTGTTCTCTGTTCGTCGTTTCCATAACTGTAGCATTTTTTGAAAAGCCTTCAGCTTTTCCTCCGCTTTGATGATGTTGACTCCACCGCATCTTTTGATTGAGAGCTGCGAAGATGTCAGACAATACACTAAAATGAGAATGAACTCAGAATTTTTTCAGCAATATGCATGACAATGTTGGTGCTCTTGCAAAAATAGGGCTAATTCCTCACGCACGGCAAAAACACGATTCAGCACCTGTCCCTGGGATAACCAACAAATGTTAGAATGGTACAGAAGTGCCGCAAATTCAGAGCCCATTTCTTTACACAGCTCACTGAAGATGCGGTGCCTCAGAGCACAAGTTCGCACATAGGTCACGCATTGTACTACAATTTTTAATACTTCTGCCAGTTTTGGAGGCCAGGTTTTTGTTGCCAACGCATGCCTGTGCAGAATACAATGCGTAACAATGATGAGTGGTGCATCGGCTTTCACTAGCGCACCAAAACCAGACTTTCTTCCCAGCATGACTGGAGCTCTGTCTGAACAAACTGCAAAAACCATATCCCACTAAAGATTGTAGTCTTTGAAGAAGTTATCCACAAGTTTCCTCACATTGATTGTTGTTGTAAGAGGCTTACAAAATAAAAAATCTTCCTTTATCATGTCATCTTTCACATAGCGCATGAATATAGAAAGTTGGCTTAGATTGGAAACATCTTTGGTCTCGTCGTGTTGAAGGCTGAATTTTGTCGGGCTTGAAATCAGATCTGCAACTACTTGAGCCAAGATGTCTTTGCGCATGTCCTCTATTCTGTCGCTGATGGTGTCATTTGAAAGAGGAATTTGGGATAACTTAACTTCAACCTCTCTTCCCAGCATGATAGTCACCATCTTCAACACAGCTGGTTTCAGTGTTTCAGTGTTTCACCAATGGTGTGTGGTTTGCCCTGCTTTGCGATCAGGTAAGCAACTTCGTACGATGCTGTGAGGATCGGTTTGTTGATGGGAACAAAGCCGAGAACAGGCAGAGTAGCCTTTTCATCGAATCTGGCTCTCTTCACCTTGAATTCAGCAAGCGTTGTGTTCTTGTATTTTCCATCTCCATGCAGCTTAAGGAAGTGTTCTCTTAGTTTTGCCGGTGCTAGACTAGAATTGCTCAACTTGGCATTGCAAATCATGCAGTTAGAATGCTGACACCCATCACGTTCCGTTATACATGTGAATCCATATCCACTTTTTTCTTTTTCTCGACATTGGTAAGTATGAAGGGATTAAAATATTAAGAAAGAAATCCCAAGATGTACCATCACGGCAGTCACAAGTCGACTACTGAGTGCACCAAATTCCCTGCAGCACAGATTGGCCAAATGATGTAGCGTGATCACCTGCAGCCAATGATGGCCAAGCGGGGCGTGTCATCACGAATCATATGAGTCGGATGTGTGTCTTGACCTCCGCCAAACCTGGCTCACAGAACCCCTGGGTTCGATCGAACTCAGTTTAAGAACCACTGATCTAAACATTAACCAAAAAAATATTTTTATACAACCATCCATTTAAAAAAATATATGAAAAAACATGGCTGTGTTTTGTTCTACCTCAGGTAGGGGTATCTCAAAAAACTGAAGCCTTTGTTGGAGGTTAGTTCCTCTACTATAAACACATACATACATACATATATGTTCATTATTAAGACTGTTTACTTACTGCTGAACAATCCTGAGATGTCCTCGAATTTATTACATCTGTGGATTTCAACTCTCGTACTCTTTCCTTTAAAAAAAAAATTGTATTAATACATTTCTTTCCTTTCTTCAATTAATTGTGTTATTTTCACTGTAAGAAGTTTAATGGAAACTTTTGCGTACCAGAGGCCATGGTCCCGATCTTCTCTGGAGGAATACTAAGAGTAAATGGTTGAAGCATCATTTTTACACAATCATATAACCCTCCTACAGAAATACAGGATTGATTCATCTTTCTTGACAAAGTAATTTCATTTCATCTGATTGATTGTCTCTTCCTCTTCACCCTGTCCTAAAATAGTTAAAGACCATTCATACTTGGTGTTCTTGAAGTAAAACAATGGAGGATTCTCAAGATTCGAGACCCTCAGTCCTCCCCCTCACAACATGAATTGGTCACTTTGTCTTCCCATAAGCCGGTGTCGTCAGAGGAGGGGTCATAAGACTTTTTTACCAGATGAGTAACACCCATGTCACCTTACAGGTTTAGAATCTCTGAAGATGCCAAATGTTGGCAGCTTCTCTCCTTAAAAACAAACTTTCCTATTCTGAAATGAAGCAGTCTTTAATTTATTCGGTTATGAACCATCCTTTCAGTTATACACTCAACAGATATGATTTACCTCGCTTTAACCCTCTAATCATCCCCCTAACACCTCCCCGAGACTTTTACAATCATTATCGACCGTCTATTTCCCCTTTTTAAAAGTGTTTTACAAACTTTCAGAGACAAGAGATTTCATGAATGGACAAAACAAGTTCACAACAGCACAAAAAATTATTGAAAAGGAAGAATGTGTTTTAAAACTGTCCTGACAGCACTCCCACTGAATCCCTTGGAGGGATCTGAGATCTGCCTTTGCATGAGACTCCTGAAAACATCACACACATAACATATAACTTCACTCTTCATTAGTTATACGTAAAATGGAAATTCCTCTCCAGCATCAAGAGACATTCAAGGAAAATAATTAATGATGCATAAAATACACCAAAATCAAAGAAAATTACACTGACACTTCTTTACACTGAAAAGAAAGAAAGAAAGAAAGAAAGAAATATTCATTATATCCATACATACAAATACATGCACATGCCCCCATACTGCACATACACACACACAGATCTCTTCATGCCTAAAATCAACAGCCAAAGAACATCAGTGGGTGATAACAAAAGGATTATTTCAACATTTTCCTGTGAAATAATCACAGCAGAAGAAACAAAGGATTTCCGTGTTAGGCTGCATTGTGGTTAGCATTGTTGTCTCACAGCAAGAAGGTTCCTGGTTCAAATCCCAGCTGGGGCCTTCCTGTGTGGAGTTTGCATGTTCTCATGTTTGTGCATAGTTGTGTGTCTTGTTTGTCTCTGTGTGGCCTTGTGATGTACTGGCAATCTGCCCAGGGTGTTCACCGCCTCTCACCCAATGATAGCTGGGATAAGCACCAGCCCTATCACCAGCGACCCTGATGTTTCCATGTTGATGGAACTTTGAATCATATGCCAAATGGGTTCACTGTGTCTTCCTCACATAATAAATGATTACATAAATTCTGAAGTGAGAGGGGATTTGAGACTTATTGAGGTCTTATTGTTATGGTTCACAATCTAGGTCAATTAGTTGTGGTAAGTGAACAGTAAACCTAGTTAAGTGTGTGTTTGCTGGCATTCTGTTTTCTTAAAAGTCAAAGTTGCTGTTTTATCTTTTTTCAAAGATATAGTCTGTTTGAGACTGGAAAGAGTTTCTATTGTTTATGATAGTTTAAAGCAATTTTGAACGAGTGACCTGTTCCACTTCCTGATTTTTCACAATCACTGGGCTGACCACAGGTCATCTAGAGCTCTTCAGTCTTGCCTATGTTTATGTCAAAACTGAGTGACAAGGTGGTCAACATACTGAGGGGTTGTCAGCATCTTTGGGGCAAGCAAGCAGGGCCATGTCCTCTGCATTCTTGATTTGTGAAAGGTCTTTTGTGTTTTGGTTCGACCTCATTTGTGCATATTGAAGATACAATAGATATGAAACATTACCTTGTGGAACTCTGTTCAAGATGAGACAATCAAAAAGCTTCTCATTGACATAGACCTATGAAGGCTAGTCTCTAATCCACCAAAGAATGTTGCTCCTCACATTAAAGTAAGTAAATGTTTTATTTTTGACAAAATAGGTTAATTTGAACATGACACTGACATGTTCAATAGTCCCCAGATTGATGAAAAGCAATGGATGAATGAAAGGGGCTTATATATTTGTATATGATTCAAGTAAATTGCCATCAAATTGGGATAATTTGTTTAAATTTGTAACAAAACTATCATGGTAAAAGGTCTATGTAGCACCTCTAAACTTTAGCTAGGTTCTAAAAAGGGATTTACACATAGTTTATTCTCTTACTCACATACATTGTTTTGAAATTGTGGTGTTCATTGATTACACCAGGAGGGGCTGTAGATTAATTTGGCGGATGCGTACTGTGTTAATGCAACATCTTCAGCACAAGATGCTGTCATTCTCATCCAAATCATGTTCTTTCACATGGTCTTTAACAATTAGATTTCAGGAACTCACCCAAGAATCACTTAAATAATCCCACTTTTTTATTGAGCTAAATATAAACCATGCCTTCAACATAACAGCGTCTCCTGAAGTTGAAACTTAACAAAAAATACAACAGAAATATTACATATTCTAAATGTTTGGGTTTTTTTGTTTGTATTTACTTGACAAAAAATATACTCTTTAATATAATGTACACTGTTCTTGACCGTGTTTCTTTAGCTGCATGTTAAATTCAACTTGAGCAAAGTGTTTGTTCAACCAATACTTTTCTGTACTGCTTTGTTCCTTTCTACCATCCAAGTCTATAGTTTCAGTCAGTAATAAGTGACAGGTCTAAGTAAAACATTTAGTGTTGATGGAAACACTGACTCAGGGAAAAGTGTACCTCATCCTTCCCACTCAGGCAGAGACATACAGCAGCTGGCAGGCTCTAGCATGGTCTGGTACCAATGTTAGCACTGAGAAACCACAGTGAGCAAGGGAAAAGGTTTCCTGTCACAGAAAAGAAGGTGTGCGTGTGCGCGCGGGTGTATGAGGTGATATCGATGTCAAAACAACCATAGAGATACGCAGTAACATGTGTGTTTATGCATGATTATTTTGTTATGCGTGCGTTGTTAGAAGCTGTGTACGTATGAAGCAGCGTGTGCACGTCTGTCTGTCATTGTTTGACGAATGTTGTTATGTGCTCACAGACGTGCGTTTGCAGATTCTGATGCTACGCGACTGGAAGTTGATGTAGGAGGGGCATTTTATGCCAGCGAAAACTACACTAAAACATCTTAACCGCGTCGCCTACACCTGCATAAAGACTGAAAAACGCGTGCGTACAGACATGCGTGTTGAGTGTACACCAAATAATGAGGGTGATAAGTGATAAGTGTCATGCCACGTGCGAACGCAGCGGACGCCTGTGTACACATTTGTCTCAATGTACAAATTACCCAGACAACATAAAAACGGTCAAATACTTTCAGCTACTATATGTACCAGCCGAGTCTTTTCCCGGTGCTGCTGCTGCAGGCTATTTCAAGTCTACATGTGCCCAGAAAGCGTTGGCTTTCGTTCAATAGTGCCGCACGTGTTAACGCCTATAGTAGGATGTACATCATATAGATGAACCCCAAGCCCCATCAGAGCTGTCAGGATATTTTTATTTTTAACTAGTTGAAATTATTTCAGTTATCACTTTCACCCCACAATAGAGGTTTTTTTTTGTTGTTGTCTGAATCAAAAACAAAAACCAAGAAAACCAGATTCAAATAAGGTCTGATTTTGGTTTCTGTAAATGCCTATTTTCATCTCATGTAAAGAAGGTGAAGAAAAGGAAAAAAGTGAGCTTCCAAGTCGCCTTAATGTGGGCCTTTCAAAAAAAAAAAAAAAAAGAAGCCAAGAGTGTGCACGTGTGACTGAAATAGACTAAACTTCATAAAGTCATCATGATATAAATAATTATTTGTACATTGAGACAAACGTACACAGGCGTCCGCTGCGTTCTCACGTGGCACGGCACGAATGACCCCTCGCATATGATTTCCACAAACACTACACAGCGCGTGCCTGTGCGCTCATGCACAATTGTACTCAAAGTCACGCGTGCTCTTCACGTCACGTACTTGATGCGTAGTTCACCCGTCACGTGACGCTCCTCTGTCCTTTGAAAGTGAATGGAATTTACATCCATTTAATATCATAGCATAGGCGCTGTACACACGTTTTAGTATAGTGGCATAAAATGCCCCTGATAGTTGATCTGCACCGTGCGCACCACTCAGCTTACATGAACGCGTCACGTAGTTGATCTGTGTTCCATTTTCATCCAGCAGATGAAGGTGAAATCGATCCAATACGAGATACAGACATACATGCTTTTGCATGACATGATTAATTTGTTCAGTGAGGACAAAGAAAGACTTCTGTTTCTGTTTCTGTTGCTTTGCTTTCTCACAGAAGACACAACATCAATGACAAGCTTTTGTAAATTAACCACGCCTCCGCAGGTAATCAGTTCATTGAGAACTGCTGGAACCACTGGAGTGGTGCATTGGGTTTGTGCACCTGAATAGCTGCAACACACTCCCGGTCGATGAGAGTCTAATTCAGTGTTTCTCAAGTCCGGTCCTCGGGTCCCACTGCCCTGCATGTTTTCGATGTTTCCCTCCTCCACCACACCTGATTCAAATGAATGGCTCCTTATCAGGCCACTGCAGAGCTTGATGACGAGCTGATCATTTGAATCAGGTGTGGTGGAGGAGGGAAACATCGAAAACATGCAGGGCAGTGGGTCATGAGGACCGGAATTGAGAAACACTGGTCTAATTGTACATATATTATTAGATGCAGCCTAAGTGGGAAAACACGGCGGAGAAATAGAGGAAAACAAACAAAGTAAAAGAAACAGAACTATTTCTCTGTCCTCACTGAACAAATGTCATGCAAAAGCCTGTATGTCGATGTGGCGTCTATTCTTTATATGTCTAGGTGAGAAAGGGGCAAAAGAAGGTGATGATCTGAGCATGTGCAGAGTGCTCAATCCAATCCACCATCTGCCATCTATATTCACGTTTATCGAGTTATATCGGGGTCTTAATCCGATCGCGAATAACCCGATCCAATCTTTTTTTTTTTTGTCAGATTAAGGTGTCTACATGAACTTAATAACTCAATCTTATTGTAATTTAGCCATTAATTCGATCCAATGACACTCATGTAACCCCCACTGAGTGTCAAGACTACCATGGATATGGGGCATTTCTTGGTATTTCTACGGTTTAAACTGAACAAAATAATAGAAACAATAGTAATGTTATAGCCAGCCATGAATTACTTTTAATCTTGTATCAGGTTTATTTCAAAAGCAGTTACATGTTTTTTAGAACTCTTTATATTTCTACTTAGTAAATCTCAGGGGGGAAAAACTGAAGCGCTGGAGTCTTCATCACAAGGATGAGCTCTTTAACCAAATCACCATGTATAAGGTTTTTGCTTTCAGTGCAGCCAACACATATTTTAAAGCATTACTCATCTCTGCTATGAAATGTAGTGAAAAGAAGTCATCCTTTCACACATTTATGTGAAAAAGGCTGCAGAAATGGGAGAGCTTGTGTTTTTAATGTGCTCTGGCAGCAGAATGCATCTGCCCCCCCTTGTTGACACAGATTTCCCTCCTGCCCTTCATGTGCCAAACTAATCACAAGCATTCATCTAAAATCAGGCAGCTTTGATATGATGACTCTAGCTGTAGAGCAGCACCAAGCAATTTTATAAATAAACTGAGATAGCTGCTGCTGAGGTGGAATGGCAGAATCAGAAACATTTGTTCACAGACGTATCAATACAACACCATCATTATCCATGCAACTACACCCAGAGGCATTTAGGTCTGTGCTCATTGATAATATAGTGTAAAGGGCTCTATCTATCTATCTATCTATCTATCTATCTATCTATCTATCTATCTATCTATCTATCTATCTATCTATCTATCTATCTATCTATCTATCTATCTATCTATCTATCTATCTATCTATCTATCTATCTATCTATCTATCTATCTATCTATCTATCTAGATAATATAGCACAAAGGGCTCCCGAATCATATATATATGTGAGGGCTGTAAGTATGATATATACAGGCCTCTAGTACCCTTTATTTCCAGTGGAGAGAGAGGAATGACTCGAAGCAAGGCCAACCATGATGAGGACTTTCAGCCTCTGTACATGGGACACCCACTTCACCAGTTGATCTACATAGCACCACATGACTAAACGACTGTTGAATGTTGAAAATGAAACCCTGATATAAACTGATGTATTTACTTACTGTGACTAACTCTGCCGTGTAGGATACCTGCTGTGACACAGTTTGATATATGTATGTGATGTGTTGGTACTAAGACCGTGCTTGTGGAATAGATGAAACAGTCAACTTAGTGTCCTCTTTCTATGCTAGTCTGATCAGATATGGGTGTGAAGCGTCTGATACTATTCAGGCAGACACCATGCAGTTCAAAACCATACAGAAACTAAGACATCTCACTCTGTTCCACTTTGTCATTTGAATATTGATATTGTCAGTCAGCAACCTGTTGCCACAGTTTAATGTCTCCTTAAATAAGCCATTATGCCCTTTTATGCCCATTTTTTTTAACAATCTGACATAATTTTCATAACTTATTGAGATGTAAGAGACATGCTTTGGTCAAAATACCTGTTGGCTGAAGACACAATGTCCCCAAGTTACAGGATGCTGACGTACGTTAACTGTCATCAAAACCTGGGCATCCATTGTTTAATTTAATGCAGTAAATTCAAACATAAAGAAGCTCTTTCTCCAGTCACACCAAAAAACTCTATATATAGATAAACATGGTTACTCTATTGATCTGAGTGGGAAATAGTTTGGCAGTCTGGCTGTAAGTTAGCAACAGATGCTCGTAAACAATGCCTCTTGATCAAAAGTTAACAGCAACCAAGCCGGAGATGTACACTGCATAACGCGTAGCGTAACATTGCATGTGCTAAAAGTGATGGTGTAACAATAATGTTAGTCTTTCAAAAAGTGAGGAACATTAACTACTTAGAAGTTGGTGTATATCGTCAGAGTTGTTAGTGTTAGCTCCTGCTAAACAAAAAAAAAAACTAATAAAGAAATAAACCATGATTAATTATTTCTCAGATGCTTCCATTTCCCTGCTCTGAAATTCAGGCTCTGAGAGTTGGAACTGATCCCTCTTTGTGGCTCAGTTTCTTCAGTCCAGCATTGAACTGGACCAAGTTATTAAAACATTCAGATGAGTGGTTGTTACACAAACAGTCTTTAGCTAATTTTTGGTGGAATGTTGTCCATCAATGCAGCTGATAACAGAACATTTCAACCCAAAGCTGGCTTCATTGTTGTAGCAGAGTGAACGCGAGCAGGTTGGGCTGAGAGGTGAAGCTTAAGATGAGTCACTCTCAGGAGCTCAGTGAAATCAGTGAATTCACTGGTATCGTGATAGGATGCCACCTGTGCAACAAGTCCAGTCATGAAATATCCTCGCTACTAAATATTCCACAGTCAGCTGTTAGCGCTATTATAACAAAGTGGAAGTGATTGGGAACGACAGCAACTCAGCCATGAAGTGGTAGGTCACGTAAAGTGACAGAGTGGGGTCAGCGGATGCTGAGGCGCATAGAGTGCAGAGGTCGCCAACTTTCTGCAGAGTCAATCACTACAGACCTCCAAACTTCATGCGGCCTTCAGATTAGCTCAAGAACAGTGCGTAGAGAGCTTCATGGAATGGGTTTCCATGGCTGAACAGCTGCATCCAAGCCATACATCATCAAGTGCAATGCAAAGCGTCGGATGCAGTGGTGTAAAGCACGCCGCCACTGGACTCTAGAGCAGTAAGACACGTTCTCTGGAGTGATGAATCATGCTTCTCCATCTGGCAATCTGATGGATTAGTCTGGATTTGGCGGTTGCCAGGGGGACGGTACTAGTCTGACTGCATTGTGCCAAGTGTAAAGTTTGGTGGAGGGGGGATTATGGTGTGGGGTTGTTCTTCAAGAGCTGGGCTTGGCCCCTTAGTTCCAGTGAAAGGAACTCTGAATGTTTCAGCATACCATGAGTTTTTAGACAATTACATGCTCCCAACTTTGTGGAAACAATTTGGGGATGGCCCCTTCCTGTTGTAGCGTTCTAAATATTAAACAAATTTAATATTTAATTACCTTGTTGGTGCACCACCTCTTGTCTAATTTTCATAGGAAACAGGATCAGAAGTTACAAACTACGGGTTGGTTTCTGAAGGAAAGGAATTGACCGTAATTACTTCAAGAAAACATTCAACAAGACTAGTTACTAAATATGGGTTATTTATTTAACATTAAATAGAAACAGAAACCTTGAGGTTATGCTCAGAACATGTATTCAAGGCTGTATTAACCATATGGGCAATTGGACAATTGCCCAAGGGCTCTTGACCTCTAAAGGGCCCTGGGCAGTGAGGGCAGAAGAAAAATATCTCGTTATCTCTCGCTTATATGTTAAACTGTGAGCCAGAGCCATTGTGCTGCACCAATACAGTCTATGCGCTGCACAGAATCTCTGCCCCAGACTGCCTGTGACTGTTACCGTGAGCTGTGACCCTCTCCTCAATGGTCAGCTCGTATGAGGCGGTTAAACGGTGACGCTAATCAACGTGCACTGAGCACGTTGCGTGATGTCGAACGCCAGTACCCGATTTAAAAAAAAAATGCAAACATGGAGAAGCGAAGTGGGAGCGCTAAGGATATTAAAAAAGGTGAAGGACATCAGAAACGCAGACAATTGGAAGTATATGCCAAAAATAGGTAATTCCTCCAGAAAATGTTACCAACTGTTCTGTAAGGCAGCTACCATCAACGAGTACAGCTCAGCTAGCCAGGACATTTCTTCACTGCCGGCGCTAGCTAATGTCCGCAGCTCGGAGAGCGATTAGCCCCCTGCAAATTCAACCGATGGCCCGAATTCTGCTGCAAGTGCGATTGTTGAGGGAAGCGGTGATGGGCCTTGAGTCTCACCGCCATGGCTCTCTGTACTTTCTCTTTTGGTCATCGAACATGAACTTGTTAGTGCCCTTGATTATGAAGATATTGCACACCAGTTTGCACATCCAAAGTCCAGAAAAGTGCCAGTGTAAGATGTGTTTGCCAAATGAAATGAAGCATTTCAAATTTAAACTTGCACTTCCCCATTATTCAGGATTAAGACTGTGTATTTTGCCTGATTATGTAGCATTTCTTTGTGATTTGTCTGAGAGAAATTGACAGATTTCCAAATGTTTAACCCTTGCCTGTCTTGTTGAGTTGTGATGTGACAGGTTGTTTTCTGTTTTAGAATAGGTTGAAATTATACAGATGTTACTGCATTTTATTTATTTTTTTCCTTGTGCTGGCTCCATGAAAATGCTGTAAATTGTTTGTTGTTGTTGAGAGAAAACAGGCAGATTTCAGAGTTTATATTGCACTATTACTTGATTGTCTTGTCTGTGGACTTCCTCTGTGACGGTTCTATCAGTTCAATGCATTTATGTTGGGAATAGGTGTTGTTAAATAAATATTGGATGCTTTGAAAGTGGTTGCTTATTTATTTTTTTATGAAAGTGGGTAAATTTTGCCAGGTTATACTGATACCGGTGTGTTTTATTTTCATAAGAGCATGTGAGTGAGTGGCCTTGACAAGAGGACATGGTGGTGCATTTGTAGGTTTATGAGCATTTGCACATCTGTACATCAAATGGCATTTGATGACAGTTATTGAAGTATTGAGTATATTTATATTACTGTAATTTATTCTATATTTTGCCAGATTATGGTGATCACGGGGCCCTTGAATATTGTTATACTCTGACCGCCGGAGCAGGCTTAGTCATGGCAACAGGCTTGGTTGCAGGAACTATGGTCGTGGTCGTAGGAACTATGGTCGTGATTGTGGCAGGAACCATGGTCGTGGTCGTAGGAACTATGGTCGTGAGGCGGAGGAACGAGGCGGAGGAACGAGGCGGAGGCCGGCGGAAAGACCAGCAGAGACAAGGCGGAGCCCGGCGGAAAGGCCGGCTCAGGAGACCATTTCCTGAAGCAACGTGTGATTGCGGACTGTGTCTAGATCTTTGGCTTGTAGTGTGGTGTGAGCAGGACCAGGTTATGATCAGACTTTCCCAGTGGGGGCAGAGGGGTGGCCGTGTAAGCGTCCTTCACATTGGCACACAGGAGGTCTAAAGTCCTGTTCTTCCTGGTGTGGCAGCTTACAAACTAGTGAAAGTCTGGTAGTGTGGTGTTCAGTTTGATGTGGTTAAAATCCCCAGGGATGGCGATGAATGTGTCTGGGTGTTGTGTTTGCAGCCTCGAAACAGAGGCATGGATGACGTCACTCGTCAGCGTGAGCATGCGGAGGAATGTAAACACAAACAACAATGGCGTAGGAAAGCTCTCTGGGCATGTAATACGGTCTACCGCCAGCACCTCAATGTCTCTGTTGCACTCAGTCTCCTTCACTGTAACATACCCCGGGTTGCACCATCTGTTGTTAATAAACAGTGAGAGTTTCCCACCTTTGTGTTTGCCTCTGCATCTGCTGTCCCTGTCCGTTCTCACCGTCTTGAATCCAGGTACATCCACAATAGCGTGTTCTGGGTGAGTAAACTGCTCTCCCTGAATGTCCTCTCGGTCCTCACAAGGACAGCCAGCTCGTCCGTCTTGTTGATCAGACAGTTGACATTTCCCATGATAAACGAGGGAACCGAGGGCTTGTATTTCCACTGCTTAGCCGCAAGTCTAGCCTTCACCATCGCCATGACTCTGCGGCCTCGTCGCCGCCTCCTCAGCTCCTCAGGTAGGGGTTGAACAATGCCGGTTCATCCCATTGTTTGGAGTACAAGCAGCTTCTCACTTGAATAAACAAGTTGTCCGCCGCTGTATTGCCGATAAGAAGACATTGTGTCTATAGGATATATATGAAGTACTGCGCAGCGAGTGTAGTTAAAAGTAAAAAAAAAAATTAGAAATAAATAAAAATAAACACTGTGGCCCTGTGATGGACTGGCGACCTGTCCAGGGTGTACCTTTCGCCCCGATGCTGGGATAGGCTCCAGCCCACCCGCTACCCGACCGACGGATTGACGGTATAGAAAATGGATGGATGGATAAAAATAAACACTTTAAATGCTAAAACGACACTACACGTACGGAGCTACTGGATCAGCGTCCTGCTTGCGCCAGCGGCGGATGATGATGTTTACATGATTCTATGAACTGTTATTTTTAAGTTTGACATGAAGGTGCTATTGCAGTAAATGTTACTATTGGGCTCCTTTTTTAAACGTACTTGGGGCAGTAAAGTACATGTATGGCAAGCAAAAAGAATAGGCAGTTCAGTAAACTGGGAGTTTTGCAAAATTGTTCTGAGAAAAATAAAACAGATGAAATTAAAGCAATATTTCAGCTTTGATTATGTAAGGACTTTTTTTTTTTTTACTATTTCTTTCCCTGGATAATACTTTCCTGTCAGTATCCTCTTCAGCTCGTCTCTGATCTTCTTCACTGATGTTGCATTTTCTCCATCTGTGACGTCCAGATCCACCAAGCTGAGCCAAAATGTGGATCCAGCATGGAAGCCAAAAAGTACACATTGTGGTTAAAAGGTTAATATTTTCCATCCTCTTTGGACATGTTTGCTTTTGTAAAGATTCCAGAGAATCTTTTCAGCAGAGACTGCTGAAGGAGTCTTGAGGAGGTGTGTATTCAAGTCCAGGATAGTTGGGACCACCATGCTAATTGTAACTGATTTCTCACCTTCTGTCAAGTCTGTTGCCTCAGAGAATGTTGCAAGAACTGCACTAAGTTCCTTCAGCTGGTTCCAATCGCAGGCACTAAAAACTACATCCTCATAGCTGCATATTTTGTTCAGGGCTTGTCCCACAGCTTGTGGTCCACAGCTGTGAGGGCCTGTACTTGTTTTAAAGTGCTGTTCCAACGAGTGGTGTTTGCTGTTGGAATAGTCTTATTTGTGTCAAACATAGCCTCAAACTTGTCAATGAATTGTGAGCTACTATGTAAATTGTGAACCGCGATGTTTTGGCTATGGTGCGGGAGATTGACCTCACCTCCGTCATTGACAACTAACTGGAGAGAGAAAAAACAGGAAAGTCGTTCACCTGATGACCAGGGTAATTCTGTGTCTTCCACTGAATCCATGTCCTCCTACAAGTGCTCATCATCTAGATTCTCCTCCTTAGTGTCACTCTCATCAGACTTGAGGCATGTGAACTTTGCAAGCGCATTTCATATTGGCAGCATTGTCTGTGATGATATAGCTTATCTTCTGGCAGATAGCATATTCCTCTGTTGTTCAATCAAAAGCAGAAGCAATTAGTTCTGCACTGTGTGTCTACCTGTAAAACACCTACAGACAAGCAGGTAGGACTCAATTGCATAGGAATCCTTTGATTCAGAGCACACATGGGCAGTCACTCCAAGAAAAGAGCGAAGCCTGCGATCTGACCAGAGATCTGTTGTTAATGACACGGACGACGGGGTCTCCTGCTTCTTCAAAATGGTTTCCTTGACCTTCCTTACCAACTCTGGTATCCGTTTCTCAGAAATTGTTCTTCTAGAGATTGGTCTGTACTTACTGTCCATTATCCCAAGAAAGTGTTTAAAATGTTAATTTTCTACAAATGAGGCAGGAAACACCCAATTACCAAATCTTGGATGATGGTTTTACTGATGGCTTGTTGCCTTGGTGAATGCAGACTGTAGACCTGCACTTTCTGGGCAAAAGATGCAATGGATGACTGCGTGACATGTGTGTTGTCCTGCCTTCTACTCCAGGAACCTGAAATTCAGGGCAAAAGAATCTTTAAGATATCTGGTGATATGAACAATTATATCAAATAGCAATCTTAAAAATAATGGTGTTAATTCAATTCAATTCAATTCAATTCCTGCCGGCTCCCACGCCTGATCCGGCGGTCTTGCCGGGTCCCATGCCAGAGCTGGCTGTCCTGCCGGTTTCCACGCCAGAGCCGGCGGTCCTGCCGGTTTCCACGCCAGAGCTGGCTGTCCTGCCGGTTTCCACGCCAGAGCGGGCGGTCCTGCCGATTTCCACGCTAGAGCGGGCGGTCCTGCCGGTTTCCACGCCCACGACCAAGCCTCTTGCCTCGCCCACGACCAAGCCTGCTCCGGTGGTCAGAGTCCCACCCGCCCACCCGCCCACCCCATTTTAGGAACGTTTAGGAAGCTGTTCCTTGAGAAGGGGGCTGTGGACGTCGCCAGGGGTGGGCCGGGTGGGCAAATTCTGGTCCTCGCCATCGTCCATGGAAGCCGGAGCGGGCTCATGGTCCTTGCCCGAAGGAGCTCGGGCAAGCTCACACCGTCGCCAGTGGGATCCTGGCCGGCTTCGCCACCGCTCCTCGCCAGTGGGGGCCCGGGCAGGCTCACGGGTCTGGCCGTCCGGCAGACGGTCTCCGGCCCCGGTTGCCGGGTCACAGGGAGTCTGGCCGACCGCCAGACGGACCCGACGTTGGGTCCTTCAGAGCCCCTCCCTCCCACCCTATTGGGATGTCTGGTAGCCATCCTTGAGGGGGGGCTTCTGTCACGGTTTATTTTCCATTTTACGTCTTGTCTCGTCATTTCCTGTTTTATTTTGAAAGATCACTAATCTTGTCCTCTCGTTTCAGGTGACTTGCCCTTCCTCCCGTGTCAACAGTCTGATTATCTTCCCTGATTCCCAAGTGTTTTCACCTGTTCCCCTTGGTCCCTCGTGTGCTCAAATAGTCTGCGTTTCCCTTGTCTTGTGCCAGTATGTTGTCTCTGTTCGAGCGTCACTACCAGCAGCCTTGTCTTGTTTGCCACAGATCCCACGAGCCTGCAGTGAGCGACTCTCCTGCAGCGCACCTTGCCTTGTAATTCATTCCACAGCCATAGCCTTAGTTTATGTATTGTCACGGTAAGTTCCATAGCTTTGTTTTTCCTCCATTTTCACGGAGTGATTTTTCGTTGTTATTTGTCATGGTCGCCTCCGTTAAAGGAGAGCGCGAAAGTTAAAGCTTCATAGAGCCTCTGTTCTTGTAAAGAGTGCCTTTGTTTTATCCGCCTCATTTCGAGAGCGAGTCTTTGTTTTGTTAAGAGTTCATAGCTTTTGGTTTTCCTCCCGTTGTGGAGAGATTTTACGTTTGTTAACTTTCATAGCCGCGCTCCTCCTCCACTCTAGTTACAGAGGAGAGCGCTTAGCCGTTTATAGCACTTTTCGTTTGCGCTGCGGGAGATTGCCCTGCAGTGCCGTCATCTGTTGTCTTGTGTTGATAATAAAACCATCTTGAACCCTAAGACCCTGCATCTGCGTCCTGAATCCCTCTCTGGTACTGACAGAAAGGGTGTCTGCTTACCGGACATTTACTGGCAGCTTATTCCACAAGAGAGGGGTCTGATAACTGAAGGCTCTACCTCCCATTCTACTTTTAGAAACTCTGGGAACAACAAGTAAACCTGCAGTTTGGGAGCAAAGTGCTCTGTTAGGAAAATATCTTACAATGAGATCTTTAAGATATGATGGAGCTCGGTCATTAAGAGCTTTATATGTGAGAAGAAGAATCTTAAATTCTATTCTGAATTTAACAGGGAGCCAATGAAGAGAAGCTAAAACTGGAGAAACATGATCTCTCCTGTTAGTTCTCATCAGAACTCTGGCTGCAGCATTTTGGATCAGCTGGAGGCTTTACCGAGAATAAGTGGGACAGCCCAATAATAAGGAATTACAGTAGTCCAATCTTGAAGTAACAAATGCATGAACTAGTTTCTCTGCATCACCTTGAGACAGGATGTTCCTGATTTTAGCAATATTACGAAGGTGAAAGAAGGCAGTCCTAGAAACCAGTTTTATATGTGCGTCAAATGATAAATTCTGGTCAAAAATAACTCCCAAGGTTCCTCACTGTAGAACTAGAAGCCAAGGAAATACCATCTAGAGTAACTATATAACTAGACAATTTCTCCGTGAAGCGCTCAGGTCCAAAGAGAACTTCAGTTTTGTCTGAATTTAGAAACAGACAGTTCTGAGTCATCCAGGTCTTTATGTCTTTAAGACAGGCTTGTAGTCTGACCAACCTATTGGATTCATCTGGTTTCATAGATAAGTACAGCTGAGTATCATCAGCATAACAATGGAAATTTATGCCATGCTGTCTGATAATGTTACCTAATGGAAGCATGTATAAAGTAAAAAGAATCGGTCCAAGCACAGAACCCTGAGGAACTCCATGACTTACTTCAACGTGTGAGGAAGATTCTTCATTTACAAGAACAAACTGGAATCTATCAGATAAATATGACTTAAACCAGCCTAATGCAGTTCCTTTAATCCCAATAACATGTTCAAGTCTCTGTAACAGAATGCTGCGATCGATCGTATCAAATGCAGCACTGAGATCCAACAGGACAAGCACAGAAACAAGTCCGCTATCAGAAGCTAAGAGGAGATCATTGGTAACTTTCACCAGTGCCGTTTCTGTGCTATGATGCACTCTGAATCCTGACTGAAACTCTTCAAACAGATTATTTCTATGTAAATGATCACAAAGTTGAACTGCAACTATTTTTTCAAGAACTTTGGACAAAAAAGGGAGATTGGATATAGGTCGATAATTAGCCAACACTTCTGAATCAAGAGTAGGTTTTTTAAGTAAAGGTTTAATTACAGCAACCTTAAAAGTCTGAGGTACATATCCTATCAACAAAGACCGATTGATCAAATCCAATATGGAAGTGTCAATTAAGGGGAAAACCTCCTTGAACAGTCTGGTTGGGATTGGGTCTAACATACAAGTTGATGGTTTAGAAGAGACTATTGCTGTTGTTAGCTCAAAAAGATCAACTGGACAGAAGCTGTCTAAATACAATTCAGGTTCGAAAGATACTTCTAAAGCTCCTCTACTTGATGATACATCAGTGATAATAATGGGAAGGATTCCATTAATCTTCTCTCTGATAGAAACAATTTTATTGATGAAGAATCTCATGAAATCATCACTGCTGAGAGTTAAAGGAATACATGGCTCAACAGAGCTCGGACTCTTTGTCAGCCTGGCAACAGTGCTGAAAAGAAACCTGGGATTATTCTTATTCTCTTCTATCAATAATGAATAATAAGCAGTTCTAGCTTTACGAAGTGCTTTCTTATACGTTATTAAACTATCTTTCCAGACTAATTGAGACTCTTCTAAATTAGAGGAACGCCACTGTCTCTCCAGCTTTCTTGCAGTCTGCTTTAACGCACGCAGCTGTGAATTATACCAAGGAGCCAACCTCTTCTGACTGATTACCTTCCTTTTCAGAGGGGCAACATTGTCCAGTGTTGTACGCATTGAAGCTGTAGTGCTGTCAACAAGAGAGTCAAGTTCTACTGGAGTAAAATTTAGGTAGCCATCCTCTGTCATATCAGCACATGGCAGTGAAGAAAAGGATGATGAAATCAACTCTTTAAATCTGGTTACAGCATTCTCTGACAGACACCTTCTATATGTAGAATTCTTCTCAGAAACCGTGTAGTCAAGTAATGTAAATTCAAAAGTTATTAAAAAATGGTCAGACAAGACAGGGTTATGAGGGAACACTGTTAACTGTTCACTCTCAATGCCATAAGTCAGCACAAGGTCAATGGTATGATTAAGGCAGTGAGTAGGTCTGTGAACACTTTGAGAAAATCCAATAGAGTCTAATATAGAATTAAAGTTAATATTTAGGCTGTCATTTTCAACATCTACATGAATATTAAAGTCACCCACTACAATGACTTTATCTGTACTCAGCACTAACTGGGATAAAAACTCTGAGAATTCAGACAGAAACTCAGAATAAGGGCCAGGTGGACGATACACAACAACAAACACAAGAGGTTTTTGTGATTTCCACTTTGGGTGGGAAAAACTGAGAATCAGAGATTCAAAAGAGCTAAAACTAATCTTGGGTCTAGGACTGATTAGTAACCCTGATCTGAAGATAGCTGCCACTCCTCCTCCTCTGCCTGTGGTTCGAGGAACGTGAACATTTAAATAGTCAGAGGGAGTGTATTCATTAATGCTAACATGATCCTTCTGCTGCAGGCAGGTTTCTGTAAAACAAAATATATCAATATGATGATCACAGATCAAATCATTCACTAACAGAGACTTCCAAAGGAGAGATCTAATATTCAGCAAACCACATTTAATAGTTTGATGTTTTTGTTCAGTTAAAGTTTTTGTTTTAAATTTTTTTTGCACAAGAGGATTTGCTCCTTTTGTGTTTTTTGATTGAGGGGGGGGCAGCATCAGGTGGGAAGCCGCAGAGAAGTGTGTAAGACTACAACTCTGCATCCTGGTCTCAACCCTGGGTTGTCATGTTTTTGGATGACTAATAAATTCGTCCATATTTCTAGAAATGAGAAGAGCTCCTTCCAAAGTGGGATGGATGCCGTCTCTCCTCATCAGACCAGGTTTTCTCCAGAAAGATTGCCAATTATCTATGTAGCCCACGTTGTTTGCTGGACACCATCTAGACAACCAGCGATTGAATGAGGACATGCGGCTAAACATGTCATCGCTGGTCAGATTTGGCAGGGGTCCAGAGAAAACTACGGAGTCCGACATTGTTTTGGCAAAATTACACACCGATGCAACATTAATTTTAGTGACCTCCGATTGGCGTAACTGGGTGTCATTACCGCCGACGTGAATAACTATTTTACCATATTTACGCTTATCCTTAGCCAGCAGTTTTAAATAGGATTCTATGTCGCCCGCTCTGGCCCCTGGAATGCATTTGACTATGGTCGCTGGTGTCTCTAATGCCACGTTTCTGACTATAGAGCTGCCAATTACCAGGGTTTTGTCCTCAGCGGGTGTGTCGCTGAGTGGAGAAAATCTATTTGAAACGTGGACAGGTTGATGGTGAACCACGGGCTTGACTTTAGGACTATGACTCCTCTTCCTGACAGTCACCCAGCCACTCTTAAGTCCCGGCTGCTCGGGATCTGCTCGGGGATGACTAACAGAGCTAGCTACGCTAGGTGGCTCCGCACTGACTAAAGGGGCCTGGCTCGCTATCGGGTGGTTTTCAACAGTGCAGAGCCGAGCTTCCAATTCAGATAACCTTGCCTCCAAAACTACAAAAAGACTACATTTGTTACATGTACCATTACCACTAAAGGAGGTAGAGGAGTAACTAAACATCTGACACACGGAGCAGGTGAAAGCAGGAGATAGAGGAATAGAACTGGTAGCCATGCTAAGCTAGAGAAGCAGACACACCGCTAAAAAGTGAAAAATAAAAACTAAAGATCTGTAAGAGTGAGCGTTAGAATATAACAAGTATGGGATAGAGTTAACTATGCAAGATGTGTAAATTATAGGGAGAAATAAGGTGATTATTAGTAGTTCAAGAAGAGCGAGAACTGTCAAAGTGCACACACAAAGCAACAGGAAGTGATGCAATACGTCTTACCGCAAAGCAAAGCCGTCAGCAAAGGTGCCTTGGAGTAGTGACGCGGCGACAGCCAATTGGGGCCGATCTGGATTCCGAAGGAGGAAAAAAGTGGAAAAGGGCTGAAAACGGCAGAGCGCACACATAAAGAAACACAAAGAAGGCTGCCCAGAGTACGATCCATGGTGAAAGAGGGAACCGATGTATGAATGGATTATTATATATGTCTGCTAGTTGCTATACATATAAGCCCCGCCCCTTTGGCCACTTCCGGCTTCTTTGGCCGCTTCTGGCGGCAGAAGAAGCAGAAGCGGCGGGTTGTGAGCCCCCGGTAAGAATGTAAGAACAAGTTATTTCAGCTTGAAGTAAAATACAAAACTTTGATTGTAATTAATTAATTTTTTTAAATGCAAGTATGGTCTAAACAGTATTAGACACCAGAATAATACCACATATCAAATTGAAACAAAGTTGTTATAATCATATTCATAGCCATATTTTGGTGCCTTAGGCGAGATAATAGTTTGGCGTAAGAGGATTTTTTTTGAGGGGTTGCAGCAGCACCCCCTCTAGTAGGTGGCACCCTAAGCAAATGGTAAATGGAGTGTACTTGTATAGGGCTTTTCTAGTCTAGCTGACCACTCTAAGCACTTTCACACTAAATGCTACATTCACCCATTCACATATTATTCCATATAGGCTACACAGTGCTTTCTTCCACGCAGTCCCACACATTCATACAGACGTATCAGTAGGCAATATAGGGCTCAGCGTTTTGTCCAAGGACATTTGTGGCCAAGGAATCAAACACCAACACTCCGATTGGTAGGGGATTGCTCTTCCTCCTGAGCTACAGCTGTGACTGCCTATGTGGCCTATCTGTAGCTGGTTGCCTTTTTTGAGTTAGTGAATCAAATCAGAGGTTTTCCCAAATTATACAGATAACTAAATTAATTTCTTTGACAGCTCTGCATGAGATTACTGTGATGGCAAGCTATTAGGCGAGGCCGCTCAGTAAGGGAGACCTGAAGGCTGAGCTGACAAGGCTGGATGACCACTCAAGGTTGGAGCAGAGAAGCGGTAAACTTGACCAGGTCGACAGAGCAGGCAAAGCAGGACCCCCTAACGTAGTTATCTAAGGATCTAACTGGACAACAAAACAACAACATTTTATGTTAGATCAACCTTGATATTGAACAGAAGGTGATCTGGACCACTTTAGAGACCAGATGGCTGGTGAAGCAGTTGCCTTGTTGTAGTTGTTAGTTATAACATGGGACACACTATTTAAGTGAGTGGATATTTCAACAGCTGTGTACTTGCTTCCATCTAAAATACTTGTCATTACTCAATTATGGCCTGAACAGGTAGGGACAACTTGTCTCTCCGCTGTGTCAAAGTTGGCTGATTTATGTTTGCTTAACCTGTGCTTATCAAGGCCAATTACAATGGACAGGAGAAGTGAAGAGAATAGAAGAGAAGGATAAAGACACCTTACTAATTGTACAGACATTTCTCAGACATGCCGACTAAATCTTACAGTTCTTTTCCAGGAGTAACAATAAAGTTTAAAGTTCAAACCCCCGCTGTTTTCTAAAGGAGGTACACGGCGGGACCCTGGCCCTGTCATTATCTTCATAAACATAATCATAGGGCAGGTATCCTGACTGACGCCACAAGCTATGTACCCCTCACTTAAATATCTCCTGAGCACTTCTTTGACACGCCAAAAAAAGACCATTAATGTCTTAAGCATTTCAACAGGAAAAATGTGCTTACCTCACTTTAAAAGAAGCACAAATTAACACACATTTAAACACACAGAGATGTGAGCAAACAGGGGATATATGGAAAAACACACAATACCTTTTAGCTGTCCAAGAGCATGAACACTCGTGACAGGTCTAATTTCTGGACCCAGGGAATTACTAATTAACTTAAGCTTTCGGCTCTCTATTTAATTAGAGAGGTCTCCAAATGAACTTTAGACCAAAGCCATTTGCTTTTTAAATAAACCCCCTTTTTCTGACAGCTGTTGTGAGTTTGCCCTCTTCTCACAAAAACCACAAGGAAAGCACAGTTGTTATTTAAGCCATCATAGGCTCTTTTTCTGGTTACTGCAGGAGGATAAAAGGAGAATAGAGGGAGGAGAAGGAGCAAAAAAAGAGCAATGAAGTTGAAAAGTGTACATTTTAATTGGATTTCACTACAAACAAACAACTGTCAGATATAATAAGCATGGTTTTAGATTAACACCACAATATTCCTTTATCAAATAAACACCATGTCTCGCAGATCTAGGGCCAGCCTACAGAGAGAGAACTGAGATATAAAGGATCCATTACATTACTGCTCACTGTAGGAAATAACCATGTAAAAGAAACACGGTAATGTATTTGAATCAAACATTCTTAAAACAATGTGGTTTGTTTTCTTTCTCTATGTGAGTGTAATTATGAGTGCTTATTGCTCTTTATGCTCTTCAGCTGTGACACCTGGTTCGTAACTCACCTGTGTTTCATCTTCCCTTGAGTACCCCGTTAGTTTAAATACCTGGTCTTCTCCGCCTTTCTTTGCTCGTGTGTTAATGTATTTGTTATGCCTGTTTGGTTCACGACCTGGATCCTGACCCTTGGTGTTTTGTGGATTATTTTCTGTTCTTGGATTACCTTGGTTTTTTGCTCCGGTCCTGCTGGCCGACTTCCCTGCTCACCAGGCCAGGTTTTTCCTCTGTGTGAGATTTTCTGTTAACCAATAAACTTTTGTTTGAACTAAGAGTTCTTGTTCTCCTGACTCTGTGACCACACCGGGGCCCGCACTTCATTACGGTGTGACAGAACACACGAGCCAAATGGACCCCGCGGATCCAGAGTCGATTCACCAGGCGCTGACAGCCCAGGGCTCTTTAATGGGACAGCATGCCCAGGACCTCAAGGACATTATGGAGGCGTTGGGGTCCTTGACTTCTAGCGTCACCTCCCTCTCTCAGACACTGGAGCTGTGTGCTGCTTATCCGCCACCTGTCGCTGTTCTGCCATCAATGCCCCCTCTTCCTGAGCCTCATCTCCCGACGCCAGAGCGTTATGGCGGGGACGTGGGAGCCTGTGGACGTTTCCTCCTCCAGTGCGCGTTGGTGTTTGAGTTGCAGCCTCGGATGTACCAGGAGGACCGCGCCAAGGTGGCGTATATCACCAGCCTCCTCTCCGGACGGGCTGCACAGTGGGCGCTGGCTACGTGGGAGGGCAACCCCCAGCTCTCCTCCTCCTACCGGCGGTTCGTGGCGGAGATGAGAGGGGTCTTCGACCATCCTGTTCGTGGTAAAGAGGCGGGCAACCGACTGCTCTCACTGCGCCAAGGCTCCAGGTCAGTAGCCGACCACGCTATTGAGTTCTCCACACTGGCGACGGAGAGCGGCTGGGATAATGCTGCGTTGATGGGAATATTTTTTCGCTCCCTGAATGACAATTTGAGGGATGAGCTGGCGGCTCAGGATGAGTCAGAATCCCTGGCCGATTTCATAGACCTTGCAAGGCGGTTGGACAACCACGTGCGAGAGAGACGCCGGGAGCGTGACCGGAGCTGCATCACTTCCGCCTGTACCCAGTTGTTTGGTTCTGCCTCTGGCCAACAGGTGGAGGTGTCCACTCCAGCAGGTGCTCACACTCCTGTTGTCCTGCCCCCTCCTGAACCCATGCAGCTTGGACGGGCCAGATTGACTCCGACGGAGCGTCAACGGAGACTTCAGGCGAGGCTTTGTTTTTATTGCGGCCAACCCGGCCACGTTCGAGAGAACTGCCCCAATCTGCCAAAAGCCTAGGCTCACCTGAGGAGGGGGGGACCCAGGTGAGCCAAGATTCAGGTTTTTTCCCTTCCACACGTACTCAGTTGTCTGCCGTTTTGTTTTGTGACTCTAAGGAGGTGGCTATGAATCCGTTTGTGGATTCTGGGGCAGATGAGAATTTTATTTCCGCAGATTTTGTTTAACTACATAATATTCCTGTTGTGTCACTTACAGCACCTCGTAAGGTAAATGCTCTAGACGGTAGGTTGTTGTCACAATATTTAGCTGGAGTGTAGCATGCCACAATAATTGTCTTAGATCTGCTGGTCCAGCCTTGAGTCCTCCTGCCATAGTTCCTTCCGTCTCTCCTGATCTTTCTGGGGTTCCTCCTTGTTATCATAACTTGACTGAGGTATTTAGCAAACACCAAGCTCTGTCTCTCCCACCACACCGTCCCTATGACTGCCACATAGACTTACTGCCTGGGTCCCCTCTCCCCTCCAGCTGCCTTTACAACCTCTCCCGTCCCGAGAGAGAGACTATGGAGAGGTACATACAGGAGTCATTGGCAGCAGGTATCATTCGCCCCTCTTCCTCCCCTGTAGGTGCTGGGGTTTTTTTTGTGTCTAAGAAAGACAAGACCTTGCGCCCCTGCATTGACTACCGTGGTCTGAACGCTATCACTGTCAAGAATAAATATCCCCTGCCACTGTTGGATTCAGCCTTTCACTCCCTTCATCAAGCCACTGTCTTCTCCAAACTAGATCTTCGGAATGCATACCATCTTGTCCGTATTCGTGAGGGGGATGAGTGGAAAACGGCGTTCAACACACCTCTTGGCCTTTTTGAGTACTTGGTCATGCCTTTTGGGTTAACTAATGCACCGGCAGTTTTTCAATCCTTAGTTAATGATGTACTCCGTGACATGCTCAACCGTTTTGTTTTTGTTTATCTGGACGACATTTTAGTTTTTTCTAGCACACTGGAGGAACATAGCAAGCATGTCAGATTAGTTCTCCAAAGATTGCTTGAGAACAGATTATTTGTCAAGGCTGAGAAATGCGAGTTTCATGTCCAGTCAGTCTCTTTTTTGGGCTTTGTCATTGAAAGAGGTCAGATTCGCTCTGATCCAGCCAAGGTAAGGGCGGTGGTTGAGTGGCCAGTACCTGAGAACCGCAAGCAACTTCAGTGTTTCCTTGGTTTTGCTAATTTTTACCGGCGCTTTATTAGGAATTTTAGTAAGGTGGCTGCTCCACTCACCCAACTTACCTCCACCTCCAGCCCTTTTACCTGGACCTCTGAAACTGCCCAGGCATTCTCAAGACTTAAAGAGCTGTTTTCCTCTGCGCCTGTTCTCATCCACCCTGATACCTCTAAGCAGTTCATAGTGGAGGTGGATGCCTCTGACAGTGGTGTGGCAGCAGTGCTTTCGCAGATCTCACAACAGAAGTTGCATCCGTGTGCTTATTTTTCTCGCCGGCTGTCTCCAGCTGAGCGCAACTATGATGTGGGTAACCGGGAGCTTTTAGCAGTCGTTCTGGCATTAGAAGAGTGGAGACACTGGCTGGAGGGAGCAGAAATTCCATTTGTGGTTTGGACGGACCATAAGAACTTGGCCTACCTTCAGCAAGCCAAACGTCTCAATTCTCGACAGGCCAGATGGGCACTTTTTTTAGGCCGATTTAATTTTACTCTCTCTTATAGACCTGGTTCCCGTAATTTAAAGCCTGATGCCCTTTCCCGTCAGACAGAGAGACAGCCATTGACTGATCCCTCTGAGCCTGTGCTCCCTCCAAGCTGTTTTGTGGGAGCGGTTCATTGGGAGGTTGAGCAGCAGGTTAAGAGGGCCCTTTCCCGTTGTCCCCGTCCAGAAATCGGACCACCTAACTCTTTGTTCGTTCCCGAGAACGTTAGGTCTCAGGTGCTGCAGTGGGGGCACTCCTCCAGATTGGTCTGCCATCCTGGGGCGGCACGCACACTTGAGCTTATTCGACAGCGGTTCTGGTGGCCCACGCTGGTCCGTGACACCAATCAGTTTGTGGCAGCGTGCTCCGTCTGTGCCCGAGGGAAGGCCTCGCACCAACGGCCCTTACTGAACCCTCTCCCCATCCCCTCAAGGCCGTGGTCTCACATCGCGGTGGATTTTGTCTCTGGTCTGCCTCCTTCTGCAGGTAACTCTGTCATCCTTACTATTGTCGATCGTTTTTCTAAGGCTGTGCATTTTGTACCACTGTCGAAGCTCCCTTCTGCTCTGGAGACTGCTGAGCTCCTGGTTCATCATGTTTTTCGTCTCCATGGTATCCCCATGGACATCGTTTCTGATCGGGGACCCCAGTTTTCTTCCCAGGTTTGGCGAGCGTTCTGTGGCGCATTGGGGGCGAGGGTTAGTCTATCGTCTGGGTACCATCCTCAGTCGAACAGCCAGACAGAACGGGCCAACCAGGACCTGGAGGCCGCTTTAAGATGTGTGTGTGCACGTAACCCATCCTCCTGGAGTGTTCAGCTACTGTGGGTGGAGTATGCTCATAACAGTCTCTCCACATCTGCTACTGGTATGTCGCCATTCATGGTAATGTATGGTTTTCAACCCCCTTTGTTCCCTTCCCAGGAGGATGATGTGTCCGTCCCTTCTGTTCAGGAACACTTGCGACGAGTTCGCAGAGTGTGGCGGGAGGCTTGGGCTGCTTTAGTTAGGTCCCCTGCCCGGAACTGACTGTTAGGGGACCGTCAGCGTTCGCCCGCTCCTAATTATCAGCCTGGGCAGATGGTGTGGTTATCCACCAGGGACCTGCCTTTGCAGGTAGACTCCCGTAAGCTGGCCCCTCGTTTCATTGGTCCTTTTCCAGCGGTCAGAATCATTAATCCCTCGGCTGTGCGCCTTAAGCTCCCAGACTCCCTTAAGGTACACCCCACGTTTCATGTGTCCCTCTTAAAGCCAGTCACCTCTTGTGCACTTGGTCCTCCAGCTGAACCTCCTCCTCCCCCCCTGGTCGTGGATGGCCATCCTGCTTACTCAGTTAATCGGATTCTGAATGTCAGACGTCGTGGCAGGGGTTTCCAGTATTTGGTTGACTGGGAGGGTTATGGGCCGGAGGAGCGTTCTTGGGTTCCACGTCGATTTATTCTGGACCATGCCCTCATCACCGACTTCTACAGAACCCACCCTAACAAGCCTGGTGGGCCGCCTAAAGGCGGTCGTCGGAGGGGGGGTACTGTCACAGCCACAGCTGTGACACCTGGTTCGTAACTCACCTGTGTTCCATCTTCCCTTGAGTGCCCCGTTAGTTTAAATACCTGGTCTTCTCCGCCTTTCTTTGCTCGTGTGTTAATGTATTTGTTATGCCTGTTTGGTTCACGACCTGGATCCTGCCCTTGGTGTTTTGTGGATTATTTTCTGTTCTTGGATTACCTTGGTTTTTTGCTCCGGTCCTGCTGGCCGACTTCCCTGCTCACCAGGCCAGGTTTTTCCTCTGTGTGAGATTTTCTGTTAACAAATAAACTTTTGTTTGAACTAAGAGTTCTTGTTCTCCTGACTCTGTGACCGCACCGGGGCCCGCACTTCATTACAGTGTGACACATAGTCTCTTTTCTACTCTCTCTTAAATAAACAAAAGCATACATATTGTGATCCCTGCAAAGCAAAACCTCTTTCAAACAGATATTGTCTTCATTTTTAAAACTGTATATATGAAAGTAGCAAGGAATCACCAAAGGCTGTAGTATCTTAGAAAATGACTGCCTTTCATTTAAGAATATTCCAAATGGATAAGAGTCTCCAACAAACCAAACAGATGAGCAGCCCATCCATCACCACACTGTGACACATGTTATTGGTGGTATGGTATTATGTTAAGGAAGATGTCCATTCTTCAAAATACTTTGCTTTTTTAACAGTTCCTCCAAAGCCTTTGTATATCTGCTCATCTTTGTTAGGATGAAACAAGGCAAAACTCTCCTCTTTATTTAGTCTAGGTGCAGAGCGCTGATTCATCACGAAAACCGCTGACAAAAACTAGCCCTGTTAATACCTACAATTTCATATACAAGAACATTCCAGCTCCTGTTCTGCTCTTCTTCTTTACTGTCACAGAAAGAGAGGAGTCTTGTTTTTTTTCCCCTCTCTTTTTAAAAGCAAATAATTAAAGATTATTCCACAGCTGGTGCCAGGCCAGAAAAAGAGTTATGGTTTGAGGGGGATAGTGTTGGCTGAATTCTCCTCAGGGAGTTGTAGAGACACATGCTTGAATGACTGTTTAAGATCAGACACAGTGGAAAAGAGCATATCTTCTCTCCTTTTTATTTTTTTACTACTTTTCTTCTAATCATGCCATTACAACGTCACAAGAACATCACTGACAGATACAATATAGTTTTCTACTTAGGAGAACAAACAAACTGGCAACAAGAGGAGAGAAGACTGGAGTTTCTAAGTTGTTGAGACAGAATGAGCAAAAGTTAATGAGGAATTAAGTCACCAACGGCTGCTACTCCCACCATGAAACAGGAGCCACACACACACACTGGTAGAGAAGCATGGAAAAACCAACTATGAATCCTGACAGAGGCTGGAACACAGGTCAGGGTGAGACTTAAATGCCAGGGTAGTCCACCAGCCAAACATCTGCAAGAACCTTAACTTTTCTGCCATGGCTCCAGGAAATTTGCTCCTGGGTTGTATCTCGTTGAAAGGGGTTTGGCTATGGACAAAAACTGAAGAGCTAGTCTATCACAGGGCAACACTGAGATAACTGAGACCAACAACTTTCATTTAAACCAACGGTCAATTTAGAATCACTATTCAACCTAACATTGTGTGTTTTTGGACTGTACCCAGAGAGAACCCAGAGAGAACCTACACATATGAGAGAATATGCAAACTTCATACAGAATGAAACTGTCAATACAGTGTGTGTGTGTATACTGAGATAAGTAAGTCTGGAACCTGAGTCTGGTTCTGCCAGAGGTTTCTTCCTGTTAAAAGGGAGTCGTTCCTTTCCAGGCACGCTCAGGACGGGAGATTGGACTGAAGACAAGTTTCGGTGCAATCTGTTGGTTTCCTTAGCTAGGATATTGTTTTTGAACTGGCTCTATATGAATTAATTGGATTATTTTGAAATTAATTCATTGGATTTCATTGGATTATGACTATAATGAATTGAATTCCAATTGACTTGAATTGTACTATATTATTTAAGTGGCTGGAGATGACAGTTGTTGTAATTTGGCGCTATATAAATAAAAATTAATTGAATTGAATTGAATTGAAAAAATGGTGAAACCAGGTGTGAAACAAAAGAAAAAGGAAATATCTTAACTAAGGTGCACAAAAACCCAACAAAACCAACACTCATAGACTGCTACACATGCTTCCTTCCAGATACATAATTATAGAGTCATGCTATTTCAGTATTGTCAATTAGTCTCTCAAAACAGTTCAGCATATCTAAGAATTCATAAAGAATTCTTGTCTTCTTGTGCCTTACATTGTCACACATTCATAAGATTCATGTGTGTTTTTAAAAATAAATCTTTAACATTTTGTATTATTTACAAGTGGATTGTGTCTGCTAACCTGCAGACAAACCCAGTACAAAAACATTCACAGAGAATAGTTCTTTCACAACACATCAAAATATGTAAGAATAAAAGAGAGCTTATTAAACTAGTTGTGTACAAAAAGCTGTGAGGTAAAAAAGCCCCTTCAAAAAGGAAAGTTTTGAGCTTGATTTTATAAACAAAAAAGCTGCCATCATTTGGTTATGACTGTTTTTATTAGATATATGCTTATATCTGTGGTAAAGCACAAAATACCATAATGCCAGAAATAAAAGTAATCACAGTGTTAATTTCTACCTGTTTTGAATTACGGTTGTTGTCTTATATAATACAGCAAGACATGGCAGACTAGATGTTCTTGTCAACCATAGTTTGTCATATTTTATTACCTGAACCAGGATATGCTAGAAAAAATCCAATAAGAGGATTCAAAGACAAAATGATCACCAAGTCAGAGCGTAAGAAGTTGACTTTCTTTTAACTCAACAACTCAACTATAAAAAAACAAGGTGATTGCAGGTAAAAAAAATCTAAAAGGCGTTTGATGGGAAAATGTGAGCTGTTCCAAGATGGAGCACTTTTCTAGTTACATATTTATTTCTAATTTATCTATTTCACCACTTGAGGTTAGCAAACAGTTTGCCATTTACACTTAAAATAGTGACATTAACATTACTTTTGAGGCATGTTTATATTTTTTCTCTAAACTGACTAGAAGTCTGGTGCTCGTTCAGTTGTCTGCCATATCATGAGGGAAATATTGGTCTTTTTTGCTGATAAATTTGCTTGAGATTCTATCACACTATGGGGCTGCTTTGCTACATCAGGTACTGGGGGCACTGACTTTATAAACAGACTGATGAAATCAGATGATTACGAAGTCATTTTTTGGGTAAAATGTGTTCCATGGAAAACTAGAGTTGAGGTGAAATCATGTTTTTTATTAAAGTGCACAATGACCTGAAAAACACCCACTGCGGTGTTATAATTGGCTTTGATCTTAGACATTATAAATTCATATTCTGTATTTTCCTAAATAACCTATGTTCCTAGCTGGTACTTTTCCACTCTGCTCATACTGCACAATCGATGACCTTAAATGGTCCAAGACCTTAGAATGACATAAACAACTGGGTCAGACAAAACATCTCTAGTAGAGTAGATAGGTCTGGTACATTAGATCCACGCCTAAAAACAGCACACACACACACACACATTGTTTATCACATCCAAAGAACACAACAAGGACAGCAGCTGGCCTGATCATGCCACTAAAAACTGGCCAATTATACTCTGACAAGTGTGAAAACAACTTCTGTGAGATAAAGCTGAATATAAATATGACATCCTGACATCCTGACGGATTTCCTGCAGGAGCTCTGGCACTCCGAGTCCAGTGCTGCAATATACTTTACTTGTGACCACTAATAAATACTTTTATAATAAACGATTTCTCCAGCTTATTCTTGAGCTTCCAATGAAAAAATCGGGCTAACAATCGGTGCCGTGACCCGGATTGGCTGACTCTGAGACCGTGTCCGATCGAGGACTTCCGGAGCTGAGTGGAGGGGATCCTTCTTCAGACAATTCAAGGCGCCTAAAGCACAAGGTGAGCAGAAAACCTCTTGTGTATCAGGATATGTGAAATTTCTGCACATTGGTCATTCTAAATTAAATTGTCTGAATTAGGATGTCCTCCGATCACTAAATCAAAAGCAAAAAAATCTGTGTCTTCAGGTTTACTAGGTGGTCACATGTAAAGTATAAACACATAGTCTCACATAGGATGAGTGATTTGTGTCCTTGTTTAGTACAATTTGGCCAAATAAAAGACATAAAATTCATCTTGTCTTCTAAACTGGATAGGAAGTAGATGCCAATGGACGGGGGTCTGTTAGTCCGCAATTGGCGGCGTGAGTAATGTCTGTGCAATTGGCACTTTGACCGTAAAATCCGCAATCGGCGGTGTGTCTGGGTTTTTTGTTTTTTTTTTCTCTCTTCCGCAAGCGGCGGTGGTTCTGCAGTTGTTGTGAACAGATTATACACTAAGGGTTTATCTCTGCATAAGGACACAGGGCTAAGTTTGTTATTTTTCATGAAAATGTGGGGTGGTTTGCTACTTGGTTGCTATTTTACTGTGTTAGTGGAAGTGTATCTAGCAATAGAGACTGTTGGAGAATTCCTACACTGACACAGATCTCAAGTGGTTCTGTAAAAGGGGGCATTGGACTAGAAAATAAAGGGGAATTTAGTTAGGGTGTTACAGAGATTGGTGAATTAAAACGAGTGAAGGGACTGGGAGAACCCCCAGCGATCAAGCGCACAGAGTAAAAGATTCTGTGTAGAAACTTCTTGGTCGGGTCCAACACTCGGGCATTGCGCCATTCACCCATTCTGATTAACACGTGAAATACCTGAATATGTCAAAAACCTTTGTTGATAAGTGGAAAACATGTAAACCCGGCTCATTGGGGTCGGTATTGTTTAACACCTTGACTAGATGGTTAAAAAAGGTTCCGAGAGAAGATGAAAAAAGAGGGACAGATAGATTTGTAAATTGGACGAGAGAAAAGCAAGACAGAGGAATGTTTGGAGGGTGTGAAAGTGCTCCACCGCAACTGAGTGATTTCTCCATGTTTTCAAAACAAGCAACAGGCAGTAGGAATCAAGCAACAGCAAAGCTAAAGGAGGCAGGTTTATTGCAGAGAGCAAGGGCAGAAAAAGATTTAAAAAAAGTTAAATTCTCTATTCAGAGGCAGTCCTCTGCACCTCTACCACAGCACGTGCCAGACACAACGTCATCTTTTCCAGGGACACATCCTACTACACTAGCAGATAATCTTCCTAACATCACGCATGCTCAATAACAGAAGCATGCCATTTAGCAAAATAAAAAACTGACCATTTATACAGATTCAGTATAAACAGCTTAGGCTGTACATGTGAACATGTGTAATTGGAAAATAAAAGGTTAGATATCCTTAGCTTTGTCATAAATGCTCTCACCCTAAGATTATCTCATCCCAACCCTGCTTCCTTCTTCCCCCATTCAGCCCTGAGAGTGAGGAAAGATTCTGATTGATCATTGGCCTGTACTTAAAGAGTACCAGAGTTACATATAGTTATTTAGTCGAAAAATTTACAATGGTAATGGAATTTTTTACTAGAGCATTTATCATCAATTCATTAATTAATTTATTTTTAAATAAATTTGAATGGGAGAAATACCACATTGAATGAACAATCTGAAAACAGCTTTTCAATGCAAGTATTACAGTGAAGAGATAAGAAGCAATACAATGTCCAAAATAAATCCAGGAAGAACAGACTGTTTAAAACTAAACATTAGAACCAGTTTGTTGTTGAATTAAGATTTAACAGCTCTCTTAAAAAGTTAAAGTCAGACAAACAAACATAGCATTTAAATCTCTGATCCTTTAATTAAAAAAACTGCCTGAACAAAAGATGTTCTACAAATTGAGACTTTATTATTTCCACCTGAAGCAGGTCTGAGACCAGACAGTCAGACCATATGACATATGTGAAAATATCATGATTTAACAGCAAGGTCAGACAGTTTCTTACCATCTTAAAGCATTAAAGGTTAGCCTTTATTGTGTTAGAGATCACAGTAACAGGACTTTTAAAATTTAGCTGATCTAAATACTTCTCCTCTGCTTATTTTCACCAATATTATTATATTAACACCAATATTAACACCAATATGTTAATATTTATCATCAGTATTTATATTTGATCTCATTAAACCATTTAACTATTTAACTGCAGCAGATCTATGAATCAATTGATCTGTTATCTTAACAGAGCAGCAAAGTGCTTTACAGAAAGGTTTAAAGTGAGTTAGATTATTAGGAAATTAACAAAAACACAGCAATAAAAAGCACAACGAGAGTCAGATATCGCCAATGAGTTTCTTGAAGAAGAAAACTCTAAAAGAAATTTAAAGACAGCTGCAGTGAGTCTGAGTCATAACAAGTCAAGTCAAGGTTTGTTTTCATGGCACATTTAAAAACAGCCACAGCAACCAGAGAGCTGTACAGCTGAACAATATATCAATACTTTTAGCAAATTCTAACCCTGCAGATAACTATTAATTAATCTAACAATAAACATTGAATAAATTAGTGAAATAAAAACAAAAACAGCGTTTACAGTTAAAGACATGCCTCTAAACCAGACATGTGTCACTGGAAAAGGAAAGGCTTTGTGACCTCAGCAGGCACCCCGGTTAAACACTTAAATCAATTACTCGAACTATATTATGCCATACTTGAACCAAAACAAGTTGCTATAGTCGAGTGCAGAGGACATCAAAAGGGAGATGGGAGAGTAGCTAGAGGCAACAATGCGGCAGATAAGGCAGCAAAAACAAAAGCAAGGTATACTGCATTTAACCAGATGTCTCAGAAAACATTGGAGGTAAAATCACAACGAGAATTATGTTTAGAAAACATTAAAGAACTTCACGAAGCAGCGGCACCATCTGAAAAGCAAGCATGGAACGAAAAAAAAAAAAAAAGATTCCACAAGACTCTGGAGGAATCATGAAGGCAAAATAGTAGCTCCAACTGGACTACTAAATTTGCTATGTCAAGAAGCACACAGTAGAGCTCACTGTGCTAGCTCAAAAGTAACAGCGCTCATTTCACAACACTGGTGGCACCCCCACCTAAAAGACACAATAAAATATTTTGTGCAATCTTGTGAAATTTGTAAGCTGTTCAATCTCAAAGCAGGAATAGGTAGTTTCCCAGTACCTGATGCCCCTTGGAAGCAGATAGTAATTGAGTTTACTGACATGGGAGCAGCAAACAGGACTGAAGGTAAACTATTTCTTCTAGTGTATGCAGCTCCCTTTTCTAGATGGGTAGAAGCCACTACTAAAACCGAAAAAGGAAAAGAAGTCATTAAATGGCTTACAAGAGAAATTATTCCAAGATTTGGGGTACCAGAAGTGATAAGATCAAATAATGGTACTCACTTCTCCAATGAAGAACTAGGAGAAGTGGAAAAATTGTTTGGAATTACACATAAGCTCGGTGCAGTCTCTCACCCAGCTTTACAAGGACTAGTGAAAAGAGCAAATAGAACCATCAAAAAGGCCGAACAGAAGTCTGTGCAGACACACAGTTAACCTGGGCTGAAGCTCTACGTATTGTGTTAGCCTAAGATTTACTCCAAATGCCACCATGAATGTTGTCATGTTGTCCCACATGAGGTCATGACAGGGAGGAAACACCCTGTCCATTTACAACTGCACCAACAGGCTCACCCCTTGTTGTACTACAGTATGGAAACTTGTTTGAATGTAAAACAACTGAATAACACGGTGATGAGTATATCTCAGCAGGTTACAGAAATACTCACCAAGGAAGAGGACCAGGAAAGTGAACAAACTTAACTGGTCCTCTCCTATATGGACAGGACGCAGAAGCTACAACACATTGTGTAAAGGTATGGTTGACTGAGAATAGACTGAGTAACTGGATCCACAAGGATCACTGTACTCAGGCTCAAGATCCTACCGAAAGAACATTAACTGAGGTCCGGACTGACTTAGGAACCTCACCTGCTGACAAAGACTAGACCACGGGGACTAAAACTCTATCAGAGACTGAACGGACCACTGACGATGAAACCAAAGGAAAACACCACTGTGGAGACTAGACTGTAGAACCGCAGTAGCAGAAACAATAATGGTTACAATAACTAATTTTCACACCTCTCCTATGTGCAAGTCAGACATTAAAAGCTCAAGTGACAAAGAACTACAACAGTAATCTGGACACACCCTCTCTTCCCACCACTCCACACCAGGTGACTAAAAGATCTCTGGAAAATGGTAACAACCCACTTCAATTGCAATTTATTGAGAAACAAAATGCTATGGTACAATCCGATCTGTGCTCAGTCATGACATGTTGGTCGAACGAAAAAGATATGAATGGGATGAATAAAATGTTCTGTGAGAAAGTTTTAATCATGTGTTCTGGTTCATTCGAGAAATTACACGGGAGACGACCCAAGTTGTTTAATCTGGTGCACTTAATCAATCAATCAAACTTTATTTTTATAACACTTTACATACAAGAAAATGTAGCACAAAGTGCTTCACAAGATAGAAGAAAATAAAACAAAGCAGTGAAACACAAGGCCACACACACACACACGCACATCTATACGCACACACACACCCACATACATCCACACATACTGGAAGGAAGAAGTAAAGATTAAGTAAAACAGAATAAACTGAGGCAGAGCTGCTCTAAGTAAGGTAAAGCACAGAGCTTTGAACTGCACGATTAAAGGTCTAATTCATGTCAAGGAAAAACAAGAAGGATCCCGAACAATTTAGCTAACATTCCAAAACTGCTACGAGCAAAGAAAAATATTACAAAATAATATCAAGAATCTGGGCCCTTAGGTCAAAGCATGCATGCAAGGTAACAGTGATCAATAACCAACCAAAGATCTGATGTCTGACAACACAAGCACGATGCTGTGGCACTGCTAAGGAAAAAGTTAGCAGCACATGGTTCATCTAAAAAATAAATAAATGAGGAATTAAGACAAATAGAAAAATAGAATAAACCTTTGTCTTTGATTCTAATTTGTATGGAAATATGTTATTGTATCATGTGATGTTATAAGAAACTCTGATGTCACACTGTTGGTACCCCATGAAGTGTTTCTAATTCAAATTGAGCAGAAAAAACTTAATGCTGATCCTGAACTGTCTGTGGATGGCTCAGCATCACGAAACACAGACACTGGTAAGAATTAAATAGAATTTACTATAAAGTAACAAGTGAGAATTAAGCAGATCATGCTGAAATTTTATCAAAAACACAGACAATATTTATCCCAAAAAGGTTAATCAGTTACTCATTGAGAAGAAATGGCTGCTTTCTTGATGCTGTGCTGCTCCCAAAATGAAATCTAACCACAAACATTTCTGTCCTGCAGCAGCAACACAAGAGCAGAAACTGCAGTGGAAGAATTCAGCAGAACTAACATACGGATGAGACTAAGTCTCGTCAGGGGGGTGGAGATACAACAATTAATCATAGTTTACTAACACTTCTCAAGTTTTTCCCAAAATTCTGTGAGTCTTTGTCTTTCTTTTGTCTTTTGTTCTATGTTGTCTTGTGTTTTGTCTTTTTCTTGCTGTGTTCTCTAAATGGTTTCAAGTTTTTCCACAGAAAAAGTTGATGGTACTGGATTTCTCATTAATGCTGTACAGCAGGTTGGTGAGTATTACGGTACTGTCCTAAAACATGGTGTCTATCAACTGGCCAGTTGTTTTGTTTTTATTTAATTTATTTTATTTTTATTTTTTCGGTTTATTTATTTGTTTTTGTTTGGGGTTCATATGAAAACTTAATTGGTTGACCAATGAATACTGGGATTGAACCTGTTAAAAGGGAATTCCTGAATATAGAACATTGTGAAAATGACATGTTGTGCTTCTCGGTTCTCTCTCCTGCTAACATTCATCCACAGCTTAAATTAACTGCATCGGCAGCAGAACCTCTACAGGACTCACAGCCAAGTGACTGACAAGACGTCGGTCTGAAATTCTGGGAGGCATGATCATCATGCCAAGATAATGGTTGAACAACCACACAACCTTCAACCACTGTCAACAAAATAATCTGAATTATCTCCTGAATTGTCCCAAAGAAAAAGATTAGTTAGGGAAAATGGGTGGTAAAGACCCCTTTGTGGAAGTGAAGTGCTGGTAACCTCTCCTTCCTAGTTAGCTCAGACTGCTGAACTGAGGTTCAGCCAGAAGGACAACTAAACACCAAGCAGTGACAGGATTGGACCACAAGAGACTGAGCTGCACTACACCACTCTGCGCAATGTTATCATAAAATTTTCACTCAAAAGAAATTGTCAGTTTTTACACTACATCTATCATTACTCATCATTTCTCAACAGGGTCATATCTTCATATTCACGTCATGTTTAAATGTCTGTATTGTTTTGTGTTTTGTGATGTTCCTCTTTAGTTTAATGATTTTAAGTAGACCAATTACTAATCATAGGAATTCATACATACGTCCATTGCCATTGGTGTGAATCGACTGTTCGGAGCGGGACCTTAGGCACTGAAAGGTAATTAAGTGGTCGGTCGCCAAGGGGGAATGGGGCCATAGGAGAATTTTCCCGGATATCAGCCATCGGGTTTTTCGCTCCTATTCGCTGCGAACAGTGGACGATCCTGATGGTGATGTTAATTGCCTTAAGCACTTTTTGAGTTTCAATATTTTATAAATTGTTGTAGTTTAGTTAATGATTGTTATGTGTTGTGATGGTACTTATGGGTTAGCAGGTCCTCGACACTGCTCAAACCACATATAGTTTTGGGCCAAAATGAACTAAGATTCTACACAGAGATTGGGTTGGGGGCCACATACACACACTAATTTTAAGAAATATTGAAACATTTATTGATTTATTCCTTGCATACACGTACAGGCGTGATACTTATGGCTTTTAAGAAATGTGCTCATTGCAGAGTTATGATCAGTTGAGTAATGAAGGTTGAACTATTCTGGGAAAGAGGTTCTGTTCCCAGCATCATGATAAACACTCCTGATACAGAAAGGTTTAGCTAACGCATTACAGTTATTTTACACATGCATATTCAATGAAAACTTGCTTGCTGCTGATAATTGCAAAGAAGAACAGCTTACACATAACAGCTCACATAATGAAGTGGTATCAAAAGGGGGATAACAAGAATCTCCTGTCTGGTTGTGCTGCACCTCAAGGTAGTTGGCCACTTGCAGTTTGGGGACCTGCTAAGTTGGCTGCCGCTAACAGGTGTTACACAATACAGAATATAACATTCCTACCTCATTTAGTTGACATGATTAAATCATGTCAAAAGGGGGAGTTGTTATGATTGGCTTTGATCTTAGACATTATAAATTCACATTCTGTATTTTCCTAAATAACCTATATTTCTAGCTGGTACTTTTCCACTCTGCTCATACTGCACAACAGATGACCTTAAATGGTCCAAGACCTTAGAAGGACATAAACAACTGGGTCAGACAAAACATCTCTATTAGGGCAGATAGGTCTGGTACATTAGATCCACGCCTAAAACAGCACTCACACACACAAACACATTGTTTATCACATCCAAAGAACACAACAAGGACAGCAGCTGGCCTGATCATGCCACTAAAAACTGGCCATTTATACTCTGACAAGTGTGAAAACAACTTCTGTGAGATAAAGCTGAATATAAATATGACATGTTTCCGGATAACGGGGCTCAGCCTGACGGATTTCCTGCGGGAGCTCTGGCACTCCGAGTCCAGCGCTGCAATATACTTTACTTGTGACCACTAATAAATACTTTTATAATAAACGATTTCTCCAGCTTATTCTTGAGCTTCCAATGAAAAAATCGGGCTAACAATGGCACCAGAGAATAGTTAGAAAGATGGTTTAAGCCTGTCAGGAACAAGTTCTGAACTAAATTCCCTTCAAAAATGTATGCATAAAGTTGACCTCTGCCACTGAATTGAGTGGCCAAAATTCTGTGCAGATAAGAGTAAAAAGCTGTTTTTACCCAATTGTTCCAATTTCCAATTGTTTTTCTTTATGCTTTGGTCAGTAACCATCAATGTTGTTTTTTTTAAATAATCTGATTAAACAAAAGATCTCTTTTCAATTATTTCTGAAATCACTGGAAATGTTCATCTATGCTTCAGGCATGAAAGGACTATTGTGAGACAACTAAACCATGAGCTGAATACTCGTGAACTGTAAGGTTAATGGGAGCTGCAGATTTAACTGAAAATTCTCTGTAATTCCCTCTCTGCAAGAAAGCTGTTGGATATCATTTTATCAATTACAGACATTTGATAGAGATGTATAAACATCAAAGCATTTGATGATAAAATTTTGACTAGTTTTAACCAAAAATATTAAAGACACATAAGACAGAAGACTTAAAACATGAAATGTTACATTGAAAGCTTCAGAACCACACCACTGGGTCAACTGGAGGTCAGGCTGATGTAAAAAAAAGCTTTTTTTTGTTCACACAGAAGTGTATTGTAAATAAATTATAAATTGCAGCTTTGCATCAGAATGGAACCAGGCTATTTAAATTCATTTCTCATTATAGTCTGGGGGACAGAGATACAGAGGTTCAATTTACATTTAGATTGTTTCAGCAAGTAAATTAATCGAAACTGCAATCCAGTCAATTCACTTGTACAGAATTCCTTTAAGAATGAAAAGAATGCATATATTTATTTATACATCTGTATTCTTTACGGATAGCGTATTGATTATAAATTTGCACACACATGGCACATGGAGTAATTCACACGTTTTTGTCACACACCTGTGCAAATTCCTCATTTCACTGTAGCTCATAATTGCAATCGTGACACGATTGTCCACGTGGAATCGTGAGAAGGTTTCGTGACAAGGTTCCATGTGGATTGAGTTTGCGAAGAATCCACATTACCGTCTCCCTTTTGACACACAGGCCATGTTTCTGTTTTAAGGTCAGCCACATTGTTCTGTACCCAAAAAGCTGTCCAGGTCCGCACAGCTCTGATACAATGGCTCTTCTGACTTCAGTTGGTGATGAATAGCCGCCCCGTCTCCTCAGTCCTAAATCTTTTAGCCATGCCTTCAGAGTCCCATGGGACATTTTAATGTCATGATGGTTCGAGAGCATATCACAAATTCCATCTCATGAATGTCCTTTGTTACAGTTTTTCTCAATTGCTAAAACAGTCTGAACCAAATGCTCAGTTGCCTGAACCCACTGATTGAATCAATCACTCTTTTGGCAAAACCATAAGCACTTTTCACCTGTTTAGACACAACTTGCCCACACATTTTTATTGTGATGCACCCGTGCTGCATAATGGTGAGCACAGGAGACAAAAGTCAAACACAATTAAAGCACAGGTGTCACCACTTGAACACAACAACTCAAAATTGATCACATTTGTGGCTAATGATGTGAGGGAACATATAAGATAGTTCAGAGAGCACTGGTTTGTGAGGTCCTACAATGGATAGAAATCTGAGAGGAAGAGTTCGTGTGAGAGGAGGTCAGCGAAGACAAAGAACAGTAACATCTGATGAAATCAGAGCTACTGTGATTGGCTGTGCTCTTGTCCATGGTATGAGCATGAGGCAGGCCGGACAAAGGGTACAACCAAACATCAGTAGATTCACTGTGTCCACCATAATCCGAATATTTAGAGAAGAGAACAGGTGATTACCTTTTTTGACATTATAGTACAGTGTGTAAATGTTGACAGCAATTACTGTAAGATATACTATACCACAGTATACTGTAAGTTAATATATGTTTCAGTACATCACTGTACCAATGTACTGTAGTATTGTAATGGAGGGTTGGTCTAACTGTTTGTAGGCCCAGTATATTTTTTTTTGTAAATGCATGTTCTCTTTTTGTAGAATTGAAAGACTGCCACATGGGGGTGGGAGGACAGGTATGTTCTCCCCACACCAAAAGACCCTAATTGTTGATATGGTCCGTGAGAACAACGACATTAAACTGAGTGAAATTCAGCAGAAGGTCATTGAGGACTATGTAAATTTTGAGGATATCAACAGTGTCAGGCTCTCTACTGTTGATCGTTTCCTCAAGCGCATCAGACTGCGCATGAAACAGCTGTACAGCGTGCCCTTTGACTGCAACTCAGACAGAGTCAAAGAGCAAAGATTCCAGTATGTACAGGTTGGTATATATACAGACACAATGTTGATTACTCTAAGTAGTGATTTACTGTAGTGGCCTAAATTACTTTTTCTGTATCAATTACAAAACTATATCTATTCCTACAGAGGGTTTTTACACTGGATGCAATGGAAAGGCCCCATGAATACATCTACATGGATGAAGCTGGGTATAATCTCACCAAAAGGAGAAGGAGAGGCCGTAATGTGATTGGCCATCGGCATTCCAGGTTTTTTTTTACCCTGTTGCCTGGCCAGACAAAATGTGGCCTGTGATTTAGATGAAGTCCTGACCCAGGACGGAGACATGATGCTGTGGCTGAGTAATGCACTTATTTGTATATTTTTATACTTTATTTTGACATGGGCTTACTGTATAAAAGTGGCAAATGCACAAGATTTGTTGTATTTTTGTACAAATGCTAAATGCAGTTTTTTTTGTTTGTTTTGCAACATGCATCTAGCCAGTGAATAATAAACATTTATTTCTCCAGCTTCATGTCCTGAGCATTGTTGTCTATTTTTCTATGTAGTGTTTAGAGACTGCTCAGTAGTGTTTTTAATTTTGACTGACTTGGAGCACGATTTGACAACATAGTTCAATTTTGAGCAAAGATTGAACTGTTTTGAGGTGCAAGTTTGGTTTTGCAAGAAGAGTCTCAGGTTTTGTGAATGTAGCTTGAAAATTGGGTTTCGTGTTCACAGTTTAGAGAAAAGGAGAGCAGCTTTCAATAAATGTGTCTTAGCAATCAAGAAAAACTGTAAAATACTCTATCAATTCAAGCCCATTTTCCATCCTTTCACGCTAGGTTTAAAATTCCCGCAAGTATCAGGAGAGTAACAGGAACTGACATGTTGCCAGACTTGGGTTCGTCCAATCACAAACAAGTGTTGTCCCCATGGTCCCTACCCTTTCCGTAATCTGGAATGTTTTCGTGTTTCCTGAAATGTTGTTGCATTTTCTGAAATGGCGCCATCCATTTTCTATACCGTGGGTTGTGGCGCAGGGGGGCTGGAGCCTATCCCTGCAGTCATCGGGCAAAAGGTGGGGTACACCCTGGACAGGTCACAGGGCCACATAGAGACAAACAACCACACATGCTCAATTTAGAGACACCAATTAACCTAACATGCATGTTTTTGGACAGTGGGAGGAAGCCAGAGTACCCAGAGAGAACCCTCACATATACAGGGAGAATATGCAAACTCCACACAGAAGGGCCCCAGACGGGGATCAAACCTGGAACCCTCTCACTGTGAGGCTCCAGCACTAACCACCACACAACCGTGCAGCCATCTGGTACCATGTTTTCTGAAATGGTGCCATTTTTTTTTTAAACGTTTGTGTTTTGACCCTCAGGGCCACCACAATAAATTACTCACCGAACAATCACTAATTGTTCAGCTTCATAACTATGACTGCTGCTGAGTTTATCATGAGTGTTGTTTTATTCAGAATGATTTAATTGTAGAAGAAACCATACTTTCTAAAAGTGCCATCATTGCAATTTCTGGGTGCATAGGATGATCTTTTGTGGCATTTCTGTCTTTTTATAGCGGACTACTGATGAAAAACTGGAAATGAGAGGAGAGACTGGTGGGAAATAACTTGCAACAAAGATTTCCAATAATGATCTCCATGCTTTTTAAAATAGAAGGGATGAATGTATAAGAACACTACATTTACTTAACAATCACACCATTGCAAACAGCACTTCAATCTGTATTCATTTTCTGAATGAGAGAATTTGAGGATATATGTACCTGATATATTCAACTGCAGGGATTTTTTACCAGGACTTCCACCAGTAAAATAGATTTTGACTGGCATTTCACTTGAGACTATAGGAGCAATGTCACATCAACAAGATACAACAGCCAAGAGGGTCTGCATTGTAAGACTATACATTCCCCTCTTCTGCCAGATGTAAATGAGCCTGTTTAGCACTGACACATCTAGTAGACAATGAAAACATGAAATTACCACATGAAGTTTGTATTTGTAACTTTATGTCAAAAAAGAAAACATATGAGTCATCTCTGCACATGTGCCCTCGTGAAGCATGAACTTCTTTTTGGATTGAGAGAGATTTCTGTTAGCCGTGTGAAGACATTTTTGGAAACTGCTTTGGTGGCAGCTTTCCAACTATAAGGATTCATTTAAAAAACACTTAAAAACCTGAGCAGTGTTTGACACTAGCCTCCTAAAATCTTTACTTCTCAGCCTCGGACACTAAAAAAATGAAAAAAAAAAACATTTGAGAGGTTAAAGCTTAATGTTTAGATGTAAATTGTAGACTTTGCCTGGTTTAATTATGGAAAAAGGAGAGGAAAAAAGCATTGTTTGAGTAACTTAAAAATAATTACGTACTGGTCCCCTTTTATGAGGTGTGACAGGTAAAAGCATGTAAACTTTGCTCCAGTTCTCAAAGGTAGAATCACACAGATGTACGTTGTATCAGAAGATAGAATGTGCCAGTGGATGTGTTATATGTGACCCAAGTTTTGTTTGAACTTTGATCTTATATATTGATGAAATGAGACGCTTCCAGGTCCTCCACCAAAATCTTTAATAAATCAGTATTCGAGAAGAGCTATCTGCACATGCTTACCCTAAATTATACATGAACACCAATGAATGTTTTAGCTAGTGGCTCATCATGTTTCACTCTGTCTTTTATGATGAGAGTTCCCCTCTGGTGTACACACAGCAGACAAATTCATTTGACTGGTTTTGACACTAGTGTGAAGCATTCATTATGTGTGCTATATCTGGTTTCTTTAAGTTTAGCTTCATGATTTTCAGGGAGAAAAACTAAAAGTGGAGGGCAAACAAATGCTGAGAGGCCACTCTGGATGAATGGGAAAGAATTCACTTGTGCCATATTTAAGATCACCATGTGTTCACATAAATGCAAACAAAATGCACATCCACCACACTTGCTGTCTGCTTAATTTAAGTGTTTGGATGTGCGTTTCACAGCCAGGCCTCCAAGGCTATCATCTAATAACTGAAAAGTCATGAATAACCCAACTATGGACTAGCGACCTGTCCAGGGTGTATCCCGCCTTTCGCCCGATGACTGCTGGGATAGGCTCCAGCCCACCCGCTACCCGAACCGACAGATTGACGGTATAGAAAATAGATGGATGGATGGAACCCAACTATGACACTATAGAGTTACATGCTGTTGTGTGACCACCTCATCATCACATATGAAATAAGTTATGTTCCTCAACCCTCAACATTTTTAACAGTGACAGTATCTAACTCAGAACACACAAATACATGAACTAAACCATTATATACCATGTCATACATTGTGAGACAGGAGGATGGATCGTAAACAGCACACATCTCATATCAGTGTCATTGCCAAAGAAATGAGAGCAAATGCACGAGAACTAGCAGATTTACTAATTTAAGCATGAAGGAATAAAAACAACAAAAAAATACAACTGGCAAGATTACAGCCAGCTGGTTGGGCTTAAACACACATTCACCACACACACTGCAAACTTCATCTTGTTCACTGAACCTCACAATCTTTAACACCTCTTACAACTATCCAAAAGCAATGGTGATGATAAATAATTTAAACATGTCCAGCACCAAGATAAAGTCTGTTATTCTATTCCACACTGTTTTGGTGTACAGTAGGAACCTGTTCTGGAGCCAGACTGAATTCTGAGCTATTTTGCTCTCCATGATTTGTAATGATTTGTAATCATGGAAAACAATCCTGCTTACCTTTTGTTGGGATATGTGTTCTCATCAAACATATTTGGTGTAAATATTAAGTTGAATTGTATTATTTGTTATGTTCACGCATGAGGGAAGTTTAGTCTATATTGTATACACCAGGTTTTTATTGTGAAGCAACTTCCTGTACAACTGTTCAACTGTTTTTCCACTCAGTTGGATACTGACATTGAGAACAGGAAAGATGTACCATTGTGACTGACGTTGTTTCCAGTGTCATGAGAAAGCAATAAATGCTACGTTGCAGATAAAGACGGTGTGATCCTTCCTCAATATGGCTGATGAATCTGAAAGTGCAACAGGTTATGGGCCCAGGCGTGGCAGCACAGGGGGAAGATGGCAAAGACTGGTATTTGACAGAGATGAAAATAACTATGAGCTTTTGGAGGTAAAGTTTCTTGGTCACATGAAAATACTTGGCTGAATAGATACTTTTCCACGGATGAACCAGATGCAGAAAAGAATGCAGAATTCTACGCAGAGCTAATTCTGTTTCTCAATAACAAAAGCCAGTCGTTGGTGTTTAGAGACATGGCAGATGACGGAAGAAAAGCTCTAGGAATATTACGGGATCATTATGTGAGTCAGAGTAAGCCCAGAGTTATCGCTCTGTACACAGAACTAACTTCCTTAAAAAAGGAGCCAGAAGAAACTGTGACAGATTATGTCATCCGAGCTGAAAAGACTTTGACCTCCCTGAGAAAGGCAAAGGAAGTCAATAGCAATGTGCTAATGATAGCTATGATTCTAAAAGGCCTCCTCGAATCATACAAGCATTTTGTAGTCAATACAACCCAGAGCAGTAAAGAATTAACATTTACAAAGTTCAAAAGCAATTTACGAAGCTATGAAGAAACTTAAAGGTTCGACACTAAACTAAAGACAGACAATGTGATGAAAGCAGACATATCATCAGTGATCTGCTATGGATGTGGAAACAGCGGCCATTTTGCCAGAGACTGCAGAGGTAGGATGAAGCCTACAGTGGAAAATTACTGGACACAGGGAGATAGAGAGGAGTTTTCCCACACAGGTAGAAGACATCTGACTGGAATAGAGATGGGGTACGAGGCTGATACCAGACCAGGGACAATCAGGGATAGCCATGTCCAAACCATGGCTTCTCCCCAACTTTTGGACAAATAATATTATTCACATTATGTTTGTATGGAAATATAAAAGTTTTATTATGCAAAAGAGTGGTACCCTTTTTCTGAGCAGACTGCCTGCCAGAGAGAGGTCCACAGCGCTGTGTAACTTGAACATTCAACCATTTAATAAATTCTGACCTAGCCTTGGAGTTTGTATATCTTCTCTCAGACTAATGAACACAACAAGGCCCTTCCGTGTTGGGCTAAGAGTAGTAACCTAGTCTGCGGCTTATGTCGCTTCTCTGAGGCTTAGCTCGCTGCAATGAAAAGTTGAGAATGTGGATTTTATTATTTCAACAAAATTAAAGATATTCATGCTTGATAACTGAAAGGAACATGATTCACAAGCATCTCTAAACAACTCAGTTGCTTTGTTAATGCATTGTCTTTCTCGCTCCAATAAAACTGGACAGTTTTCATTGATTGTATGTTTGTTTGCTGGTCTGTTGATATTTTTCACTTGTTTCACAGTTGCTTTATAATCTAATCAACCTACTTAAATGTCTTTGTGCCACAGATGGCGTTCTGCATAGCGCGGCGAGTCGCAGTGAAGGTTGCTTGACAGGGACCTCCAATTGTTGGAATGGCAACGCTTAGTTTTCTATCATTCCCGTCATTCCGACACATATAACACATCCACTGGCACAAAGTGTTTCTGATTCAGTGTGTGTGTGCTCACAGTGCAGAGTGTGGAGAAAAGAGAGAAAAGAAAGGCGTTTTGGCTGCATGGTGCTGTGGCTTACACACACCTTTATAAGTTGAGAAGAGCACAAAAGTCTCATAACAGAGCAGTAAAGGGCTTCATTGAATATTTAAAAAAAGATTTAGATTGTTAGAATAACCAGAATTTATAGGAATGGTGGTGATTACTCTTATTTTTAATCTTATTTTCTAGAATGGAAATAACTTGAATGAATTTAAGGGGCTAAAAAGTTTTGTTCTTGTTTTTCTATGATTAACCGAATGTATGTGAGAGTTCAAACAGACAGAAGGCTACGCCCGAGTGCTGGAGTTTCCAAACAGATAAAAGACAGACTGGACCCGTGCCATACTAGTTCAGACCTGCCATAAGGCCAGTGTGATGTATCCACAGGTTTTCTAAACTCATACACACATACCTACACACCCACAGACTTGCACACACACATATACCCATACACACACACACACACACACACACACATTATTTTACTTGCTGCAAGATTAAACCGTTGCGTTAACTGACTCCAGTCTCATTGAGAGAATTTTCTTAACAACTGGGTCCTTTGAGCCGGATCTTGACATTTTTTCCGCCGTCCAGGGTCGGAGCTGAAACTGTGCACAGGGGAGTCCAGGACTCCTAATGAAAAACCAGTGTCTACTGAAGGGGGTAAAAAGTGACAGAAGCCCTGCTACCTTGGCAGTGCAGGCATCAACAATTATAGTGTTATTTCACCCATTAACACTTCAGGTACCTCATGCAGTGGCTGTGATAGGGTTACTTAACAAAATATCTTTATCTTTACTGTCTCCTACATCTCACCTGTTCTTCTTTCACAGCCACACCTCGTTGTGAAGAGATGTGCTACACTTAATGCATCCACACTGCTGCCTACCCCACAGATGGAGAGCCTCATGATTGCATGTCAGAAATAACCATCAGTGTTTTACCCAGGCAGGCCAGCCTTAACTGATATACCTTATGAAAATGCAGAAATAACTATATTTGTTTGACAGGTCAAGCAAAAAAAAAAAAAAGACCTGTAGTAACAGAAACTGAAGTTTTCTTAAAATGGCCACTTCCAAAAAATGACTCTGTTCAAGCAGTCGAATTGGCAGCTATAACTGAAGCTTGTAAATTAAAGAACAAAAAGGTTGTTAACATTTACACTGACAGTCAGTATGCTTTCTCAACTGTGCATGTGTTAACACAGCAATGAGAAAACCATAAAGATCTTAGCATTATTAGATGTTATTCTGCTGCCAGCTAAAGTAGCAATTTATAAATGTGCTGCACATACAAAAACACTGAATCTATCTCAAAAAGTAATAGAGAAGCAGAGGAAGAAGCAAAAAAAAAAAAGAGAGAGGGAAGAACCTCATAGAAATAAACCATCAAGTGTTATGTGATATGCTAAAACCAGCTTCACAAACAGAAAGACAGATATGGCAGATTAAAAGTGCCATCAACAATGCACAGTCAGACTTCTATGAATGACCTGAAGGAAAACCCATACTGCCAAAGAGTTTGTTTGAATATGCTGCAGTACTGAGCCATGGACCATGTCATGTCTCTGCAGGAGGGATGGTAGCAATAATGAACAAGGTTTTTACAACATATGGTTTTACTAATTACTGAAAAATAAATAAAGTTTTGTCTAACAGGTCAAATATGTGCAAAATACAATCCACACGGAAATCTAAGACCAAAATGAAGATAATTCCCTAAGCCAGTGTACCCTTTTCAACATATTTGTATGGATTTCATTATTCATTATTTTGTAAATTTTGTAAACAATGTCAAAGATGGCAAAGAATTTAGAAATAGACCTTAGAAACCACTGCGCATATCATTCACAATCAGCAGGTTTGGTGGAGAGACACAATGGAATAATTAAGTCAAGATTGAAGAAAATCATGCAAGAAACTGGAAGAATTGGGTTTACTGTTTACCATCCGAAACATGCATATTACTCCGACTAACACAAGATGAACTCCATTTGAGAAAATGTATGGAAAACCATTTGTTCTCCCACAGCTAAAACCATTCAACAGACATGATGGAAAAAAAGAAAGAGAAGAAACCTCAGCAGAATAATAATATTAACAAGCAGGTGAACCTGGGGAGGAATCTCTGAAGACAGTAAAACCCGGAGACTAACTATAAGCTTTATCAAAAAGGAAAGTTTTAAGCCTAGTCTGAAAAGTGGAAAGGGTGTCTGCTTCCCGGACATTTACTAGCAGCTTATTCCACAAGAGAGAGGCCTGATAACTGAAGGCTCTACCTCCCATTCTACTTTTAGAAACTCTGGGAACAAAAAGTAAACCTGCAGTGTGGGAGCGAAGTGCTCTGTTAGGAAAATATCTTACAATGAGATCTTTAAGATATGATGGAGCTCGGTCATTAAGAACTTTATATGTGAGAAGAAGAATCTTAAATTCTATTCTGAATTTAACAGGGAGCCAATGAAAAGAAGCTAAAACTGGAGAAACATGATCTCTCCTGTTAGTTCTCATCAGAACTCTGGCTGCAGCAGTTTGGATCAGCTGGAGGCTTTTCAGAGAATATGTGGGACAGCCAAATAATAAAGAATTACAGTAGTCCAATCTTGAAGTAACAGATTCATGGAGCAGTTTCTCTGCATCACCCTGAGACAGGATGTTCCTGACTTTAGCAATATTACAAAGGTGAAAGAAGGCAGTCCTGGAAACCAGTTTTATATGTGCGTCAAATGATAAATTCTGGTCAAAAATAACTCCAAAGTTCCTCACTGTAGAACTAGAAGCCAAGGAAATACCATCTAGAATAACTATATAACTAGACAATTTGTCCCAGAAGCACTCAGGTCCAAAGAGAACAACTTCAGTTTTATCTGAATTTAAAAGCAGACAGTTCTGAGTCATCCAGGTCTTTATGTCTTTAAGACAGGCTTGTAGTCTGACCAACCTATTGGTTTAATCTGGTTTCATAGATAAGTACAGCTGAGTATCATCAGCATAACAATGGAAATGTATGCCATGCTGTCTAATAATGTTTCCTAATGGAAGCATGTAAAAGTAAAAAGAATTGGTCTAAGCACAGAACCCTGAGGAACTCCATGACTTACTCCAATGTGTGAGGAAGATTCTTCATTTACAAGAACAAACTGGAATCTATCAGATAAATATGACTTAAACCAGCCTAATGCAGCTCCTTTAATCCCAATAACATGTTCAAGTCTCTGTAACAGAATGCTGTGATCGATCGTATCAAATGCAGCACTGAGATCCAACAGGACAAGCACAGAAACAAGTCCGCTATCAGAGGCTAAGAGGAGATCATTGGTAACTTTCACCAGTGCTGTTTCTGTGCTATGATGCACTCTGAATCCTGACTGAAACTCTTCAAACAGATTATTTCTATGTAAATGATCACAAAGTTGAGCTGCAACTATTTAAAAAATAAAGGGAGATTGGATATGGGTCGATAATTAGCATTTCTGAATCAAGAATAGATTTTTTAAGTAAAGGTTTAATTATAGCAACCTTAAAAGTCTGAGGTAAATATCCTGTCAACAAAGACAGATTGATCAAATCCAATATGGAAGTGTCAATTAAGGGGAAAACCTCCTTGAACAGTCTGGTTGGGATTGGGTCTAAAATACAAGTTGATGGTTTAGAAGAGACTATTGCTGTTGTTAGCTCAGAGAGACAAACTGGGCAGAAGCCGTCTAAATACAAATCAGGTTCTAAAGATTCTTCTAAAGCTGCTGCACTTGAGGATACATCAGTGATAATTGTGGGAAGGATTCCATTAATCTTCTCTCTGATAGAAACAATTTTATTGATGAAGAATCTCATGAAATCATCACTGCTGAGAGTTAAAGGAATACATGGCTCAACAGAGCTCGGACTCTTTGTCAGCCTGGCAACAGTGCTGAAAAGAAACCTGGGATTATTCTTATTCTCTTCTATCAATGATGAATAATAAGCAGTTCTCGCTTTACGAAGTGCTTTCTTATACGTTATTAAACTATCTTTCCAGACTAATTGAGACTCTTCTAAATTAGAGTAACGCCACTGTCTCTCCAGCTTTCTTGCAGTCTGCTTTAACGCACGCAGCTGTGAATTATACCAAGGAGCCAACCTCTTCTGACTGATTACCTTCCTTTTCAGAGGGGCAACATTGTCCAGTGTTGTACGCATTGAAGCTATAGTGCTGTCAACAAGAGAGTCAAGTTCTACTGGAGTAAAATTTAGGTAGCCGTCCTCTGTCATATCAGCACATGGCAGTGAAGAAAAGGATGATGAAATCAACTCTTAAATCTGGTTACAGCATTCTCTGACAGACACCTTCTATATGTAGAATTCTTCTCAGAAACCGTGTAGTCAAGTAATGTAAATTTAAAAGTTATTAAAAAATGGTCAGACAAGACAGGGTTATGAGGGAACACTGTTAACTGTTCACTCTCAATGCCATAAGTCAGCACAAGGTCAAGGGTATGATTAAGGCAGTGAGTAGGTCTGTGAACACTTTGAGAAAATCCAATAGAGTCTAATATAGAATTAAAGTTAATATTTAGGCTGTCATTTTCAACATCTACATGAATATTAAAGTCACCCACTACAATGACTTTATCTGTACTCAGCACTAACTGGGATAAAAACTCTGAGAATTCAGAGAGAAACTCAGAATAAGGGCCAGGTGGACGATACACAACAACAAACACAAGAGGTTTTTGTGATTTCCACTTTGGGTGGGAAAAACTGAGAATCAGAGATTCAAAAGAGCTAAAACTAATCTTGGGTCTAGGACTGATTAGTAACCCTGATCTGAAGATAGCTGCCACTCCTCCTCCTCTGCCTGTGGTTGGAGGAACGTGAACATTTAAATAGTCAGAGGGAGTTGATTCATTAATGCTAACATGATCCTCCTGCTGCAGCCAGGTTTCTGTAAGACAAAATATATCAATATGATGATCACAGATCAAATCATTCACTAACAGAGACTTCCAAAGGAGAGATCTAATATTCAGCAAACCACATTTAATAGTTTGATGTTTTTGTTCAGTTAAAGTTTTTGTTTTAAATCTTTTTTGCACAAGAGGATTTTCTCCTTTTGTGTTTTTTGATTGGGGGGGGGCAGCATTAGATGGGAAGCCGCAGAGAAGTGTGTAAGACTACAACTCTGCATCCTGGTCTCAACCCTGGGTTGTCATGTTTTTGGATGACTAATAAATTCATCCAAATTTCTAGAAATGAGAGCCGCTCCTTCCAAAGTGGGATGGATGCCGTCTCTCTTCATCAGAGCAGGTTTTCTCCAGAAAGATTGCCAATTATCTATGTAGCCCACGTTGTTTGCTGGACACTAGGACATACGGCTAAACATGTCATCACTGGTCAGATTTGGCAGGGGTCCAGAGAAAACTACGGTGTCCCACATTGTTTTGGCAAAATAATTTCCTGTATTTCCTGGTAGATGGTAGTCGCTAGAGTCCTGGCCAGGATAGAGAAATCCTTTGGAGACTTTGGGTGATGTGGAGTAAAGGGTCTGGTGAGGGGGGAGGGCTGGGGGTTGTTTGCCTCGCTGCTGTTTCCTTCACCCTTATCTGTACAGTCATGTTTGAGTTTGCCGTCCCAACAGCATGATGTAAGTGTGCACCAAGTAATCTGCATCCAGTTCGATTTGGATGCACGCCATCAGGTCTGAAACGCTCCTTACAGTTCCAAAAGATATCAAAGTTATCAATTAACTTATTCCTATGGGCAATGCATGCATTTGACAACCATGTGTTCAGGCCAAGAACCTGAAGGGACAAGTCTGCTGAAAAGTTCAATCCCTTTACCCTCTGTAGGAATGGGGCCTGAAATGGAAATATGGTGTGCTCCATACACTGATAAAAATGGAAGAAGGAGGGTTGTTCAATTTACAAGTATGCATTTTGTAAATGCCTCACAATTTATTTATATTTCTCTCCAAACACGATTAAATCTTTAAAAGTATTTCAATACTGATGAATTTTAAATGTACATGTCTCTGTCATTTTAAAAGAATGAAGAAAGTTATGTTTTGTCAGACGGAAGTTGAAAAGCCCCCCGCTTTTTTTTTTCTCCAAAAAAAACCCCCGATTGTTGACGACCTACGGGCGGCGCCATTTTCTCCCTTTTCTTGCTGTGATATTTTCCTTGGATTTGGGCTGCTTCAGACACAACAAAGGTAATAAAAAACTTCTTAAATATGAGCCAGAGATAGAAGTGGAGTGTTTACAATCAGATTTGAAAACGTTTAGCCTTTTATTTGCCCCGGTAATGTCGAGTAAAACCGAATTAGTGTTGGTGCTAACTTTTTGGTCATTAGCCTATGGCTAATTGTTAGCTGATGGCAGCGGTCATGGGTGCCGTCCTCAAATATCTTTATTAGTTTTTATTACTGGTCAGGCTATGTGTGCACGGTAACTAGTCTGTATGGGAAAATTTATAGAATATAGGTCTATTCTCTTTTCAAATTGTCACTCGGAGGTTAATGAGTGTGGGCGATGGGTAATTGATGTTGGCTTTGACGAAATGCCGTAAGTTAACAAAATGGAGGAAAACCTACTTGGCAATATTAAAGTAGATAGATAAATAAAGTAGTTATTTGTAGTATTTTTTTTTTTTTAAATAGGGACTGTGTGGATATCCTCCAGCCAAGGCCAATGTTTGACGTGCCTGGGTGCTGCTGTGTTTAAAGCTCTGTAGTAGTGGTGAGTATTACTATTCAATTGCTTTTGTTGGTTTACTGGATCTGTTTGAACAAGACTGGATTTCTCAGCATGATGATGATATTAATGACATTATTTTAAAAAATATTGTGAGTAGATATAATTACTGCAAGTTCTCCTGCCTTTAAGACTCTAATGTTATTTTTTTGTAAGTTTTTTTGACAATTACTAAACTATATTACTAGAACTTTTATGATGGTAAGATTGCTTGATTTCTGGATTAGACTGTTAGATTGCATTGGTTTAGGATTAAAATAGAGCCCTAATAAATTGGCACGATTATGCACTTAAAATGATGGTAAATATTTGCTGTATTTCTGTTGGATGTGTGTGGGTGAGTTGAACTTCTATTTGTTTATTTCTCTAGTGAATGTGGCAGTGTAAAGGGTGTTCAGTTGCTGTGCAAAGTAGGTCTGAATTACTTCATCTTTATGAACTCAAACACCCACATTTTTGAAACACCATAAGTTATCTATGTACATATTCTAAATGTCCCTGTACATTTAAGACATGGAATGTTTAATCGTACATCAAAGTGGAGTGCATTCCACACTTTTCAGCTGTGATATGTGTGCATGCAAAAATTTAGCCAAAGAAAGGGAGTTTTTTGTTCATATAAACACATCTGAAGAGAAATGAAAATGTTTGTTGCATGTTTGTTGGTTGTTGTTTTCAAACCACTACTTTTGGAACGTTTAAGTCTCATAAGAGTCGCCGACACACACCTCACACATTAGCTGATTTCTTACCAGGTAATGTAAAAACAACTGAAATAGCATCTCCACCATTAGATGATTTGTTTTCTGATAGCCAGGACGAGGAGTGTGTATTGGAGGAAGTTTCTGATTCTTCACGAGAAACACACAACACACTTCCAAGTGCAATTGATCAGCAGCTTGCAGCAGCCTTACTGAAATTTAAATATTTAGTCCACGTGCCAGGTACAGCAATTACAAGAACTTTACTACTTGATAAACACAGTATCAGTCACACCATCTAGAAGTGTTGTCACTGATATTCTTAAGCATCACAACCTACAAATTGATGACTCTGTAGTTACAGAAATCACCAAAGCAGTATGCTCATCTAACCCTGTTCCAAAAGCAATTGAAAAAGGCGGGCCTTATAGTACTTCATATCAACATAAACAATTTTATAAGGAAAAATTCTGTGTTGTTGAACCAGTTACTTACATACCCGACCATAGAAAGAAACATACCTTTCAGTATGTTCCACTGTTCATTGCAGCAAATTTTAAATAATAAGGTAATTCTTGATAAGATTATTGAAAATAATAGAGGACAGCAGGACATTGAACCTGACCCATCTGTTGAATTTAGGTCCCCTGAAGATGGTTTGCATTTTAAGAAAAACAACTTCCTAAATGCAGAGGAGTTACGGCTATCACTGCGTCTGTATGTGGATGATTTCGAGACCTGTAATCCCTTAGGCACCTCTGGGAAAAAACACAAGCTTTGCGGTGTTTACTGGATACTAGGTAACCTGCCAGCAGGCTCCCACTCATCTTTATCATCGATTTATCTTGCAGTGCTTTGCAAAAGTTGTCATGTAAATACATATGGTTATAAGACAGTCTTGGAACCCCTTCTTCAAGATCTTAAAATTCTTTAGGACCATGGTGTGTATGTACCTTTATTGGGTAAGTCATCATCTTCTGAAAAGGATACACATTGCTTTGGAGTTAAGAGAGAGTTCATTTTTACCAAAACCCTTTCTCATTTTCATTTTGTCTCTGGTTTTCCACCTGATGTTGCTCATGATATATTTGAAGGTATTGTGCCTGTTGAGCTTGCCCACTGCTTGGCATTGCTGATATCAAAAAGGTATTTTACATTGGATAAATTGAGTTAAGCTATATTGACTTTCCCACATAAATGATCAGACAAAACACACAAGCCAAATATTGTACCACAGAGTTTCTTACGTCGGAAAACTATTGGTGGCAACGCTCACGAAAACTGGAGCTTACTGAGGTTGCTCCGATTTGTGATAGGTCCCATTGTCCCAGAAACTGAGCCAGCATGGCTTGTGTTGATGGATTTAAAAGATATTGTGCAGTTAGTTGTTGCTCCTGTGCATACAGATGAATCCATCTCATACCTTGAAAGAAAAATTGTTGAGCACAGACAGAGGTACCAAGACCTGTTCCCTGGTATCAGACTTCTACCCAAACACCACCATCTAGAACACTATCAGCAGATGATAAGGTGTTTTGGCCCTCTAGTCACAGTTTGGACAATGTGATTTGAAGCCAAACATAGTTTCTTCAAGAACATTGTCCAAAAAACACATTGCTTTAAGAATGTACCACTCACTTTGGCGTCAAAACATCAAACGATGATTGCATTTCACTTGAACTCACCAGTTTATGGTAAATCTTGCCTAGATGTATCTACTGTCTCCACTGTTCCAGTTGATGTATTGAAAGAGGACGTAGCTGAGGCTATAAAGCTAAAATGCCCTTTAACATCTGAAATGCATCTGACTAAGAATGCATCAAGCAATGGCATAGCTTACAGCAATGGTGTGATAGTTGCCCATGGATCAGTAGTTGGATTACCAGAGTTTGCTGAAATTAGTCAGATTTGTGTAATAAATTAGATGTTGTTCCTCATTGTGAAAATTATGTGTGGGTGGTACACTGAACACTACAGAGCCATTGAGCTAAGCATGTCACCAACCAGAGAAGTAAAACTTGTGGCACTCAGTGAACTCACTGATTCGTATCCACTGGCCTCTTACATGGTTGGACAAAACCATATGGTGACCTTAAAAAGGCAGAACATCATAAAAGGTTGGTGAACCACCAAAGTGGTGATTAATAGACGGGAACAATCAGTCACAATAATAAAGTAATTGCTCTTTTTTTTAATGCATGATGTGCATGCTGAGTTCTGTTTTTTTTTTTTTTTTGTCACAAACATACTGTGATTAACATAAACCAATGGGCAAGAATATTTTTTTCCTCTTTGTCACCCTCTCTCTTTTTACAGACTGAGACGTAGAAGCATGAATGCCCCAGCACCTCGCAAAGTCATCCTGGATGACAACAGCAGCCAAAGGATGACATTCCAAAATGGACTCTCAGGAACTATTAATGAACTAATTGGCGAGGTACAAAAACAATGGAGACTTGACTCTAACTTTAGACTTCAGTTTATGGATACAATATTTGGTAATGAGTTCATGAACCTCACTTCAGTGGATGAAGTACAGGATAGAGGGACAATTAGAGTGATTACCATGACAGTTTCGTCAACTCCTCAGTGTGCTAATATACCGCCCACCTCAGCTGCCCATCAGTCCCTTGATGATTCCTCATCCCTGTCCAGTGGATGTATTCGGTCATCTTGGCCAAAAATATTTTGTGTTCCTCAGTTTAGTTATGATGCAGAGTTGAAACTTGAGCAGGCCAATGTGGCTTACAAGGAAAATGGTTAATTGTTTATTCCAGATCCTAAACTGAAGTCGAACAATCTTGAGGGCCTTGTGCAAGAAATTGTTTGCTACAAACTTTATATTTCTGACAAAGACTTTAACACAGTTGGAGAGGCTCTAATCTCAAAGCACCCTTGCCTGACTGAGAAAGGCTCCTACTCTGGATATGCTGGATGGAAATGCAGCTTAAAAAACAAACTGGCAATCTACCGCACTCACCTGAGAAAGCTTGGGTGACAATAAACTCTCTCAAACACAAACCAGAGGGCAAATGAAGCCCTGCCTTTGGCATTAAAAAACCAAAAAATGTCTGAAGTGAACTATTGCCCCCCCTATCCTACTGGAGAATCTGAGAAGAGTCTTGAGAGTGTGAGAATGGAGCTTGTTTCACATGTCAAGGGAGCGTATAAGGATGAAAATGGAAAAGACATTTGCATACAGAAGACAGGAAGTGGTTCGCGACACACCAATGATAAAAGACTTCCAGGCGAGATGGCCAGCACTTTTTGAAGTAGGCGAGGTATTTGATTTATGATTCTTTCTTTCTCTCTCACACACACTCATAGACATTATAAACAAACTATTTGACAAAGTCTTGTACACTTATCTGCTGGCTGCTTAGCAGACCTATATCCATATAACGGAGTGAACAGGGCTTAGACGATGCAGCCTCTAAATAAGGCATTATCTGTCTTTATTTCACCAATACTTTAAGAAGAATGAATGAAGGAACGAGTACTATAGCTCATAGCTACTGTGGTGTTGTTCTATCAAATCATCAGCTACTGTTTTTATTTACAGTTGCGTGATCTTCCGACTTTGTTGTACTAAAACCACCTGAAACTACTGTTTCAATAGTCCATGGCTTGCTGTGAAACTCCTCGTCTAAGCCCTGTTATCTCTGTTATATGAATATACGCGGATCTCGAGTGATCTAAATATTGTCCAAAGGACCCTGACTTTCACCAAACTGATATCAGTAAATAGATGAACGTATTTTATGCCAGAAATAATGCTTGTCCTGTTGGATCTCAGTGCTGCATTTGATACGATCGATCACAGCATTCTGTTACAGAGACTTGAACATGTTATTGGGATTAAAGGAACTGCATTAGGCTGGTTTAAGTCATATTTATCTGATAGATTCCAGTTTGTTCTTGTAAATGAAGAATCTTCCTTAAACACCAGAGTAAGTCATGGAGTTCCTCAGGGTTCTGTGCTTGGACTGATACTTTTTACTTTATACATGCTTCCATGAGGTAACATTATTAAACAGCATGGCATAAATTTCCATTGCTATGCTGATGATACTCAGCTGTACTTATCTATGACACCAGATGAAACCAATAAGTTGGCCAGACTACAAGCCTGTCTTAAAGACATAAAGATCTGGATGACTCGGAACTTTCTGCTTCTAAATTCAGACAAAACTGTGATGTTGATGCTGTAGTGTCGCAAGATTCTACGAGACTATCGGCAGATTCATACATGGCATGCTTCTAATCGAGCAAACAATATAGTAAGATTATTATTCCGACAAAAACTATAGTTTAAGTAAATATATTTTCGGGTAAAACAAAGACAAAACACTGGAATACAGTGAAAAAAGTCTGGAAAGCCTTACGGATTACATCAACGAGTGTTTTGACAGGATCGCCATGGGGAAAACCAATCAAACCCCATCTACTCGTAAAACGGCTTCAACCTCCATAAGAAGTTGCAACGAAGAGTCACCCGGAGCGACGTCTCCAGCTGGTAATGATTCAACAGACATTTTATCATCAATCGATAAGAAATTTTCCAGTTTCGACGCCTGTATGTGTCTGTTAGAGATTCTACACAGAGAGTTCCAGGCATTACGGATGTCGTTGGAGTTCAGTCAGATGCAGACGCTGGCTGCAGAAAACGCAGCTGACAAGGCCCAGAGGATCACAGGAGACAGATGCAGGGAGAATTCAGAACAAGGTGTTTTTTTTTTATTGTGACACAGGAGAATTGCCTGAACAGAGCAAACCAATAGGCTGTTAAACTCCTGATGCGCTCTCCTCAATAACTATACTCGAGGAGAGTGCGGCTATGAAAATTACTAAACAAAGCTCTCTCCACTCTAGGAGGAAAACAGAAAGGCTATTAAAGATTACAAATGAACTCTCGCTCTACTGGTGAGGCGGACATAAACAAAGAAGTTATTAAATCAACGCGCTCCACTAGCGGAGGTTTCTATGACAACATAAAATCTCTCCAAAAACGGAGGAACGAAAATCAGGCTATGAAAAATTACGTCAACTAGAACTAAAGCTATGGCAAAAAGTCTTACAAACAAAAAGGCTCTGCAGGAGGGTGACTCGACTACAGGCACTAGGATTCAAGGCTTGGCACTATACGAGGGATTCAAGGCGCGAGGGTGAAGAACTGAGGAGTTGCGACACACTGGCACAGGACAGAGGGAAACGCTGACTATTTGAGCACATGAGGGAGCATGGGGAACAGGTGGAAACACTTTGGAATCAGGGAAGACAATCAGACATCTGACACAAGAGGAAGGGCAAGATACCTGAAACTAGAGGGAAGTTAAATAAAACAGGAAATGATGAGACCAAAAGACTTCAGAACAAAACATATCACAGGTTCCTGACAGCAGCCCTCAGAGGATCGGTGAAATCACTCATCGAAAGAATGAGCCGAATTTCTGACGAAATCAAGAGAATGAAAGAATCGATTATTGATCTCCAGTCTCGCAGTTTGAGGGACAATCTGGGGTTTTCTGGAATCCCGGAGCAGGCAGACGAGGATCCTTAACTAACAATAAAAAACTTCATCCAAACACATCTGAAACTTCCATGAGATGCAGTGAAGAACATCACCTTTCACCGAGTTCACCGCCTTGCAGGGAAGAGACCTGATGCCTGCAGACCAAGACCTATTGTGGCCAAGTTTGAACACTACAAACAGAAAGTTCAGCTGAGGGCCGCAGCAGGGAGCTGACAGGAACAGACTTTAGTGTCAGCGACCAGTTTCCCAATGAAATCCTGGAAAGACGCAGTGTCCTGTTCACCATCTGGAGAAAGTTCATGGAGGGAGGCTCCCGAGCTGTCGTCGCGGTGGATAAATTATTCATCAATGGGCAGCTGTACCGCGACCAGCACATCATTCCTTGGCTCTTCTAACTCCAGGTGATCTGAATTTGTTAAATTCTACAAATCATATCACTGTTGATGGTACATATGTAACCCTGAAATAGTCTACCCAATTTACAGTAATCTGTCAAGGCAAAATAGAGAGCTCACTGTCAGTCTCACTAGCTTAGAATGTTATGCAGGTCACATTTGTTTATTTGGGTTTGTTTTGGGCTTTTTTCTATCTCACACTTCCACTCTTTTGCACTGGTTTTCTCTTCTGTCTTTCTTACCCAACCTGCTGCATTTCCACCTTAATATGTAATGCTAAAATGCATGGCGCACATAGAGATAGAGATTTGAGCAGCACACGCAATCTAATACCACACTTACACAGCATTGACAGCGCGCGTGCACTTTGTAGCAAACGGCGCCCGCACTCACGAACAGAAGCGCAATCAATCGCATGTTCATGCAAGCATATATGCACATGCATGCACAGGATGCTTTTAGCAAGCATCCAGCACTCACTGCGATAGTCTGAGCATGTCCATGCAAAGGTTTATTTCATAGACTGTGCATGGAGCTGGGTCCAGGGAGAAGAGATCAAAGATCACCTTAAAATTGAAGGATTTACAGGCAGACATCAAAGTCTGCAGCTGATGTTCTCACCACAGCACAGTTTCCTCATGTGTACTCAGCCTGTTATAACTCCAGACAAAGAGGTGTAGCCATTCTGATAAGTAGAAGAGTTAATTTCACCGTAAACAACACAGTTATAGATCCAGAAGGTAGATTTATAATAATTAACTTATCTGTCCAAAATATAAATTGATGCATTGCAAATTTATATGGTCCAAATGTTGATGAGTCCTCATTTTTTTCACTCCGTTTTAACTTCACTCTCGGATCACTCATATAACACACTCATCATAGGAGGAGACTGTAACGTGGTATCTGACTCAAGAGTAGACAGACTCTGTACTTCAGGAAGTCAGCGGAACTGGCAGTCCAGAAATATTATTAAACAATAAATTAATGATTTTGGTCTTTGTGATGCTTGGTGCTCCCACCACCCCACTCTTAGAGAATACACCTTCTTCTCACCAGTCCATCACTCATATTCAAGAATAGATTATTTCTTAGTCAGCAGTCAGAGTAATATTTCAGACACCAAAATCCACCTCATCACTATCAGTGATCACTCTCCAGTTTCTATCACAGTGAAGAATAACAGAGTTACACCGCCAGCTAGGAATTGAAGATTTATTACATCATTACTAAAAGACCCTGATTTTAGTGATTATTTCAAAAGGGAATGGTCTATATATTTAGAAAATAATGACCTGCAAGGAATGTCAGCTTGTGTTCTCTGGGAAGCTAGAAAAACAGTTATGAGAAGCAAAATAATCTCTTTTTCATCAAATAAGAAAAAGAGGGAAAGTTCAAGGATATCAGATTTAGAACTCAGGATTAAATCATTAGAAGTTGCCTACAGTGCCTCCAAAGAGGAACACATACTGAAAGAACTAAGGAAAGCTAAACTTGAATTAAACAAAATAATTGATAAACAAACACAGTTTCTGATACAAAGACTTCGCTTGGAGAACTTTGAGCATGGCAATAAATCTGGAAGGTTCCCAGCCAATCAATTAAAGATAAACAAAGAGAAAACAACAATCACTTCTGTTAAAGACTCAAAAGTACATGGCACCCATGATGTAATCAACAATGCTTTCAGGGACTTCTGTAAAACCTTATATTCATCACAAAATGATCCATCAGACAGTAACATAGATCAGTTTCTTAGTAATATCAACCTTCCAAAATTACAAACCAAACAGGCAATGGCTCTGGATTCACCTCTCTCAATAGGAGAACTCCATGAAGCTCTTCAACATATGCCTAGTAACAAATCCCCAGGACCACATGGTTTTCCAGCCGAGTTCTACAAAGAATTCTGGACTTTTTTGGCACCTACATTTCACAAAATGGTATTACAAGTTAAGCAGAATGGCAGATTATCCCCAAACATGAACTCTGCTAACATTATCCTGCTACAGAAACCAGGAAAAGACCCCATACTTCCATCCAGCTACCGCCCAATATCTCTAATAAATGTAGACCTCAAAATAATTTGTAAAGCCCTCACCAAAAGAAGAGAAAAAATAATTCCACTTATAATACATTCTGACCAGACAGGTTTTATAAAGGGTAGACACTCATCCACAAACACACGCAGGCTAATTAATCTCATAGACTATTCTACCATCAATAACTTGGAAACCACAATCGTGTCTCTAGATGCATGTTAACTGGAAATTTTTATTTGCAACATTAAAGAAATTCAGATTTGGGTCATACTTCATCGACTGGATGAGGATATTATATAGCTCCCCAAATGCGTGTGTCAGGACAAATGATCAAACCTCTCCAAGCTTCAGTCTGCAGAGAGGTACAAGACAGGGTTGCCCACTTTCTCCCTCACTTTTTGCTATTTTCATCTAACCTTTAGCAGCTACTATCAGACAAGATAGAAATATTAAAGGCATCCAACGCAAAAATATTGAGCATAAAACAAGTCTTTATACTGATGATATATTACTTTTCCCTCAGAACTCACAGATTTATGTATCTCCAAATTCCTGTGGAAAAACAAACCACCACATATTAGTTTAAAAACTCTACAGAAGACCAAGGACAGTGGTGGATTAGATTTACCTAATTTTCAATACTATTTCTTAGCCAATAGGTTACAAAATATGTCAAAATGGCTTAAACCTAGCCCACTAGATGAACCATGGATAAATATAGAACAAGCATTGTGTGATAATCTGGAAATCTCCAACCTGCCACTTATCAGTCCAAACATAAAACATCACAAATGTTTCAAAAGCATTAACATCAGCACCTCTCTGGCAGCCTGCTGGGAATTTCTTAAAATAACAAAGTCTTCACTCCCATGTTAACTTACACCCATCTGGAACAATTCTGACATCCTATAAAACCAAAAAATGCTAAACTTTACTCTATGGAAGATCAAAGGAATCAAACATCTGGAACATATAATCCAAAATGGAAATTTTATTTAATTTGATGAGCTCATATCACAACATGGGATAGGCAGCAATAAATTCCCAGAATATCAACAACTTAAGTCTATAATAATTCAGAAATATATCCTCCACCAACTTACAACTCCTTATTAGGGTAGCAGAATTTCTAAGCATCTGAACCCCAAAACTGCGATCAAAAACATCAAAATTATTGTTTAAGATAGATGACACAATGTCTTTACCATCCTCAAAATGGGAGGCAGATCTATCCATCAGTTCTAATCATAACTTCTGGCCACAAATATGTTTGAACACAAAGCGAAGAACAATCTGTGTATTAACCAGTTTAGACATTTTCTTTTAGATTATATTAGCATGGAAACAATGTCTGCCTCCTCAAAACATCAACTGGCTGAATTTCATTCTCTCTGTTCCCCGCTGATTAGCTTTATCACATAGTGGTGGTGGTGGGTTGCTGTCCTGTCGCTCTGGGCGATTGGGTGTGTGATGGGGGGGGGGGGGGGGGGGGGGGGGGGGGGGGCTGTGTGGCTTGGGGCATCTGGTGGTCTCTCGGGTCGTGATTATTTTTTGGGGGCCTATGTGTCAGGCCTGGAGGGCAGGTTTAGGGGTTTGCGGATGGAGCTTTCTAGTTTTGGGGGTTTGCGGATGAAGCTGTCTTGAGGCGTGGGGCGGGGTCACTTAGGGGCCCTGGGATGATGGCCGCTGGCTCTGGGCCGGGTGGCCAGGTCACTCTGGCATGGGTGGTGGTGTTGGGCCTGGGCTCTGGTGTCTGGGTGCTGCTTTGCGCCCCGGTGGGGTGCCCTGCCTGTGCCTGGGGGGTCTGGGTTGCCCTGGAAACGCCAAAGTGTGGCCGGGTTGATGTGGGTCTTGGTGTTGGGCTGGTTGCTCTGAGACCTCCAATGTGTCCACAGGTTGTTGGTTTTTTTGGGGTGTCGAGGCGTTCTGTGGTGTGGGACGGTGCTTTTCCCCTGTTGGGGGCAGCCTGGGTGATGGTGGGTCTCAGGCCTGGGCTGCTGCGGCTGCTGCGACTGGTGTGACTGCGTGGTTTGTTTGTTTTTGTATTTTTTTCTCTTTTTGTATGTGATTGCTGCTACCCAAACTGCAGGTTTACTTGTTGTTCCCAGAGTTTCTAAAAGTAGAATGGGAGGCAGAGCCTTCAGTTATCAGGCCCCTCTCTGTATAATAAGCTGCTACACTGTAAATTGTAGTAAGTTCACTTTACTTAAAAAAAAAAGTCAGGAAACTGATTGCCACAAAATCTCCAAGTAAAGTAGACAATTAATCTTAAGGTGTTATAGCTGAAAATAACTGTGTTTAGACAACTCATATAATGGCAGTAAACTTGAGTATAGTTAACTCAAAATCGTTAGTTAGATTGACTATAAAATTTTGACTACGTAAACTGGGGATTTATGTTAATTATGCAGTAAAAATAAGTCATCCTTACAAGTTTAAGCGTTCACATTACTATCAAATGTTGATTGCCTTGATATGTTCAAGTAAGCTTAACCAAAAGTGATAAGTTATTGAAATGAAGAGACAACAGGCAACAGTTTGAATGGAATATAAAGTTTAATAATTAAACTTTTTTTGTTCTGAACACAAATAGAATAGGGTCCAGGCTGAAAACTACTGAAGTTTATGCACACACACACACACACATACAGCCCTCAGTTATTAAAACTTCCCTGCTTAAATGTCTCTGCTGTCATAATCTCTGACTATGGTGTGAAACAAACTATAGATTAACTCAATTGTCAATTACAGGGCTTAACATTTATCATAACATTGAATTAATTAAATTCTTACTGGATGAATTTAGAACAGCTCTAGAGATTGACTTTCAACAGATATTAAGTCAAATATATTTCAACATATATAAAGTCTGACATAACTGGCTAAGCAGCCTGATGCTGGTAATCAATATCACCACAATCATATCAGCATTAACACAAAAGGCAAGTAAAAGGAAAGTAGGTGTTCATGTTTCTCCTCATGAACATAAAACCATTCAGTTGTCTGAAAGTGTGATAAGGCTCCCTCCCACATAAAAAAGGATCAAACAAAAAATAAAAATCACTTTTCCAATAAGGGTAAAGGTATCAACGTGACCCATAATGTCACGTCACATCCACATCGTGAACACATTCTCTCATTGCATCAGAAGATTTTTGAGTGATTGTATTTTTGGTTTTAGGGATTTATGTCCAAGTGAGAGAAGCACCCTTTGGATGAAGTCAAAGGTGTACTTCAGTTGTTGAGGATACTCCAAATTCAGAGCGTAAGTAAGTCCAAAGAGCAGGCACATGGCATGTGGAAGATTTCCAAGGTCATCCATGACAGTTCTTCACAAAATGATTGCAGTACCTGAAGACTCAAGGTGCAGTGAGTCAGGGGAGGCCTGTCTGTCTTCAGGAATGATGGTCAGGATCCCAATGGAGGTGTGAGACATGTCTGGGTCTTCGCAGTCCTAACAACAATAGCAGCAATAACACCATTATTACATATCAGATGTCACCTTAAATTTTACATCGAGCAACGTTACATGAAAGGCTGGTTAGCTTTAGCTTTCACATGACTGCAAAGGACCGACTAGCAGCAACAACAAAAATATGCCACTAAATAAACATGTCCCAGGCATGGCTAAATCCATCCATCCATCCATTTTCTATACCGTCAATCCGTCGGTCGGGTAGCAGGTGGGCTGGAACCTATTCCAGCAGTCATCGGGCTAAAGGTGGGGTACACCCTGGACAGGTCACCAGTCCATCACAGAGCCACATAGACAAACGAGACAAACAACCATGCACCATGGCTAAATCATTAAACATAAAGTTAACCTCCAGACCTGGAATTATGGATAAATTATATGGCAAAGATAACGACTATAAATTTGCTACATAGAAAACCAGTGAAACTTAGCGTAACACTACTTAGCTGCAGCAACCGCCTTGTTGTTGACAGTTTACCCGCTTCATTCAAAGCACGTCATCACTCGTCAGTGGGCAACTGCGCATGTGCGTTCAATGAGAGCTGCCGAATGATGCCGAGTTTCTGCTGGTTATGCAGCTGCGTCTTGCTCACTCATAGCTCTTAGTACAGGTTACTTGCAGATGTTGAGTTTGATTACTTGCCTCAGTAGAAAGTTGGCTTTACTAAGTCTAAGTGAGGATAGTCAACAGAGTAAGCTGGAATGAGTTAAGGTCACTTTTTTTTTAAGTAAGATATACTAATACATTTTACAGCGTAGTAAATGTCCGGTAAGCAGACACCCTCTCTAACTTTAAGAACAGGCTTAAAACTTTCCTTTTTGATAAAGCTTATAGTTACGGATGGCTCAGGTAATCCTGAAACATCCCATAGTTAAGCTGCTATAGGCCTAGACTGCTGGGGGGCCTGTTATGTCACACCTTTCTTCACTTTGCTTGCGTTCTTCACCGATTTAATTTCTCATGTACATTTGGCAATATTGTGGTCATTAACTTGTGTTTCCCTGTCTCAACAAGTATCCTTTGAATGGTGTTATGGTGTTTGTTCTCCCCTCATTATGTTCAAGATGGCAGCGTGCGTAGACACAACGGCTCTGTGTTCTCACTTCCAGTGCTTTGTTTTGCTATTTGTTATGTACGTCGCAGGAAGCGCAAGCAGAGGTGGGGATGTAGGGGTAGCTAGGCTACAAAAAAAAAAGTGCTTAGAAAAACTGGTTAAGAGTCACATCAGATCCATATCAGTTATCCTACACGGCAAACAGGTCAACAGGGGACGCCGTGAACGTAGCACTACACCCACCTGGAGAAACAAGGAAATTACACCTGTCTTCTCTTTGTGGATTATTGTTTACAATTCAACACCATCCTTCCCCACGGTCTCGTGAGGAAACTGCTGAACCTCGGAGTGCCTCATTCCACATTCCTCTGGATTAAGGACTTTCTGTCAGAGCGCCCACAGAGGGTCAGGATTGGCCCCCACACCTCCACACCTGTCATACTCAGCACCGGTTCCCCTCAACGCTGCATGCTGAGCCCCCTGCTTTTCACCCTCAACGTCTCAGACTGCACCCCCACCCACACCAGCAACACCTTCATTAAGTATGCGGATGACACCACAGTGGTAGGTTGCATCACTGGAGGAGATGAGTCCGCTTACCGGGATGAAGTGCAACGGCTGACAGGGGTGGTATGAAGACAATAACCTACTCCTGAACACACCCAAGACAAAAGAGCTAATCATTGACTTCAGAAAAAATAAAATGGCCATTCAGCCCATTCTCATTGGTGGTACCGGTGTGGAAATGGAGAGTGACTTCCGCTTCCTGGGAGTCCTCATAGAGGAGAAACTGACCTGGGACAAGAACACCACACAGGTGGTCAAGAAGGCACAGCAAAGACTCCACTTAGTGAGAATCCTCAGGAAGAACATTATTAGCCATAGACTGCTTGTGTCTTTTTACTGCTCCACCATGGAGAGTATTCTCATGTACTGCCTCTGTACGTGGTTTGCCAGATGCATAATGGCAAACAGGAAAGAACTCCAGAGGGTCACCAAAATGGGAAGGTCATTGGGTGTCCTCTACCCACACTGGAGGACCTTCATGGCTCTTACTGCCTCAGGAGAGCCAACACCATCCTGAAGAACTCATTACACCCGGAACATTTCCTGTTTGAGCCACTGCCGTCGGCAGGCGGTACGGGACCATCAAAACAAGGACAAATAGACTGAAAAATAGTTTCTTTCCAACTGCTGACAGAGCCATAAATGCATCTTCACGGTGATAAGTACAATATATTGTTTTTTGATACATAGTTATATTGTTTTTTATATTGTTTTTTATGATATATTTTTTATATGTCTGCACTGAAAGGCCTGCACCTTACTTTTTGTTGTACTCGTTGCAATGACAATAAAGAAATCTGAATCTGAATCTTTTCTCCCCTCTCAGCTGGTTGAGGCAGATGGCCACCATTCCTGAGTCTGATTCTGCCAGAGGTTTCTTCCTGTTAAAAGGGAGTTGTTTCTCTCAACAGTCGCCTCATGCATGCTCAGGATGGGAGATTGAACCGTAGAGAAGTTTCGGCGCAATCTATTGGTTTCCTTAGCTAGGATATTGTTTTTGAATTGGCTCTGTATGTATGAATTGGACTAATTTCGAATTTAATTAATTGGATTTGATTGGATTATGATTACAATGAATTGAACTACAATTGGCTTGAATTGTACTGTATTTTTGAAGGCCCTTGAGATGACATTTGTTGTAATTTGGCACTACATTGATAAAACTGAATTGAATTGAACGATTGCTACTGTTATTTTTAAAAGTACTGATGAGAGACCTGTTATTCCATTGACATTTTAGTCTGCCTTTCTGATAAAGTGCAGCTGCTTTTTGTTTCTGTGGAAATAGACCACAGATTAAATTAATGAAAATTCCACAGGGTGAGACAACACCTTTATTTAAGCTCTGTCACTTTCTCTCTGTTCTTTTTCATTTTTTAACACAAGAGAGACTGATTTGAATTTTACTTTGCCAACACAATGTCATAGCAACAGCTTTTTTCAAGGAGCTGAATTTGTTTTACAGGATCAATACTAGAGGGTGTAATAAAAGAAAAGAAATGGCTGTGCCTAGCCAAGGCTTAAATACTGTCTTCCTTTGGAAATATTAGCAAAAACATCATGATGCTATAACCAAGGTCTTTTCATTATTTGCATCCTCTGTCAATAAAAAGCCCTAAATTAACCTCCATATTTTATGAAGTGAATATGAGGTCTGTCTAAATGACTCACAGACACAGACAGTAGTACTGAAAAGGTTTTTTATCAGTAAATTAAGTGTACATATACCACCTTTGAAAGAAGCAGACATGCTCAGCTAAGCCACAGAGTATCTGGCTGATTCTTTATTTCCTGATTTCACGAGGCTTTTAACTCTTGATTCTTTTCACACACTCTCCATACAGGACAGGTGTGGCATCCAATGTTCCCTACTAAGTAGTTTAGTGTATCAAATCAGATCCAAAGTAATTATACTCCTCTGTCACCATATAACGTTGTCAGGTTGTCATTAGGAGGTACTTCACTTTATGTAAATCTTGCAGGTTTGATAATACTTTATCATTTTAATTAAGGATACAGATTAGCAGACCATGTGTTTATACATCTGAAAAATATGACATTTGATAATTATGTTTTTGTACAAGAAGACATGTATATTATGAATAACGTAACGGTGACATAGTCCAAATTAAGTCTTAAACCATTGAAAAATTAAATAAAGTAAAAGAATAAAGAAGCTGAAAGTGGACATGGCATAATTATTTCCACTCATTTCATTCTTAATCTTGGGTACCTGTATCTTAGCTTTCCATCTATCATGACTCAAAATTGTTTAAAATCATTGCAGATTTTGAGGGGGGGGGGGGGGGGGGGGGGGTACATGTCACGAGTGTGATCCACTACTTGTTATATTTTGGTTCTGTCATGCATTGTGTATTTGGTTTAAGTTGCATGTTTATTTATATTTTGTTGTTGTTACAATTGTGTTTACTATGATTTGAGTTCTTGCATGTATTGTCTTTATCTGTTAACAAGTAAGTGGATCCACCTGTTGGCTGACTGTGGCGCCAGCCAATCAGGTGCTGGGACTGGCGCCTAGATTGTTAAGGAGGCCAGGTAGCCAGAACGAAGGGAAAAAGATACGCAGCAGGAGCGTTTGGTCGGCGCGGACGTGGACAAGCGAGAGGCGGCGGCAGCGGTGGCGGCAGGAGGGACTCGTGGGCTGGCCAGAGACGCCAGAGCAGTGCATTGGTAGCTGTTGGGACGCAGTGGCAGAAGCAGGAGCTTCTGCCCGAAAGCTGTTCCTGATGTACAATGCACTGTTAGCTGTAGGGTCAGGCCCACTCCGGAGGAGAGTTGTCTGCCGCCCATGTTCTTTGTTTTTCTAGGTCCACGTCCGTTGCTGGGACCATGGGGGAGCACCGGGAACCAGCTGAGCTGACTAATCAGGAGACGGGATTGGCTGACGTGGGAGAGTGGCAAGGACAGTGGTCGTGGCGCACAGACTGCAATTTTAGTAAAGTTTTTAATTGTGTTTTTATTTTAACAGAGGGATCCCTGCTGTTTTTAAGGACATTGGTTTTTTTTTATAATGTTTCTTAAATTGTGCGTCTACGCTGTGGCTCGTCAGTACCGCTCACACTCGTAGTTTTAAGGAAGAACTACAATCGGTGGAGAGGGGTGGTTGGTAGTTCGTTGCGGATTATTGTAAGTAAACGACCACCCCCGTCTCCCCGTGACATACTCTAGGGGGAAGCCTCTTACTGAGAACAAGAGGGGAAGTGTCTTTTGATTAGCTGAATTCATGGAGGTATGCTGACTGGGTGGTGAGGAGGATATTGGTGACACATTGCATGCGCAACTCAGGGTCACACTGGTCAGGAAGTTACAAAGAAGAAACCTTGACAACCTCCCAAATCCAGCCAGTTGTAGATGTTTGAACCAGAATAGGATCCAGAATATGAAAGTGAGCAACACAATAAACTGTCACAAAAAAAATTACAGTCAGACCTTTGTTTGGTAAATACTGTATACCCAGTACCTGCAACTGTGTAACTTTATAGATTCTGTCATCTTTCAGTTCCTCACCTACATGTATTTTTTCTGTATACCTATGTCTCGATTGGTGCAGATGTGGGCAGTGTGGTAAAATCTCAACTAAGGCAGAAAACATCTGCTCCAAGAATTAGAAAATGTGATGTTGCTTACACACTGAGTGGTTATAGAAGCAACAAAGAGATATTTTTGGTTGAACATATTGATAATTACTTATTAACATGAAGTACAGTTAGCCTCTTTGAGCTCCATTTTCACTCATAGTATGGGCTACTGCCAACACAGCACAGACTTTTTAAACAGCTTCACTCACAGCTTGATGTTCAGATTTGTCCCGTTTTATTATTCACAACCTGGGGCCTCATGTACAAAGACTTGCGTTGATTTCCTATTGAAACATGGCCTCAAATCCAGAAAACATACGCAAAAAAATATCCAGATGTACGAATCTGTGCACATTTCCTTTGTACATCCCAATAAACGTGGAATTGAGCGCACATGTTGGAGTATCTGACTCCTCCCTGTCCACGCCCCTACTTAGATATGCAAATCATACTTAAATGAGCCCTGCACCTGCGATTCCCCTCTCTGCACGATCAGAAAATAAAGAAAAAAGAATGAGTAAGACTGGGAAAAAAGAAGAACTTCACAGAAAGCGAAATGGAGGTGCTCATTTCTGAAGTGGAGGCGCGTGTTCAAAAATGTGCTCTTTGGCACGCTGTCCTACGATATAAGCAGGAAATGTAAGAGGAGTGGGTGAGGCTGTCAATGCTGTGAGGTCTGAGTAGCGCACACAATTAGAGGTGAAGAAGTGGTCTGACATTAAGGTGGATGTGAAGCGGAGACTGGCTGCCCACCGCCAAAGTGTGGCCAAAACAGGGAGGGAGGACAGGAAAAGAGGAGCCCACCCTATTTGAACAGAAAGTCGGTGCGATTACAAGTGACACTGCTCTCTCAGGGGTGGTGGGAGCACGTGTGGGTGACTCTCGATTACCCCCAAGGTAAATACCTATGTCTTTGTGTAACTCACAACTAAACCTGCTCACAGCCTTATAATATAGAGATTCATGTGTAAATGCTGTACGTATGATATGTAGTTTGAAATCTGTTCAGTTTAAATTTAAACATGCTAGTGTATCAAAGAGGATATAAAAGACTTTAACTCATGTTTGATTACTCAATTAATTTTTCATAACACAGGAGAAGACACAGAGTTGCAGCCACGTGCCACAGGTTAAGGCGATTTCTTCGGCGTCATAGGTTCGTGTGATTCCTTCAGCATGCCCAGTGTCTCTGGCGCCAGTACGCTGCAACCACTGGCTGCTGCCGACTTCCCGACTGGTCATGTAATAAATGATTACATAAATGATTAATGCAATAAATGATTAATGATTAATGATAAATGATTGCCTAGATCAGCTGATAAGCGTCCTCACAAATATCAGTGAATCAATAATTGCATTGGTGAAGAAGTGCTTTTTGCATGCTTGAAATCAAATGTTGCTGGGCCTGAATGGCCTCCTGGGTAGGATACACATTCATAGGTGCAGCTTCTGGTTCGTCTGGTGCGGGGATATGCTGCTCTGGCAGTGGTATGGCGTGCCTGTTTGCCACATTGTGGAGGACACTGCACGCCATCACAATGTGGCACACCATCTCGCGGCTGTACAGCAGCATACTCCCAGTCCTGTCCAGACAGCGCCACTGTCCCTTCAGCTAGTGGAGCAGATAAGTCGCATAATCGTGCATTTGGTGATACAAGCATGAACATTGGCATGAGCAGTCTCCATGAGTCACTTGACAAGAAAATTGTCCCAGCCACTTGGAATTCTAAGTTGACGGTCATTTTTCAAGATGGCTGCCACCTTGGTCGAACAATTAAGTCATGTAATTGTTTGGTTGGTGAAATATTCATTTGACAAGAAAATGCTCCCAGCCACTTGAAATTTCAAGATGGCAGCTATACTTTCAGACTGCTACCTGGATCTTTGAATAATATATTTTCTCATGTTAATTTGAGTCCTTGACCTGTCCGACGTGGTAAAACCTGCCAGGAGTTGCCTCCTAACGGCATAGCTCTCACGGTTCAGTGAAGTACACAAGCTCCCTTACCACGACAAGGTAACAGTCACAATGGAGTTGTTCTTTGTTCTTTCTTTCTTTAAGGCCCAAACAAACAGATGTTGTCAAATGAATACTAAGGAATGGGAAAACAAAAAGGAAGATTAGTAGCTGTGGGGCTGAATGGAAAGCGCTCCAAAAAATAATTGAGCAATTAGCACTGAACGGTAATTTAGGCAGATCCAGAGGCAACAGCAGCTCTGACTGACACAGCCATGGAATCATGACAAACTGAAAACATCTCTCACAAATAAAAGGTAGAGGTGCTGACATTACAAAGTAACTCCTCAACTAAACATATCTCTCACTGGTAATTAGCCAGTGGAAAACAATACTAAATAACATATACCCATTCAGAGACTCTCCTAGCAGTCATAGGAGATGTATATCCCATTGTCATGAAGTAGGTCAATGAGTTGTCATCTTTGCATAAACTGCCATTCCGATGTAGACAGAAAATGGAGCTTCACGGTCTCTTGAGTGCTTATGGCTTGCTGCACCATCTTTGCACTTAGTTTTGCATTTGTATTGCAATAATTGTGCTATTGCAATGTCTGATTTGAATACCTCATAATTCAGATTTGACTTGATATCCACACCATGTTCGATATTACAGATGAACTGAAGAAGGGTTGGTGTAATGGATTATTCAACAAATCCCTCATGGAACTTGTCAAACTTTGTGTCGTGATTGAGCATTTACCTTCGTATGATGTTGGCAGACTTAGCTAGGTGAAGTATTTACTTGTCTCAGACAAAACAGAGCCGATGTCCTTCTTAAATGAAAGCAGCATATCACACCTTGCCTTGTGTTCTTTTAGTTCAGGTTTGCTTGAAAGCAGCTGCTCCCTCATCTCTTCCTGCTCTCAATGAAGGCGGTCGCATTTATCTTCTCTCCTCCATCTTCCCTCTCCCTTATCTTCCCTACTTTGTCTTCTTGTCTTGTCCTGTCTTGTCTCAAACTTTGGTGCCTCTCTCCGCATTGCTCTCAAAAAGGTTCCAACAGGTATCCTTTGAATGGTCTTATGGTGTGTGTGTCGTCCCCCCCCCCCCCCTCTTTTCCCTCTTTTCTGTCTTCTCAAATCCCAGCTGGTCGAGGCGGATGGCCACCCTTCCCGAGTCTGGTTCTGCCAGAGGTTTCTTCCTGTTAAAAGGGAGTCGTTCCTTTCCACAGTCGCCACAGGCACGCTCAGGACGGGAGATTGGACTGAGGACAAGTTTCGGTGCAATCTGTTGGTTTCCTTAGCTAGGATATTATTTTTGAATTGGCTCCATATAAATGAATTGGATTATGATTACAATTAATTGAATTCCAATTGGCTTGAATTGGACTATATTACTTAAGTGCCTTGAGATGACAATTGTTGTAATCTGGCGCTATATAAATAAAATTGAATTGAATTGAATTGAATGAGGGACTCCTGGGATCAGTGGAGGGTCGCGTGCCAGGTGATTCTTTCCGTTGAGGACATCGAGGATCTTTACATTTTCGGAACCATGATAACGGGCTATCTTCTGATTGGATTAGGCATTGCGCTGGTGTATCGGAAAATTCGGAAGTTGGAGACAGCGGTCCGAGGCTGGGACCGTCTGGGACCTGAGCAAGGACTTCTCCACGGCGACCTGCTGTGTTGCGATGACATCCTGTGAACTGAGACACTGATTGTGTGCTAGACAAAGTGACTCTCTGGGCTTATGGACACACATGCATCTACTGACATGCATCTACTCCCCCACCCTACAAATGCACAGAACAAGATTCACAAATGCGCAGGACAAGATTCACAAATGTATTTCTGATGTACACACAAATATACCTTGATTTACAAACGGCTTTCGGTCTGTGGACTTTGCTGCATTTGTGTGTGACTTTTGAGACTCCTTATTTGCGTCAATCTACAAATGTCTTTTCTTTTAATTTTTTTTTAACACGGAATGCTCTGCAACCAATAAGAAATCTTCCTTGTTTCAGCCAATGATAAGAACACACCCAACGGGGAGATGATTTACTTGTCCTGTGCATTTATGAGTTGTCCTGTGCATTTGTGATAATTGAAACTGATTTCACTCCATAGGTTCCTGACACATTCGTTAAGACTTTCATTAACCTGCAATGCCATTGCTTCTCTTAAGGAGGGTGTTGCACTGTCGTCTTCACAGATGAAGCTCAAAGCTTATGGTGTTTTGGATCTTCTTTGGATCTTCCAAAAAAAACACACCTCTCTAGAGAATTCAGTTATCTGAGGCTAGAAAATAATTTCTGTCCGCAAGCACTGATGTACACATTGTTAAGCCCCCCCGACACAAATGTAGTTGTGCTATGTTAACCCTCTTAGCGCCATGGTCGACTTAAGTTGACAAGATGGCGTCTTGAATAAAACGGCCCATTGTGGCAAAAATAACGTCATATTTTGTTCCTACTCTCCACTTCTGGTTGGCAGACATGTCACACTTCACCTCTGACGCAAAAAACGTCATCCTTCGAGATAAAATTTGCAAGTTGAATCAGTACGAGTTCTTCACCGAGCGAGTACACCAGTGAGCCACAGCAGCAGAGCGATATAGTCAGCATTAGCGAGTATTTTTTTTCGAATAATCGCACAATGTCCACTAAAAAAAGTTTACCTGCAAAGAAGCGCTGGGTCTTCCATTCGCTGATCCTGATTCTGAATCTTGATTCTGAATCTACCTTCGGAAGATGACGGTTCGCTGTTCGCTAGTCCCGGCGCTGCAAAATCTGCCAACAGCAAGGCTTCAACCGCCAATGAAGAGTCACCCGGAGCGACGTCTCCAGCTGGTAATAATTCGAAGGACATTTTAACATCGATCGATAAGAAATTATCCAGTTTCGACGCCCGTATGTCTCTTTTAGAGATTCTACAGTGTTTCAGAGAGTTTCAGCCAGCAACAGGTGCAGATGCTGGCTGCAGAAAACGTAGCCGTCAGAGGATCGGTGAAATCACTCACCGAAGGAATGAGCCGGATCTCTTACAAAACAAGAGAATGAAAGAATCAGTTATTAATCTCCAGGCTCCAGTATGAGGGACAACCTGGTGTTTTCTGGAATCACGGAGCAGGCAGACGAGGATCCTGAACTCAAAGTAAAAAACTTTATCCAAAATCAGCTGAAACTTCCATGAGATGCAGTGAAGAACACCACTTTTCACCGAGTCCACTGCCTGGGAGGGAAGAGACCTGATGCCCGCCGACCGAGACCGATTGTGGCCAAGTTCGAACTCTACAAACAGAAGGTCCAAGTGAGGGGCCGCGGCAGGGAGCTGAGAGGAACGGACTTCAGTGTCAACGACCAGTTTCCCAAAGAAATCCTGGAAAGACGCAGGGTCCTGTTCCCCATCCGGAGAAAGTTCATGGAAGGAGGCTCCCGAGCTGTCAATGCGGTGGATAGATTATTCATCAATGGGCAGCTGTACCGCGGCCAGGAAACCACTCCTTGGCTCTTCTAAACTCCAGATGATCAGAATTCATTAACTTCTATAAATCATATCACTGCAGATAGTATATTAGTAACTCTGAAATAGTCTATCCAATTCACAGTTATCTGTCAAGGCAAAATATATAGCTCACTGCCAGTCTCACCAGCACAGGATGTATGCAGGTCACATTTGTTTATTTGGGGGTTTTGTTTGTTTTTTGTTTTTCTTTCTTTTCTTATTTCTATCTCACACTTCCATTCTTTTGCAATGTTTTTCTATTCTGTCTTTCTTCCCCAAACCGCTGCGTTTCCAACTTAATAAGTAATGTTAACAAGCACGGCGCACATAGAGATTTGAGCAGAGCACGCAACGAAATACCACTCAGCATTGACAGTGCGCGTACATATTGTAGCAAGCTCATACTGAGGAACAGAAACTCAAACAATGGCATGTTCATGCAAGCATATATGCACACACACGCACGGGATGCTTTTAGCAAGTATCCAGAGCTCACTGCGTTAGTCTGAGCATGTCTACACTGAGGTTTATTTCATGGGATGTGCATGGAGCAGGGTCCAGGGAGAAGAGATTAAAAATCTCCAATAAGTTGAAGGATCTACAGGCAGACATTGTTTTATTACAGGAGATTCATTTATCAAAGACTGCAGCTGATGTTCTCACCACAGCACAGTTTCCTCATGTGTACTCAGCCTGTTACAACTCCAGACAAAGAGGTGTAGCCATTCTGATAAGTAGAAGAGTAAATTTCACCATAAACAACACAGTTATAGATCCAGAAGGAAGATTTCTAATAGTTAATTTATCTATTCAAAATATGAATTTATTGCAAATATATATGGTCCAAATGTTGGTGACCCCTCATTTTTTCACTCTTTTTTCACTTCACTCTCTGATCACTCAGATAACACACTGATCATAGGAGGGGACTTTAACATGGTATTAGACTCAGGAGTAGACAGACTCTGTACTTCAGGAAGTCAGCAGAACTGGCAGTCCACAAATATTGTTAAACAGTACATGAATGATTTTGGTCTTTGTGATGCTCCCACAACCCCACTCTTAGATAATACACCTTCTTCTCATCAGCACACCACTCATATTCAAGAATAGATTATTTCTTAGTCAGCAGTTCTTTGAGTGATATTTCAGACACCAAAATCCACCCCATCACTATCAGTGATCATGCTCCAGTTTCTATCACGCTGAAGAATAACAGAGTTACACCATCAGCTAGGAATTGGAGATTTAATACATCATTACTAAAAGACCCTAATTTTATTAATTATTTCAAAAGGGAATGGTCTGTATATTTAGAAAATAATGACCTGCCAGGAATGGCAGCTTGTATTCTTTGGGAAGCTGGAAAAACAGTTATGAGAAGCAAAATAATCTATTTTTCATCAAATAAGAAGAAGAGGGAAAGTTCAAGAATATCAGATTTAGAACTCAGGATTAAATTATTAGAAGTTGTCTACAGTACCTCCAAAGAGGAACACACACTGAATGAATTAAGAAAAGCTAAACTTGAATTAAACAAAATTATTGATAAACAAACACAGTTTCTCATACAAAGACTTCGCTTGGAGAACTTTGAGCATGGCAATAAATCTGGAAGGTTCCTAGCTAATCAACTGAAGATAAACAAAGAGAAAACAACAATCACTTCTGTTAAAGACTCCAAAGGAAATGTCACCCATGATGTAATCAACAATGCTTTCAGGGACTTCTATAAAACCTTATATTCATCACAAAATGATCCATTAGACAGTAACATAGATCAGTTTCTTAGTAACATCAACCTTCCAAAATTACAAACCGAACAGGCAATGACTCTGGATTCACCTCTCTCAAAAGGAGAACTCCATGAAGCCCTTCAACATATACCTAGTAACAAATCCCCAGGACCACATGGTTTTCCAGCAGAGTTCTACAAAGGATTTTGGACTGTTTTTGCACCTACATTTTACAAAATGGTATTACAAGTTAAGCAGAATGGCAGATTATCCCCACACATGAACTGTGCTAACATTGTCCTACTACAGAAACCAGGAAAAGACCCCATACTTCCATCCAGCTACCGTCCAATATCTCTAATAAATGCAGACCTCAAAATAATTTGTCAAGCCCTCACCAAAAGAAGAGAAAAAATAATTCCACTTATAATACATTCTGACCAGACAGGTTTCATAAAGGGTAGACACTCATCCACAAACCCACGCAGGCTAATTAATCTCATAGACTATTCTACCATCAACAGCTTGGAAACCACAATTGTCGCTCTAGATGCAGAAAAAGCATTTGATCGAGTGAACTGGAAATTTTTATTTGCAGCATTAAACAAATTCTGGTTTGGGTCATACTTCATCAACTGGATGAAGATATTATATAGCTCCCCAAATGCATGTGTCAGGACAAATGATCAAACTTATCCAAGTATCGAACTGGAAAGTGAAGAACAATCTGTGTATTAACCAGTTTAGAAATTTTCTTTTACATTATATTAGCATGGAAACAATGCCTGTCTCCTCAAAACATCAATTGGCTGAATTTAATTATCTCTGGTCCCCGCTGATTAGCTTTATCACATAGTGGTGGTGGTGGGTTGCTGTCCCGTCGCTCTGGGCGGTTGGGTGTGTGCTGGAGGGGACTGTGTGGCTTCGGGCGTCTGGTGGTCTCTCGGGTCGTGATCATTGCTGAGGGGGACTGTGTGTCGGGCTTGGAGGGCAGTTTTGGGGGCTTGCGGGTGTGGTTGTCTTGCGGCGTGGGGTGGGGTCCCTTGGGGGCCTTGGGGTGGTGGCTGCTGGCTCTGTACTGGTGCTGGTAGCCGGACCGCTCTGGCATGGGTGGTGGTGCTGGGCCTGGGCCCTGGTGGACATCAGGCCCTCCTGCCCTGTGGCGGGTCCCAGGTAACGGGAGTGCCTTTTGCAGCAAGTCACTGGCTGCCCTCTCCCCCGGTCTATATCCCATACCCCTCTCCCTTCTGGCTCCTGTACACAGCACACACTCACACATGTAGGGTTTTGGGGGCGTGTGTGTTCTGTGGGGTGTAGTGGATGGGGCCACGTAGATGATCCCCGTGGCGTGGTTTTAATTGCACCTTACACATTGCTACTTATCAGACACACACACATTAGGTCTTGGGGGGTGGTTGCACTGAGTGGCATCTGGTTGGCGGGGCTCTTTGGGTATGTAGGCTGCCCAGAGGGCCGTGCTCCCAGTTCTACAAGGTTGGCTGCCCCTCAATTTTAATCGCTCACTATTAGATAATATTGTGGTGGCTGGGGGTCTGCTGGCTCCCCCTGGTGTGCCTGCTGCGCCACACCCCAGTGGACTTGAGGGAGGGAGAACGTGTGGATGTGTGGATGTGGATTTTTACTCAGTTCAATTTGCAGATGAACCTGGGACACAGAATTCATTTTTAAGTAAGGAACACCAAAATTATATATTGTTTAAGATAATGTGATGGTGAACTTTTAGATCAATCATGATCTGGGGACCCACTGCCCAGTATTTTAGATGTTCCGCTCTTCCAGCATGGATAAAGGGAGGACGCTGCACATTCAGCTCCAAATGCAAAAAGTTTAATTTGACAACTGTTCAGCCTGCAACAAGGCCTTTGTCATGTCCCTCTTCCAGCATATATGATTCAAATGACAAGCTGAGTCTGATCTCCACTCAAGTTGAATCAGATGTGTTGGAAAACAGAAGCATCTGAAACATGCAGGACAGTGGGTCCCCAGGACCACTTTGCACAATGGTCAGCTTATAGGTACATCTATATTACAGGCGCACTAGAGGCTTTCAACAAGGCCAAGAAGGCCATAGGGGGAGCTGTAAAAAAATAAGTTTCCATTGTGCTAAAAGAAAATGAAGAACAGTGGCAAAGTACTGAAGGTTTGTGAACTGTGTGCCACAGATACTGTTTGTATGAATGTCTGTATGAAAGGTCTTTGTTTTGTATGAATAGATTTTTCATCTTGATGTTAGATAAGACTGGCCCCCATGGAGTGGAGGCCAAGAAGCAAATCTGGGCATACCAGCGGATAGTGCTTGAGGAGACTCCACCAAGAGTCATTTTGCAAGGGGATGAGACATATAAGGACCTAGTAAACCTTGGGAAGTCATGTTTCTGGTAACCGGAGGATACAGAGGGATGTGAGCTCACTCTCTGCAATGCAGGTGGAACGAGTTGGAACAAGGAGGACTTACTCCTTGACTTTCTGGATGCATTTGTGATTACCTATGCATGGAAAAGGACTCTTTGTCGGACGCAAGAAATTGGATAATTAAGAGGCACTAGGACAATGAGTAGTATATGTCGACTTGAATTAATTTTGTATAAAATGTTTGTGCTCTTGGGCAGATGTTATGGGTCTGGATAACATCAAGTTGGATGCATCAGGTTTGTATTTGTATGCTAACAAGGTATAGAAGTTTGTTCTGTGTCTTTCCACATGCATGCCCAGAATTTTCATTCTAATGTACATTTTGCAGAAGAACATCCAGATGAGTCCAATATGTGTTTCTTTCTTTTTTTCTTTTTTTTGTGTCATTTGATTCAGTGTCAAAACTCTTGGAAGCTTGTAAACTGTGTTTTGTTTTTTCAGATGAGGACCCTGAAAACATTGAGTCAGAAGTGCGGGAAAGTTGTGTACGTGAGTCTAGTTACTTTAAATATTTGCTTGGTTAGCTACAAATCACTCTCTTTTATTTAGTTAGTAATGTAAACCTATCACAAACTATCACAATACTGAAGTCGCCATATTTCTTTTAGTTAATTAAAGTTTGAATATGAAGAATTACCAGAATACCAACATCTACTGATCAAGAAAGGCAACAACAACAGAAAAATAATTCTTGAAGTCACTTGCCAGACCATTCCTAAGTATAACACACCATTGCTAGGGACGCCGCTCTAATCAGAGTAGCACAGAGCAGAAGAACTATACAGGATATTTACCTTGTGTTTCATATTTACTGTCATTAAACAGCTTCAGACTAGTTGTCAACTGCAACTTCACTTTATGTCCCTTAAAGGACCATTTGGTTTGCAGCAGAGCACACATTCAGCGTCACATTAAAAACAACATTGAGTGATGTTAGATAAATTACGTCTAACTTGTTACACAGAAAGTGGAGGCTCTCTGCCTTCCACTTCGTGGCTGAAAACCAACCCTGCATGATCAGAGTCTCTGACCCGGTGTCACCGCTCTCGTCTCTGTGGGGAAAAAAAAAACCTCTCTTCTTGGTGGCACAGAAACACAAACGCACCCAGTAAGTTGTGGTCTCTTGTTTATGACACATGAGACTAAACAAATAAATGCATCATAACATGCATATGATAATCCATTGATCCACAGATTGATTATAAAAAAGCTTAATTGAAAACAAACGCACCAGGAAAAGGAAGGAAAATAGCTAAGAATTGAGCTATTGGTGGCTGCTGGCTGGTACGATGTACACAGAAGGTCATTGTCAAATTTAAAATAATCAGTTTACACTAAATATAATTCACTTATGGAAAAGCAATACTTTTATTCTTCACCCCTCTACATGTCCTGTTGGTGTATTATTTTAGAAAGTATATAGCTTTTGATAAACATTCTCCATATTCAACCTTTAAGGGTTCTGTCAGGGGGATTTATCAATTAATTATTCTTGTTATAATCTGGTAAATGGTGTTGTGTTTACTAATACATCTGTGTCCTCAAATAGCCTTATAACTGACACTTATTTTACTTAACTCTGACATATTCATTTTGTAGTCAATATCAGTAATCAATTCAATTCAATTCAATTCAATTCAATTTTATTTATATAGCGCCAGATTACAACAATTGTCATCTCAAGGCACTTAAGTAATATAGTCCAAGTCAAGCCAATTGGAATTCAATTCATTGTAATCATAATCCAATTAATTCATATAGAGCCAATTCAAAAATTAATATCCTAGCTAAGGAAACCAACAGATTGCACCGAAACTTGTCTTCAGTCCAATCTCCCGTCCTGAGCGTGCCTGTGGCGACTGTGGAAAGGAACGACTCCCTTTTAACAGGAAGAAACCTCTGGAAGAACCAGAACCAGGAAGGGTGGCCATCCGCCTCGACCAGCTGGGGTTTGAGAAGACAGAAAAGAGGGAAAAGAGGGGGGAAAAACACCATAACGCCATTCCCTGGAACAGGGAAACATACGTTAATAACCACAATAATGTCACATGTACATAAAATCAATTGTGAAATTAAACAGGGGGAAAAAGAGAGCAAAGTGAGGAAAGGTGTGACAGATGAGGTCCCCCAGCAGTCTAAGCCTATAGCAGCTTTACTATGGGATGTTTCAGGATTACCTGAGCCATCCCTAACTATAAGCTTTATCGAAAAGGAAAGTTTTAAGCCTAATCTTAAAAGTGGAAAGGGTGTCTGCTTCCCGGACATTTACTGGCAGCTTATTCCACAAGAGAGGGGCCTGATAACTGAAGGCTCTACCTCCCATTCTACTTTTAGAAACTCTGGGAACAACAAGTAAACCTGCAGTTTGGGAGCGAAGTGCTCTGTTAGGAAAATACCTTACAATTAAATCTTTAAGATATGATGGAGCTCGGTCATTAAGAGCTTTATATGTGAGAAGAAGAATCTTAAATTCTATTCTGAATTTAACATTAGCAAATGAAGAGAAGCTAAAACTGGAGAAACATGATCTCTCCTGTTAGTTCTCATCAGAACTCTGGCTGCAGCATTTTGGATCAGCTGGAGGCTTTTCAGAGAATATGTGGGACAGCCCAATAATAAGGAATTACAGTAGTCCAATCTTGAAGTAACAAATGCATGAACTAGTTTCTCTGCATCACCCTGGGACAGGATGTTCCTGATTTTAGCAATATTACGAAGGTGAAAGAAGGCAGTCCTAGAAACCAGTTTTATATGTGCGTCAAATGATAAATTCTGGTCATAAATAACTCCAAGGTTCTTCACTGTAGAACTAGAAGCCAAGGAAATACCATCTAGAGTAACTATATAACTAGACAATTTCTCCCTGAAGCGCTCAGGTCCAAAGAGAACAACTTCAGTTTTGTCTGAATTTAAAAGCAGACAGTTCTGAGTCATCCAGGTCTTTATGTCTTTAAGACAGGCTTGTAGTCTGACCAACCTATTGGTTTCATCTGGTTTCATAGATAAGTACAGCTGAGTATCATCAGCATAACAATGGAAATGTATGCCATGCTGTCTGATAATGTTACCTAATGGAAGCATGTATAAAGTAAAAAGAATCGGTCCAAGCACAGAACCCTGAGGAACTCCATGACTTACTTCAACGTGTGAGGAAGATTCTTCATTTACAAGAACAAACTGGAATCTATCAGATAAATATGACTTAAACCAGCCTAATGCAGTTCCTTTAATCCCAATAACATGTTCAAGTCTCTGTAACAGAATGCTGCGATCGATCGTATCAAATGCAGCACTGAGATCCAACAGGACAAGCACAGAAACAAGTCCGCTATCAGAAGCTAACAGGAGATCATTGGTAACTTTTACCAGTGCTGTTTCTGTGCTATGATGCACTCTGAATCCTGACTGAAACTCTTCAAACAGATTATTTCTATGTAAATGATGACAAAGTTGAACTGCAACTATTTTTTCAAGAACTTTAGACAAAAAAGGGAGATTTGATATAGGTCGATAATTAGCCAACACTTCTGAATCAAGTGTAGGTTTTTTAAGTAAAGGTTTAATTACAGAAACCTTAAAAGTCTGAGGTACATATCCTGTCAACAAAGACCGATTGATCAAATCCAATATGGAAGTGTCAATTAAGGGGAAAACCTCCTTGGACAGTCTGGTTGGGATTGGGTCTAACATACAAGTTGATGGTTTAGAAGAGACTATTGCTGTTGTTAGCTCAGAAAGATCAACTGGACAGAAGCTGTCTAAATACAATTCAGGTTCGAAAGATACTTCTAAAGCTGCTCTACTTGATGATACATCAGTCATAATAATGGGAAGGATTGCATTAATCTTCTCTCTGATAGAAACAATTTTATTGATGAAGAATCTCATGAAATCATCACTGCTGAGAGTTAAAGGAATACATGGCTCAACAGAGCTCAGACTCTTTGTCAGCCTGGCAACAGTGCTGAAAAGAAACCTGGGATTATTCTTATTCTCTTCTATCAATAATGAATAATAAGCAGTTCTAGCTTTACGAAGTGCTTTCTTATACGTTATTAAACTATCTTTCCAGACTAATTGAGACTCTTCTAAATTAGAGGAACGCCACTGTCTCTCCAGCTTTCTTGCAGTCTGCTTTAACGCACGCAGCTGTGAATTATACCAAGGAGCCAACCTCTTCTGACTGATTACCTTCCTTTTCAGAGGGGCAACATTGTCCAGTGTTGTACGCATTGAAGCTATAGTGCTGTCAACAAGAGAGTCAAGTTCTACTGGAGTAAAATTTAGGTAGCCGTCCTCTGTCATATCAGCACATGGCAGTGAAGAAAAGGATGATGAAATCAACTCTTTAAATCTGGTTACAGCATTCTCTGATAGACACCTTCTATATGTAGAATTCTTCTCAGAAACCGTGTAGTCAAGTAATGTAAATTCAAAAGTTATTAAAAAATGGTCAGACAAGACAGGGTTATGAGGGAACACTGTTAACTGTTCACTCTCAATGCCATAAGTCAGCACAAGGTCAAGGGTATGATTAAGGCAGTGAGTAGGTCTGTGAACACTTTGAGAAAATCCAATAGAGTCTAATATAGAATTAAAGTTAATATTTAGGCTGTCATTTTCAACATCTACATGAATATTAAAGTCACCCACTACAATGACTTTATCTGTACTCAGCACTAACTGGGATAAAAACTCTGAGAATTCAGAGAGAAACTCAGAATAAGGGCCAGGTGGACGATACACAACAACAAACACAAGAGGTTTTTGTGATTTCCACTTTGGGTGGGAAAAACTGAGAATCAGAGATTCAAAAGAGCTAAAACTAATCTTGGGTCTAGGACTGATTAGTAACCCTGATCTGAAGATAGCTGCCACTCCTCCTCCTCTGCCTGTGGTTGGAGGAACATGAACATTTAAATAGTCAGAGGGAGTTGATTCATTAATGCTAACATGATCCTCCTGCTGCAGCCAGGTTTCTGTAAGACAAAATATATCAATATGATGATCACAGATCAAATCATTCACTAACAGAGACTTCGAAGAGAGAGAGATCTAATATTCAGCAAACCACATTTAATAGTTTGATGTTTTTGTTCAGTTAAAGTTTTTGTTTTAAATTTTTTTTGCACAAGAGGATTTGCTCCTTTTGTGTTTTTTGATTGAGGGGGGGGGCAGCATCAGGTGGGAAGCCGCAGAGAAGTGTGTAAGACTACAACTCTGCACCCTGGTCTCAACCCTGGGTTGTCATGTTTTTGGATGACTAATAAATTCGTCCATATTTCTAGAAATGAGAAGAGCTCCTTCCAAAGTGGGATGGATGCCGTCTCTCCTCATCAGACCAGGTTTTCTCCAGAAAGATTGCCAATTATCTATGTAGCCCACGTTGTTTGCTGGACACCATCTAGACAACCAGCAATTGAATGAGGACATGCGGCTAAACATGTCATCACTGGTCAAATTTGGCAGGGGTCCAGAGAAAACTACGGTGTCCGACATTGTTTTGGCAAAATTACACACCGATGCAACATTAATTTTAGTGACCTCCGATTGGTGTAACCGGGTGTCATTACCGCCGACGTGAATAACTATTTTACCGTATTTACGTTTATCCTTAGCCAGCAGTTTTAAATAGGATTCTATGTCGCCCGCTCTGGCCCCTGGAATGCATTTGACTATGGTCGCTGGTGTCGCTAATGCCACGTTTCTGACTATAGAGCTGCCAATTACCAGGGTTTTGTCCTCAGCGGGTGTGTCACTGAGTGGGGAAAATCTATTTGAAACGTGGACAGGTTGATGGTGAACCACGGGCTTGACTTTAGGACTATGACTCCTCTTCCTGACAGTCACCCAGCCACTCTTAAGTCCCGGCTGCTCGGGATCTGCTCGGGGACGACTAACAGAGCTAGCTACGCTAGGTGGCACCGCACTGACTAAAGGGGTCTGGCTCGCTATCGGGTGGTTTTCAACAGTGCAGAGCCGAGCTTCCAATTCAGATAACCTTGCCTCCAAAACTACAAAAAGACTACATTTGTTACATGTACCATTACCACTAAAGGAGGCAGAGGAGTAACTAAACATCTGACACACGGAGCAGGTGAAAGCAGGAGATAGAGGAAGAGAACTGGTAGCCATGCTAAGCTAGAGAACCAGACACACCGCTAAAAAGTGAAAAATAAAAACTAAAGATCTGTAAGAGTGAGCGTTAGAATATAACAAGTATGGGATAGAGTTAACTATGCAAGATGTGTAAATTATAGGGAGAAATAAGGTGAAATAAGGTGATTATTAGTAGTTTAAGAGGAGCGAGAACTGTCACAGTGCACACACAAAGCAACAGGAAGTGATGCAATACGTCTTACCGCAAAGCAAAGCAAAAAATCAGGAAATGGTAACTGGTAAGAAGGTGAAATCTGAAATGTTGTAAACTTATCAATGATAAAAAAATATATATATATCTCACCTGTCTCAAAATAATTCACCTGTTAATAGTACAAAATTGAAAAAAACCTATATATTTAAGCTTCCAGACTTTATGCATGTAGTTTGGTTTATTTGTATTGACAGAAGTTTCTTAGAAACTGTAGTTCTACCTAAATTGATACACAACTTCAATCTACTTACATCTTCTTTACGTGCAACTGTAATGGGATACAGTTAATATTTTGGCATATGAATAATATGTGTCTAATTTTGCAGTTCTATTCCCCGATACTGACGGCAATGACGGTGCAAGTACTGCAGATCAGGTAAAAAGAAATCTGCAGGCACAGGTGAAAGCCAAGGTTGGTTACCATGTGTAGCTATAGGAGCAAAGAAAGCTGTGGGATTAAGATTAAGATTAAGATCAGATTTATTGTCATGCATACATGCATACACACAAAATTTGTCCTCCGCTTTTAACCCATCCATGTTGGCACCTGTTGACACACGCATGCATAGGGTCACACACTGGCGGTGGGCAGCCATTCACAGCGCCCGGGGAGCATGGGGGTACGGTGCCTTGCTCGAAGGCACCTCAGCCGTGACAAGGCGGTGAACTGCCACCCGTCCAGCTGTCAGTTCACCAATCATTTTGAGCAGTGAGAGTGGGGATCGAACCGCTAACCGTTTATTGGACGACCCACTCACTACTCAGCCACGGCCAACCTAGGAGGTCAATCAAATCAAACTTTATTTATATGGCACTTTTCACATTCAACACAGATGCTGTTTCAATTGTCTGATTCACTGTCGGTGCTGCTGCCCCAGAAACAGTTACTCTGCTTTATAAAGGTAACGCTATTCAGTCCCAGAAATTATTTTGCAAAATAATGACATTTGTTGTCCTACTGATGTACTTATTGATTCATATGTTTTTTTAGACACTTTACTGTTTTTCAGCCATGAAAAAATATGTCACAGGATGTTTTTTTAAGCAACACTTTATATATTTCCTTATCTATGTACTTAACCGGTTATGTTAAAGTCTCACCCAAAACGTAAAAATAATAACTTGTAAAACAAATTGACATGTCATCATACAATATGTCAAGCACATTTTCTTTAACTTTCAATTAGCTTGCCTGTGTGTCCAAAGCAGATTAATTGGGTCGTAAGAATACAGACAACAACAGTAAGTTTCCCATATAAGTTTGCTGTTTAGTTGGCAGTAATGGCTGTGTGATCTTTCAAAAGGATCTCATCTAAACAGTGGGCAATGTGGGTGATGGTGGTCTCTAATTGTCATGAGAGTAATACAAATCATCCTGTGCAGGTGGTTTTAACATTTTACTGTTTAAAAAAAAAAAAAAGGAAAAAAAAAGAGGAAATTATCTGCACATTTGGATCATGCCAGTGTCAGTGTTTAAATGAACAAGCTTTCAGTCAGGACACCTTTGTCAAGGTTACAATCAGCACATGGGTTCTGTGGAGTCTTTTCATACTTCTTGTGGTTTTCTGGCACCTTGGCAGTTGTTTGTCGCGAATTATTTGATTTACTCCAATATTGCAAGTCTGCCCGGCCTGGGTGAGGGATCCCTTCTCTGTTGCTCACCCTGAGGTTTCTCCATTTTGAGTTTTTCCTCAGTTGATGTGAGGGTCTAAGGACAGAGGATGTTGTTATGATGCTATGTAAAGCCCTTTGAGACTAACTGTTTGTAAAAATTGTAAAAATAAAATTGCCATGCCTTGCCAATTTGCTGTATAAAATTTACTGATATTTTGGATAACCTCACCATGCGAACTTTGTCTTACAGCTTCACCAACCATCCAAGAGGCCAGTCTTGACAGACTGGGGCATAGCTAACATAAGGGACACCGTCAGTATCCGCCAAGGAAGTAATCTATCAGCACAGGCAGTAGGGCCAGCTGGTGACACTTTTCTGTACATGGCCCCTGAATGCATTCTGCATTTTTACAGAGGCCTCTGGACAGACAGACATGTGGTCCTTGGAAGCCACATATCTGGAGGTGTTGACTTGGTCTGCTGCATTGTCAGTCAGTAAGCAGAGGGAGTTATCAATGCTGTTGAGTGCCCAAACGCCACCACATGCCCTTGCTCTGCTCGATCCGAAGTTTACTTTTCTTGGTGGTCTGTTAAGTTATGATGCCTCCTCAAGAGCTACCTCATCTGAGGTGGTAACTTTCCTGAAATCCATCCTTGATGTTGCAAACCGTTATGGCTACAAGTGGTAGTTGGCCTACAACGTTATATTGCCTTGCCCTCATAATAGTACATTACCTTGTTGTTTTTTTAGGACTTTGTTGAGTGTTTGTTTCAATATTTACAGTGTAAGCAAAAAAAAAAAAGAAAATTGCTGGTTGAAAAGTCGTTGTCTGTGCATTTAGGTAACATGAGTGAAGAACTACAAATACATTTTATTTATCATTTAACATTGCAGTCCTTGTGCTAGTTATTGTATCCCTTTATGTTTCAGGGAAGGTTTTCAATAACTAAAATAAGTTCCCAATTGGCCAAGAGAAATAATAAAACTAAATTTTCTTGCAGCTTCTGTGGCTCCTTAATTCTTTAGTGATTCCCCTCCATTCTTTGTCTGTGTAATACTCAACTCCAAATGCAAAGAGTTTTATTTGACAACGTTTCGACCTGCAACAAGGCCATTGTCAAATCATGCAGGAGATACCCGGGGGAGTGGCTCATATAGCCAAATGTGAGGAGGTGCCACTAATTGTGTGCAAGGTAAGGTGAAAGAAAAAAAGAGGAAAAAAACCCCAGAAAAAACTTACTCAGAACAAGTCCTAACTGCAAAATGAGAAATAAAGTAAACCAATGATTATAGACTGGCAACATACTGGAAAATAAAGAAAACAAATATAGGTACATATATAAGTCTTATTCAGTTTACACATTTCAGCATTGTGGATACTTCTCTCTGTTGGGCTGACATCTTCAATGAGTGCCTGAAAAATATGTACAACAAGCAAAATGTTAAATGTTAAGCTTTAATTATTATTAATATTGATTGATTTCTCGCCGACTATGTTATAAACAAATGCACGTGGTCAGGACGAACAGACTTGAATAGTTTCCCTTTGGTTCACATCAAATACCTCATTTTTAGAGACAGTTTTGAGTTGTGAGACAAAGAAAAATAAAATAAAATTAAAGCTGTAAGCAGCGATGATCGGGCCCGAGCACGTGCGCACGTCGGGGTAGGCGTTGGACGTCAAGTGTGGAGCAGGCTGTGGGAATCCCATGTATATCAAGACATCATCAGCAGGGTTTTTGATAATTTGTTGGAGGCGCCACTGACCCATTTTGCTCCAGCCACACAATATTATTTACATACGTGCGAAGTTGTCAGCCTGGACGCGTGTGCCAAGTTTCGTGATCTTGCGATGATTATATGGCTGACAATCATCACCGCCTGGCCACGCCCACACCATTTAAACTTTGTAAAAGATTATCTTAACTTTTAATCCCCCATGGCTGAAAAGTAACCTGACCAAGTTTGAAACTGTAACCATGAAATCTGTAGGAGGAGTTCGATCATAAGCGAAGTATGGAAAGAAAGGGACGATTCCAGCCTCCACCAGGTGGTGCTATATGATAGTGTCAGTATGCACATATATACGCAGTCAGGGCAGAGTCCCGAGCAAGCCTATGAAGTTTGGTGAAGATCGGACAATGTATGCAAAAGTGTTTTGTGGTGAGCAGTAGCGAGTCGTCAAAGTTTGAGGGTCTGCCACGGACACATCCTTCAGACTCTGTAAAAAGATTCTCCTATCTCTTAATCCCCCATGGCTTAAGAGTAAACTGATTAAGTTTGAAGCTGGTAGCATAAAATCTGTAGGAGTTTAATCATATGCAAGGTGTGGAAATAAGCAAAATGGCACCAATTTGCATCTTCCACTCAAAATGGCCGACTTACTGTGGATCTGGCACCATGACGTGTCAAGGGTTTTTTGTGTGCCTGGGCATGACGAAGGTGTGTACTGAATTTTGTCTTCCTACGCAAAAGTAACTCCAATGGAATGGGTATTTTGAAAAAATGTAGGAGGCGCTACAGAGCCATTTTGATCTGGCCACACACGATATTCTTGACATAAGTACGAGGTCGTCAGCGTGGACATGTGTGGCAAGTTTCATGACCTTGCGATGATGATATGGCTTTCAACCCTCAAACGCCATCACGACCTTCAACGCCCCGCCACGGCCACACCCACACAGACTTTGGAAAAAATTCTCTTAACTTTTAATCCCCCATGGCTGAAGAGTAAGCACACCAAGTCTGAAACCGTTAACATTAAATCTGTAGCAGGAGTTCGATCATATGCGAGGTATGGAAACAGAGTGATGTTTCCAACCACCAGCAGGTGGTGGGTTTTTTTCTGCAAACATCATACATGTAGGCATGATACCGGACACATGATTCGGCGTATTTTGATTTGCATAGCAGGCTTAACAATAATAGAATATTCTGGTATGTGATATGCTATGTGATAGGTAGGCTATTTTTCAAAAGACATGCGATATATAACATGATATAATACACACACACACCTATTTAAAAACACTGATATATGACAGAGAAGCAGAAACAGATTGTGTACAACTCAGCTATTTTAATAAGTTGAAAAATTAAGAAACAATAATACATTATACATCCATATATAAGATAAAACACAAGACACAGAAGTTATAATTAAAAAAAAATAATATCTATATCTACATATATCAGCAAAAATGAAAAACTATATCAATATCAAGATTAATTCAAATTGGCTTTATTGGCATGAATGGTATCAACCATTGTTGCCAAATGCAAAACATACCAAAATACAAATAAATTATAATATAATTACAATGAATTATTTGTATTAATTATCATTTAATTACTCTCTCTCTCTTTCTCTGAGATATCTCTCTCAGAAATAAGTGAAAATCTATATATATATATATATATATATATATATATATATATATATCAGAAAAAATGAAGACAGACAGATAGACAGACAGAAAATTTAAATTTTCAAATTAAACACAAGAACATGACACCACCCCGCCCCAAATCATATTTACACAAAGTTGCTCATGAAAGTTTATATGAGCTAAAAGCCCTGAAAGAGGACTGTTAGCAGAACATCTTTCTCCCTTTCTGCAGATCAACAGAGGTGAGATTGGCAATGTGGTGCAGCCTTATTTTCAGAAACACAGACACAACCAATGACAACAACAACAACAAAGGTTGTTGATGCCAAACTGTGTCTCCTCAATGTGTTCCCCAAGCTGAAAAACATTCTCTGTTCCCCGGACGATGTAGGTGACTGTCAACGTCTTTGGAGCTGGCCTTGCTGAGGCTTGGGGAATCGCCCTCTCTGCAGCTCTCAGCACCTTCACTGTGCCTTGTGATGGAATCTAAATCTCTATCATTACAGGGTTTCATTAGGTATCAGATAGTTGAAATCAATACTCATCTATTCAAAATATACAGAGAACAGAAAACTTATTTCTAAACTGTATGTTCAACGTGCAACATGCAAACTTAGTATTTGCTTGCCTTATTTCTCTCCATAGGCCTGCTTTCTACTACAGAACATTTCACACAGCTTTATCTCTCTAAGACGTGTGATGGTATGTGTAAGGTTATATACAAACTTTGTGAATAATACAGCCTTTTTCACCTGTGTAAAATGTGCTGGTCAATTTTAAATAAGCAATATTTGCATTATTTCTACAATATCATTCTTGCATCAGTTGTAATCTAAGCCTGTGTTATAGAATATATGATTTATAAAATCTCAGCTGACCTAATAGCTGGGTGAACATCAACTATAAACATAGCCCAGCTTAACGTTTGCTGACTACTGTTACAACCAGCTCAAAGTCACAAAACATAATAAGGAAAACCATACTGAGTATGATGGAAAAGAATAGCATTTATTTATAACCAAAAAGAAGTGCAACACAAACAAAGGATGGGAACTTGTGCCAGGGAGTTGAGAGAGAGGGGGCGGAGGAAAGATCCGCTTATATAAGCCGCGTCCTCAGCTTCATGCAGGTGCCCTCAATCATCTCTCAGGGAACTACACCTTAAACATAGAGACATGGCAGACACATACAAAGGATGGCAACAAAAATATACAGTGACATGTAACACCCCCTCCCTTAAGATGACAGTCATGCTGTCAGCATTGACATGTTAGTTGACACGTGAGAGGGCATCGGCCACAACATTATCACACCCCTTCTTGTGCTGAATCTCGATATTATAATTCTGAGCCATTAGAGCCCACCGCATGAGCCGTTGGTTATTGTTATACATGCGGTTTAGAAAGACTAGAGGGTTGTGATCGGTGAAAACCAACACCGGCTGTGGTGTTGAGACAACATAGGCTTCAAAATGTTGGAGGGCCCACAGCATGGCTAATGCCTCTTTTTCAATGGTGCTATACCTACTTTGGGCTGCAGAGAACTTTTTGGAGAAATAACAAACAGGATGATCGATACTCGAAGAGTCCTCTTGCAGCAGTACAGCACCAGTCCCACTTGCATCAACCTCCAACTTAAACGACAGAGCAAAATTAGGAGCCAACAACACTGGAGAAGAGCTCAGAAGAGCTGTCGCAGACCGAAAAGCCAGCTCACACTTGGTGTCCCACAACAAATCCTTGGTGGGGCTCAGGAGGTCAGTCAAAGGAGACACAATGGCAGCAAAGTCACGGCAGAAACCTCGGTAGTAACCAGCTAGCCCAAGAAAACGACGCAGTTCCCGTTTAGTGGTGGGAGCAGGGAACTCAGCGATGGCTGTTATTTTGGCATCCACTGGCCTCACTTGACCCTGACCAACCCTTTTTCCAAGATAAGTGATGGTGGCCTTGGCAAACTCACATTTTGTCAGATTCAGTGTGAGGGAAGCATCTCGCAAACATTGAAACACAACAGACAAAGTGTTCACATGGGACTGCCAGTCATCAGAATAGACTACCAAGTCATCAAGGTAGGCCTCACAATTGTCCACCCCAGACAGCACCATTTGCATAAGGCGCTGAAAGGTGGCAGGGGCATTGCGCATACCAAATGCCATGACTGTGTACTGTATAAAACTGTCTGGTGTCACAAATGCAGAGATCTCTGATGCACGTGGTGTTAAAGGTACCTGCCAGTAGCCCAGCCAAGTCCAGCTTGGTGACGTAGCAAGCAGCTCCAACTCTATCTATGCAATCCTCCACACGAGGAAGAGTAAAATAATCTGGTTTAGTTACAGCATTTGGTCTCCTAAAATCAGTACAAAGGCGTGGTGTTCCCTCAGCTTTTGGCACTAGTAAACATGGAGAGCTCCAGGCACTAGAGCTGGAAACAGCCAGGCCATGCTGTTGCAAATACTTAACCTCCTTTTGCATTTGAGCTCGTTTTGTGGGATTCACACGATATGCATGCTGCTTAATAGGAGGACAGTCACCAACATCAATGTCATGATGTAACACAGTGGTTCGGGTTGGTACATCTGAGAACAGTGTAGGATGACTTTCAATTAAATGGAGAATGTCATTCTTCTCTGTCCCTGAAAGATGACACAAGTAATTCTCCAAATCACCCAACACTTGCGAATTCGGCAGCTGAGCACACAGAACAGGAGCATCCTGCATCACTAGCTCGTCATCCTGAGGAGAATAGCATGGCAGCACTGCTGTTAAAGCTACAGGTAACACTATAGGTGGAGGAGAGAGAACCGTTTCACTGAACCTGGCAACATAGGGCTTAAGCATGTTCACATGACATACACAAGTCTTTTGTCTCCTATCAGGAGTACGAATAACATAATCGGTTTCACTTACTTTCTTCTCAATCACATATGGCCCCGTAAACTTAGCTTGAAGCACGGACCCAGGAATTGGAAGAAAAACCAACACAGAGTCTCCAGGTTTAAAGCTGCGTTCACTAGCACTCTTATCAAAGTGAACCTTCATTTTATTTTGGGAGCCAGACAGTGCTTATTTTGCTACCTCACAGGCACGATGAAGACGCTCTCTGAAAGCACTGACATAGTCCAACACATTCTGAGTAGGAGAAGCAACGCCAGTCATCTGCTCACGCAACAACTTCTGCGGTCCACGAACTGTGTGGCCAAATACCAGTTCTGCAGGACTGAAACCCAATGACTCCTGAATAGTCTCTTGAACAGCAAAAAGAAGAAATGGTATGCCCTCGTCCCATTCCTTTCCAGTTTCAAGACAATAAGCACGCAACATAGTCTTAAGGGTTTGGTGGAAGCGTTCTAGTGCCCCCTGGCTCTCTGGATGGTAGGTGCTAGAGACATGATGTTTCACAGTCAACTCTTCTAATACCCGAGCAAACACTTTTGGCATAAAACTGGTACCCTGGTCTGTTTGAATAACCTTTGGCAACCCAAAAGTGGTACAGAATTTCATCAATTCTTTCACTACCACCTTGGCTTTAAGTGAACGCAGTAGAATTGCCTCAGGGTATCGAGTTGCAGCACACATTAAAGTCAGGAGAAACTGGTGACCAGATTTTGATTTGGGTAATGGGCCAACACAATCAATGATTAGTCTCTCAAATGGCTCACCCATCACAGGGATAGGATGAAGCGGAGCCGGTGGGATCACTTGATTTGGTTTCCCAACCAACTGACATATGTGACATGAGTGGCAGTGTCTTGAAACATCTCTTTTCAAACCAGGCCAGAAGAAATGCTTCAACGTACGATAGTAAGTTTTAGCTATCCCTAGATGTCCAGACAAAACATTATCATGAGCTAAGCTCAATATCTGTGCACAGTAACCAGCAGGGACAACAATCTGATATGCAGTATTACACCCACTGTCATCAGCTGAAGGAGCCCACTTACGCTTGAGAATCCCGTCTTCCCAGTAGTAAGCCACTTGAGAGGCAGTAATCTTATCTTTAGACAATGCTGCTGCTACACACTTGGCCAAGGAAGGATCAGCCTTCTGAGCCTCTATCAGCTGCTCCCTGCCAACCTTTACCTGAGTCTCAGACTCATCAGTCAAGGTGACAGGATGGTACAATGTAACCTCAACAGGATCACCTACAATGGAATCAATAGATTGTTTAGCTACAGTTAACTCAGAAGTGGCAGAGGGACCAGCAGACACAATCTCGACAGTTTCTAAACACTAAGGCACTAAACACTTCTGAAAGGTCTACTACATCCTCAACCTTTCTTGACTGAGCACGAGTTATAACACAAGCAGGAAACACTTTTGGCATCTTAGATAACTGATCACCTTCGTTAACAGACCTAGAGCTAACTAGGTTGTTCACAACAATGGGCGTAGGGAACACCTCCCCACCATCCAAATCATTACCCAGAATCATGTCCACTCCTTCTACAGGAAGTTCAGGGCGAATAGCCACTGTCACAGGGCCTGTAACCAAGCCAGACTGTAAATACACAACATGCAATGGGGCTTCAAACCAAGTCAGTCCACACCCCCGCACTAAAGCATTTTCACCGGTAGAGGTTTCTTCATAGAGTGGCAATACTCCCTCCACCAACAAAGACTGAGCGCCTGCTGTATCTCTTAGGATACAAACTGGGACAAACTTCTCTAACTCAGAGGTGGCCCCTAACCCCTCCATACGGAAAGGTGCAAAAAGGTCAGGCTCAGCGCTGTCCTCACTGGACTCACTCAGCCCTTTCCCCAACCCAAGTCTGTCCTTAGTGAGCTGACTGAGACCATTTTCTCCCCCAGGCAGACGTGACACTGAAGTGAGCAATGCCACTGACTTAGCAGGTTTCTGCTTCTTACTGAGAGCATGACAGTCAGCTATTACATGACCAGGCTTTTTACAGAAAAAACAAACTCTCTCAAAATTTCGAGAGCCAAAACTAGCAGGCTTTGTAGCAGAAACTAAAGAACCAGGACTGTTACTGCCAGCTTTAAAGCGAAAAGGACGAGGAGAAGCATAGTTCCTAGCTTCACAAGGATTATCATTAAAAATTATTTTGTGAGCCAGGACATATTCGTCAGCAAGCACAGCGGCATCCCCAACTTTGGTTACACGCTGCTCACTCAGATAGGTGGCAACTGCTTCAGGAACACAGTTTTTGAATTCTTCCAAAAGTACCAACTCACGAAGTTGCTCTTTGGTTTCAGGTTTTTAAAATGTGCACCACCTATTAGACAGAATTTCCTTCTCCCTAGCAAATTCTACAAAGGTCAGCTTGTCAACCTTACGACTACCTCTAAATCGCTGTCTATAGGCCTCTGGGACCAGCTCATAAGCCCGCAAGATGGCTGCTTTAACAATTTCATAGTCAGCACTTTGGGTGAGTGTTAATGAAGAGTAGACCTCCTGTGCTTTACTAGTTAAGACACACTGCAGCAACAAGGTCCATACATCTTTAGGCCAGTCAAATGTAGTGGCTACCCGCTCAAAATGGGCAAAATATTTTTCCACCTCTTTCTCAGAGAAACATCAAACCGAGGGGAAGCAGAAGACGTACGAGAACTGGTACTCTGAGACTGCGTCTCAAATAACCTCATCTCCAACTCTTTCATTTTCTCCTCATGTACCAGCCGCAACCTCTCCATTTCCAACTTCCTCCCCTCTTCTCTGTCCTTTGTCTCAATTTCCAACTGTTTCATTTTGAACTGCAACTCCAACTCTTGCAAACGAACAGATTGAGCATCCTGAGTCTGCAACTGCACACCCTCTGTCTCACCAGCAGACACCTTAACAGGATTACTTAATTCTGAATCTTCAGACTCACTCAACAGCACCCCCTTCTGAACAAGAGCAGTGACTATTCTGGCTCTCAGCTCATCCTTCTTAAGAGAAATTGATGCAGTTTCAATGCAGTAGTGCTTTGCAATGGACATGAGCTGTGCCTTACTGTAAAAGCTGCTCTGCTGTAGGACCTTCAGTAAACCTCTCTAGGTCAAACTCCATAATGAGGTTGAAACCATAACTTTATGCAAAGATAAAGAGATGCCACTGAGAGGCCCAACCCGGTGCAACACAGTAACGCTACCACACAGCAAGTGCTACCAAAACCAAGCACAGTAAATTACTACAAATCCTCCAACATCACACAATATCACACTTCCACAAAGAATTAAAGTATTTTATAACAACAAGCACAGTTAATGTCACCCTCAGACTACACAAAGCCAGAAATAAGCAATTAGAACTTACAAAGAACACACTAGACTGAACCATAGCAGTTACTCCACAACTATTTCTCGCCACACAGTATATAAATAGTATCACTACTGCCACTTCTATATGAGCCAAATCCACTCAAATGCTGAAGTCTACTGCTCTTCTCCACTGAAAAGAAAGTGGAGAACAATTGTAATCCCTACAAAAACCATGTGACCAACAAACAAAACCCAGATATTCACATATGAGCATCAGGGTCACACATACTCCTATAAAACCACCACTACAGCTTAGCATTTGACAAAATCTACTGCGCAAAACAAAACAAAATTGCTCTAACTCCCCATACTCACCCAACAAGGTTGCATGTGGAAAACAAAGGCCAGCACATGCCACCACATCCTATCGATAGCTTAGAGGTTGTCTTAACTAACCTATTCTAGAGTTTACTTGGTTCCCTCTCTAAGACTGTTACCTAACTTACTAGGACTCAACTAGTCTTCGTCGGCTTTCCTGGGCACGCCAGGGGCCACCCCAGGGTTACCGCTCAAAAACAACAAAGTCGTGATGGTCACACCAACACCTGCCAGCTGACTTAACCAGGCAAACTCTCAGAAAAAAAAGGCCCTACCTCATGTAGCAACAAAAGCATGGACCTCCTAACAAACCAAAAAAAATGGAAAACGTGGGTCTAGGGAAACAAAGCACTTACTCCAAACACCTACTCCAAACTAAACTTTTGATGAGCCCCCATTATGTTACGACCAGCTCAAAGTCACAACATAATAAGGAAAACCATACTGAGTATGATGGAAAAGAATAACATTTATTTACAGCCAAAAAGAAGTGCAACACAAACAAATTAGTTCCTGATGCCATTCAGTGTGACAAATTAGTTACTGATGTCGTTCAGTGTGACAAATTAGTTCCTGATGCCTTTCAGTGTGACAAATTAGTTCCTGATGCCTTTCAGTGTGACAAATTAGTTCCTGATGCCTTTCAGTGTGACAAATTAGTTCCTGATGCCGTTCAGTGTGACAATTTAGTTACTGATGTCGTTCAGTGCGACAGTTTAGTTACTGATGTCGTTCAGTGCGACAGTTTAGTTACTGATGCCGTTCAGTGCGACAGTTTAGTTACTGATGTCGTCCAGTGTGACGGTTTAGTTACTGATGCCGTTCAGTGCGACAGTTTAGTTACTGATGCCGTTCAGTGCGACAGTTTAGTTACTGATGCCGTTAAGTGCGACAGTTTAGTTACTGATGTCGTTCAGTGCGACAGTTTAGTTACTGATGTCATTCAGTGCGACAGTTTAGTTACTGATGCCGTTCAGTGTGACAATTTAGTTACTGATGTCGTTCAGTGTGACAAATTAGTTCCTGATGCCTTTCAGTGTGACAAATTAGTTACTGATGTCGTTCAGTGTGACAAATTAGTTCCTGATGTCATCCAGTGTGACAGTTTAGTTACTGATGCCGTTCAGTGCGACAGTTTAGTTCCTGATGTCGTCCAGTGTGACAGTTTAGTTACTGATGCCGTTCAGTGCGACAGTTTAGTTACTGATGCCGTTCAGTGCGACAGTTTAGTTACTGATGTCGTCCAGTGTGACGGTTTAGTTACTGATGCCGTTCAGTGCGACAGTTTAGTTACTGATGCCGTTCAGTGCGACAGTTTAGTTACTGATGCCGTTAAGTGCGACAGTTTAGTTACTGATGTCGTTCAGTGCGACAGTTTAGTTACTGATGTCATTCAGTGCGACAGTTTAGTTACTGATGCCGTTCAGTGTGACAATTTAGTTACTGATGTCGTTCAGTGTGACAAATTAGTTCCTGATGCCTTTCAGTGTGACAAATTAGTTACTGATGTCGTTCAGTGTGACAAATTAGTTACTGATGCCGTTCAGTGTGACAATTTAGTTACTGATGCCGTTCAGTGTGACAAATTAGTTCCTGATGCCTTTCAGTGTGACAAATTAGTTACTGATGTCGTTCAGTGTGACAAATTAGTTCCTGATGCCTTTCAGTGTGACAAATTAGTTCCTGATGTCATCCAGTGTGACAGTTTAGTTACTGATGCCGTTCAGTGCGACAGTTTAGTTCCAGATGTCGTCCAGTGTGACAGTTTAGTTACTGATGCCTTTCAGTGCGACAGTTTAGTTACTGATGCCGTTCAGTGCGACAGTTTAGTTACTGATGTCGTTCAGTGCGACAGTTTAGTTACTGATGTCATTCAGTGCGACAGTTTAGTTACTGATGCCGTTCAGTGTGACAATTTAGTTACTGATGTCGTTCAGTGTGACAAATTAGTTCCTGATGCCTTTCAGTGTGATAAATTAGTTACTGATGTCGTTCAGTGTGACAAATTAGTTCCTGATGCCTTTCAGTGTGACAAATTAGTTCCTGATGTCATCCAGTGTGACAGTTTAGTTACTGATGCCGTTCAGTGCGACAGTTTAGTTCCTGATGTCGTCCAGTGTGACAGTTTAGTTACTGATGCCGTTCAGTGTGACAATTTAGTTACTGATGTCGTTCAGTGTGACAAATTAGTTACTGATGCCGTTCAGTGCGACAGTTTAGTTACTGATGTCGTTCAGTGCGACAGTTTAGTTACTGATGTCATTCAGTGCGACAGTTTAGTTACTGATGCCGTTCAGTGTGACAATTTAGTTACTGATGTCGTTCAGTGTGACAAATTAGTTACTGATTCCGTTCAGTGTGACAGTTTAGTTACTGATGTCGTTCAGTGAGACAACTTAGTTAGTGATGCCGTTCAGTGTGAAAATTTAGTTATTGATGACGTTCAGTGTGACAAATTAGTTACTGATGCCGTTCAGTGTGACAGTTTAGTTACTGATGCCGTTCAGTGTGACAGTTTAGTTACTGATGCCGTTCAGTGTGACACTTTAGTTACTGATGCCGTTCAGTGTGACAGTTTAGTTACTGATGCCGTTCAGTGTGACACTTTAGTTACTGATGCCGTTCAGTGCGACAGTTTAGTTACTGATGCCGTTCAGTGTGACACTTTAGTTACTGATGCCGTTCAGTGCGACAGTTTAGTTACTGATGCCGTTCAGTGCGACAGTTTAGTTACTGATGTATGTTCAGTGTGACAACTTAGTTATTGATACTGTTCAGTGTGACAACTTTTTCCTTAATGCTGTTCAGTCCGATTTTTTTTTTCTGATTTTTTTTCTAATGCCTTTTGGTGCAATGAATTATTTTTCTGACGCAGATCAATGTGACGAGTTTTTCTTCTGAGGAAGTTCATAGTGATATTTTCTTTCTTAGGCCTTTTGGTCCAATGACTATTTTTCATGTGACTGTTTGGTACGAGTGTGACAGAGGTTTTCCTGAGACCTTATATCTTTTCATCTGAGGTCTGAGCTGAAGCCTGATCCTGAGGATGTCCTAAAATGTACACCGTACACTGCTCAACAGCTGGACTCCTACTCCAAAGAGGCAAAGAAGTCCCCATCCCCAGGAATGACAATCCTCTAACATATTGGAGGACCAATCAAGGCTGTCTTCCTGACTTAGCACGGACGGCACGCAGGTAATAACAGTCGATCATTTTTACAGCACCTTTCAAAACATTCTACTGTTCATAGAACTAAGAAGCTACTGTTCACAAAGAAGAACCTACCACTGTTCCTGAAGGTGTAGGCTAAGTAAACTTAAGCCAAAGGACAATAATTAATTGTTGTTTGCACTTTAAGGTTTTGAAATGGCGACTTGACATTATACAGGCACAGTTGTTTGTTTTAATGTTTTTCAAATCTGTTCTGGTCTGGGATATGTTACGTACCTGTATAAGTGCATGAGGTTACAAGCACACTTATTGCGATTTACCTGAGCCTTCTGTTGACATTATTAGCCTAATCATTTGTTATGGGTTTATCCACTTTTATGCACTTTAGTTTTTTTGGGAAAGCACTTCTATTGCACGTTTTGTTTGAAGGCCTTAAGAGTAGATATTTCTTCAGTTATATAGGGCTAATATAAATGTGAAATTACTGGAATATTCAAATGTCAGAATATTAAATACAAATTTACTTTCTTTGAAAATCATGTCTAAAAATATATTTTATTTTTGCAATATTTAAAAAATTTGGCTTCAACCACAAATTTTCAATTTGGTGCATCCCTACTTTATTTCTGCTATTCTGTGTCTCTCTTAGTTTCGAACTAAAGTGACACATTGTTGGCTTTGCTAGAAATGCTCAGTGGCTTGTGGATCACAAGGCAGGCCCCAGCAGCCAAGCAAGTGAGCAGACAGTTTGAAATGATCTGACAAGTGTCTCACAGTATGTATTGTCCAAATTGAATGTCTCCAAAAGTTGTGTATAGCAACTTGTATCTTGAGAAATTACTTTGACACTTAGCTGCTATGCTAGCGACTACTATGAGAGCACAGTCAGACTGAATAATGCAGTGAAACGAAATGGCAATTCTGTCTGAGTATCAGGCTAGCAATGCATTGAGTTGAGTATGTGCAGTCAGCTCACACTGCAAACACAAAAATTCTTGATAAGCCTATATTCTTGATTTAGTGTACATGCGGACGTTTCTTGCATACATAATCCACATACTATGCAGCTGAAACATTACATACTCAATCTGACATACTTAGTATGAATAGTACATTAGTAATACAGTATGATGGACAGTATGACAGCTCCTCCAGTGACGCCAAAACATCTCAATCGCCCCCTGGTGGCTGGCTGTAGTACAAGACATAAAGTCGGCCCTCTCCATGTTGTCAAGTGGAAAAAAAACGAAAAAAAAAAAACTCCAAGTACTATGACGGAGTATTAGGGCCACATTTAAAAAAAAAAATTGGAATTAATTAGGAGATTAAAGTTGCTATTAAATATGGCGGCGAGAATTAATTAGGAGATTAAAGTCATTATTAGATATGATGGCGAGAATTAATTATGAGATTAAAGTCGTTATTAAATATGGCAAGAATTAATCACGAGAAAGTCGTTATCAAATATGGCGAGAATAAAGTCATAGTTGGTAGGTTGTTCTACTTAAAACGGAAAAGGCGAAAGTGCAACAGTTAGTATATAAGGGTAATGTAATGCAATAGGCTATACGTTAATTAAACAGTTCTGCTAACTGATAGAATATTTAAGACTTTATTCTTGCTATATTTAATCTCGTAATTAATAAAAAATAAATAAAATTTAAATGCGGCCCTAATACTCGTAAAGTGTAGTGTTTATTTATTGTAAACTTGGCCTGTGAACAGTGCAAAATCTGCCATGCTTTTCTGTTAATTACTATGGTGCTTCTGTCCACCACCAGAAATATCTATTCCATATCATGCAACTATTTGAACTCCATGGTATTCAAAAATAAAACAAATCACATATTTGCATATTTTCTTTTTTTAAACAATGTTTTCCAAGATAATATATTGATGATTACAGTATGATTATACTGCGAGTGTTGTGTTTTGAAAAAGTTGATCATAGATTGTTGCTTATGCCCATGCAGTAGAACAGGAGGGGGCTTTTCAGTGTTAGCTATCTGGTTTCTAGTTTCTGCTATTAGGGATTGTGACTGAAAACATGTAATTTGGGACCAGGGTTCAAAATATTAAAATACTCCTATTTCTTTTTATTTTCATATAAAAACAATATTTTGGAAGTAAAACACTATATTGAACAATTATATAAAGTAACTGCTGGATGCCTTACATTTACAGAGATTGTCTTAGCTGTTTTAATGTGTAATGATGATTGTTTAATACCGTAAATTTACAGAAATTGGCCATTCTAGTTTTCAGGCCCATCGCACCCAAGCAACGAACAGGCCTGCAACAGGTTGTTTTTTGGTTTTTTTTACATTTGAGACAATTTTTCAAGATAGATTTGTTTTTTGGGAAAGTAAAAGTGTTTATTTGTTTGTACGTTTATTTTGAAAATCTTTTGTTTCCTACCATAGAATAAGCCTGTGGTTTTATCTATATTTTTGCACCAAGATACAACTTTTATTTCATGTTGTAAATAAATATTTGTGAATACGGTTGCACAAAAGTGCAGTTGTGGTGGTCATTACAAAAGTAGGCAATATTAAGTACACATTTACAAAGTAACCTATAGAACACAGCTGTATTTCTCTACAACGAGCCCAGGCCCAGTCTCATTGTATTAACCACTCCAGTTCTATTTGAACTACATGGGACCTGGGTTACAATTGTGTAGACTTTGGCCTCACACTGGTCTCTCCTTGTCTGTACCTGCACACTTCACAGCCTGCACAGCCCGTACTCTCATCATTTGTGCTTGTCGGAATCTTTTGTTGTGCCTCCATCCTAACCAGCAACTCTTTTTACTATAAAAAAATGTTTTGGTTGATATTCATGAATAAATGTAAAACGTTTTAGAGGGTTCATAATATTCATGTTCATCTGTATGTACAGGAATGTACATCATGGAAGACAAATCTGCTTTTTTCTCCCTACTAGATTTTATGACTAGAGCTTAATACAAATGCATATGAGTTTAAAGGTTATAAATAATCACATATATTCAGTGTTATGTCACCTACCTCACACATTACAGATGAAACACATAAAAAAAATATTTATTGTGAATTTTCTCTACAAAATTATGGTTTATTTTATGAACATTTGCAATGGAAATTGAGGCATTGTTTGTCTTTAGACTGCTTTCTGAGAGAGAGAGACTTACCCATTTTATTCTGAGCAGTGATTATGAGGAGGAAAAACTCCACCTGTACCAGAGGAAACCTCGAACAAAATCAGGTTTAATGAAGGCCATAAATGCAATAATGCCATAAATGCAATAAAAAAAGACTACAATAAATTAGGGGCAAATTATTTACATTAATTTGTTTGGAATGTGCTGCAAACCTGAAAAATGGAAGGGGATTTGGGGCAAAATGCCTAAAATCTTGTTGGAAGAAATTCAATTTTTCATAGACTTTGCTGCTTCAGTGACAGCATTTCATTTTGAGATAAATAATTCATTTTAGCTCAAGTTTCCATTATAAACACAGACAGCGAGCTCAAAGTACAACAGAACAAGAGAGAAACTCTTTGGATAAACGCCGTCAGGTTCCAAACAGGCAATTTATCCTCTCTCCTGAGGGGAGAAATCAAGTGGGATTGTGGTGTGTTTGCAACAGCAGGAGGGAGACAAAGTGTGTATGGGTGTGCATGTCATCAAGACACAGCTGATGATGTTGCCAACATCAGAAGCTCTCAGAGTGTGATTCAGGATTTCCAGAAGTCCTCCCAGTTTTGAATTGTTTTGAGAAGTTTTGCGCGTGTGTGAAAAGAGTGGAGGGTGCCTACACAGTCTCTTCAAATTAATTATTTTCTCAGACTCCAGGCCTTGGAGATCTACCAAAGCCTTGCAGATTCATTCAAGTAATATAGGATGGATAACCATGACATTTCATATAATTCATTTGAATTATTGTGACTTTGATATCTGCTAACGTCTGACATTTTATCCCATGTCAGGTCAATTTTACAACACTAGGAGGATGACCAAATGCCTGAAAATATTAAGACAACAAAGAATTCTGTTACAACAACAATTACTGCTATGTTTAAGCATACAGAATGTTGTTACGAAATATAAAATATTTTATTAAATGTCTCTTGCAGTATAAAAACAGGCGACACAGTAGGAAGAGGAGATTAGCCACTGTAAGCATGTAGATTGTTTTTGTTTGTTTCTGTAGCTGAAGGTCGTCAGTTTTTCAGAGTGATCACAGCACATCCGCAGAACAAGCTCAGTGAAATTCCATTAGTTCTGCTGAGAAGTAAAATGAATAGACTTCACTTTTTCAAGGACAAAATGTGACAGTCTGTTTCTCATTCACTTCTCCAACTACCTATCTTTTCTATGCCTCTATCAGGGAAGTGAGTGTTTTTTGTCAGGATGTCTCTTGAACTTCATTGACAACATCCCATTGCATTTGAGCAGCCTTGGCCCTTCGAGTGCTCATATTTATTCAACTAAATACACTAGGCCTAATCTCTGCTCTGATGAAAAATGGGAAAAGAGAGTGTCGGAAAGCTGAGCGCAGATGGAGAAAAACAAATCTCCAGGTTCATTATGACATCTATAAAGAGAAACTTCACTCTTATAATTTACAACTGAGGAATGCAAGGAAATCCTATTTCTCTGACATCATCACCAAAAACAGTCATAATGCTCGGGCCTTATTTGCTACAGTTGACAGGCTAACAAACCCTCCTGTGTCAGTGGCAACTGAACTCCATTCCACCATGGCCTGCAATGACTTTGCCAAATTCTTCATAGACAAAGTCCAAAATATTAGACAAGCAGTTAGTACATATGCTGAACCTGCTGCTGATGTACCGTGTCCACCGAAAACCGGTTTAAACACCATGACTGTGTTTCAACCCATTAACAGTAAAGACCTGGAGGACATCTTACGTCACCTGAAGTCCTCCTCTTGCTGTTTAGACATCCTACCAACAGGTTTTTTCAAAGGGGTCTCAAAGACTTTGGAGTCAGACCTGTTACTGATTGTGAACTTGTCCTTAACGTCAGGTGTGTTTCCAGAGCCACTAAAAACAGCTGTAATTAAACCTCTGCTGAAAAAGGACAATCTTGACAAAACGCAAATGAACAACTACAGGCCCATCTCAAATCTCCCATCTTTAAGTAAGATCATTGAAAAAGCGGTTTTTCAACAGCTTAATTACTTTTTAACACAAAATAACTGCTATGATACCTTCCAGTCAGGCTTTAGACAGCACCACAGCACTGAGACTGCTCTGACCAAAGTGTTTAATGACATATGTCTGAATACAGACAGTGGAAAAATGTCAGTCTTAGTTTTACTGGATCTCAGTCCTGCCTTTGATACAGTTGACCACAATATATTACTCAAACGACTGGAGAACTGGGCTGGTCTTTCCGGAACTGTACTAAACTGGTTTAAAACATACTTAGAGAACAGGAAGTACTTTGTGTCAATAGGTAACTTTACATCTGAGCAGACAAGAATCACATGTGGAGTTCCCCAAGGTTCCATCCTGGGACCTCTTCTGTTTAACATCTACATGCTCCCACTGGCACAGATTATAAAAAACAACCAAATAAACTACCATAGCTATGCAGATGACACACAGATGTATATAACAATGTCACCAGGAGACCAAGGGACTGTACAGGCCCTTGGAAAATGCATTGAGGAGATTAATGACTGGATGTGCCACAACTTCCTACAGCTAAACAAAAACCAAACTGAGGTAATTGTCTTTGGAGCCAAAGATAAACGATTGAAAGTCACCACAGAGCTTCAATCTATAAATCTAAAAACTACCAACCAGGCCAGAAATCTGGGTGTAGTGATGGACTCAGACCTAAATTTGGACAAACACATTAAGGCAATAACAAAGTCAGCCTACTACCACCTTAAGAATATATCAAGGCTAAAAGATCTGATGTCTCAGCAGGACCTGGAAAAACTAGTCCATGCATTCATCTTTAGTAGGCTTGATTATTGTAACAGCATCTTTACAGGTCTGCCTAAAAAGTCAGTTAGACAACTGCAGCTCATCCAGAACTCAGCTGCTCGAGTCCTCACTAAGACCAAAAAAGTGGAGCACATCAGTCCAGCTCTGAAGTCTTTACACTGGCTGCCTGTTCATCAGAGGATAGATGTTGATGATGATGTTGATCTATAAAGCTCTGAATGGTCAAGGATCAAAATACATCAGTGACCTCCTGACCCACTATGAACCTTCCAGACCCCTCAGGTCATCTGGATACGGTTTTTTATCAGTTCCCAGAGTCAAAACCAGACATGGAGAAGCTGCATTCAGCTTCTATGCTCCACATGTCTGGAACAAACTCCCAGAAAGCCTCAGATCAGCTGAAACACTCAGTGTATTTAAGTCCAGGTTGAAGACACATCTATTTTCAGCTGCATTTGAATAAGCTTGAGTTTCAAAACGGAATCATGTTTTAACTATTGATTTTATCTTTCATATATATCATTTTATCTATTGTTCTTATTTCCTTCTTTTGTTTAAATCTTAAATCATGCTTTTTATTTCTTCTGTTTTAATGTCTCTGTAAAGCACTTTGAATCCCCTTGTTGTTGAATTGTGCTATACAAATAAACTTGCCTTGCCTTGCCTTGCTCTATAAATTCCATTAATGTCATTTTCCAACTAATAGAAGATGTTAGAAATAAATTGGAACCTGTTAATCCAAGTCAAACAGAACTAAACACAATTTTTCAAGATCAGGCAACCACACAGACAATGAAGTTGAGAATAATTACTTCCCGACTTGTCGACCCAAGTTTTGGCGCCTAAACTTTCCTTGGTATTATGTATGAGCTCCAAAGTTTCCTTTGACCCAGAAAAAGCAGAAGCTGGTACACAGAAAAAGAAGAATCCAGTTACAAAAGAGAATAATCAACTAATGCAACTAATTTAAAACCAATTACTTAAAATAGCACAAACAAAATTAACAGAGCTCAAAGCTGCCTAACTTAAAGGGGAAGTTAGTTTTTTTTTTAAAACCTGGACCTTATTTCTGGCATAAAATACGTTTATCTACTCACTGATAACAGTTTGGTGAAAGTCAGCGTCCTTTGGACGCTATTTAGATCACTCGAGATCCACGTATATAACGGGAGTGAACGAGGCATAGACAATACAGCCTCTAAATAAGGCATTATCTGTCTTTATTTCACCAATACTTTTAGAAGACTGAACGCATACTATTAGTTCAGAGCTAGTTAGTTAGTTCAGAGTTGCTGTGTTGTTGTTCTAGGGGGCTATCGGGGGCTTTCTAGAGGGATGATGTCATCGACGTGCAACGCTGCAGCACAGCTCAGTTCCCCTCTCTCCTGCATCCTCCTTTCCAGGAGCTCCTCATCTGTATACTCTGGCTCAAAATGGTAAGGATGTCCATTGTTGCACAAAACCAGCAGAAGTAAACTCTGTGTGAAGATAGCTGACCGTCACAGACCACGTAGTAAGTAAGCTGTGCTGCAGCGGCGTGCGTCGATGACTTTATCCCAAGTGACCCAGGTGTAGAAAGCCCCCGATAGCCATGTATAAACCAGGCTAAGGGCTAACCTGGCCAGACAGGCTCTCCCCACCATCATGTTGGTAAATATCCGCTCCCTGGACTCCCTGCTGTGTGTATATATTCACTGAAATATGGCTGAAGGACAATATATCAGACTCTGCAGTCGAGCTAACGGGGCTAACACTACACAGAGCAGACAGTGAATGACTTCAACCTTGGGCAAGCTCAGGGTTGGAGGCCTGGCTGTATTTATCAATGACTTATAGTGCAGAGATGCTTGCATGATCTTAAAGGACTGTTCCCCTGATGTGGAGTTCATGGTAGTCAAATGTCGACCTTTTTACCTCCCACAAGAATTTACAGCAGCATTCATCACTGCAGTTTATGTCCCTCCAAGTGCTGACAAGCGAGCGGCTATGAACAAACTCTATGACTACATTAGCAGACTGCAGATTGCCCATCCAGATGCACTTTACATTTTTGCTGGGTATTTTAACAAGGCGTGTTTAAAGAATGCGTTACCCAAACATTACCAGCATGTGAACTATGCAATTAGAGGTAACAACACTAACATCGAGGATGCGTATAGACCAGCCCCTCTACCACACATAGGCAGCTCAGACCATCTGTTACTCTGCAGCCTCAATACAGACCCAGAGTGCAACGAGAGCCAGCACAAAAAAAAAGCATCAGTGTGGCCACAGGATGCTCTACCAGCACTACAAGACTGCTTAGAGTGCACACAGTGAAGCATCTTTACGGAGGCTGCTTCATCTGGGGACTTCATCGACCTGCGGGAATAATGGGATTCATCTCTAAATGTGTTGATGTGGCTGTGGTGAAAACTGTTAAAATGCGTGTCACAAAGGAACCATGGCTGACAGACGAGGTCCGTTCACTCCTGAAGACCCATGACTCTGCCTTTAAAGCTGGTGACACGGTAGCATACAGGGAAGCAAGGAATAACCTGAAAAGGGGGATCAGAGATGCTAAGAAACAGTCTGTGAGGAACTTGGAGAAGAATTTTGAAGACATCAGGGCCTCATGCACAAATGGTGCATGGCGTACGCACTTTTTCATGTCAACAATCAGATGTGTCAAGAGTGAAATGACCGTGGAAATGTGCGGTGCCTCACACCAATTTCAGGGCTGGTATACGCACTTTTCCACAGCTGTTCTTTGGTGACACTTAGAGGGGATGTTGGGAAACTGTTATAATAAATAAATGTGAACACAATTTGCCCTCAGACTGAGTTATGTGCACATCTAAGACACATGAACAATTAACACGGATGAACAATTAACACACCCATAAAAGCATGTGCAAAGTGATGCAATGCATACTATTAAAAACAATGGCTGCTTTTGTGGTATTAGAAGACATTGCAAATGGTGCAATTCAAAGAGAGCGTGTGTTCAGAGACAGAGAGGATTTGCTGGCACATGATGGTAACTGGCTCATCAGCCGTTGTGAGGGCAATCCTAGTGGAACTGTGCGCAGAGCTGTGGCCGGTGTTGGAGCGCAACACAGTGAGGAGCCATGCGCTGCTTATGCCCATAGGTGATGTGCACACTAGGGTTCCAAGCAACCGGGGCATTCCAGAGGGAGCTGGCCAACCGATTGGGACTGTGCCAGTCGACCCTGACCCGAGCCATGCCAACCGAGTGGGATGAAATTATCTGCATCTCAGCAGGTATATCAAATTCCCACAATGCAGGCCAACATTAAAGCGCAATTTGAAGCGAGAGCCAGTTTTCCTAATGTACAGGGACGTCTGGGTTTCTCTGCTCAAGCTGCTGCCCCCGCAACCCGATCCCCGGAGAAGCTGCAGATGATTGATTGATGGATGGATGGAATATTGTATTGTCTTATCAATTTTAACTGATAATTGCTAAGTTTGCACTGTCTTTTTTTTAAAAGTGTTTTTAACTTGCAAAATAGCATTTAGTCTTTTATGTACACATAAGAATAACAATAAAGTGAATCGGAAAGAATGGACAGGACCATAATATGCACATGCGTTTACTCCAAACTCCTGCATCATGGCTGCATGATTGTGAGGTGTGCCTGCAGCAACAGAAGGAAACGACAAGCAGGCAGATAGAGTTAATTCCTCTATACAGAGGGTCAGATTCGATGCTGACTGCAGAAAATGAAAAGTGTGTGAAACTCATACCCTGGTGTAGAGCATGCGTTTGCCTGCCTAATATGTGCATGCAGCAAAACACACAGATGTACTTCACATATTTAAGTACAGGGATACACATAAACTTCACACAGACCTTACACATAAAGACATCTTCAAACTTGTATTTTGTGTCAGCCTGTTATCAGGCAAAAAAATGCAAAATTATGTTAATAATGGGAACAAAAATGTAAACTAAATCAAAAACATAAGGATGTTAAAACACAAAACACACACACACAAAACATTTGGGATAAAGAACAAGACACCTACCTCTATCTCAAGAGAATTGTACAAAGCAGAGAGGCTAGGGACAAAAAGTATTCATTGGTACTCCAGTTTCTTTAGATATCCTGACTACCAGGCATGCGATAATCACATAACCCAGTTACTGGTCCCTGGTCAGAGTAAATGTGTTGAGAGAAACTGTAAAAATCAGAAAGCCCAACTTTGCCGCTTTTTTAAAACTGTCTGGTCCTGACTTTGGAACGCATGTGCTATTGTGAAATGATCACTGATCACAAAGACATCCATGATAAGGTGACCAGACGTCCCCGATTTCCGGGGTAGCCATTTAACGCATTGCCAGAGAAGACGTCGTATGACGTACAGACACAGCAGCGTCAACAACAAATAGGCAGGGAAAAGGAAAGAACAGGAGACCAGCCGCCGTGATAAATGTTATGTTGTGTATTAACTTATTTATTTTGTGTGAACTGGCAGTAGACTTGGCTGTGTGTGTGTGTGTGTGTGTTGTATGTTAAAGTGATGTATTGTTAAAGTAAGTAAGACTGTTTTTCTGAATTGTTACTAAAGTAACATTATAAAAGTCAGTGAACGTTAACATTATGACACTGTTTTCATATCTGTCATTAGTGAAGCTGTAACGTTAACATTAGCATGAGATTACCAGGTGATGTTCTCCTCTGCTCTTTTTCTACCCAGGCTCCTGAGGTGTATCAGGAGAATGAGGAGAAAACTGTAATGTCATCCATTTGTTTGATTGCAACCTTTTGTGTAATGAAAGCTAGTTAAAAGTAGGGCTGGGCAAATATTAAAATCTTTAATCGCGTTAATCGCATGATTTCCTGTGATCAGTCACGATTAATTGCATTGTTATATGCAAAATCCAATAATGAATTCAAAAGTAGCAAGTAACGCACTTTTATTGAAACTGTACATACTGTCATATGATCGAAGTACTCCGGTGATAAGACAATTCAACGTTGCAGTGCGAACAAATAACTTTGGCTCTGTCGACTGCGCCTCTGGAAGAACGGTTACATGCTGCCATTCCGACATCTCGCCATTCCGACATTGGCCTCCAATTGTCGGAATGGCGACACTTATTTTTTTATCAAACGTCCCGTCATTCCGACACTTTTTTCCTCCTATGGTCGGAATGGCGGTATGTTTTTTTTTTTTTTAACATACCGCCATTCCGACAGTTCCTTTTAATAGCCTATGTTTTACCCAAAACATTTTGCACTAATGATATGCCGGCGCAAATACGCCCTAAAGTTTGGCGCACAAACTCTGCACATACAGAGGCCACAGCCCCGCAAACAAACTTTAATAATCTATTATCAAAATTCCCTGAAATTTAAAATATAAAAATACAGATATTAATGTAACTCTGGCGAGACTGAAACTGATTAAGCAGAAATACAGTGTCAGTGAGCTGTCTCAGCAGCCAGCTGGAGCGGAGCTCTCCACAGAGCCCATGCGTCTTTTGCACGCTGTCATCATATGCAAAAGTAATAATTGCAATTACAGATATCACGGCTACTGCACAGGACACAGTTGCGAGCACTTGCCTTGCCAATAGAAGAGGAGAGAAATGACAGCATAGAACGTATTAAACACAACAAAATGCAGTAAAAAGTTTATTCATGTTATTCACGTGATTTATGAATACTCGCTCCAATTTTGGGAAGCGCGGATGGGCTTTGCGCATTTGGCACAAACACACAGCCGTTGCGCAAGTCTTTATACAGCCTGTTGATATCTTAAGGACCTAACTGGTCACACCTGGGAGTAAATGTCATGTAGAGATTGACATTACAGCTGAACATATAGCTTTCATCCACAAACCAACGTGGGAGAGCCCGAAGACGCATGTGCCAGATGCACAGAGGCATGCGTAAAACCAATGTTGACCACTTCATGCTGTTTATTTGCTTTCTTTTAGTTAACTTTCGTTTCTTTTGGATTCTTGTGCGTGTTATGGAGCCGTTTCGGTCAATGTTTGTAAGCCTTTTTTTCCTGGTTTAAATTTTCGGAAGTTGAAACAAGTGGCATTGGAGTGGGTGATTAAAAACCACCGCGGACTGCTTCTCCTCCTCCAGTTGTCGAGACTTTGTGTTTTTAATAACGCTTATCTGTAAACATGTGTTAAACATATAAATTGCATGAACAGAAAGAAGGGACTCACCTGTTGAGTAACGCACATTTCCTTATACGGAAAGCCTTGTCGGAATGGTGGGACGTTTGAATGTCGGAATAGCGGGATGTCGGAATGGTGGGACGTTTGCATGTCGGAATAGCGGGAAGTCCGAATGGTGGGATGTCGGAATGGTGGGATGTCGGAATAGCGGGATGTCGGAATGGTGGGATTTCGGAATGAGTGTTGCCACCCTGGAAGAACATGGAAATGAAAATGGCCATGTAAAAGTTCCGTAACCTTCTCCATGTTTGTTTATCCGCCATTCTTTTTTTCTGACTGTTTCCTGTGAGCCCTAATTTTAAGCAACATACTAGACAAGCTCACTATGGACTTTTTAAAATAAAAGTCAGTGAGCAACAGACGTTTACAGTAAAAATTATAAATAATAAAAACTGCGTTAATGGGAGAGAAATAATTGTCGTCGATAATGAATTAATTAATTAATGCAAAAATAATGTGTTCATGTGCCCAGCCCTAGTTAAAATACATGACAAGTACTTGCCCCTGTTTTTTATTACATAATGATAATATTTAACGATTTTTCACCGCCGCATTGAAAATGTCCCCGATTTTCATTTCAGAACTGTGGTCACCTTAATCCATGGACTTGTTGCTGCGGTCCTCAACTGACCACACTTGGTGAAAACGTCTGCATCTGGCCGTGTGTAAACCCCTTTCATGCTTGGAAACAAATCATACTTTTCAATCTTTTTTTAACCACAGCATATTTTTTACATTGAAAAAATCCTGAGGCACACCACCAGCCAAAAATGTTACAAATTACATGTTGTAGGCTAATACAGCATATTTAATGACAATTTAGCCTATGAATGCTCACTCAGTAGGAAATCTGGGCCTATTTAGATTAACACAAAGCTGATATCCTGGCAAGAATGTAAGAAAAGCACATACAAAGCTCTTCCTCCACAGTTCCCAATCTCTTTGTTTTTAATTTTCATGCTTTAGAAGCGAAGCTCACATAGATATATTGTGGAAAATGGGAGTAATGTTGAAATTTATCCTTATGTTCAGTTCCCATTTTCTCACATAAAGATGAAAATACACTGCTGTTTTCACAAAGTTTACCATGAGCACAACATCCTCCAACACAGGTGTTACATTAGCTGGTAAAGTCTTGACAACAACTGTCTTGTGGTGCAAAAAAAGTGTGTAACAATAACATCTGGATATCTCTCTTTCACTCAGCAAAATAAACCTTGGTGCATCTGTCCATAGCTGCTGCTCCATTAGTTCAGACACTTGTACAGTTTTCCCACTGAAGTTATCCCTGTTCAAGATATTGTGATGTGACCAAAAAAAAATCCTCTGCTATGTTGCAATGTTTTCTGGTAATACCTTTCAAAATAGGAGGTTTTCTCTGATGCCATCTCCATCCACAAAATGCACATTGGCCAAGAGTTGAGCATGTCTGTTAATGTCCATAAACTCATCAAGTTGCAATTCAAATTTCCCACTGATACAAATCTTTTACAAAACATGTTTTCAATGCCATCAATATGTCTGGCAATTTAATAATCCAAGAGAGGGACTTCAACTGCTTCCTACGTCAGGACCGACCAGCTACTTCACAGTATATATATATTATATATATAGACACACATATATATGTATATATATATATATATATATATATATATATAATATATATGTCTAATATATGTCTAATATATATAATATATATATTATATATATAATATATATATTATATAGATATAGATTATATAATATATATATTAGACTACCCTAAAGCCACGAAAAACACTTTCTGCTTCATTCAAAGAGTGATGCTTGGCTTGGGAGAGAACAAATTCCCACCAAAAAATGCCAAGTCTTAAAAATCTGTTGTTGAGTTAAATGCAAATGTTCGAGTGGATTGAGTTGTTTTTTTATTGTTCACAAAATTAACACACTCCACTCAAATTGTCAGCCCATAGGTTCATCAGCAAGTTACCAGAGGCTGTACATGTACGTATATTCATTCACACATATGTGAGCTCCATTGCCAGTTATTACCCTGTCAGGTTTTTGCGCTCATTGAACAAAGTCACTTTGCACTTTTTCTTTGTTCTATATACTTTTATTTAGTGATTTTTGAGTAACATTATTTAGGAATACAAAAGTGCACTTGTCAGCTTGTTGCAGCTTTCCCATGGGTGGTCTATAAACCGTTAGTTATTAGTTTTAAGTATTACTGTATATTACGATATTAAAGCTATGTTTGTGGATGTCTTTCAAGTGAGTCTTTAAAAAAAAAAAGCTGATATAATGAAAGAAAAAGAAAAAACAATTGATACAATTGTACTTTCAACTGTGTTATTACCTTGATTTATTTTGCTGAATTGTAATTCAGATTATTTTAGGAGATTTTAACCTGTTTTCTACTCCTGTATAGATATTTGAGCCACTTAGATTGCTGAAGTAACACTTACTTGCTTTTTTTCAAGGCAATCGGTTTGCATGGTTTTAGCAAGTAAGTCAGATTGCTGTTCAAGTGAATATAACTTAAAAATGCTAAGTTAGTCCAACTTAGACAAGTGTGTTATATGGACTAAACAGAGTGAATTTAACATGCACTGCCTAAGTAGATTGAAATAGTAATTCTCAGTAGTCTTAACTAAGTCGAGAGTAAATCTAAATTAAGTTATCAAGTACACTCTACTTGATTGTTTTAGTTGCTTAAACTCATGTATAAATGTACTCTACGAAAGAAGCACTAGTTAGTACAACTTAAAGTACCTAGTTCTCTTTACTTGTTTTTTTAAGTGCAATCGGTTTGCATGCTTTCTTTAAGTAATGATAACTAATTGTATTTTACAGTGCAGGCGTTTATGTTCTCAAGACACTTCATTAGGATTTTATTTTATTTATTTTTTATTTTTTCCCCTTTAATTCAATTCAATTAAAATGTATTTATATAGCGCCAAATTAAAACAATTGTCATCTCAAGGCACTTAAATAATATAGTCCAATTCAAGCCAATTGGAATTCAATTAATTGTAGTCATAATACAATTCATTCATATAGAGCCAGTTCAAAAAATAATATCCTAGCGAAGGAAACCAACAGATTGCACCGAAGCTTGTCTTCAGTCCAATCTCCCGTCCTGAGCCTGAGGGACTGTGGAAAGGAACGACTCCCTTTTAACAGGAAGAAACCTCTGGCAGAACCAGACTCAGGAAGGGTGGCCATTTGCCTCGACCAGCTGGGGTTTGAGAAGCCAGAAAAGAGGGAAAAGAGGGGGGAAAAAACACCATAACACCATTCAAAGGAAACCTGTTGGAACAGGGAAACACAAGTTAATAACCACAATAATGTCACAGGTACATAAAATCATTTGAGAAATTAAACAGAGGGAAAAAGAGAGCAAAGGTGAGGAAAGGTGTGACAGATGAGGTCCCCCAGCAGTCTAAGCCTATAGCAGCTTTACTATGGGATGTTGCAGGATCACCTGAGCCATCCCTAACTATAAGCTTTATCGAAAAGGAAAGTTTTAAGCCTAATCTTAAAAGTGGAAAGGGTGTCTGCTTCCCGGACATTTACTGGCAGCTTATTCCACAAGAGAGGGGCCTGATAACTGAAGGCTCTACCTCCCATTCTACTTTTAGAAACTCTGGAGTTTGGGAGCAAAGTGCTCTGTTAGGAAAATATCTTACAATGAGATCTTTAAGATATGGAGCTCGGTCATTAAGAGCTTTATATGTGAGGAGAAGAATCTTAAATTCTATTCTGAATTTAACATTAGCAAATGAAGAGAAGCTAAAACTGGAGAAACATGATCTCTCCTGTTAGTTCTCATCAGAACTCTGGCTGCAGCATTTTGGATCAGCTGGAGGCTTTTCAGAGAATATGTGGGACAGCCCAATAATAAGGAATAACAGTAGTCCAACCTTGAAGTAACAAATGCATGAACTAGTTTCTCTGCATCACCCTGAGACAGGATGTTCCTGATTTTAGCAATATTACGAAGGTGAAAGAAGGCAGTCCTAGAAACCAGTTTTATATGTGCGTCAAATGATAAATTCTGGTCAAAAATAACTCCAAGGTTCCTCACTGTAGAACTAGACGTCAAGGAAATACCATCTAGAGTAACTATATAACTAGACAATTTCTCCGTGAAGCGCTCAGGTCCAAAGAGAACTTCAGTTTTGTCTGAATTTAGAAACAGACAGTTCTGAGTCATCCAGGTCTTTATGTCTTTAAGACAGGCTTGTAGTCTGACCAACCTGTAGGTTTCATCTGGTTTCATAGATAAGTACAGCTGAGTATCATCAGCATAACAATGGAAATTTATGCCATGCTGTCCAATAATGTTACCTAATGGAAGCATGTACACAGTAAGAAGAATTGGTCCAAGCACAGAACCCTGAGGAACTCCATGACTTACTCCAGTGTGTGAGGAAGATTCTTAATTTACAAGAACAAACTGGAATCTATCAGATAAATAGGACTTAAACCAGCCTATTGCAGTTCCTTTAATCCCAATAACATGATCAAGTCTCTGTAAGAGAATGCTGTGATCAATAGTATCAAATGCAGCACTGAGATCCAACAGGACAAGCACAGACACAATTCTGCTATCAGAGGCTAAGAGGAGATCATTGGTAACTTTAACCAGTGCTGTTTCTGTGCTATGATGCACTCTGAATCCTGACTAAAACTCTTCAAACAGATTATTTCTATGTAAATGATCACAAAGTTGAACTGCAACTATTTTTTTCAAGAACTTTAGACAAAAAAGAGAGATTGGATATAGGTCAATAATTAGCCAACACTTCTGAATCAAGAGTAGGTTTTTTAAGTAAAGGTTTAATTACAGAAACCTTAAAAGTCTGAGGTACATATCCTGTCAACAAAGACCGATTGATCAAATCCAATATGGAAGTAGCAATTAAGGGGAAAACCTCCTTGAACCGTCTGGTTGGGATTGGGACTAAAATACAAGTTGATGGTTTAGAAGAGACTATTGCTGTTGTTAGCTCAGAGAGATCAACTGGGCAGAAGCTGTCTAAATACAAATCAGGTTCTGAAGATACTTCTACAGCTGCTCTACTTGATGATACATCAGTGATAATAGTGGGAAGGATTCCATCAATCTTCTCTCTGATAGAAACAATTTTATTGATGAAGAATCTCATGAAATCATCCCTGCTGAGAGTTAAAGGAATACATGGCTCAACAGAGCTCGGACTCTTTGTCAGCCTGGCAACAGTGCTGAAAAGAAACCTGGGATTATTCTTATTCTCTTCTATCAATGATGAATAATAAGAAGTTCTAGCTTTACGAAGTGCTTTCTTATACGTTATTAAACTATCTTTCCAGACTAATTGAGACTCTTCTAAATTAGAGGAACGCCACTGTCTCTCCAGCTTTCTTGAAGTCTGCTTTAATGCAGCTGTGAATTATACCAAGGAGCCAACCTCTTCTGACTGATTACCTTCCTTTTCAGAGGGGCAACATTGTCCAGTGTTGTACGCATTGAAGCTATAGTGCCGTCAACAAGAGAGTCAAGTTCTACTGGAGTAAAATTTAGGTAGCCGTCCTCTGTCATATCAGCACATGGCAGTGAAGAAAAGGATGATGAAATCAACTCTTTAAATCTGGTTACAGCATTCTCTGATAGACACCTTTTATATGTAAAATTCTTCTCAGAAACAGTATAGTCAAGTAATGTAAATTCAAAAGTTATTAAAAAAATGGTCAGACAAGACAGGGTTATGAGGGAACACTGTTAACTGTTCACTCTCAATGCCATAAGTCAGCACAAGGTCAAGGGTGTGATTAAGGTAGTGAGTAGGTCTGTGAACACTTTGAAAAAATCCATTAGAGTCTAATATAGCATTAAAGTTAATATTTAGGCTGTCATTTTCAACATCTACATGAATATTAAAGTCACCCACTACAATGACTTTATCTTTACTCAGCACTAACTGGGATAAAAACTCTGAGAATTCAGACAGAAACTCAGAATAAGGGCCAGGTGGACGATACACAACAAAAAACACAAGAGGTTTTTGTGATTTCCACTTTGGGAAAAACTGAGAATCAGACATTAGAAAGAGCTAAAACTAATCTTGGGACTAGGATTGATTAGTAACCCTGATCTGAAGATAGCTGCCACTCCTCCTCCTCTGCCTGTGGTTGGAGGAACATGAACATTTAAATAGTCAGAGGGAGTTGATTCATTAATGCTAACATGATCCTCCTGCTGCAGCCAGGTTTCTGTTAGACAAAATATATCAATATGATGATCACAGATCAAATCATTCACTAACAGAGACTTCGAAAGGAGAGATCTAATATTCAGCAAACCACATTTAATAGTTTTTTCCAGGTTTTCTCCAGAAAGATTGCCAATTATCTATGTAGCCCACGATGTTTTCTGGACACCATCTAGACAACCAGCGATTGAATGAGGACATACGGCTAAACATGTCATCACTGGTGAGATTTGGCAGGGGTCCAGAGAAAACTACGGTGTCCGACATTGTTTTGGCAAAATTACACACCGATGCAACATTAATTTTAGTGACCTCCGATTGGTGTAACCGGGTATCATTACCACCGACGTGAATAACTATTTTACCGTATTTACGCTTATCCTTAGCCAGCAGTTTTAAATAGGATTCTATGTCGCCCGCTCTGGCCCCTGGAACACATTTGACTATGGTCGCTGGTGTCGCTAATGCCACGTTTCTGACTATAGAGCTGCCAATTACCAGGGTTTTGTCCTCAGCGGGTGTGTCGCTGAGTGGGTAAAATCTATTTGAAACGTGAACAGGTTGATGGTGAACTACGGGCTTGACTTTAGGACTATGCCTCCTCTTCCTGACAGTCACCCAGCCACTCTTAAGTCCCGGCTGCTCGGGATCTGCTCGGGGACGACAGAGCTAGCTACACTTGGTGGCTCCGCACTGACTAAAGAGGCCTGGCTCGCTATCAGGTGGTTTTCAACAGTGCAGAGCCAAGCTTCCAATTCAGATAACCTTGCCTCCAAAACTACAAAAAGACTACATTTGTTACATGTACCATTACCACTAAAGGAGGCAGGGGAGTAACTAAACATCTGACACACGGAGCAGGTGAAAGCAGGAGATAGAGGAAGAGAACTGGTAGCCATGCTAAGCTAGAGAACCAGACACACCGCTAAAAAGTGAAAAATAAAGACTAAATATCTGTAAGAGTGAGTGTTAGAATATAACAAGTATGCGATAGAGTTAACTATGCAAGATGTGTAAATTATAGGGAGAAATAAGGTGATTATTAGTAGTTCAAGAGGAGCAAGAAATGTCACAAAGCAACAGGAAGTGATGCAATACGTCTTACCGCAAAGCAAAGCCACAAAACCACAATGAGCTGAAGCAACCATGTGTCCTGTCCATCATTATGGCAACAGAATTGTAATTTGAATACCTTTTATGCTTTGCCAAGGGAAGTTTTATGAATGTAAAGCTCACCTTGATGCCCATCAACTGCTTATTCATTTATTTTTGTTACAATATATAACATGTAATAGAGCTGAACCGGACCGGGGGACAGGGAAAGAGGAAGAGCAAAGAAGAAGAGACAGAACAAAAATAGAAAGAAAAACCAGACAACCAGCTACTACAGCTGTAAAAACAAAACAGAAGACAATCCACGTCCTCTGTGGGGAATCCAGCCTTAGCGCCACCAGGAGCACCTGAAAGCAGACAAGCAGAGAAAAAACAAACACACAAACAAACAATAACAAGCACAAGTAGCGGCAATCGCATACAACACATAGATGACCATAGATGTGGCTATAGATGACCTCAAACCACAGGATAACACATCAACTACTTAGCAAGCATGCTACTGGGCTAATGAATGTGTGTGTGCATAAACATGCAATACACACAGTGTTAGAATTTTAAAAGAGCGTGTGTCATTCTTTAAAGTGGCACATACATCTGGCAGTCATCCACATAACAGTGGAACGAAATGCCATACTTCCTAAATATGGAGCCAAGCTGAAGCAAATAGAGAGAAAAGAGAAGGTGGCCCAGAACTGAGCCCTGTGGGACACCACAAGTGAGAGGAGCCGAGGAGGATAGAGAGTAACGAAGACTCTCACAGAAAGTACGATCTGCCAAGTATAACCTGAACCACTCCAGTGCTACGCCCTTGATACCCACCCACTGCTCCGAACGTGATATCAAAATGTCATGGTCCACTGGGTTGAAAGCGGCAGTTAAATCTAAAAGCAGGAGAATAACACAGTCATCAGAGTCAGTAGCTAAAAATATGTCATTAAAAACTCCTAAAAGTGCTGATTCACTGCTGTGCAGGGATTTAAAATCAGACTGGAAAACCTTGAGAATGTTATGCTGTTTGAGAAAGGCCATTAGATGACAGTGGACTACCTTTTCCAGGATTTTTTAAATAAAAGGTAGTTTGGAGATTGGCCTGAAATTGGCAAGAACAGCAGGATCTAGACCAGGTTTTTTAATTAGTTGTTGAACTACCCCATGAGGACAGGCTGTTATTTATGACAGTAGTGACAGATGGCCCTATAGTGGGGAAAACCTCTTTAAACAGTCGAGGAGGGACAGCATCATCTGGAGAACCTGAGGGCTTAAAACAACCATCAATCTCCTGTAAAAAGAACTGTCTCAAGCTGGTTAAAAACAGCAGAGGGTACAGAGATTGGTAGGTCATACGCAGGAGGTGAGATATGAGCCCTAGAAAAAGAGACCTTATCAATAAAAAAAGTGCAGAAAGTTCTCACAAACAGTAGTGGAGGCCTCCATAGAGACAGTCTGTGGGCCATTAGGAATCGAGTTTATGGGGCTTGTCACAGTTTGACAGGATAATGTCAGAGAAATATTCTCTTCTAGCATCTTTCACTGTTCGCTGTCTCCAGCAGTCTCTTAGTGTTTGAAAAGACACCTGCAGTTTGTTCTTCTGTGTTGATTTTGACTGTATAATTATTGTTGGTGATTTTAACATCCATATGGACAATCCTCAAGACAGAGGGACTAAAGACCTGAGTAACACTCTGGACAACTTTGGGCTGACTCAGCATATAACAGAGCCCACGCACAATAGGGGGCACACTCTAGACTTAGTGATCTCCAAGGGTCTGAGCATTTCAAAGATTACTGTGTCCGATGTGGGCCTGTCTGACCATTCCTGTGTTTTCTTTGAGAGTACGATTTCAGTGCACACAAATGTCTCAACAGCAGTGATCTCAAAACGGTGTATAACTGAAAACAGTAGTAAGATCTTTAACCAGGTCTTCTCTTTAACACCTGCCCTGTCCGGGGGTTCAGTCAGTGAGCTCGTCAGTAGCTTTAATACTAAAATGTTAAATGTTATGGATACTATTGCTCCCATTAAGGTGAAGGTTATCTCTGGAAGGAAGAAGTCTCCATGGCGAAATTCCACACTGGTGAAAAATGGGAAAAGAGAGTGTCGGAAAGCTGAGCGCAGATGGAGAAAAACAAATCTCCAGGTTCATTATGACATCTATAAAGAGAAACTTCACTCTTATAATTTACAACTGAGGAATGCAAGGAAATCCTACTTCTCTGACATCATCACCAAAAACAGTCATAATGCTCGGGCCTTATTTGCTACAGTTGACAGGCTAACAAACCCTCCTGTGTCAGTGGCAAATGAACTCCATTCCACCATGGCCTGCTATGACTTTGCCAAATTCTTCATAGACAAAGTCCAAAATATTAGACAAGCAGTTGGTACATCAGCAGCAGGTTCAGCATATGTACCGTGTCCACCGAAAACCGGTTTAAACACCATGACTGTGTTTCAACCCATTAACATTAAAGACCTGGAGGACATCTTACGTCACCTGAAGTCCTCTTGCTGTTTAGACATCCTACCAACAGGTTTTTTCAAAGGGGTCTCAAAGACTTTGGAGTCAGACCTGTTACTGATTGTGAACCTGTCCTTAACGTCAGGTGTGTTTCCAGAGCCACTAAAAACAGCTGTAATTAAACCCCTGCTGAAAAAGGACAATCTTGATAAGACGCAAATGAACAACTACAGGCCCATCTCAAATCTCCCATTTTTAAGTAAGATCATTGAAAAAGCGGTTTTTCAACAGCTTAATTACTTTTTAACACAAAATAACTGCTATGATACCTTCCAGTCAGGCTTTAGACAGCACCACAGCACTGAGACTGCTCTGACCAAAGTGTTTAATGACATATGTCTGAATACAGACAGTGGAAAAATGTCAGTCTTAGTTTTACTGGATCTCAGTGCTGCCTTTGATACAGTTGACCACAATATATTACTCAAACAACTGGAGAACTGGGCTGGTCTTTCCGGAACTGTACTAAACTGGTTCAAAACATACTTAGAGAACAGGAAGTACTTTGTGTCAATAGGTAACTTTACATCTGAGCAGACAAGAATCACATGTGGAGTTCCCCAAGGTTCCATCCTGGGACCTCTTCTGTTTAACATCTACATGCTCCCACTGGCACAGATTATATAAAACAACCAAATAAACTACCATAGCTATGCAGATGACACACAGATGTATATAACAATGTTACCAGGAGACAGAGGGCCTGTACAGGCCCTTGGAAAATGCATTGAGGAGATTAATGACTGGATGTGCCACAACTTCCTCCAGCTAAACAAAAACAAAACTGAGGTAATTGTCTTTGGAGCCAAAGATAAACGATTGAAAGTCACCACAGAGCTTCAATCTATAAATCTAAAAACGACCAACCAGGCCAGAAATCTGGGTGTAGTGATGGACTCAGACCTAAATTTGGACAAACACATTAAGGCAATAACAAAGTCAGCCTACTATCACCTTAAGAATATATCAAGGCTAAAAGATCTGATGTCTCAGCAGGACCTGGAAAAACTAGTCCATGCATTCATCTTTAGTAGGCTTGATTATTGTAATAGCATCTTTACAGGTCTGCCTAAAAAGTCAGTTAGATAACTGCAGCTCATCCAGAACTCAGCTGCTCGAGTCCTCACTAAGACCAAAAAAGTGGAGCACATCAGTCCAGCTCTGAAGTCTTTACACTGGCTGCCTGTTCATCAGAGGATAGACTTTAAAGTTCTGATGCTGGTCTATAAAGCTCTGAATGGTCAAGGACCAAAATACATCAGTGACCTCCTGACCCACTATGAACCTTCCAGACCCCTCAGGTCATCTGGATACGGTTTTTTATCAGTTCCCAGAGTCAAAACCAGACATGGAGAAGCTGCATTCAGCTTCTATGCTCCACATGTCTGGAACAAACTCCCAGAAAGCCTCAGATCAGCTGAAACACTCAGTGTATTTAAGTCCAGGTTGAAGACACACCTATTTTCAGCTGCATTTGAATAAGCTTGAGTTTCAAAACGGAATCATGTTTTAACTATTGATTTTATCTTTCATATATATAATTTTTTCTGATTTTATCTATTGTTCTTATTTCCTTCTTTTGTTTAAATTTTAAATCATGCTTTTTATTTCTTCTGTTTTAATGTCTCTGTGAAGCACTTTGAATCACCTTGTTGTTGAATTGTGCTATACAAATAAACTTGCCTTGCCTTGCCTTGCCTTGCCTTCTTCCACTTGCGCTCATCTCTATGGCACTCGCCAAAACAATTTGGCAAGTAGAGTGAAACCATGAGCTAAGCTCTTCTGTACTGCACACAGACTCTGGCAAAAGGCAGTCCTGATTAAACGCAGCAGAGAAATGAACAGCAGTGCAACGAGCAGCAACAGCGCCAGATTTAACTGTGTTACAGTCAAGAGCAACCTCAAATAAAACAGGCATGTGGTCAGAAAACACTCCATCACAAATCTCAAGGTTAAAAACCTTGTGATAAAATTAGATCAAGTGTGTGTCCATGTTCTTGTGTGGGTCCAGACACAGACTGCACAAGATTAAAAGAGTCAATGAGGTCCAGGAAGTCCTTTACCACTGGCTTTTCAGGACAACACATGTAAACATTAATTCCACTACTTAACTCTCATGAACCCCTTGGTTACATTTGCAGAATGTTCTGAGTTTATATGTATGATTATGCTCGCTGTCTAACCAGCCACTGCTTTTTTTTTTGTATGATTAGAGGATGCTTTGTGAAGAGTTGTAGCATTGAACCATTGCAAACGAGTCAGCAGTAAATACACACTAGCTTGACTGATTGCTATGTAATATTAAGACACAACCAAACACAACATTATGCTTTGCTTACATAACTAATCCATTAAAAGGATACTGTATTTAGTATTCCACCTTATTAAACTTTATATCTGATGTTCATCAAAGAATGATTGAAAGTGAGCAGTAGGAGTCCAGATAATCTGATGCTTAGTCATTAGATTAGTTCAGTGTCACATGCTTTAGGAAAGATTGTGCCATGAAGAACAGGATTGAGAAAATACTCCTTTTTTAGTGAACGTTACCTTTGAGGGTGTTTACTGTAACCGACCATTTCATTTTTTAACATGCTACTGCCAGCTTCTTTTCACATTAAATGTACACACCAAGTTATAAAAAACATGTTAATAATATTATTTTATTAATTCATTTTTTAATATTAGTACAACAAATTGTAGTAATTCATTTAGAATCGGAAGCATTGGTAATCTGTGCTGCATTGATGGTGTGCCGATGGTCTACTGTTAAAGAGCAGCCATGTAATCTAAGATGAGGATTTTACAGAACTAATGTATTGTGTTCAGACCCTCATTAAAAAAATTGAGATGGAGACTCTATTAATGCTTCCCAAGACTGATTCTGTGTCTTTCCCAAGCATCAGCTGTGATTGGTCAATAAAAACAGTAATTACAATTTGATAGAGTTGGAGCCTCACTCTAGGGTTGATCTAGTCTGCTCAAACAATGGAAGTCTTTCTCATTTGCACATCGAGAGACAATTCTTGTAACAAAAGGCTGTTATAACAGTAATTGTGATTCCAAACATCAATAAAACCCTAATTTATCTCATTTATCTCTGAGTTGTTTGTGCTCATTATTTTCTTCAGCTAGGAGAGGGACAGGAAGCTTGCTTAAATTGAAAGCAGGCGTCCAGCTATGTACTTGCTATTGTCACCATATAATCATGTTGGTGATTTCCCTTTTATGCAAGACTGCCTGAGGGTCATGCAATGAACAAGGCTTCACATAACTGGCATCCAGTATAGGCATGAACTCATTTAATGGGATAGAAATATTTGTCTTGCCTGCAGTAAGAAATGGGAGGTGAAATTAAAATAGGGAAAACAGAGAACAGCAAAACAAAACACTTTAAAATTTAAAAAAATGGGTTTGTCTCCTGTGACTGGTTTACTATGTATTTGAAGCCTGCTAATGACATGAAGATGTAAAAATAATATTCTTACAAACCTTTCCAAACCTGTTTCCTCAAACACTGGAGAGAGACAATTCAAGAAAGGAGTTTCCCTTATTTACACTATATCATCAGTCACATCAATGTTGATTTACATTTACAAAAATAAAATTCTTTCATCTGTGAAACAGAACCAAGAGACTCAACAAGTCTATTTATTTCATCCCTTCAGGGTGTGGCTTAGCTTAGATATGAGAAGACTTGGAACATTGGAATAATTTTTCTGCTTGATGATACTAATTGCCACACAGTTAGCGGAGGGATAACTTCTGCTTTTAAAATCCTTGTGGTGGATAATGTACACACTTTTGCTCCCACTGGCATGTGCTACCCAAAAGAAAAAAACAGTCTTTCACTCACTGTGACATGTAAGTGAAAAGTGTAGTACTTTTAACACTGCAGATTAGACAGAAAACCATGAAAAAAGCATGACATGGGACCTCTAACTGAACAAAAGCTTTAAAATTGTCACAGTTTATGTTCTGTTTCATGTCTTGTCTCGTCATTTCCTGTTTTATTTTGAAAGCACTAACTGTCTCCTCTCGTTTCAGGTATCTTGCCCTTCCTCCCGTGTCAAGGGTCTGATTGTCTTCCCTGATTCCCAAGTGTTTCCACCTGTTCCCCTCGGTCCCTCATGTGTTCAAATAGTCTGCGTCTCCCTTGTCTTGTGCCAGTATGTTGTCTCTACACATGTGTTATAATTGGCTTTGTTCTTAGACATTATAAATTCATATTCTGTATTTTACTAAATAACCTATGTTCCTAGCTGGTACTTTTCCACTTTGCTCATACTGCACAATAGATTACCTTAAATGGTCCAAGACCTTAGAATGACATAAACAACTGGGTCAGACAAAACATCTCTAGTAGAGTAGATAGGTCTGATACATTAGATCCACGCCTAAAACAGCACTCACACATACACACACATTGTTTATCACATCCAAAGAACACAACAAGGACAGCAGCTGGCCTGATCATGCCACTAAAAACTGGCCAATTATACTCTGACAAGTGTTAAAACAACTTCTGTGAGATAAAGCTGAATATAAATATGAAATGTTTCCGGATAACTGGGCTCGGCCTGACGGATTTCCTGCAGGAGCTCTGGCACTCCGAGTCCAGCGCTGCAATATACTTTACTTGTGACCACTAATAAATACTTTATTTAATAAATGATTTCTCCAGCTTGTTCTTGGGCTTCCAATGAAAGAATCGGGCTAACACATGAGCATCAAAACCAGCCATTTGTCTTGTTCCTTGAGCCATAGTTTCCACGAGCCTGCAGTGAGCGATCCTCCTGCAGTGCTTTCTTGTTTAATAGATTATTCTGGTCCATAGCCTTAGTTTATTTATTACAACACGATAAGTTTCATAGCTTTGTTTTTCCTCCGTTTTCAAGGAGTGATTTTCGTTGTAACTTTTCTTAGTCGCCTCCGTTAAAGGAGAGCTTTTAGTTATCGTTAAAGTTCATAGAACCTCTGTTTTGTTAAGAGTGCGTCTTTTGTTTAAACCGCCTCGTTTTGAGAGCGTGTCTTTGTTTTAAGCGTTCATAGCTTTTCTGTTTCCTCCCAGTTTGGAGAGTTTTATGTTTGTAACTTTCATAGCTGCGCTCCTCCTCCGCTTAGTTACTGAGGAGAGCGCTCAGGTTTTTCACAGCCTTTTCTGTTGCGCTGCCGGGAGATCGCCCTGCATTGCTGTGCTCTGTGTGCTGTGTTTAATAATGAAACCTCTTGGAACACATACGACCCTGCGTCTGTGTCCCGAGTCCCCTGGTAAACTGAGAAGAATTAGATTTAGGTTTCCCAATGCAGCAGCTTTCCAAGTGTAAAATGTGTAAAAGTGCACAATGTTAAGGAACCAGCATGAACCTTAACACTCTAAATTAAGATAGATCAAGTCACAAAATAACAAAAAGGCTGACATGAAAGGAAAAAAAAAAAATCAACCTGACAATAAAAGGGAAGATAAAGATGATATAGAAGAATATTATTATTATTATTGTCAAAAAAGACGAGATCTGGGGGTATGAAAACACTTGTTTGTTTGCTTTTAACAAAGACCCCAAAAATGTGAATAAAAGTCTAGCCTTTCCAACAAACTATAACACTTGAAAACACTTTACAATCTCTTTCTCATTCACCCCTTCACGTATTCAAACTAATGAAATACTGAAATTCATGCAATCTGTCTATAGAGCTCTTTATCTTGACAATTTGGGGATCCAGCGTTTTGCTTTTAAGGGGTTCAGGATCAGTCGCCAGCCATTTTCAAAAACACTAATCTTCACAGCATTCATTTTTGAATACACTGGTGAATAAGCTGAATATTTCACCAGTTCATTTTAGATAGCCCACTAATATAACATGTGCAAAACATTTGTTGGAAGAATGGGGGGGGGGGGAACCCCACAAACAAGAGACTAAAAAAATGGTTACAAGCTGTAATACTTCTTGAAGTGTGTGTTTTTTGTAATTTGGTAGAAGCATAATCAGAAGCATTTCTGATTCTGTTATAAGAAGAAAATATAAAAATAAAATGATAAAATATATAACATTTTCAATAAATGTGCTATCTATGACTCTTTTGGAACTGTAGTGCACCACAAGGCTTAAATCTAGAAAAAGCACAGCTTGGATTTTGGTTCTGTCCAACAATGCATTGATTTATGAAAACAGATGTAACAGGATCATGCCACTTATGGTGACTCCAATCTATCAAAAATGGTGCAAATTCAGCGGGGCTATTAATAAGCTGACTCATTGTTGACTAAGTGTGGATGATTAACTGACAACATTGTTATACTTCAGGGCCCGAGGTCATCTTCTGACCAAATGTTTGCATATCCCAATATTACTTAGATTGGGGATCTACTTTATGCAGAAGTGCCCAAACTTCTAATCATTCAGTTTTAATGAAGACTGTGTTTTCAGCATGTAGTTGTTGATTAGGGTACATCTAGAGGAAATTATTCTAATAGCATTGAAATCTGAAATCATGTTAACATGTAATAAATAACTGGTAGATGTGAGGTACAGTCCGGTCACTTGGCACATACATGGCATGCTTTTACATTCATGAACTGCAAAGGACGAAGCCAGCACAACTGCTCTGAATATTTTTGCTGGCCCACCTCTAACCCACAGCTGAAGAGTGAAAATAAAGAAATGTTCAGTGAGCAGAAGACAATATTGACTGTATCCCTCCAAGCACCTGAAGGGCAGTCATGGCTTGACTGGGGGCCTAGAGAAGTAAAGTTCCCTACATTTCAGCACCCCAGCTTTGACATGTTGCATATGGAAATGGCAGCTCTCCAGGTAAGCATTGTCTGCCATGTCAGCCCATGGCAGATGCAATGAACCACGACATAGCTGCTGCCCCTTCCCCTTCCCCTCAAATGACATCTCGCTTGGCTAGTCACTTTATTCACCTCCCCAGAGCGGGTCCAACCAACAGTGTTTCACACTGGCTTCAAGAAGCACAACAGTGCAGTGTGCGCACACATGTAGGTGCTGGTTTGTTCAGTTTTTTAATACTCTTAATTTGGATTAAAAAAAGAATGCATTCTCTAATAACTAGTTATAGGTTTCTTGTTTTCATTTTTTGGTTTTATTTATGTGGAAATTATTGTTTGTAAAAAATAATTGAGACTGATGTATTATGCAATTTAATATACAGGGTTTGAAAATCTTTTGGCTTGATTAATGCATTGTTGTCTGCTGCTGGGTGCACTTTACACACATAACCAGACACATTTGATATATCATCAAACTACAAACATTTTAAATCTATGTTTGTTGCATACAATTCAGTATGGTTTTTGAGTAGGTCCCATGACATATTATCCATTTATTCATATCCAGTGGGCTTGCAGATGGAACAAAATAACATCTCACAGTGCGCTTTTATGGTTGATGCAGTGAACAAATGGACATGTTCTGCTTTTCTGTCCATTCATGATATGACCCGTTGGTCAGAGTTTCTGAACTAAGCTTAAGTAGGACAGGTAAACCACTGAAAACTTAGTGAGTAGGTTGTGTGGTCAGAAAGAATGTATAGTGTTATTGCACAAGGACTTTACTTTCTTTTGGGACGCACAGAGCTTAAAACACTCTGCATCTGTTTTTTTCCTATTGAATGCAGCTTGAGTTCAGTAATCTCATGTTTCTACTTACCTACTGTGCCATGCTGAAGGACTGTAGATGTATTTCATGAATAAAACTGCTATTTTATGTCTAGTTAATTTCTAAAAGGCCTGCAGGCTACATTGAACTCAATCTTAGGGCAAGCAAATTCCTTAAAGGTCACATGACTAACACATGCCAAAGTACAACTGGACTACAAATGGCCTCCATGAACTCCTGCTTAATCTGGTTATTCGGTTAAAGTGTCAATTGGATGAATTTTTTGCACAAGGCAGATGTTACTATGTGCCGGCCCTATCGGCAGCAATTCTGTGTAGCTCTCGATTTTGTTAATTGTTTATATAATTATGTAATTTTTAGTTTTTATCTAAACTTTTTTAGTGATTTTTAGTGATCTGCTTTTTACTTACATTTCGTTTTATTTTTTGACAATGTGCAATGCTACCAGTACTAGAACAGTGTACACAAGAGAATAACTGTTGGGATTGTCAAGGATTAGATATGGAATTAAACATCCACTTCTGACTGAGCAAAAAAGCTGTACCGTGGAGTTGGAGCAAAACGAAAGGCAAAGAGGGACAACAGGAGGTGGAGGTACAAGCTTTTTCTGCCCTCGGTGATTATGGGAAATGCTAACTTGATGAGCTAGAGGCGCTTGGCGGAACCAACGGCTGTATAAGGAGAGCAGTTTGATCTGTCTGTCTGAGTCCTGGCTGAAAGACAACACACCAGACTCACCTATACCTGGCTTCACAGCCATACGAGCGGATTGTGACCGGAGTACGAGCGGAATGCGGAAAGGCGGGGATATTATCCTGTTTTTTAATCAGAGATGGGTTAACCCCTGCAATGTGACCGTTAAGGAGAGGATTTGTTGTCCAGACATTGAACTGCTGTCAGTTGATTTCCGTGCATTCAGAGAGTTCCCACATACAGTCACCATCGTTGTTTACATTCCATCGAGGGCAGCACCATCAACGGCGTGTGACGTCATCCATGACGCCATTGCTAGAATACAGACCCAGCATCCTGAGGCATTCATTGCAATCACAGGGGATTTCAACCACGTCTCTCTATCCTCCTGCCTGACTGGCTTTGTACAGTATGTGGACTGTCCAACACGTGAAGAAAGGACATTAGATCTGTTTTATGCAAACATGAAGGAGGCTTACAGGGCAGTGTCTCTTCCACCACTGGGTAGATTTGATCACAGCATGGTCTATCTATAACCCACATATAGACCTTGTGTACAAAGACTTCCTGTTACTACCAGATCTTTCAGGAAGTGGTCACCAGAGGCGAGTGATGCATTGAGAGACTGCTTTGATGTCACAGACTGGGCTGTACTGCTGGAAGAAGAAGAAATGGACATTGACATGGACAGGAGGGTCGGCACCATCAATGACTACATTAACTTCTGCAGGAACACTGTGATTCCAGTGAGGACTGTAAGGTGCTATCCTAATAATAAACCTTATATCACCAGTGACATCAAAGACCTGCTGAACCAGAAAAAGATGGCGTTCCAGAATGGGGATGGAGGAAGGCGAAGGACTGTACACCGGGAGCTTAAAAAGACACTACGTCGAGCTAAGGTTGAGTATAAGAAAAAGGTAGGGAGACAGATGGAGAACAATAACACCAAGGAGGTGTGGAGGGGCATGAGGACCATCACTGGATACAGACTGAAAAACTCTCAGTCTGTGGAAGGTGATGATGGCAGAGCCAATACTTTTAACCAATATTTTAACAGCTTTGATAGTGTGACTTTTTCCACCTCTGCTGCTGCTCCCTCCACCACTACAGCTGCTTCCTCTATACTGCTTCCACTGCCCAGCTGTACTTCCAGCTCAATGGGAACTGGCATCACCAAGCCTCCTCCTCCTCCTGACTGCACCTCCACCTCTCACCAACAGGCGTCTTCTGTCCAGCTGCACCTCCACCTCTTCGGCAGCTTCCACCATCAGGCATCCTGAGCCCAGCTGCTCCTCTACCTCTTCAGCAGCTGCACCTTCACATCTGTGGCTGCTTCCACCACCTGGCCTCCTCTGTCCAGCTGCACCCCCACCCCCATCTCTATTATTGATAGCAACATCACTCCTGTTGTCATCTCTTCACTGCAACCTCTTTGTCTAACTATAGAGGAGGTTGGAGCTGAGCTCAGGAGACTTCAGTCAGGGAGGTCTGCAGGCCCAGATGGAGTCTGTCCAAGGCTTCTGAGGGACTGTGCTGGTCAACTAGCAGTCCCTCTTCATAGGCTCTTCAATATGAGCCTTCAGATGGAAAAAGTCCCAGTGCTGTGGAAAGCTTCTTGTCTCATACTGGTGCCCAAATTAACGGTGGAGCTGAATGACTACAGACCGGTGGCTTTGACATCTCATATCATGAAGACCTTGGAGAGACTCCTTGTTCGTCGCATGAGATTGCAGGTTGCTGAGGTTCTTGAACCCCTCCAGTTTGCCTACCAGTAACACATAGGAGTTGAAGACGCGATTCTGTACATGCTGCATCGGGCATATGCTTATCTGGATATGCCTGGTTCATATGTGAGAATTATGTTCTTTGACTTCTCCAGTGCCTTCAACACCATACGGCCTCCCATACTGAAAGACAAGCTTCTAGGCGTTGGTGTGGCCCCCTCCCTGACATCGTGGATTATAGACTATTTGACTGCCAGACCACAGTATGTGAGGATGGGGAGACGTAGACAACATAGAAGCAGTGTACAGGAGGGGCCAGAGTCGTCTCTTCTTCCTGAGACATCTTAGGTCCTTCAGTGTCTGTAGTGATATGATGTGCATGTTTTATCACACTATCACTGAGAGAGCACTGTTCTATGCTGCTGTCTGCTGGGGGAGTTGCACTACAGACAAAAACTGTAGGCGTCTGGACAAACTGGTGAAAAAGGCCAGTTCTTTTGTAGGTAGAAGACTGGACCCTCTCAGAACTGTGGTGGAGCAACGGATGAGGAGGAAATTATATTCTGTTTTGGATGATAATAGACATCCTCTCCACAGCATCCTGGCAGGTCAGAGGAGCAGCTGCAGTGAGAGGCTCATCTCACTGCACTACAGGACTGAGAGGTTCAGGAGGTCCTTTGTCCCCACAGTCATAAGGCTTTTTAACAGTGACTGCTGACATGTTCTTCTCAAATTTATTTATTTTGTCATTGATTATTATTATTGTTGTTGTCTAGTATGCAATCATTGTAAATATTTGTAATTTTTTGAGCTACTCGACTAATTTGAATTTTCCCCCACTGGGGGATGAATAAAATATTTTTCTATTTCTATTATCAGAAATTAATGGACGACGCGGAGGCATGAACCGTCTGACGCAAAGTCCATTATTTTCTGATAATGGACAGCTTGGAGGGCATTATCCCACTTATACCATGGTCACTTACGGAAGAAAGAAATATTCTATCAATCATTAATAAATTAATGTGTTTTAGAGTTAAAACCGTGTTTTTTTTTGGTTTTTTTGGGGTTTTTTTTACAAGTCACAGCTGAGCAGACTATTTAATATCTCCCTATGCAGACGTTGCCAAGCAACGTGGCCAGAGCAACTCGACCGCAGCAGTTGATCAGTGAAGGGAAATGAGATGATGGCTTAATGTTACTGTGGCGACACGAGGGTTAGTTACTAGATTATATAATCAGACAATCTTTTTCTTATTACCGACAACGCCACCTGGGTTAGGGCCCAAGAACCCGCTCTAAAGGTAAATGATCACCTTTTACAAAAGCACACTCAGGTACGTTCACTCAGGGAGGTTCAATGATCACATTCACAATTTTATCATTTAAAATCTGCACAAGGTTTGGCACAAATTGAGTCCAACTGAAAAAAAAAGTAGGGATAACAGGCTGAGGCTTACCGGCTGGAGGAAGATCAACAAGGGAAAGTGAAGTCCAAAAAGAAGAGGGGCACCCCACTCACACACACAAAAAAAAGGAGGTGCACACAAAGGAAATCTTAAATAGGGATCACACACACATAAAAGATCATCACCACCGAGGGGAACCACCACCACCGTCGGCGTTCAGCTCTAGGGGGAAATAAAAAGCACAATTAATAGGGCTCACACTTAAAGAAATTAACAATATCTCTGGCCACAGATATTAACTCAACAGTTGAACATAAATGGTCAGACTAGAACATAAATGAAGGAGAACTCAAGTTGAGAAGTTCTCCTCCCTACTGAAGATTAAATAATTAAAACAAATTGCCCAAAATGGCACCACACCTTAGCAGAATACCTTCAAAACACATGCACACACACAGCAGCAATGGACAACAGGGTCAGTGGTAGAGAGCGAGTCGACCCGAGACCACCGACAGGACCCCAAACCAAGCCAGCGAAGTAGCAGCAAGAGAAGCAGCGGTCACAAAGTAGCAGTAGCCGCAAGAGAAGCAGTGGTCACAAAGTAGCAGTAGCCGCAAGAGAAGCAGCGGTCACAAAGTAGCAGTAGCCGCAAGAGAAGCAGCGGTCACAAAGTAGCAGTAGCCGCAAGAGAAGCAGCGGTCACAAAGTAGCAGTAGCCGCAAGAGAAGCAGCGGTCACAAAGTAGCAGTAGCCGCAAGAGAAGCAGCGGTTACAAAGTAGCAGTAGCCGCAAGAGAAGCAGCGGTTACAAAGTAGCAGTAGCCGCAAGAGAAGCAGTGGTTACAAAGTAGCAGTAGCCGCAAGAGAAGCAGTGGTCACAAATTAGCAGTAGCCGCAAGAGAAGCAGTGGTTACAAAGTAGCAGTAGCCCCAAGAGAAGCAGTGGTTACAAAGTAGCAGTAGCCGCAAGAGAAGCAGTGGTCACAAAGTAGCAATAGCCGCAAGAAAAGCAGCGGTCACAAAGCAGCGGTCACAAAGCAGCGGTCACAAAGCAGCGGTCACAAAGCAGCGGTCACAAAGCAGCGGTCACAAAGCAGCGGTCACAAAGCAGCGGTAACAGACTGGCTGTGAAACGACGGTCGCACATTAACTGTAACATACTGGCTGTGGAGCGACGGTTGCACAATAACTGTAGCAGACTGGCTGTGGAGCAACGGTCACCAAGTAACTGTAGCTACGGTTACTCCAGGCTCTCCTTACTTAGGTTTAGTGTCCATAAACTCTGGTTCATTTGTGTCCTATCCAAAGAGGGAGAGGGGTGAAGAGAGTCGGCATAGCGGGGCAGACAGCCATCAAACACCATGGGACCAGCACACTATGCTCCGGTTGGCGGTGGTACATGGCCTATACAATCGCCTCGACCACAGTGAAAGCGCTGAATCTGTGCTCCGCGATGAGCGGCGAACACAATGACCCAGAAGAAGAACCAGGAAGCGAGAGGTCAGAGGGAGACACGCAGCCTACTTTATCCTTTCTACCTCATAGGGAAACAGAGGCTGGTGTTCAATGTGGCAGAGGTGCCTCAACTACATTACGTTACGTGATACAAACGCTACAAACGCTTGTGTGTGTCCAGAGGACGATGCAAAATTTTGTTTCAAAGAATTAAAGTCCACAGGTAATTTCCTAAATCATTTTTACTACAGCAAATATTATCAACCATTCACTCTGATCATCAAATGTGCAGAAAGGAAAGCAAGCAAGTAGCCTAAGTATGCAAGACAGAAATACAGGCAATGGCAGTATGACAGAGGCAACTTAACTGTTAACGCACTATTTGAAATTAAATGTTACATTTCCACGAATTGTAAAATATGAAAGTGATACTGGCATGTCCATCGTGGCATTTGATGGACTGAGATTTAAAGTTCGTGGCTCGCTACGACCACTGCTTGGGACATTGGGAGATGACAAAATATTGCTCCATTCTCGTCTTTCCTGTACTGACGAAGCCCAGTAAGCCTGCAGGCTGCTCTCACAACGAAGCCCTGTCACCGACATCATCTGGTGAGTTTCCAGCTGTGCTCCGGAGGCTGTAGTTGGTGTAAACCTGTGACAGACCCACCTGAAAGAAACAATAATAAACACACTCAGGCTATATTAATGAGGACAGAAGAGGGGTTCTACATTATTATTAGAATGTAGCTATTGTACAGACCTCTTTGCAGATTTTTTTTTTTTAGCATGTTCCCCAGGTAGTGGATACCCATTGGCTCCCTGGGGTACCAAACATCAGATGCCAATGTGATGGAGCGTTTCGGGTGGAGATAAAATTAAGATTTTGCATCTGGTGGACACTTGGAGATGTACCTTTTAACACTTTTTACTGTTGGGTTCAAAGTTATGCTCCTTATCTGAGCAAGGGTAATTATCCTTTGTTATGTGGAGGTGAATGAATCAAATCACTGGCAAACTGCAATACCACAGTACGATAGGTGGCGCTGTACCCATTTCAACTATCGCTAATAGAGCCACTTCCTGTTGACGTCTTCACCACCAACAACAACAAAACTCAGGCATTCAAGAAAGATGGCGAACGAAGGGCAAGATGAAGTTGCGTCCCTCTACATCTGTGATGAGCTGGTTATGGCACAGACGATGCACAACGGCGCATTCTCCATCGCGTTGTTTGTTTCTTTCTGACGGCGGCGACAACAACAGTAATATCGTCTCCTTTGACTTCTGGGTGACGATCGCGGGGAAAAAATCTCAAGCATGCACAGAACGCTCGATCCGATCCACTGTCGTCTCCATGCACGTTCAGTGGGCATTTGGATCAAGTTATCTCGGGGTCTTAATTCGATCGCAAGTCACCCGATCCGTTTCGATTTCTTGTCAGATTAAGCTGTCTACATGAACTGAATAACTCAATCTTATTGTAATTTACCCATTAATCCGATCCGATGGCCCACATGTAACCGCACTGATTGATGCAACGATGGTGGAAGCTGGTGTCTTTCCCACTCTTTCTGTAACATTTCAGTATCGCCTTAAAAACCGCAATACTGGTCTTGAACACAGTGTCACTAATGATGTTGACGTCACTTAAAAGGCGTTGAATACCAGCTCTCAGACTCCTCAAACTGGCAACACTGTATTCTCCCCCTTCCTTGGTGGACCAGACAGATGCATAAAACAGTCGCAAAATTTCATTTAGAGTAGGGGCAGGGTAGCTTTCAAAGCTTTGTCAGCCAGGAACTGCCCATGTCGGGGTTTTCTTTGTTTATCTCGTCCTTGTCATCCTCTAATTTGTTCAATTCCTCCGGTGTCACCTCCTTGTGTCAGTTCTCCTTTTTCTTTTCATATTTTCTTCTCTCTTCTACTTCTACTGCTGCATCCCAGTCTTCAAAGTTAACATATTCACCAAATAAGTTAAAAGAAATGATAAAATCACTCATGTTTTTGTCTGTCTTGCTGAGAAATAAACGTTGAAATACTGTTGAGTCTCCGTTGCCATGGTAACCAATTAGCGTTTGAGCCAGCGCAATAATTTAGAACTGTCATCAGGCAATTTGACTGGAATGTCTTTCCTTGGTGTCCATTATCATTTTTTTACCTACACCCTCCAGCCAATCAGAATTGAGTATTCACCCGGACCATGGTATAATAGCTAATAGTGAATACACAATTTACAAAGATTCACTGGAATAGTTCTCTTTGAAACAGTTACTTTCATACTGAATGTTCTGATTCTGATGTATAGAGATGACCAAGCTCCATTTAGTTACACACTTTGCACTGTCTATGTGATGGCCTTTTTTGCATATTCCCAAGCTTTCTACAATGATCACAGTATTTGTCTCAATATCACTGAAAGTCTTTGTTGTAATAAAAGCAGACTACATTTATAAATTCAGCTACAAAACATTCATAAAACAAAGCAAATTCATAAAACAGCTTTCGCTTGCAGCATCAATTATTATCAGGGCTGATAGGGTGGCAAAGGTGCTTATGGATCTCCGCTGGCCAAGTCAGTCATCCGATTTCAGTATGGTTGAGCTGCACGTCTCTTGCTGAGGCCCTAACAAAGGGCTGTGACCTCACAACTTGTAGGATTTGAGAGTGTAGGTACATGATTTCAGAGTGGCACTAATTGCAAAGGGTTTTCTGCATTTTATTTTACAATCTGTCCAACTACTTTTGAACCTCTAAACGATGTGCATTGTGTTTAAAGGGCTATTGCACCTTTTCCTATTAAAGCTGCCACACTTAGATGCAGCATCCATTCTTTTGTATCAATTTGAATGTAGAATGTTGAAAAAGTATAACTGTTGAAATATTCATGGTTTGGGCTTGATGTTGCTTCAATTTAAAAGAAAATAAACAGCAACGTTTTATTTTCTTTTAAATCAAGCAACATTCAATACTTTTACTTTATCTGAAGGCAAGGTAACAGTTGCAATTTGTAAGACAAACTGTACATATCCAGTCTGTTCCTTGAATATTAAAATTAGACAAAGCTGAGAGAAAAGACGTGAATGGAATTGTGTTGAGACCGGCTCATCATGATGTACTGTAGATACAAAGGCAAACAGTCAAACAGGCTATTTCGACACAGATTAAAAATTACCCAGATAATTCTTTAACCCTCAATCAAGAGTGAAACAACAGTTAAAGTCATAATATTAAACTGCTAGCTATGAGTTTGCATCCAAATTATCTACCAAGAGAGTTCAGCTGTTATAGTCTGGTAGTGGTGTATACATTACCTGGCACCACTGCCAACACAATCTGTAATGTCATCACCTCAGTCATTGCCCTGCTACAAATACAACATCCCAATGCATTTATGGCAATTTATGGAGATTCCTACCAAGTCTCCCTCTCAGTTGCTATTTCAGCCAGTCAGCTGCCTCACCAAAGAAAATAAAAAGTTGAACTTACATGGAGACTCCAGAGAATAAAATAGGAAGACCTAAAGACCCACAGGAAACCAAAAAATAGGTAAGCCCAGAACATAGGAAAATACAAAACTTGTGGATTATGACACCCAGAGTGCATTCCATTCTATAGACTCACAGCAGCCTCACAGCTCTTCTTCAGCCTCCTGAGAGGTGAGGAGAACCAGATTGTAGTCTGATTTTCTTAGTGGAGAGCAGGCATATCAGCTGTATGCTTTTACAACATGGTTTTCGGTTGGTCATTGTAGAGTTAGCTCATGTCGTATTCTTTTGTGTTCCAGAGTTGTTTCTCTGCGGAATTTCAGTTGTTCATTAAAAAATCTTTGAAGACAATCTGCTGGCTATACCTCACTCTTTTCTCCATTGTCTGCATTTGGGTCCACTCCTCTACTGACACTGGGAGCCACATTGAGATGACATCAACGCCATGACTTAGAGCAGGGGTAGCCAACACAGTGCCCGCGGGCACCAGGTCGCCCACAAGGACGACGTGAGTCGCCCGCAGGCCTGTTCTAAAATTAGCTCAAATAACGGCACTTATCAGTGAGCTGCATATATTTTATTTTATTTTATTTGTGTTATTCTTGATTAAATCACTCTCACATGTCAATGTGAAATGACAATTTATTAATTTAAAATATTTTTTTAAATGATTAATATAAATGAACTCTGACCTACTCGAGGATCTACTCAAGGTCAGTTCGCGTAGCGAACGTAGCGTTTGTGGAGTAGCCAGAAACACGCCGATTGACCCCCAAAAAGATGGCAGAAAAAAGAAAGAAAAACAATCTTTTTCACGATGAATGGGAAGGAGAGTTTTTTTTTTTTACTACTGTGAAAGGAGCCTGCGTGTTTCTCTTTTGCGGGGCGACTGTAGCGACGGCGAAGCGACACAATGTGGAGAGACATTTCACAACTTGCCACACAAGCTACAATGCTAATTACCCGCCAGGCAGCGCACTGCGAGCACAAAAAGCTCGCGATTTAAAGGCAGCTCTGAGCAAACAGCAATCTTTTTTCACGAGACCGGTGAAAAGCAACCGAAGCCTCATTAAGAGCTACGCAATTCTTGATTAAGAAAAAGAAGGCCTTTTCAGATGGGGCTGTTGTAAAAGAAGCAATGATGATAATTGCTAAAACTGTGCTTGAAGACAAGAAGTTCGGAACCGATGTAATCTCCACTCTCTCTGATGTTCAACTGGGTGCATCTACAATGGTAAGAACAGTGTCGGCGATGTCTGCGAACTTGGCCGATCAGTTGGACCGTGATCTGTCGAGGTGCAGGTGGTTCAGTATCCAGTGTGACGAGTCGGAGGACAGTAGCAGTACAGCGCAGCTGATGATATTCATCAGGATGTCGTTGGATGATTTCTCCACAAAAGAAGAACTTCTGACTGTACTACCCTTAAAGACCACTACCAGGGGAGTTGACATCTATAACGCGGTGAAGGAGTTTTTGGTGGAGAAAAAGGTGCCGCTGGAAAAGCTGGTATCAGTGGTTACAGATGGGGCTCCTGCTATGATCGGCCGACACGCAGGATTCATTACTCACTGTAAAGGTGACGCAGATTTTCCAAACTTTCTGCATTACCACTGCATCATCCACCAGCAGTCTTTGTGTGCAAAAGTGATCGGCTTTGACCACGTGATGACTCCCGTTGTAAAGATCATTAACAGCATCCGTTCCAAAGCGAAACAGCACAGAAAATTCAAGGTACTATTGGAGGAGCTGTCAGATGAATATGGTGACCTGCTACTACACACAGAAATCCGATGGCTCAGCAGGGGACGGATTCTGCATCGTTTTTTGTCACTTTTGGGTGAAATGAAAGAGTTCATGCAGTCCAGAGGGGAAGACACCTCGCTGCTGGAGGACACTGACTGGACCCTTGACCTTGCATTTTTAACGGACATTACTAAGAAACTGAACAGTTTGAACTGTGAGTTGCAAGGCAAAGGTAAGACTATTGCTGATATGATAAGCGCTTTAAATACATTTAAAGCCAAGATGAGCATTTTCTCTGTGCATTTAAAGAGAAAAAAGGTGCTGCACTTTTCCTCTGTGCAGATGGTGCTGAAAGACAATACTTCTGCATCTGAGGCTTTTGAAAAAGTTGCAGAAAAATATTCTCAGGTCATAAAAAGACTTGGACAAGAGTTTGAGAACAGGTTTTGTGCCCTGGGTCAGCTTGAGCCATGCGTGTCATTAATTTCTAATCCTTTCATGAATGTGGACATATCAAGCATTGCTGAGCAGTTAAGTGCAACATTCAGCTTTGATGCTGGACAGATGGAGCTTGAAATTGTGACATTGCAAAACGACCGCCATCTCAAAGCCTATCAGGGTGCACCAAACTTTTGGGGCGTTGTTGACACAGAAAAGTACAGTGGTGTATGCACAGCAGCTTTGAAGGTTGCAAGCCTGTTTGGTTCTACCTATCTTTGTGAATCAGCCTTTTCTGACATGCACTTCAAGAACAAACACAGAACGCGCCTCACTGATGCACATCTGAAAGACTCACTGCAAGACACACCAGAGTATAACACACTGGTGGAGAGCATGCAATGCCAGGCTTCCCACTAGCTGACAAAGAAACAGATGCCAGATTTGGTATCCAGTTCAAAATGTGTCATTCGTGATTTGTTAAATGTGTTTGTAAAATGTAACATTTGTTAGCACAACTGTTAAGTGCATTTTTTTCTTAGGCTTGTGCAGGATGTTTGTTAAAAATGCGGAGGTACATTGTGATTTCCAAGGACTGTTGTAGAAGTAATTATATGAAAATGTTCAATTTGAAAAACACTGAAACTTGAAAATATAGAAATAAAGTGTTGCATGTTGATATTAATTTATTTCCTATCTTTTTATCATTGTTGATATTTTGTCTTCATACAGAAAAATACCATTAATTATTAATAATAACATAATTAAAGCTCAGTTGAGGAAATTGGCTATTTCAGAAATGTGTATCGAACTGGTAGCCCTTTCGCTTAATCAGCACCCAGGAAGTAGCCCTCGTTTTCAAAAAGGTTGGGGACCCGTGACTTAGAGTGTGGCAGATTACATTAACTTCTTCATGGAAAGTATTATTCCAACAGGGACAATGAGGTGCTTCCCCAAAAAGAAATAGCCAGCAAAACAATGTAAGAGATGTGTGGTCAGACAAGAAAAAATTTCAGACATTAAGGTAAAAGAGGATCAAACTGATGGAAACCTGCACAGAGCCAATGAGCTGAACATGAATTTCTATAGGTTTAACTCATAAGAACACTATGCATGCTCCTCACTTGCATCCAGCAGCACAGACCTTACAACCCTACCTGTACCCACATCCTCCATGTCCTACCTTCATAATGTAAACCTCGACCTTTCATTTTAACGCAGTCTCACCAACATCTCACCCCACATCAGGACACACTAAGACCTGAGCCACCCCCCAGCTAAGTGAGACTGAACTAGAACAAGGCTGCATGTCCGGATGGTGCCAGACCATGTGTACTGAAGGCCTGTGCAGAACAGTTATGTGGAATTCTACAGCACCTCTTTCACTTTAGCCTGAGTCAGAATCAGTCCTTGACAGAGCTTGTGTTCTCCAAGCTCGCAGATAAGTCAGATAGCTTCTCAAACAGCTCAATGCTCCTGCAGCTTGCTTGCTTGGCCTTGCTTTGACTGTCCTCAACATCTAGCTTGTGCTAGCCATCTGGAGCTTGGTAGTTTCTCATTATATCAATGCCTCATCATTTGCAAATAACTATACAGCCCCCTAGACCTCTATTGAACAGGATTGGTTCCTGAAAATAGTCTATGTGGAACTTACAGGCTTTCAAACTTTGCGTTTAAGGGGATGTAGGTGGTAGTCTGGAGCTTAAAAGCACCTTGATTTATAAGAGTGATAGCTGATTTATAAAACTTCTTATTTCTTCACAAGTTACATGAAACAAATCAATATAGGATCATTAACCTCTCATCTAGACTGAAATCAAAATTTAATTGCACACAAGTATATTTTGATTCCAATGTAGATGAGGGACGTTAATATGGGTAAGCTTATGTGTCACTTTCAGATGATTGCCTGGAAGTAGACTGATTCTAAAGTAGGGCTGCCACAAACGATTATTTAATAGTCGACTAATCACCAATTTTTTTTTTTTTCAATTAGTCGAATAATTGGATCATACGTATACTGAAAGTAAACCATACAGCTTATCGCACCAGGATGCAGCTGCTCTTATATAACCATCATTATCTTTCAGCTTGGTGTTTAAGGTATATGCTAACTAAAAAAAAGACAATATCATAGTTCATTAACCCTTTCATGAAATATGCAGCTTGTTGCAACAAACAACTATTTAACTGTGTAGCAAACACAAAAATAAATACTTAAGGTTTTTTTTTTTTTTAGGTTTTTCTTTCCTTCATTTGTCTCTGGCATCAAACATAGCTGCATTTAAATCAAATTAGGTAGGCACCTGAAACTAAGGAATTATTCACAAAAAGTTTTGGTCTCACTGACTCAAATATAACACCAACATGTTCAGTATGGACTCAGTCAGGACATTTGCTTGCTGATGTGTTCATGTAGCTAGCTTTGTAACAAAGCCGTCCATTGAAGATTAATGTATTTTTTTCGCACTAAAGCGTAACGTTAGAAAACATTAGCGTTCCTATTCAAACACATCACTGTTATAACGTTACAGAAAACACATGAAATATTTGTGCTAAGGCTAATTAATAAAATTGTCATCGCTAATGTTAACGTTTACAGCAATCAATATGAGTAAGTAGCAAGTTAACTCTCTGTTTACGCTAATTTTAGCAGCTAACTAGCCAGTTAGCTTACCAAGATAGCGATCCCTCTTTACAATCAGCCACAACAACATGCTTCCTTTTCAGGTGCTCGTGCATCGTCGTTGTGCTGCCGTGGAAGGAAAGTTCTGCCTTGCAGATATTGTATTGCACACGTTTGTCTTTAGTTTTCTTTAAATGCTCCCACACTTTTGAGCTCCGTTGCCGGGTAGCCATGATACCAGAGCCCGTCTGTTTAACTTCCTGTGACATTACGGCTGACCCGGTTACCAATACTGCGCATGTGTGTCAAAGACAGAAATGCAGACGCAGTAGTGGAAGGTGCCACAGCAGCTTTGAGAGAAAAACAAAGTTTGAACAAGAAAAAAACGAACTATTAAATTAGTCGTCGACGATTTTAATCGTCGACATAATCGTGACTTGTCGACTAATCGTGGCAGCCCTATTCTAAAGCCTCGATTACACTGTACGATTTTGTAAACGTTCCTGTTTAATGCCAGTTTAATGCCAGTGTGAGCAATACCCGGTTGTACTCGAGGATCGAACCGTACACTGTGAGCACAGAAATCATGAGCTTGGGCCTCACATCGCAACCGATTTACTCGTACAGTGTCAGTTGGAAGCCCATTGGCTTGTATTGTTGTGTTTGAAATCAAGGTTGATTTGCTTGGTTGCCATTAAAGTTAGCTTGAGAGGATTCGCTGTGCCCTGATACACCTGTTGCTCCAGTTCTGATGATCTGTCGCATTTCCTCATTGACCGCACCATTGCTTTCTCAGTTCTTTATCTTTGGGAAACCTAAATAGTATGAGAAAAGTTAGCAAAGCAACTAACAACAATCAAAGTAGTTACTTTGGGTCACAACCCAGTCTCATATAAAAATTTACCCTGGCTATGTTGGTCCAAGTGCAAAAAGGTAGAGGGGTTACAATAATGGCCCTTGAATTGTATAACTGTTACAGTTTTTCTGCCTATTCATTTTGCGTCCAAGTCATGTGACTTTCAAGATTCCTACAGTGAGAACAAAAAACATTTCTCCCATTTTTAGGGGGGGGGGGGGGGGATCAATAATTTAGATTAGTTTCTGCATAAAAGTGCATTTTGAATAAATTTATAGCGAGAAATGTGTACTGTGTTGAATAGATACTATTAGAATGAAATGCCCCCTTGTGGTTGTAGTAAGGTTTAACCCGGTTTATAACTGGTGGTTCCCTGCTGTTGGACACCTGAGTAAAATCCTAGTCTGCACGCCCAGTCTTCGTCTGACTTATTGAACCCACCTCAAAATATTACAGTTTGGCGACGAGGATGGGATGTTAAAAAGAAAAAGAAAGAAAACATCCCAGAAGACGAGAGACATAAATTCATGACCGGCAGATCACAAGAGAAGAAATTGTCTGTCAAGAGTAGCTAACAAACGAGCTAATAAGCTAACGTGACTGCAGGACAACGAGACGGAGTGTAGCAATGGCTCTTATCGGCAGCATATCGGAATACAAAGAGAGTAAGGAAGATTTTGAATCTTACCGGGAGAGAATGGAACAGTGGATGGCCGCAAATTAAGGGGCAGATGAAAAGTCAGCATTTTTCTGTCGCTAATTGGAGCAGATGCCTAGAAAGAAATCAAGTGAGAGCGAGAAATGTGTAGTGTATTAAAAAGATACCATTAGAATGAAATGCCCCCTTGTGGTTGTAGTAAGGTTTAACCTGGTTTGAAACCTGTGGTTACGTGCTGTTGGACACCTAAGTAAAATCTCAGTCTGCACGCCCAGTCCAGTCTCCGTCTGACTTATTGAACCCACCTCAATATATTACAAAATATAGATTTTATTTTCAGAATATTCGCTTAGTGTATGTCAGGCCTAGACTGGAACAAAAATTCAGCCCTGGACTTTTTGGTCCAGACTGGCCTACCACAATCCGCGTGCAACTCTGTGCCAACTTGATCCGTTGATGTACTGCACATCTAATCACACAAGCCCTATAAGCCCAATAACACTACTATACTGAATAATATCCCTTGATATTCTGGAGCATTGAATAAAATAAATGATGACTTCACAGTGTGTTTGCTCACTTGCTCTTAAGAAGGATACTGAAGAAGGATTGTCAGTGGACTTGCCAAATGCCATGCAAACTGCTGCGTGGCAAAAAGTGTGTGGCGTCCCTGACTGTATGAAAGCCACAAAGAGTGTCATGCTCATTTGGGGTTACTTGTTGATTGTTGAGGGTGATGGCTAAAAAATAGCTGAAGGGTGTCTGGGTTGGGATGGGTGAAATAATCAATGGGTGGGCTTGGGGTCTCTGGTGAGAGACATGATGTACTGGGCATAAACCTGGACGTGAAAAGTAGAGAAATGGTACGGAATATGTTTGAACACCCCTAATATGTATGCAGATGTTTAATTGTAGCAGTAGTTAATCAGTGTTTTATTAGTTTTAACTGTATAATGTGAAATGGGTTATTGTCTACTTGTCTCTTATTTGATGTAATTTAATCTGAAAATTTCCATAAATAAGTGTTCAAAAAAAGAAAAGCAAGGTCACGATTTATGTTCTGTTTTATGTCTTGTCTCGTCATTTCCTGTTTTATTTTGAAAGCACTAATTTTCCCCTCTCATTTCAAGTATCTTGCCCTTCTCCCATGTCAGGCATCTGATTGTCTTCCCTGATTCCCAAGTGTTTCCACCTGTTCCCCTTGGTCCCTCATGTGTTCAAATAGTCTGCGTTTCCCTTGTCTTGTGCCAGTATGCTGTCTCTTTTTCCGAGCTTCATTACCAGCCTTGTCTTGAACCATAGATCCACAGCCACAGCCACAGCCACAGCCACAGCCATAGCCATAGTTTCCTCGAGCCTGAAGTCGAGCGATCCTCCTTCAGAGCCATCTTTGTTCTAAGTTTTCATAGTCATAGTTTATGTATTTATTAAAACGGTAAGTTTCATAGCTTTGTTTTGTTCCTCCGTTTTAGGAGAGTTATTGATTTGTAATTTTCATAGTTCCTCCCCCAGCGGAGCGGTTTTGGGTTTTCGTTTATTGAAAGATTTTGTGCCGCCGTTAAAGGCGAGTTTTAAGTTTTATAGTGCCTCTGTTTTGTAAGAGTGCGTCTTTTGTTTAAATCCACCTCGTTAGGAGATCGTGTCTTTGTTTTGCTAAATTTAAAGAGCCCTTTGTTTTCCTCCTGAGTGGAACGATTTATGTTTGTAACTTTCATAGCTGCGCTCGTCCTCCACCATAGTTACTAAGGAGAGTGCTTAGGATTTTCACAGCCTGTTATTTTGCTCTGTGAGGAGATCCTCATCCTGCCTTGCTGTGCTGTGTTTATATCGAATAAACATCATTGATTATGAAAAGACCATTTGTGTCCTGAGTCCCAGGGTCCCTGACACAAGGACAATAAACCATAAACACTGACAGAAAAAAATAGGTAAAGCATATTTGAACAAATTGGACAGTGGGCTTGAAGAAAGTGTATTGATACTTAAAACACTTTAACTCTGGTGACCTGATTTGTAATTATAAAAATTGTGAAAAAGCAGATCTGCATGCTCAAACCACACCACCATAAAATAGTGGTTAATTAATCAGGATAGTATATAATTTTCCAAAACTTTTGAACTGGATTTACACCACATGCTATCTGTTATGTCAAGTAAGGTTCATAGACAACATTTCTGAACATTTAGTGAATGAGTGTTTATCCACAACATGTTAGCTAGCACACACACCTGCTATGACCACCACCAATCTCCTCCTCCCTCTCCTGTACCACATGGCAGCGGGAGCCTCACTGTCCGTCGACACCTCCTGAGAGGGACCCTCCGCAGCCAAAGCCCCGAAGCTGGAGGCTACGAAATCTACCGGATCCTCTGTGCATTTAACTTCCTGTGTGGTATTCATATTTTTGCAGCTCCTTCAGCAAGCGTAACACCCTCCTGTGCTCTGTCTACCGACACAACTGGAGAAACTGTGACCATCGAAAATTTAGGTATTTTTTCCCCTTAATACTTGTTTCCTTATTTATTATGTGGTAATTGCCCAGATTTACCATTGCCTTCTTCCCTTTTCATTTTCAGACTCCCTCATTCAAGATGTCCAAGACCTCTTGGGAAGTGGTGCTGAACAACCTCTCCCCTCACACTGGAGGAACAGGCAAACTTCCTCTCTGGAGAATTGGACAGTGATGAGGCCCTTCCTGGTGAACAATATGTTGTCATCTGAGAAGCCCAAGGAGGGAGTTTGCCATCATTGTGGACACAATGGTGCAGTAGTGATGTGTAGGGACTGTTTACCGAGATCACTCTACTGCACAGCCTGTGATCTTTCCACACATGAAGCCCTGGTGCTTCATAGCAGAGCATCTATGATGGAGGGATTCTTCAGACACCTGCCACCATCTTTTGTTCAGCAGGATGAGGGAGGGAAATTCTCCTTTTATGAAAAGGGTAGTTTTTAAGTCTTATATAGAAGTCTTATATATATATATATATATATCTTATATATAGTTATATAGGCTCATTTACATTTCGCCCAAACCCTGGTTTACTCCAACAAACATGAAGTTTTGTTTGACCCTCACTGTTGAGTTTTTGGTTTAATTCACTCTAATATGCAAACTATTTCTGCTTTTCCGATTGCATGTTACCAATTGTTGCTCCCTGCTGCGACTGCTCCACTGGGCAAACAAGCTTTTGAAAGCCAGTTATTTGAATTAGAATTAATCTTTTTTTAAATTTCTTCATATTGTTTTTTTTTGTTTGTTATGAAAAGGAGATAATTGTTTTTCTCTGAAATTTCAGGAAGATACAACCTCTCCCTTTCATCAGTAAACCAAAAGTGATAAGTGATCTGGTTGAAAGTGGTTACTGGCCAGCCACTGTCAATTTTGACACCTTGTACGTGGTGGACTTGTTCACGTAAATATCACTGCACTAAGGATGTCGCGACAAGCTTTTGTCAGCATGCTCGAGTGTCAAATGAAACTCTTCCGGCGAGTGAGTGAATTCATCATTTAAGTTATCTTGTAAAGTTATCTTGGATCACCTTTTAAATAACTGATTCATTGTTAGGACTGTTCTTACAATCCCCAAAGTTTCAGCACACAATACTTGAAAGAGCCCTTTTTTTGTCATGACCATGGTCTGAAGCCAACCTTCGACTCATCATCAGTTGTGTACTAACTGCAGGGTTACTTATTGTTTTTTCACGTTTTCTCTTAGAGTGGTAAGACATGTGGGCACACAATGCAGAGGGCCTTCCTCGAATGGGCATATGCCAAATTTGAGGTTGACAAGCTGTCTCAGGTCCAGCATTTTCAGTGCCCTTCATGCACACCCTCCATGTTGGCAGTTGCAGTGGTTTGAACTGCAAATTATCTCAAGTGTGACATTCATGTACAATGAAATGCTAGTGAGCATTGGCAGTGACAAATTACTTTTTAACTATAAATGTAACCCACATCTATATATTTTTTTCAAGACCTGATGGATTTTTTGAGTCTTTTTGGCCAGTGATGCTGAGGTGTCCTCCTTTGTTGATTACATCCACGGAAAAACTGGATGTGTAAGCTAAATTTATATTTCTTCGTGTGCAACACCACAATTTCAAATTTTTATGAATGCTTGCAGCCTGTTTTTGATTTTTCAAAATTTAAACATTATTTGGTTTATTAAAGTAATAGAGTGGCATTACTGCATCAGATACCATGATTTACAGCTTATTTTGTAAAATTTAACTGTGTAAATTGTCATGATGTGACTTGGTTTGGAGGTGTGTTTTGAGTTTCAGGTTGGGTGAGCAGGTTTTCCTGGTTACTTGGGCGGAGTCTGGTGGCTGTCTGCTGACACACCTGTGGTGCATCTACCAAAATCAAGAGCCCTTCTTAAGGAGCAGCAGGAGCACCAGTCTTCACCAGATCATTTTGCCATCGGTGGTAACTTGGCCAGCTCTATCCTGAGTGTTTCCAGCTCTAAGGTATATATTGTTAACCTCATCTTGTCTCCTCATCCCAGCCTCAGTTCTGCCTCGTCCTCCTGAGTCTTACGGATTTCCTGGTTCTCTTCGCATTACTCATATCTCTGGGCCTTCTGGATCTGCCTCACCCCCTGCCTGGTCACCCACCGCTACTCTGGATTACACCCTCCAGCCAGTCTGTCGCTACCTCTCCCTCCTGCCGCGATTTCAGACCAAATGCTCCAGACCCTTGTGATACCTGTTTTCTTCAGCGTTTCCCCAGGACACAGATTCAACACCTTTTCTGGTCTCCCTTTGTGTAATTAAAGTCTCTCTGAATTTGAATCTGCTATTGAGTCCTATCTGTGTTTTGGCACTCACCACGTGACATTAAGATCTGGCCAAACATGGACTCAGCGGATTCCGTTTGTTCAGCTTTATTTAACCAGGGAGTGCTCTTGGGAGAGCATGATAAAGCGCTTCAATCTTTAAATGACCAACAGCAGCACTGTAACCAACGTCTGGACCAAGTTTTTGGAATGTTGGTGAAAATGTCTGATCACCTGTCAACTCTCTCCTCAGTGTCCCCTGCTGACGGAGAACCACCTGTGTCACCTCAAGTCCCGGTGCCTCACACACCTCCGGCTGAGCCCCAGTTTCGGAACCTTGCCTTTCCCACTCCTGACTCCTACACTGGTGACGTAGGGGGGTGTGAGGGTTTCCTCCTCCAGTGTACTCTTGTTATGACTCAGTCGCCTCGCTCCTTTCCCTCAGATTCTGCTAAGATCTCTTTTGAGGTTGGCCTGCTGAAAGGCGAAGCCTTAGCTTGGCTTTGACTTTCATAAAGACCAATAACCTCAACTCTTATCCTTTCGCTGACTTCATTACACAACTTCGTACCACGTTTAATCACCCACTGTGCCACGACAACGCCTCAAAACAGCTGTTGAACTTGCGGCAGGGTACTCAATCGGTGGCAGACTTTCTTACTGAGTTTCGGATCCTTGCTGCTGAGACCGGTTGGGGTTCTGATACCTTAAAGGGTATCCTCTCTAATGCCCTCAGCGACCAAATTAAGGACCAGCTAGCATTCCGGGACGAACCATCCTCTTTCGAGGAGCTAGCAGCACTAGTCATCAGGATGACAATCGGATCTGAGAGCAGAGGGAAAGGGACTCAGATTCCCATAAGCCTCTGCGGGAGCACAGCTCTCACGGGACTTATTCCTCATCGTGTCTGCCGGTTTCCCATCTAGTTGACTCTCGACCTGCCACCAACAGCGACGTCAGCCCATGCAGCTAGGTCAAACCCGTCTCACGCCTCAGGAAAGATCTAGACCAGGGATGTCAAACTCAATTGTACAAGGGGCCAAAATTCAAAACACACTTTAGGTCGCGGGCCGAACAGGATAAACATTTATTTAACACACCAAAACTAAATGTTTTTGGAACATAAATATGAATAAAAACAGACAGGAATATTATTCTGAAACAAACTTAAACCTTAAATTACTTCTATTTAATTTTTTGCTCTGCATAAAAATATCTTGTTAAATATAACATTCAAATTCCTTTGCTCCTATGTCAATGTATATAAAAAAAATAAACTTAAATATCCCAAAAGATTTTGCTCTCCTTAAAAATATCTCCTGTCGAAATTATACAAGTTAGAAATATGAACATGCTACAAAACCTGGAAATATACATAAAATGTGTGCTTTTCAGCAATAACAATTTAAATCATTCAGTTTTCTTTGCTCTTATGACTCTGATCTGATTATATGCTCTGATCGCAGCCGGATACCTGGCATCTTTTTTTGGCAACAAGTTTGTTTAAGTTTGGTGTAAAGTCCTGTGTTGTAGAGATTCTCAGGATGGACAGCAGGTGCTCATCAGTGAGACGACTTCTGTGTGCTGTTTTGTTAATCTTCATCACTGAGAAGAGCTTCTCACACAGATATGTGCTCCCAAACATGCACAAGGTTCGAGCCGCATGAAGACGGAGCTGAGGCATTGATGTAGGGATGGAGTGAATGAACTGTGCGGGTCCTGCAGTGTCGTACTTTTCCTTCAGTGTCCCATTACACTGCAGCTCAATCAGTTCCATCTGAATCTCTGCAGGTGCAGTTTCAACATCGACGGCAAATGGGTTGCGAAGCAACTCAAAACTCTTTTTTTGTGCTTCAAAGTCACTAAAACGCCGTGCTCAGTTTGTTGGCAAAGTCCATTTTGGGGAACACATTTGTGCTGACTTGGTTCAACATTACTTGGCAACAGGGAAAGTGAGGCAAGTTGCACTGTTGCATTTGTGTCTCCCATAAAAGCAGCTTCACTTGAAATGCCTTCACTGCGTCATACATGTCAGTAATCATGCGGTCACGTCCCTGGAGCTGCAGATTTAAGGCGTTAAAATGAGCTGTTATGTCAGCCAGAAACGCCAACTCACACTTCCATTTTTCATCCCTCAAAACGGTGGAGTCTTTTCCTTTACTGTCCATGAACTGACAGATTTCTTTGCTGAGCTCAAAAACCCTGTTGAGAACTTTCCCCCGACTTAGCCAACGCACCTCTGTATGATAAGGAATGTCGGCAAACTCTGAATCTATCTCCCGCATAAAGGACCGAAACTGCCGGTGATTTAACCCTTTAGCTCGGATAAAGTTTACGGTTTGCGTTACAGTGCTCATCACATGGTCCATCTTCAGGACTTTGCCACATAGTGCTTCCTGGTGTATGATGCAGTGATATGCTGTTAACTCACCAGTACAGTTCTCCTCCTGCATCTTCACTCGCATCCTTCCCACTAGTCCACTTTTTGCACTGCACATAGCTGGCGCTCCATCAGTTGTAAGTCCAATAAGTTTGTCCCAGGGCAGTTTCATGTCGGTTACACTTTGACATACGTTTTCAAAAATGTCTTTTCCAGTCGTTGTCCCGTGCATCGATTTAATGTCCATTACTTCCTCCGTTACGCGCAAATTGGAGTCCACTCCACGGATGAAGATAGCCAGTTGTGCAGTATCAGTCATATCAGTACTTTCATCCACAGCAAGAGAGTAGGCAATAAAGTCTTTGCTTCTTTCACTCAACTGTGCTCTTAGATCAGTGGCCATCTCACAAATTCGATCAGTAACCGTATTTCTACTCAGACTTATATTTGCCAGCATCTGCTTTTTGTCTGGACATAACACGTCGAACACCTTGATCATGCAGCTCTTCAAAAATTCTCCCTCCGTAAATGGGCGCGCTGATTTGGCCATCTCCTCTGCCACGATAAAACTTGCTTTCACAGCAGCTTCACTTTGTGATTTTGCACGGGTAAAAAACGTCTGCTGGAATGCCAGATTCTTCTTTAACTCTTCTGTTTTCTGTTTCTTCTGCTCTGAATCCAGGTCTTTCAGGTTATCCTTGTGTTTTGTCTCAAAGTGCCGTCTTATATTGAATTCTTTAATTACAGCCACATTAGCTCCACAAATGAGACACACGGGTTTACCGGCAATGTCACTAAACATATACTCAGCTTCCCATCGGTTATTAAAGGCTCTGTTTTCAGAATCAACTTTTCTCTTCGGCATCGTGAGGGGTATCTTCGGCTAACGGCTATCTTCGTGATATCTTGTAATAGCTAGACTTAATTGACGCGAGAAGTACGCGGCAAGGCAGCTGAAGCGTTGCATTATGGGATCTGTAGTTCTGTGCAGTATTGTGTTATCAGCGCTTCATATCGATGGGCCATGAATAACGATAATGTAAAATGATCTTGCGGGCCAGATATGATTACAAGGCCCGCGGGCCGTGAGTTTGACACATATGATCTAGACGAATGCGCGATAAAGAGTGCCTCTACTGCGGTTCATCTAGTCACTTTATTTCCTCCTGTTCGGTTCGCCCAAAAGATTACACCCACCAGTAAACACGAGGGTACTGGTGGGTGGAACTGATCTTAATCGTCTTACTCTTCCTGTCACCTTACAGTTTGAAAGAAGCTCCCACTCTTCACACGCGTTGATAGATTCTGGTTGTGAGAAAAATCTGTTAGACCATGGTTTAGCCAATCGACTTGGCCTACCACTCATTCAGTTACCCACTCCCATCTCCGTTGCTGCTCTGGATGGGGTGTCTTTGGCTGCAATCACTCACAAGACGAAACCCATAACTTTGATAGTCTCAGGTAATCACAGTGAAGAATTCTTTTTGTTCCCGGTAGTTAATCACCCTCTTATTTGAGGTTTTCCTTGGCTCCCGATCCACAATCCACACATCCACTGGGCCAGCCAACGAATCGAGAGTTGGAGCCTAAATTGCTTATCCTCGTGTCTTTGTTCCGCGCCTACCACCACCAACCGGCTCAACAATCCGCCAGAGTTCCCCATCGACCTATCTAACATACCTGTTGACTATCATGATTTAGGTTCCGTGTTTAGCAAAGACAAGGCTCTTTTCTTCCTCCACACCACCCCTATGACTGCACCATCGATTTGCGTCCTGATGGTCCGTTACCTTCCAGCCGCCTGTTCAACCTGTCTCGCCCCGAGAGGATGGCGATGGAGACATACATCCAGGAGTCATTAGCCGCTGGCATCATACGCCCCTCTTCGTTACCAGTCGGAGCCAGATTTTTTTATTTTTTTGTTAAGAAGGGTAAAACGGTCCGTCCCTGTATAGACTACCGTGGCCTTAATGATGATGAAATGCAGCCTTTTTCCCCAAATATGCCCCTATTAATCTCTGTGCTATATTCTATATTTAATGTGCTATACAGTGCAAAATGTTCAGGGAAATAGCAGAGTAAACCAACACTGTAAATTATTTCTAATAAATGGCCGAAAAATGATCCAATAGCTTTATCCAATTTTGGTACCCCACCTCATCAGTCAAATACTCAAAGCCTGCATTTCCATAATCTGGCTTAGTGAGACGCATGTTGGCTCACTTGGCTCTGCGCTGTGTGACAGCGCGTCTGCCTCTAAATGCACCACTTGTGCCACCTTGCGCTCCTGTCATGTCTCCGCCAAGTGCACTCACACGCGCTCCGGTCAAGTGAACAGACACAGCATGGCTGTGGCTATGCGCATAAACTGCTCTACTACGTTTTCCCCCAGCTCTCCCACTGACACTTCGACCATATGTCAAGCTACTGGCTGCGCAATCTCGGACACTTTGTGAAGGTACAGTGTTCACTTGGCGAGCTCGATAAAAAGACAGAACACCCACATTACTCCCAGCCTCGTTCCCTCCAGTACTACCACGCCCGCTAACTCCTTGATGCAAACTTCGACCATGTGAAACATTTTTCTCACCACCTATATTGCTGGGAAAAGGATCTGAAGTTGGTGTTTGGTGTAGGGAAACACTTTGTCCTACTGCTGGTGAGGCAGGGACGCGGGACGGGAATACGTCGCCACTAGTGCCGGGACTAGCGGACAGCGGACCATCATCTTCTGAAAGTAGATTATCCCCTTCAGAATCAGGATTAGCTAATAGAAGACCCAGCGCTTCTTTGCAGGTAAACTTTTTAGTGGACATTGTGTGATTATTTGAAAGAAATACTTGCTAATGCTGACGATAACGCACTGCTGCAGTAGCTCAATGGTGCACTCGCTCGGTGAAGAACTCGTACCGATTCAACTTGCTGTAGCGCAAAAACTTTATGTAGACGGATGACGTTTTTTTGCGTCAGAGGTGAAGTGTGACATGTCTGCCCACCAGCGGTGGAGAGTAGGAACAAAATATGACGTTATTTTTGCCACAATGGGATGTTTTATTCAGGATGCCATCTTGTTGACTTAAGTCGACCATGGCGCTTAGAGGGTTAAGCTCTGGTTATAACCCTCAAACTAACGGGCAGACTGAGCGCCTTAACCAGGAGCTGTAGGCAGCTATCAGGTGCGTCACCACCAAAGATTTCTCTACGTGGAGCCAGAAGTTACCTTGGGTGTAATATGCACACAATTCCCTTACCTCTGCAGCTAAGTCTATTGCCTCTCCAGTGCTCTCTTGGCTACCAGCCCACTTTGTTCCCCAAGTTGGAGAGGGATTTGGATGCTCAATTCTAGCACGCGAAAAGGACCATCATATGGGGACTGCAGGGGAGAATGGTGTGCATCGGTGTGCAACCCATGGAAACCTGTCCACCGAGCTACTGTCAACTAAAGATCAAAGATCAAAAATTAAGTTTGACCCCTAAGCTCCCAGCTACCACATTCCACAACTCAGAGGTAAACTGCGAGACCCTATCAGATGTCAGGTCCAAAGGAACCGCGACACCCAGGAATAGATGAAAGCCCGGGCAACCTCTGATGACGATGTGGACGACAGGGGAACTGCCTCAGGCCACCGCATGGTCCTGTCCACCATGGTCAGGAGGTGAGTAAAACCTCTGGATGTGGGAAAAGGGCCGACTAGATTGACATGAACATGTTCAAAATGTCTCTCAGGAATCAGAAAGGGCCCAAAGGAGCTTTAATATGACATTGCACCTTTGCACGTTGGCATGCTATGCACATAGAAGCCCAAGTTTTAACGTCCTTCCTGAGGCCGGTCCACACAAACATGGCACCCACCAACTTAACTGAAGCTGTAACCCCAGGGTGTGACAGGAAGTGAACAGCATCCGTGCTCCAAGCAGTCGGAACCACCGGGCGCAGCTTGTCCATTGAAATGTCACAAAGGAGTGTCACACCGCTATTCTGAAAAGTTGCATTTTCCAACCGCAAACTAGACTCGGCTGTACGCAATGCCTGCACCTCCGAGTCCGTCAGCTGGTCCGCAGCCATCTCAGCATAATCCATTCCCAAATGGACAGTGGCAACCGGGGCACGTGAGAGGCAGTCAGCAACCAAGTTGTCCTTCCTGGCAACATTCTGAATGTCAGTTGTAAGTTCGGAAATAGCAGAAAGCTCGCTGCTGACCACGGTTCAGAGGTTTTGGCCATAGCAAAAGTAAGGGGCTTGTGGTCAACAAAAGCGTTGAACTCTTGGCCTTCCAAGAGGAACCTGAAATGGCATGTGGCGAGGAAAAGGTCCAAGAGCTCTCGGTCAAATGTGCTATACTTTCTCTCTGATTCTCACAACTTTCTGCTGAAAAAGGCCAGGGGCTTCCAGGCCCCGTCTGCCCACTGCTCAAAAACTGCCCTGACTGTATAATCAGAAGCATCAGAGGTCAGGGTGATAGGCGCTGCAGGGTTGGGATGGGTCAGCAAGACGGTTAAAGGCCTGTAACCTCTCCATGGTCCACTAAATGTCTTGGTTACCCTTTTTGCCTTTTAATGCTTCATACAAAGGGTGCATAATGTGGGCAGCTCTAGGAATGAAACGGTTGTAAAAGTCAACCATGCCCAAAAACTCCTAAAGAGGTTTCAAAGAGGAGGGGCGGGGTAAAGCTAAAACTGCTTCTACCTTGGTAGGGAGTGGCACATTACCCTGCTGTGACACACTGTGACCCAGGAACTCAATCTCTGAAAATCCAAACTGACATTTAACAGGACTCACAATTAATCCATGTACAGTGAGGCGCTCAAACAATAGGCCGAGGTGTAACCTGTGCTCCTCCACTGAACTACTTGCCACCAGTATATCGTCCAGATATACAAACAAGAAAGGCATATACCTCAATACAGAATCCATGAGCAGCTAAAACGTCCGCACTGCCCCTTTCAGTCCAAACCGCATTCTCAGAAACTCGAATAGCCCAAAAGGAGTAATAACAACAGTTTTGGGAATGTCCTGTGGATGGACCAGCACTTGATGGTAGCCTCTCACCAGATTAACCTTGGAGAAAATGACTGCCCCTGAAACATGCACAGAAAAGTCTTGAATTGTCGTTACTAACCTGTACCTGTTAGTAGTAACATTGAGGCGCCGGAAATCTCCCTTGTGGAGACCAGCGGCACCAGCCCCCATCTGACTTTAGAACCATGTGTAAAGGTGAAGCCTGAAGCTGTTTGAGCGTCGCACAATGCCCAGCCACTCCATGTAGGCAAACTCCTCTTTGGCAATGGCCAACTTAGCCGCATCCAAACGGCGTGCACATGCAAAAACAGGTGGTCCTACAGTAGTAATGTAATGTTCTACACCATGCTTGGCTACAGCAGCAGAAAAAGTTGGAACAGTAAGGGCAGGAAATTCAGAGAGAAGACGTTGGTACATGTCCCCTGTGGCAAACATATTTGCCAGAAGGGGCCCTGTCTTCCTCAGAGTACATGGGTAGGAATCAAAAGAAACGGCATCAATAACTCTCCTGTCAGATACATCCACTAACAGTCTGTAAGCACATAAAAAAATCTGCGCCTAGAATGGGCACAGAAACAGATGTTACAACAAATTCCCAGTTAAACTCACGCCTAAAAGACACAGTCATGAACCTGGTACCAAAGGTGCGGATGTTAGTACCGTTAGCTGCATCCAGCAGGGGTCCCTGTCCATGTCCCAAAGTGTCAGTCGAGGAAGGGGGCATGATGCACTACTGTGCTCCCAAATCCACTAGAAAACGTTGTCCTGACGCGCTGTCCTCAATGAAATGCAGCCTATCATCGTTGCCAGAACACACAGCTGCTAGTGAGTGCCGGCCTTCTCGTTTCCCGGCTGCTGAAAGGAACACAGTGGGACACAACGCCGGGCCTTCACCCCAAAGCGGCGATGATAGAAGCACAGACTGCTCTCCCTCTTCAAGCACTCCGTGACAGCAGCCACTTCCACAGAATTGTCATTATCATGCACGCATGGCAACAGGGCGTGCACTGAGAACTGTCTGGATAACAGCAGAAGTCTGTCCGCTTCTTCGGCCAAACCTCTGTAATCTTTAGTTCGGATCAAGGGAGAATTGGCCTGGACTGTGCGTACAGGCGGTGGAAGCTGGAACAGGAACAGGTGGGTGAAAAGGAATGAAGTATCATCAGAGCCAAGCAGTGCCAACATATTCTCCATCAGTTCAGAAAGTCTACTGTCCCCCAAACCAGTCAGAGACAACAGACGATCGGCCCGCTCCATATCTGAGAGTTGATACAGTTGCAGCAACTCCTTATCGTCGGCTTGAGGCGGGTGCCAGAGCAGTCCCATTAACTTGCGTGTGGGGGCCGAATCCAAAGCTGCGACAACGTGAAAATACTTAATCGGGGTCACCAAATTGGAGTTTGAAGAGAAAGAGACGATGTTTCGATAAGTCTCTATTATTTATTCTTCTCCTTACTCCACTTAAAAGAAAACTATTAAAACTGACAATAACTGACATCAACTGACATACATTTCAGTTTTCAACCTGAAAACTGATTTAATGGTAACAGCTTCAAACTTGGTCAGGTTACTCTTAAGCCATGGGGGATTAAAAGTTAGCATAATCTTTTCCAAAGTCTGAAGGGTGTGGTTGTGGCAGACCCTCAAACTTTGACGACTCGCGACGACTTGCCACAAAACACAAAGTCACACATACCTTTTGCATACATTTTCTAATCTTCTCCTAACAACGGTTGTTGTCATGAAAGCTAACTTTTCATCCCCCATACTTTTCATCCCCCATGGCTCAAGAGTAACCTGACCAAGTTAGAAGCTGGTAGCATTGAATCTGTAGGAGGAGTTCGATCAAAAGCGAGGTGTGGAAAAAGGCGAAATGGCACCAATTTGCATTTTCAACTCAAAATGGCCGACTTTGTGTGGACCCGGCGCTATGATGTCAAGAGGGTTTTTTGTGCGCCTGGGCATGACGAAGGCATGTACTGAATTTCGCCAGCCTACGCAAAACTAAGCCCAATGGCAGGGGTATTTAGAAAATTTGTATGGGGCGCTACAGAGTTATTTTGCTCCTGCCACACGATATTCTTTACATACATATGAGGTCGTAAGCGTGGATGTTTGTGCCAGGTTTCATGACCTTGAGAGGATGATATGACTATCAAACCTCAAACGCCAAAACACAATATTTGCCGCCCTGCCATGCCCACACCTTTGAGAATTTGGTAAAATTTAATCACAATTCTTAATCCCCCATGACTGAAGAGTAAGCACACCAAGTTAGAAGTCGTTAACATTAAATCTGTAGGAGTAGTTCAATCAAATGCGAGGTGTGGAAAAAAGCACCAATTTGCATGTTCAACTGAAAATGGCCAACTTCTTGTGGACCAGGCGCTATGATGTCAAGAGGCTTTTTTGTACGTCTGGGCTTGACGAAGGGATGTACCGAGTTTCGTCCGGCTACTCAAAACTAAGCCCAACATCACAGATATTTATTAATTTTCTAGGGGGCACTACAGAAGAATTATGACGCAACTGCGGTTAAACAAAATGGCCCAGGAGGCCTGATGCGCATGCCAAAGTTGTTGAGTTTTCATGCACGGGAAAGCACTGAAAAATTCTATCAAAGTGCAAAGAATAATAATAATAACGCCAAAGAATACAATAGGGCTATGCAAAACTTTTGAGGTTTCGCCACGGCCACACCCTTTAAGGTTTGAGAAAGATTTCCATAACTTTTAGTCGCCCATGGCTTAAGAGTAACATAGCCAAGTTTGAAGCATGTAGTAGAGGTCTACATTGGGATTGGGTCCCGCGGGACTCAAATCTCACCGGAGCAGGTGGTATGAACTTTGCTGTGGGCGTGAGTGGGCGGCTAAAAAAAAAAAACACTTCGGGATCGGGATGTATCCTCGCGACAGGATGTCAATAAATGGTGTGGAAGGGAAGCTCAAAGAAGGTTTTTACAGCACAAAGCAAAGCAAGTCTGACATTTGGAGAAGTTTCTCAATTGTCCATGAATCTCTTTATTAATAGCCTATAAAATGACGTGTCTTCTCCTGCGGGACGGGAGAAGAAACAAAATCAATGCATTTCTATTACTGTGCGAGCATAAATTCTCAAAGTTTTGCGGGTGCGATCGGGAGTTGATATACACTTTGCGGGTGTGGGCGGTAATGGTCAGAAATTCAGCGGAAGCGGGATGGTGAAAACAGTCCCACGCAGGGCTCTAGCCTGTAGCATGAAATGTGTCGGAGGAGTTCGATCAAATGCAAGGTGTGGAAACGGGCAAAAATGGCGTTTTTTGTGATTCTGGGCATGACGAAGGCATGTACCGAGTTTCATCAGGGTACGGCAAAATTACCCCATTCGTTTGGCTTAATTGCAATGTTGTAGGTGGCACTACAGAGCCATTTTGCACCATCAATGTTCGCGAATGCCAAATTGCGCCGTTTCCCCCCCACTACTGGCGCCAAAATTGGCGTGGTTTGAAGGAGGTTTCGTAAGCAATAATAATAACGCCTTCAGGAACAATAGAGCCTTCGCAGTTCTGTTCGGGCCCTAATAACGCCTTCAGGAACAATAGGGTCTTCGCAGTTTCACAGCTCGGGCCCTAATTATTGATTTTATTTTTTTTTTTCCCTAAAAATGAGAGAAATGTCCGCCATGTTTTCTGTTCTCACGGTCAGAATCTTGAAAGTCACGTGACTTGGACGCAAAACAAATAGGCATAAAAAATTTAACAGTTATACAATTCAAAGGTCATGATTGTAACCCCTCTACCTTTTTGCACTTGGACCAACGTAGCCAGGGTACTTTTTATATGAGACTGGGTTGAATTGCAGCTTATTGCAACTAAGCCTTTGTGTCACATTTGTTTGCTGAGTGTAGCATTGGAAAAATAGATTTATTTTGTATGGACCAGAACTTAAATTGTCCAACAGAGAAATCTTGGTTGGTAAGTAAGGATTTTTTTACCCTTAAACACAGATCCATAAGCTCAAAGAATACATACCCATTGTAGGGATAAATACCAAACTGACATACAAGTAACATGGAAATAAATACTACAGTAATATGAACCATGGAAACACAGTAAAAGTGATCATAATTGACTGAAATAGAGTTAATGCTGTCTCCTTTCCTACGTACACACAAACTTACACTCAGACACACACACAGTAAGCAATCAGGAAAAGCAGCACTACAGACCCTAAAGCCATGCTATAAGTCAAAATAGGGTGCAAAGTGTATGTAGCTCTAATCCTCCAATTAATTATTGTCCCCCACAAGTCGAGGACCCCTGAGAGCTTCTTGACACTTATTAAAAAGTAAAAATGAAACACAGCATGAAGGTGAAGTAAGAAAGATCTCTTTTTTCTGCCCATATCCACAGGGAGCAAAGTTTTATCACATTTTTGGCAAATAGTTACATTTTCTGTCTTACTATTTCCATGTAGGAAAAGAGTTCTTGGTGAGATTACAGTACACATTTTGTATCAAACTGGGAAGCTAACACAAACAAAGACGTTAATTCCAGTTGTGCATATGAACTTGTCTTTGGTAAATCCAGGCGTTGTTCTAGAGCAACATAATGTACTATACATGTTATACAACAAAGCTTATAATGAAAGAGGAAACATTTTTCTACTGATGGTGCCAAAATAAAGGTCTATCGGCAGGGTGCATGCAAATATTTGTGTATTCACCTATTTTTGAATCAGGATTAAGCACACCCACCTCTAATTCCCCTTGGATGTGTATTATATTCAGTAAAGAGCAGAAAGTTGGAGGTCACGTGGGACCCAGCTCAGGATGGCAGCATAGACAGCGAGCTTCCGATCAAGACTAAACATAGAAAACCCGAACTCAGATATTAAAATGAGTTTTAACATTTTTGCTTTGAACACGGAAAGTGGAGGAAATCAAGAGGACAAAAAAGTACCAAAAACTCAGTTAAACAACCCGAATTTCCCGATGACGGAGGAGACATGTCACACACAGGGGAAGAAGACAAAAGCATGGAGACAAGAACTCTTGAAATGGTATGTGCAGGTCTGAAAGACAATGTTAAAGGGGAACTCCGGTATTTTTAAACCTAGACCTTATTTTTGGCATGAAATACGTTTATCTACTCACCGAGAACAGTTTGGTGAAAGTTGGCGTCCTTCGGAGGATATTTAGATTCCTTGAGATCCATATAACGGAGTGAACGGGGTTGGACGATGCAGCCTCTACATAAGGCATTATCAGTCTTTATTTCACAAATACTTTAAGACAAATGAATGAATGAACGCGTACTATTGCTCTGTTAGCTCATAGCTACTTTGTTGTTGTTGTTGTTATTAGCGGCTACCGGGGGGCTTATAAAGGGCTTTCCACACACTCGTCTACTGGGATGACGTCATTGACGCCCGCCACTGCAGCACAGCTCATTCACTCCGGTAAGGACGTCCATCGTGTTAAAGTTGTCATCCACGTCATCAAAATCTGATAAATATCCTGCTATATTGCACAAAACTATCAGTAGCAAACTATGTGTGAAGTTAGCCGACTGTCACAGAGCACGGAGTAAATAAGCTGTGCTGTAGCAGCACACGCTGATGACGTCATCCCAGTAGACGAGTGTGTAGAAAGCTCTCTATAAGCCCCCGATAGCCGTCAATAACAACAACACAGCAGCTATGAGCTAAATGTGCAATAGTATGCATTCATTCATTCATTCGTTTCAGCTCCTCGGTGGCAGGGCCCCTGGGGGAGGATGAAGTCCATCTGGAGGTCAAGGTTTCTTTAGGCAAGGCAAGGCAAGTTATTTATAGAGCACAATTCGTACACAAGGCAATTCAAAATGCTTTACAGCTACATAAAATCACAAGAAGGCATATAAAATCATTAATTAATTAATTAATTAATTAGATTAAAAGTGAAGAGTGCAGACAAAATACTTTCAGCTGTAATATGCACTGCTAAATAGAACCGTTTTCAGCCTGGTTTTAAACACTGTCAGAGTTGAGGTCTGTCTCACATCTTCTGGAAGACTGTTCCAGATTTTAGGAGCATAAAACTGAAACACAGCCTCACCTTGTTTAGTCCTGACTCTAGGCACCATCAGGAGACCCCTCCCTGAGATTCTCAGAGTCTTAGTTGGTTCATATGGCTCTAACATGTCAGAGGTGTACTTTGGTGCTAGACCATGAAGAGCTGTTTTAAAGTCTATCCTTTGAGAGACAGGAAGCCAGTGCAGAGACCTGAGCACTGGACTAATATGGTAATATTTTGTGGTTCTAGTCAGGACTTGAGCCCCAGCATTCTCCTGAGTTTAACTGGAGCATCCACACACTGATCTGTACAATGCAGTGACACAGTGTATCTACAGGCCCGTGTTCTCCTGCCGTCAATGACACGTAGATCTGAGTGTCATCTGCATAGTTGTGGTAGGACACATAGCTGCATATTAGCTGGCCTAATAGAAGCATGTAAAGATTGAACAATAGGAGTCCCAGGATGGACCCCTGGGGCACCCCACAGGTCAAAGCCATTTGGTCTGAGAAACAATTACCAATTTCAACAAAATATTTCCTGTAGTCGAGATAGGACTTGAACCAGTTTAAATGGTCAACTGTGTCAAAGGTAGCACTCAGGTCCAGCATAACTTTGCTATCTTTTTCCCCCTGTTTAATTTCTCATTGACATTATTGTGGTTATTAACTTGTGTTTCCCTGTTCCAACAGATATCCTTTGAATGGTGTTATGGTGTTTTTCCCCCCTCTTTTCCCTCTTTTCTGTCTTCTCAAACCCCAGCTGGTCGAGGCGGATGGCCACCCTTCCTGGTTCTGGTTTTCCAGAGGTTTCTTCCTGTTAAAAGGGAGTCGTTCCTTTCCACAGTCGCCTCAGGCACGCTCAGGACAGCAGATTGGACTAAAGACAAGTTTCAGTGCAATCTGTTGGTTTCCTTAGCTAGGACATTATTTTTTGAATTGGCTCTATATGAATGAATTGGATTATGATTACAATGAATTGAATTCCAATTGGCTTGAATTGGACTATATTATTTAAGTGCCTTGAAATGACAATTGTTGTAATATGGCACTATATAAATAAAATTGAATTGAACTAACACAGACTTTGCCTGCATCTGTGTTCAGGCGGATATCGTTTGTCACCTTGATCAGAGCTGTCTCAGTGCTGTGGTGGGGCCTAAAGCCTGACTGGAAAGTATTGTTAGACAGGAGAAAGTCAGAAAGCTGTTGGTATACAATGTTTTCTAGGACTTTGCCTAAGAAGGGTTTGATATGGGCCGGTAGTTGTTCAGTACTGTGACATCAAGATTGCTCTTCTTTAGAAGAAGCTTAATGAAAGCAGTTTTAAGACCTTTGGAAAAGTTCCAGTCTGGAGTGAGATGTTTACTAGATGAGTGAGTTGTGGTAACAAACTGCTCAGCACAGACTTTAGAAGTCTAGTGGGCAACTTGATTAACTCAGACTGCAGATAATCTCTTTGACTGTTTTGGCAGTGACAGGTGTGAAATGTGTCAGATCTTGGTGTCTAGCTGGCTGCAGAGTAGTTATTTATGTTGTGGAAATTATTGCACTTTTAATGCCTTGAACTTCGTCATTAAAGAATATTGCAAAACTCATTACACTTAGATGTAGAAAATAGTTCTAAAGGCAGTGAAACTGGAGAGTCTGCTTTATTTGTCTCCATTGGAGAAATTTGTCTTGGATAAAAGAGCAGTACTGCAGTGCAATACAAAAAAGAAAACACTAAAAACATATGTATATACCCACTCAAAAACTCATAATAAATACACTCAAAACAGTCTGACACGGTGTGCAAAATATATTCAGAAAAACATAACCATACGCCATTACCTCGGCCTCATTTGCCTCTTCCTTTCCTTTTGTCCCTCCCCTAGCTGCTCATGAATGAGTTTAATTGATAGGGGGATAAATTAGTATTTGAGGTGATTATGTTTACAGAGTGGAACCCTGTACCTTCTTCCTGACTTTAATAATGTGTATTCTGGACTGAGCACATGTGATGTGTCAGTGAGGATGTTTTTGGCCTGCTAATAAAGGTCTTGTGGAGAGGAAAGGGCAGGTGGGCCTGTGATCTTAGAAGCTGTCTTCACCAGGGAGTTAATCTGAGATCTGCATTTGACTGTGAGGTTACCAAACCAGCAGGTGATGCCATACCTGATTATGGACTCTATTGTTGCTCTGTAGAAAATTTCTACAGACGCCAAACAGTCCGATGAACCCTGGTACCGACCTTTTCCACCTGTGTGTGCCAACTTAAGTCACTATCAATATGTACATCAAGATATTTAAATAATGTGACCTGGTTGATATGTATTGAGTCCCACAATTTTTTTGTGTTCTGTTCTGCCTGTTCCTTGTACTACAGCCTTGCTGTTCTTAGCTGCCTGTTAACGTCTTTTTGTGCAGCTCTGACTTCAGCCATGTCTCTGGATTTGAAAGCCAATTTTTTTCCTGTTTATGCAGTCCCTTATTCCCTTTGTGATAAAAGGTTTGTTGTTATGGTACCTCTTCAGAGTTTTGTGGGGTTTAATTGAGTCAACACAAAAGGAAATATAAGCACTTGGGCTGGGCACATTAACGCCATATTTTTGTATTAACTAATGAATTCATTATCAACGACAATTATTTGTCTCCCATTAAGACAGTTTTTATTATTTGTTATTTTTATTGTAAACGTCTGTTGCTAACCGTCTTTTATTTTGAAAAAAATCCATCGTGAGCGAGGCTAGTATTACTGCTGCAGCGCTCACAGGAAACAGTCAGAAAAGAAAAGAATGGCGGATGAAGCGGGCTAAACAGACACGGAGAAGGTTACGGAACTTTTACATGGCCATTTTCATTTCAATGTTCTTCCAGACAGCGCAGTCGACAGAGCCAAAGTTATTTGTAAGCACTGCAACGTTGTCTCATCATCTGAGTACTTTGATCATTTGACTGTACAGTTCCATTAAAGTGTGTCATATGCTACTTTTGAATTCATCATTGGATTGTGCGTATAACAATGCGATGAATCGTGATTAATCACATGAAAACATGCGATTAAAGAATTTAATATCAGCCCTAATAAGCACTGATTGATTCAATATCAGAGTTTATACCCAAGTTCTAAAAGAAAATGTCCCAGTCTGTACACAGGAAACGTCCCTTCAGCTCCTCTCTCTTGTCGCTGGAGCACACCTTCACAGTGTGGAGTTCTGGTTTGGTGGACTACATTGTGGTCAGAATTACTGAAGGGGGGGTGTTGTTCTTGCAGCCATAGCAACCAAGGACCAGTGCATGCTGGGAAAAGAAAAAGTTACCATGCAACGATCAGACACGGTCATATGTGAGCTCTCCCAATCGCTAGCTTCTGAACTGATCACTTTCTCGCTCTTCGCTAAAGCAACGTCTGTAAGTATTTGTGATCTATTGACATTAAGTTATCACTTGTCTTTAAGTTTCTAAGAATCTTGTGATGGTTGAGACGCTTATTGGTTTAATGCTGGGCTGGGTTAACTTCATGCTTGCTGCTGCTTTTTTTTTTTAACAAATCTTTATTGACAATTAAAGAACATTACAATCATGAGGTCAGGCAAAAAGGGATTGATTTCATGAAACAAATGTCATGACACCAAGAAGTAAATAGTAAAAAAAAGTTTAAATAAGTTAAATAAAAAAAATAGAAATAAAAATAAAAGGTATATACATTGGTCACGCAGAGAATATGAAGTACATGTACATTCACTGATAATAATAAAAAGAAATCATATAGTTATTAGATATTAAATGTTATACATTCATCAGGCTGTCATAATATTGAAGAAACAGTTAATTTTTTTGTCTTTTACAATTCTGAGAAACTTAAGAAGATAGTTGAATTCAAGTAGAAACACCTTGAACTTTGGCTTAGCCTTGAGAAATCTGTGTTTGTGTATAAAGAACACAGAGAATAAGAGAGAATGAGAAAATTGGTTACAAATTCAACAGATTTGTTAAAATGAGTAAAATAACAAAGAACATCTTCTTTGGTGAATAGGTATGAGACACTAAGAAAGTTAGATAAATGATTTCTCAAGTCCATCCAAAATTCCTGCACAACATGACATTCACAAAATACATGAGCAATAGATTCCTCCACATCACAAAAGACACATTTACTATCTATATCCATAAACTTCGATAGCATTGCATTGCAAGGGTAGATTTTGTGTAAAATGTTAAAGTGTATTTCTTTAATCTTAGTGATACAAAATTTATAAGGCAGCAGTTTTCCAGTTAACATCATCAATTAACTCATCCCAGTAGAATTTCCCTCTCGGAGAACATTTCCTTTTAGCATGTATAGCGTTCTTTATGAATTTATTATTACATTTTTTATCCAGGAGAGGACGACCATCAATAATTAGTTCGGAGTCAATTTCTGCACCTGTGCTGTGTGAAAGATGATATTTCATCAACTGTATGGTACCAGAAGGAATTGCCTGGCATACAAGACTAAATTCTTTAAATCTGATAGGAAATTCAATAGGAATATTCAAAAGAACTTATAAAATCATGATAAGAAAGCAGGTTAATCAAATAATTCAATAATGAAAGATATGCCCTTTGAATGCTAGGAAGGAAGAAATATGGATTTGTTTTTTATTGTAATGTCTTTGTTATTCCATAGCAGGGTTTTATGAGGAGAGAAGTTATGAACGTAAAGAAGATTCCAAGCCAAGAGAGCTTGTCTGTGAAAGTTTTTTTCAGAGGAAGTCCAGAAGGAGAATAACTACATTTTAAGAGAAACTGTAAACCACCGCATTTTTTAAAGATATCGCAGGGAATGAAATACCATAAGGAATCTTCACCATTAAGCAAACATCTTCTCAACCAATTCATTCTGGAGGTGTTATTGATGTCAATCAAATTGATGACTTCAAAACGCCCTTCAGACCTATTATTTGAAAGAACAGATTTTTTTTAATCTGTGCTGTTTGTTACGCCATATAAAGTTCAAAAAGGTGTCATTAATAGCTTTGCAGGTGGAATCTGAAGACTACAAAGATAAAGCTAGATATACAAAACGAGAGAGACCTTCTGCTTTGGAGAGAAGAACTCTGCCAATGATAGAGAGATCTCTCTGAATCCAGTTGTTGAGAATACTCTTTGTTAAATTTAACCTAGGAAGAAAATTAAGATTTTGGCGTATCATTTGGTTTGTACAGATGTGAATACCTAAATATTTGACAGAATCTTTAACAGGTATACCACATATGACTTGGTCATTGGATTTATGACGATGGAGAATTTCACATTTTTTCAAGTTTAAATATTGTGAAAAATATTCGATGGATTTAAGAGCAAAAGGAATTTGGTCTTTATCTTTCAAAAACAGTGTTGTGTCATAAGCAAGCTGAGAGATTCTAGTTTCCTTATTGAAAATGGAGATGCCTTTCATAAGGGTGTTATTCAGAATACCAATAGACATCAGCTCCACCACCAGAATAAAAAGAAAAGGAGAAATGTGGCATCCCTGTCGAACTCCTCTGCGGATACAAAATCTTTTGGAAGTGTTATGGTTAATAATAATGGAACTGTTAATATCTTTATACAACATTTTGATAGCGGAGATAAAATTAGATCCAAAGCCAAACATCTCCAGGGAAGCGAAGAGAAATCTGTGTTCTACTGTGTCAAAGGCTTCGCAAAAATCCAGAAATAGGATAACGGCATCTGAGTCAATAGACTGAACCATAATCAATCAAATCTAGAGCTAGTCTTATATTACAGCTTATATGACAAACCTTCATGAAACCTGTCTGTGTTTCATTAATGAGGCGATCCAAATATTTTTTTAATCTATTTGCAAAAATTAGGGCAAGTAATTTGTATTCAGTAGTCAGTAAGCTTATAGGATGCCAATTATCTATATACTGAGGGTCTTTCCCAGATTTAGGTATTAAGGAGATAACTCCCTGTTTCATAGTGGTCACCATTTTCTTTTCTAAGACATTCTTTGAATAGATTGAAGATGGGCTTCTCTAAAAGGTTCCAGAAGTGTACATAGTATTCAGCCGGAAGACCATCTATGCCTGGTGCCTTTTTTTTTTTTTCATGGAATTCAGAGCATTATTTAATTCAGTAGTTGTGAGCTCTGCATCACATAAGGTCTTGAAATCATCTGTGATAATAGGAACATAGTTACGCACTTGTTGTAAAAAGGTTTCACATCTGTCTTCCCGAAACTCAGATTTGTAAAGGTTTTCATAAAACAAAGAGATGAAGTCAGATATTTGAGCAGGGTCTTTACACAAGGTATTGTTGATATTTAAGGCAGACAAAGATTTATGTTTATAATTTCTTTTTTCAACAGCAAAAAATAGCTACTGTTTTTTTCACCGTCCTCAGTCCACTTAGCTCTGGATCTAATGAAAGAACCTTTTGCTAGATCAGTATACAATTTAGTTGTTTTCAATTCAGTTTATTCTTCATCAAGCGATTATCTTTTTTTAAGAGACTATCAAGTTTTAGCATGAGGGTAGATTCTTTAAGAAGTCTATTTTTTTCAGTTCCTTGCTACGTTTGATAGCGATAAACTTGAATAGTTCCCATTTGCTCCCATATGATGATTCTGCATCAGAATCAGAACACTCAGACAGGCATTCTATGACAGGTGAATTAAAAGTCGAGTCATCTAAAAGTGAAGTGTTAAATTTCCAGTAACCGCAGCATCCATCAGATGAATCAGAGGTTAACAATTTCAGAGATATCAATTTATGCTCTGTTAGAGGAGCATGAAGATGACAGACACTTTTAACACACTGCAGGAGAGGGTGTGTGACAAGAAAAAAGTCTATTCTAGATCTAAGGGTTAGAGCCATTGCACCAAGTAAAGATCCTGCATGTTGTCGTTAAAGAAACGCCAAGCATCAACTACAGATAACTGGCTACATATGGAAGAGATTATGTCATTTGTTTTAGAGCCCTGGGATGTACGAGGAGGGAATCGGTCTATGAGGCTGTCGGGGGTCTCGTTAAAGTCACCTGCTAAAATCATTTGAGCATCATTTAGTATACTTATTTTGTAACTCAATTACCTTGCTAATAAGATTAGAGAAGAAGATCCTATTGGAGTTGTGAGAATTATGACCATATATATTACATGGAAGAAAGCAGGCATTGGCTGCATTTACTATCAATATCAACCACCTTCCTTCACTAGAAGTGATCGATTCGATAATGTCACCTCTAAACTTGTGGAGTAAAATCATAACACCAGCAGAGTGGTTTGTGCCATGGTCAAAGAAAACAGAATTTCCCCATTGTCACCAGAATTAGTCTCTTGTAGAAAAATCAAATCTGCTGCAGTGTGTTTACAAAACAAAAAAAGTGCTTTTCGTTTTGTTAGGTCTCTTAGACCTCTCACATTTAAGGAGACAATATTAAGTGAGTTGAACTCAAAATTCTGCATGACCTTACAGGTGAAATGAACAAAAGAAGGGATAGACAAAAACAGCAACAAAAAAAACAAGAATCAAAAACCTACTTAAAAGACTAGAAAGCTTAGTGATAGCAAGGAACCTGAGCTTAGATGAACTATGCCACCCCCAAAAACAAGGCAGCAGGTGAGCATATGCCTCGTGTTGAAAAGAGCAGACCCGGTGATGAAGAACAATGCGTCTGTTGAACATAAGAACGAATCATGAAATATTGCATAAGTCTCTTCATTCAGAAATAACAGTCAATTGAGATCATAAGTAAAAGTCTCTGCAAGTATGTTAAGCGTATGTTATAATATGATGAAATGCTATCTCATGACATAGATGATAATGAAGTCATATAACAGTAAGAGGCTAGTTTTTCAACTAGACCAATTTTTTTCTTTTCTCTCATTTCACCTCCAAGCAGTCAATCTTCTTTGCTTCAATGTAAGCGAAGGGGCCTCTGAGTGATGCTCTCTTCCCCTCATCTCTGGCCTTCTTCACCAAAGGCCACAGTTTCTCTCTGGCAGTTGCATCCTCGGGGGTTAAGGCCTCTTTGATGCGGAGATTGTTGTCGCGCAGATACCCGGAGTTCTTCGCTTCCCACCAGATGATGTCTCAGTAGAATCTCATGGTGAATCTAATGATGATTGTGCGAGGAGAGCCAATCTTTTTCACAGTGCCCAATCGATGGACGGTGTCCACAGCGAGTGCTATCATGCCGCTAATTTGTGGTGCCATTTTGGAGAGAATGTTTATTGTGATTTGTCTTATGTCCTCCCCATTTTCCTCCTTCACTCCATGTATTTTTAGATTCCACAGTCTACCGTGATGCTGCATATCATTCAGTTTTATCTTCAGTTGAAGGTTTTCTTTCAGCAGCTTCCCTGTCTCTAAGTCAGTTTTCTGTATTTTCTCACTGTGGGTGGTTACCTGATTTAGTAGAGACTGCACTGTAGCTGTGAGAGCTTCCATGGCTTTGGCAGTAGCTTGAGACAACTTTTAAATGGAGGAGAGTTTTTCCAGGATGACACGAGTTGCTGAGTTGCCGTTGTCAATTGCTCTTAATTTGGTAATTTTGCTAGGTGTCAACGGAAAAGGTTCAGTTGAGGAGTCATCATCTATGATTTCAGCCATATCGCTGAGATCTGAAGCTAGCTCTGCCGCATTTTTTTTTTCCATCCTTTTTTTCCCATTAAAAAGAGAAGAAATAGCGCCTGTAGAACACCTTTTGTATAAACTAAACAAAACGGGTCTGGAGAATTATGTTTAATTGACTTTCAATGAGTTTTAAGTAATACGGTCACATACTGCGATACCGGCTTTGAATGTCTTGAAGGAGACATTCAAAAACTCCCGCTCACGACGCCATCTTGGCCACTGACCAAAAATCATGTTTGCTGCTGCTTGTTTTTACCGACTCGATCGTATGGCATCATATATGCTGAACAGCTGCGTTGGCTAAGCGGTGCTATCTACAATAATGCTGTGTATTTAGCTTCTGTAATGACAAAGATATCTCATTGCTCTGTGTTGCAGTTTTACAAGAGTCTCAGTAAACTTCATGGAAGTGAATCACCTGTGTCCTGGAGTTTTTTGATTGTTTAAACTGAATGGAAACGTAGTCCGTGACAGGGGGTCTGTCTCTGGATAGCTGGCACTCAGAGTCTCGCAGTTTTATCTGGTAAAGCGAATGATCTGAGGTCTTGGGGCCAAAATTATCTCAGCCTATTCTCAAACTTTAAATGGGTAAGAAGCCTGGCTCGCCTGGCTTGGAGCCGGGCGTGGAATGCGAGCTGCCGAGTGGACCACTTTTGGTAAGCAGAACTGGCGCTGGGGGTTGAACCGAATGCCGGGTTAAGGCGCCCGATGCCGACGCTCATCAGACCCCAGAAAAGGCGTTGGTTGATATAGACAGCAGGACGGTGGCCATTGAAGTTGGAATCCACTAAGGAGTGGCCTTAAATGCCAAATCAACTAGCCCTGAAAATGGATGGTCCATACCCGGCCATCGCCGCCAAATACCAGTGTCTGGTGCCCCAGACCCACCATATTTGGCTATGATTTCCCTGTGTAAGAGCAGGGGTACGAATCCCAAGGATGCTAGGTTTGGTTGCTACAGAGTCCCTGAAGCCGGGGAAAAGCATGCTTAAGTGTGGGTGTGTGTGGGCCTGGCCAGCGAGCCAGGTTGTTTTACAGAGTATTATGCAGGGGCGCGGAGCCACAGCTGTTGCGGATGGGAGTGCATGCTCGAGGACGGGTGCGTATGCCTGGCCAGGGAGCCTGGAGCCTGGTTCTGTGACGACCACTCCGTTCCACTAGTTGTCCTTGTCTTTTTTGATGTTTCTTCCCTTTTGCAGGGAGTAAGTCCGAGGGCTCACCAGGTTGATTGAGCCACACCTGGGGCTTGTGCTTTAAAAGCTCCTCTCCTGCCAGTTAGCCGCAAACTGCCGGAAAGTTTTTCTTTTTATCCCTTTCTAATGTGACCCTAATTCTTGTTTCAGTTGTCCAAAAGATATTCTGTTTGTATAGGATTTATTTGTTTTATACAGTATGCATGCATGCCTGTGAACATTTATTCTACTGTAACAATCCTTTTTGTTGGCAAAAAGGAGCGGTATCAGCACCGAAATTATTACATTTGAAGGAAATCCAGGATGTGAAAAAGAAAAACAAGAAACCAACTAACAAAATGTTTATTAAGTCAAATTAAACAAACAGCAACAATGAAGCACTTAATGCCCCTTATCAAGGCAGTATCCGCATTGTTATTTTACATGAAAAAAAACTTCATTTCAAAACTTCACCAAGATAACGAAGAAATTAATTATAAGATTAAATTACTGTCACTTGTTTTGACAAATGTAAAAGCACATTCTTATTCGCTGTAAATATGACTAATAACCAGTCTCAGTCATTAATATCAAACAAAACACCACAAGATTTAGGCATGAACAAAATCAACAAATAAAATCACAAAAAGCCATTTGGAGGTTCAAAGTCACATAGTTCCTATCTACTACACAGTAGAATACACTAAAACTAGGCCATACATGAATAAATCTTGCAAGTCAAGTTGAACCAGTTCTATGATTAGATACATTTGTCAATTGAATAAAAATCTGTGGACATACACAGAGAAAGAGTGGCATGTATTCTGACAGGAGATCTCTTGTTCTTTGGTTCTGAGCCTTGTATTTTACGACGTTAACCAGAATATACTGGAGCTGGTATCTGAATAGGTAAAAGGAACTCTTTTGTGAAGCTTGCAGCACCCAACACCCATAATTGGTCTATACAATTATTAATTTCTGGATGGTGCAGCCGACATTATTGCCATGTACATTCATTTGTTCATATGATTAAAAATTATTTCTCCCTCTTTTGACAGAAGTCTGTTACCCAGTCCAGATTTTATTTTACATCAACTCAGAAAAGAGAGCAAAGTCACAAAGCACTCCTTCAGTTGTGTATAAAACCACTGTTTGCTTTTCAGACATTTGGTGTACTTCTTGTGGACATGTTGGTTCTGCTGAATTGACTGACAGATATGTACTGTCTCAAGCCTGGAAAACGTTTCACAAGCAGCTGCCTGAAGTGGTTCTGGAACTTTTTCCCAACAAATGTGTAGAAGATGGGACTAACGCAAAAGTAAATATAAGCAATGTTACGAGTGATTTGAAGGGCATAACCAAGTTTCTGTTGTTCCTCACAGGTGGTGTCCTTACCATGCATCAGTATAACAATGTTGAATGGAATCCAGCAAATGAAAAACAACAATACAATGATGAATATCAGCCTGACTGTCTTGAATTTGGTTGCTATTCTTGACGATATAACAGTGATCACAATCCTAACATAGCAGTAGATAATAACAGCTAGAGGGAAGATCAAGAAAAGGAAAAGTTGAAGGTAAAATCCAGATTTTCTCAGCTTTTCCAGATCAATATTAGGACTGTAACCCAGATACTCATCACATAAGGTTTGTTTGTTGATATATACAGAAGTGTTGTGCAGGAGCATGTTCCGGAGGCAAGCCAAGCCACTGACTAGCCACACCACAGCACAACAGATTACTGCATAGCTTCGATTTCTCACTTGTGATGTACTCAGGGAGTACACAACTGCAAGGTGTCTGTCAAAGGTCAGAAGTGTTAAAAAGAGCACAGAGCTGTAGAAGCCCAGATAGTAGATACTGCCAATAATCTTGCACATAACTTTGCCAAAAATCCAGTTGGAGAGCTGCATGTAGACTCCTGTGAAGGGAAGGCTGCTCATGAAGATCAGGGAAGAAAACACCAGGTTCAGCAGCAAGATGTTGGTCACAGTGGTTAGCCTCTCAAACCTGGGAGGTAGTCAGGTAAAAAAGTGTTAATTTGAGAAAATACAGAGTTGTGAGGCATTTTATGACAGTTTTATTTTACAATTCAGAGTAGTTTCAAGGTAATCAGATCTATGTGTTTATTTTAGCTGTGATCAGGTAACTATCCATATGGGATAACAATGGTATTTTTTGGGATTAAGTGTTTTTCATTAATTCCATTCTGTTGTAGTTTAAACTAGGGTGGGATAAGATCAGAAACAGTTCAGTGTCATTCTACAGGATATGGATAGACAATGCCAGTCGTAGGATTCCAAACCACCCTCACAGCGAAACCTTATCATTGATTCTTGTCTCTTGACAATTAAAATAGAAAATCTATCTGAGTTTTGGTGTTACTTAAATAACTACATAAAGGAAAAGAGTCTCAAGGAATCTTTAAAAACTTTCATAAAAGGTTGGTTTATCAAGCTTAGTAGTTGTAAAAATTCCAGTTTGGAAAGTAAAAGGGGTTGAGTGGTAGAACCATACATGACATTCAAGCTGAAGAGTTGAGTTCAACCCCAGTCTCACTTTATGTTGAAATAATTTTTTGTGTTTCACTCACTCTTTTATCACTAACTGTTTTCAAGAGTATACACATTAAAAATGTTGAATCCTTTTTTTAGCTTTGAGAAAAAACAGACATTGTTATAATGTATGGCATCAAAAAATAGCCTTTCCTCAGTGTCATGATTTATTCAGCAAAACACACAGCATTGGACACACAAACCAAACTTCCCCAATGAAATACATCACTGTGGAAATAGTGTTGGATGGCATGTTCCGGTTGAACATTTCAAACCTGTTTTAAGTCTGGGTGTGGTCAGAAGTGTGCAATGTTGCAACTGTTTCCACACCCCTTGGTGGTGTCAAAGGCTCCAGCTTTCTACAGCCAGGTGAGAAGTTGGAAGTACCTCTCCAGTTTAGTTAAGACAAGATTATCATTTAAGATTATAAGCCGTCGACGTGGACCCCTACGCCGTAGCCTGACGTGCACCTCCAAAAAATTCCAACTACACGTCGCGTTGACGCGGACCGTATGGGCTGTGATTGGTCTGCTCAGAACGTAATTTCCAGCAGTTGCTTTATCCGGTCTTAATTAATTAATGGCGAAGAAGCTCATCAAATCGGTCCATTGACATTTGAAAGTATCGAAAGTGCACTTGTTCATCCTGGTCTCTCAGTGGGTGAACCAGTGTTGTGAATTCACCCGTTCCCAACACTTGCAATATAAGCATTTGTTCTTCAATATTGATAAGCTCCAACTGCAAATACAGCTGCTCCACCTCGGTTGCCATTGGTTACTGTGGTTAACTCTGAGCGGAAGAAAAAGCAAGGATTCAGCTATAACCCCTGAAACCACACAAACACACAGCCACACCCCCTAGCGGCATGGTGGAGAACTGCAGAGCAACGTGTTCCCTCGACGTAGAAAAAACAATACCTTGTGAACAAAAATGGAACTACACAGATGATGTCGCATTCATGAGTGATGTTTCAATTTACAGAGAGGCAGTGGGTAGTCTGATTTATTTGACTGTGTATCCAAGATTGGATTTGAGTTTGTTGTAAGAAAGCTGTCACAGTATTTTAGTGAACCTACTGAACAGCAGTTTGGTACAGTGAAACGTGTTATTTCAAGGCACGTAAATAATATCGTCCAATTCAAGTCAATTGTAATCATAATCCAATTAATTAATTTCAAAATAATCTAATAAAACCTTAAGTGTGATGGAAGACCAAAAAGCAGCACACTGTAGCACTGTCTACTTGTGAGGCAGAGTACATTGCTCTGGCTGCAACCATCCAAGAGTGTCTGTACCTTACACAACTTTTAGATGGCATTGATAAACATTGGTATGCACTACCTAAGCTGTATGAGGACAATGGCTTTAGCTAATCCTGCCAGTAGACAGAGGTGTAAACATGTAGATATAAAATACCACTTCATACGGTCCATTGTGAATGATGGAAATGTATTATTGGAGTATTGTTTAACTGACCAGATGATAGCAGATTTGATGACCAAACCTGCAACAAAATTTAAGTTGGTTAAATTTGCTAAGTTTATGTTTGGAGATAACTAAAAGACCCGGGAAGGGTGATGATATTTTCCCCTTTTTGACTGAATGTAAATGTAATGGGTTTTGTTTGTAATGAGACCAAGTCGGGGTGTTGAATGGTGCTCTCAATTATTAAATGTTTATTTGTTTTTATTCATGATGGGCAAACATTTGTGATTTAATTTGTGATGACAAGTCACCTGTCTGATGGGCGTGGTTAATAAAAGTCTTCCTGCACGCAGCTGATTTGAGTTGCAGTGTGTGAGCGCCCTGAGAAGCAACAGAACGTCTCTTGTCTTTTCTCTTTCCTCCAAATTCAGTGCTATACAGCGCTATACTGATGGGTGTTTCAGAATTTTCTTTGATAACTACTTATAGGCAGACAGGATATGGCAGTAAGATGCTGCTTCTTTTAAATGAAAGTACTGATCAAAAAAGTCAATGAAAATTAAAGTTTTTTTTCATAATTGCCAATTTGATGTAGTTAAATTCTCCAGTTACCTCTTTCTGTCATTTCTATTCAGTTGTCACATCCATAATTTTCACTCCAAGTGAATGAAGTGTGATGTTATCAGTATAATCCAGTGATTGTAAAAGCCCCAGTTTACTGTTGACTATCTATGACAACAATAGCCTTTGCTACATTTTGAGCCATAAATCAATATAGACTGTATGTAAGTAATAATACTTTTATTATTATCTCAGAAAACAGGGAGTGAATTTGTTTTTGAACAGAAAAAAAAAAGAACACAAGATAGAAAGTCATTGCCTGCAAAAATAAATTACAATATTCCTCCACATTATGCTAACAAAGAAACTAGGGAGATTGCTGAAACAACTAAAAACTGGGTTAAGAAATGTCTAAAAAATAGTTGAAACCAGGAAGGGTAGCGGTGAGCCATAATCTTTAAGGAAGTTTTAGGGAAATCTTAAATGATTGTGATCAGAGTGAAGCCTTAAAAGCACACACCACTGAGGCTAATTCGGGCAAAAAGGGTTTAAGCTTCGAGGGAGCATAAAGATTGGGCTTTCGAGCAACCGAAATAAAGTCATGTGGTCTGATGAGTCATGAAGGTCTTTCTGTTTTGATGCATTCACAACAAGAGGGGAGGATGTTAGTGTTGCTTGTTCGCCACTTCTGCACCTAAGTCGACAAAATCTGGCTACTTCATGTGGCTAAATCCGGCTGAAATCCGTAAATCCACCAGTCTGAATTTTAGTCAATATTGAAAATTAGTGCAAAATTTCTTTAAAAAAATATATATTTACAATGATTGTATATTATAACAACCACAATAATAATCAATCAATAAATAAACACATGTCAGCAGTCACTGTTAAAAAGCCTTATGGCTGTGGGGACAAAGGACCTCCTTAACCCCTCAGTCCTGCAGCGCAGTGAGATGAGCCTCTCACTACAGCTGCACCTCTGACCTACCAGGATGCTTATTGTTCTCCAAACAGAATATAATTTTCTCCTCGTCCATTGCTCCACCACAGCACTGATAGGGTATGGCCTTCTGCCTACCACAGAACTGGCCATTTTTACCAGTTTGTCCAGGCGCCTACAGGTTTTGGCCGCGTTTCCCAGATTGGATAAGAAGCTCTTAGCTTCTGGGTAACGCGGCCTTTGTCTGTAGTGCAACTCCCCCAGCAGACAACAGCATAGAACTGTGCACTCTCAAAGACAGTGTGATAAAACATGCACATCATGTCACTGCTGACATTGAAGGACATGAGCTGTCTCAGGAAGAAGAGACAGCTCTGGCCCCTCCTGTACACTGCTTCTATGTTGGCAGACCACTCCAGTTTATTATCCACCCCCAGGTATTTGCAGGTCTGAACACTCTATCTCCCCTCCATCAATACAGACTGACTTGGTTGGAATTTTAGATCTCCTGAAGGCGCAGTTATTTTTGGTCCAGCCATTGAAGGACTCCACAAGGTCCCTTTACTCCTTCTCCTGTCCACTGCACACACATGCCACAACAGCCGTATCATCAGAACACTTCAGTATGTGGCAGGACCCTGAGTTGTACCTGAAGTCTGTTGTGTACAGGGTGAAAAGAAAAGGAGCTAAAACAGTACCCTGTGGAGCCCCAGTACTGCATTCCAGTGTTCCAGAAACGCATAGTCCATAACGTCAGGTAGTCCATAATCACTTACCTAACACATACCTAGAAGCTTGTCTTTCAGTATTGGAGGCTATATTATGTTGAAGGCACTGGAGAAGTCAAAGAACATGATTCTCAAATATAAACCAGTCACATCCAGATAAGTATATGCCCGATGCATCATGTACAGAATCGCGTCTTCCACTCCTATGTGTTTCTGTTAGGCAAGCTCCACCGGTTGCCCTAATTTGGGCACCAATATGAGACAATAAGTTTTCCACTGCAATGGGACTTTTTCCATTTGAGGGCTCATATTGAAGAGCCTCTGAAGAGGGAGTGCTACTCAGAGGGCTTGGACAGACTCCATCTGGGCCTGCAGCCCTCTCCTGAGCTCAGCTCCAACCTCCTCTATAGTTAGAGACAGAGGGAGCCGCCCAGGTTGTAGCAGAGGGATGGCGACAGGAGTGATGTTGCTATCAATAATTGTGATGGGGGTGGGGGTGCAGCTTGACAGAGGAGGGCTAATGGTGGGAGTTGCTGCAGAGGTGGAGGTGCAGCTGAACTGAGGAGGCCAGGTGGTGGGAGCAGCCACAGATGTGGAGGTGCAGCTGTGCTCAGCATGCCTGGTGGTGGAAGCTGCCGCAGAGGTGTATGTACAGCTGGACAGAAGAAGCCTGTTGGTTGAGGCCAGAGTGAGCAGGAAAGGAGGAGGGGTCGCAGTCTTATTTAATAAATCATTTCACTGTAAGCAGATTTTTCTGATGACCTCAGTGAACAGGACAAAGGGACTAAAGACCTGAGTAACACTCTGGACAACTTTGGTCTGACTCAGCATGTAACAGAGCCCACGCACAATAGGGGGCACACTCTAGACTTACTGATGTCTCAGGGCCTGAGCATTTCAAAGATTACTGTGTCTGATGTGGGCCTGTCTGACCATTCCTGTGTTTTCTTTGAGAGTACGATTTCAGTGCACACAAATGTCTCAACAGCAGTGATCTCAAAATGGTGTATAACTGAAAACAGTAGTGAGACCTTTAACCAGGTCTTCTCTTTAACACCTGCCCTGTCCGGGGGTTCAGTCAGTGAGCTCGTCAGTAGCTTCAATGCTAAAACGTTAAATGTTATGGATACTGTAGCTGCCATTAAGGTGAAGGTTATCTCTGGAAGGAAGAAGTCTCCATGGCGAAATTCCACACTGGTGAAAAATGGGAAGTGTCGGAAAGCTGAGCGCAGATGGAGAAAAACAAATCTCCAGGTTCATTATGACATCTATAAAGAGAAACTTCACTCTTATAATTCACAACTGAGGAATGCAAGGAAGTCCTACTTCTCTGACATCATCACCAAAAACAGTCATAATGCTCGGGCCTTATTTGCTACAGTTGACAGGCTAACAAACCCTCCTGTGTCAGTGGGAACTGAACTCCATTCCACCATGGCCTGCAATGACTTTGCCAAATTCTTCATAGACAAAGTCCAAAATATTAGACAAGCAGTTGGTACATCAGCAGCAGGTTCAGCATATGTACCGTGTCCACCGAAAACCGGTTTAAACACCATGACACTGTTTCAACCCATTAACAGTAAAGACCTGGAGGACATCTTATGTCACCTGAAGTCCTCCTCTTGCTGTTCAGACATCCTGCCAACAGATTTTTTCAAAGGGGCCTCAAAGACTTTGGAATCAGACCTGTCACTGATCGTGAACTTGTCCTTAACGTCAGGTGTGTTTCCAGAGCCACTAAAAACAGCTGAAATCAAACCTCTGCTGAAAAAGGAAAATTTTGACAAGACACAAATGAACAACTACAGGCCCATCTCAAATCTCCCATTTTTAAATAAGATCATTGAAAAAGCGGTTTTTCAACAGCTTAATTACTTTTTAACACAAAATAACTTCTATGATACTTTCCAGTCAGGCTTTAGACAGCACCACAGCACTGAGACTGCTCTGACCAAAGTGTTTAATGACATATGTCTGAATACAGACAGTGGAAAAATGTCAGTCTTAGTTTTACTGGATCTCAGTGCTGCTTTTGATACAACTGACCACAATATATTACTCAAACGACTGGAGAACTGGGTGGGTCTTTCCAGAACTGTACTAAACTGGTTTAAAACATACTTAGAGAACAGGAAGTACTTTGTGTCAATAGGTAACTTTACATCTGAGCAGACAAGAATCGCATGTGGAGTTCCCAAGGTTCCATCCTGGGACTTCTGTTTAACATCTACATGCTCCCACTGGCACAGATTACAAAAAAACAACAAGATAAACTACCATAGCTATGCAGATGACACAAAGATATATATTACAATGTCACCAGGAGACCGAGGCCCTGTACAGGCCCTTGGTAAATGCATTGAGGGGATTAATGACCGAATGTGCCACAACTTTCTCCAGCTAAACTAAAACAAAAGTGCGGTAATTGTCTTTGGAGCCAAAGAGAAACGTTTTCAGGTCACCACAGAGCTTCAATCTATACACCTAAAAACTACCAACCAGGCCAGAAATCTGGGTGTAGTGATGGACTCAGACCTAAATTTGGACAAACACATTAAGGCAATAACAAAGTCAGCCTACTACCACCTTAAGAATATATCACGGTTAAAAGCTCTGATGTCTCAGCAGGACCTGGAATAACTAGTCAATGTATTCGTCTTTAGTAGGCTTCATTACTGTAATAGCATCTTTACAGGCCTACCTAAAAAGTCAGTTAGAAAACTGCAGCTCATCCAGAACTCAACTGCTCAAGTCCTCACTAAGGCCAAAAAAGGGGACGACATCAGTCCAGCTCTGAAGTCTTTACACTGGCTGCCGGTCCATCAGAGGATAGACTTTAAAGTTCCGATGCTGGTCTATAAAGCTCTGAATGGTTTAGGACCAAAATACATCAGTGACCTCCTGACCCACTATGAACCTTCCAGACCCCTCAGGCCATCTGGATCTTTTTTTTTTTTTTTTTAAAAGCAGTTCCCAGAGTCAGAACCAGACATGGAGAAGCTTCTATGCTCCACATGTCTGGAACAAACTCACAGAAAGCCTTAAGTCCAGGTTGAAGAAACATCTATTTTCAGCTGCATTTGAATAAAGCTCCAAATGAGCTTGAGTTTCAAAACGGAATCATATTTTAACTACTGATTTTATCATTTACATTTTTATCATTTTTATTAGTTTATTTTATCTTTCATATATACATTAAATTTTTATTCAATCTTATCTTTATTGCTCTGATCTATTGTTCTTATTTCTTTCCTTTCTGTTTAAATTTGAAATCATGCTTTTTATTTCTACTGTTTTAATGTCTCTGCAAAACACTTTGAATCACCTTGTTGTTGAATTGTGCTATACAAATAAACTTACCTTGCCTTGTTGGTGAGATTTGCTGTGGAGGTGGAGGTGCAGTTAGGCAGAGGAGGCGGCTCAGAGTTCTTCAGTCTGTATACAGTGATAGCCCTCATGCCCCTCCACACCTCCTTGGTGTTACGATTCTCCAGCTCTATCTCTACCTTTTTCTTGTACTCCACCTTAGCTCGACGTAGTGTCTTTTTAAGCTCCCGTTGTACACTCCTCTGCCTTTCTCCATCCCCATTCTGGAACGCCATCTTTTTCTGGTTCAGGAGGTCTTTGATGTCACTGGTGATCCATGGTTTATTATTAGGATAGCACCTTACAGTCCTCACTGGAATCACAGTGTCCCTACAGAAGTTAAAGTAGTCTGTGATGGTGCTGACCCTCCTGTCAATGTCCATTTCTTCTTCTGTGAGATCAAAGCAGTCTCTCAATGCATCACTCGCCTCTGGTGACCACTTCCTGAAAGATCTGGTAGTAACAGGAAGTCTTTGTACACAAGGTCTGTAATGGGTTGTAGATAGACCATGCTGTGATCAGATCTACCCAGTGGTGGAAGAGACACTGCCCTGTAAGCCTCCTTCATGTTTGCATAAAACAGATCTAATGTCCTTTCTTCACGTGTTGGACAGTCCACATACTGTACAAAGCCAGTCAGGCAGGAGGATAGAGAGACGTGGTTGAAATCCCCTGTGATTGCGAATGTAGCAGTATAGAGGTGCTATGCTACAGGGTGACCCTGCGTGAATTTAGTGACAGGTGACTGTCATGAGGTGAGCCAGTATAAAAGGGGCACTCCTCCACCGGCTCTTCCTCTTGCTCCTCTGTTTGCATTGGTGCATCATTTCTGGGCCAAAGGGTGCTTGGTCCGACAGGTATGGCTGCATGCTGCTTCTGCACAGTTGGACGCTTAGGCTCTTCTGTGTGCTCACGGTATTTTGTGTGGTTGTAGGGCGACTTTAGGCGTGCTCCTCTGTGCAGTGGTGATGTGGCTTGGTGAGTGTCCATCTCTTTCTTGGCGTTGTCGATGCTATCTCAGGGCTAACACTAGTGTGGTCGCAGGTAAATGCCAGCATCATCCTCTCTCCCTCCCTCCTTCTGTGCGAGCGTGCATCCGGAAACGGGTATGTGTGTTTTTAGTATACGCGAGCAACGGCAGTACTCTATAAATGACAGTAATGGTATTTCACCTGTAATCAGGAGCCACTGTCATCAGCTGATTGGGGTCGCTGCCATTTTGTCTCCACCGAAGTTTGTCTCCACACTGCGCTGCCTGCACGCTGCCGGTCTGCCTCTGAAACCTGCTCTGGTGCGATTAGTATTGGTCCCCACGGTGTATTGCTTTAACCAGGGCTTAGCCCTTGTGTGTTTGGTTGAATGGGTTTTTAGGTGTCTGTGTTATTATGACGACTTTGGAAGTGATTAAATTGTTTTCCTCTTTTTGATTAATTTGCTTGTTTCCTTATTGATTTATTTTTTTAAGTTGCTGGAGCCTGGTGGTGGCGGTGCTGGTGGTCGGGTGGTGGTATTCCCTCCCCTCTGTCTGCTGTGTCCTGAGAAACGGGCCCTTCCCTTCAGATAGAGTGTGTGTGTTCTGGTAATCATCACTGTGTGGGGACATGAATCTGTTTCATTCTGACACTTCTGTCATCTGTAACGGTACTATTTTTTGTCCTGGATTCTTATCAATGTATTCTGGACATTGACGACGTCTCCACAACATACTTTCCACCAGGGTCTGACTATAGCCTGTGTGTGAAAACCTTGACAAAACTAATCTCCACAAAGAACTGTAACATTGTGTGTGAAGTGTTCCCATGAAGCCTGTTTAAAGGTGTGTGAACACAGACTTGGCTTGGCTGGTCAGGGCTACTGTGCATCACTATATTCATCAGTTTAATTCAAATTATTTTGGATAATTCCCCATCCATCACGACTCGCGCAGCAACACAATGAATGCCTCAGGATGCTGGGTCTCTATCCGAGCAACAGCGCCATAGATGAGGTCACACAACATTTTAGGTGCCCCCCTTAGTGGAATGTAAACAACGATGACGACTGTATATGAGGATTCTCTGGGCGCATAGAATACAGGGAAACCAACTGACAGCAGTTCAATGTTTGGACAGCTTATCCTCTCCTTAACGGTCACATTGCGGGGGCTAACTCATCTGATTCAAAAAACGGATAATACCCCCGCCTTTCTGCTTACGGCTCGTACTCCGGTAACGATCCGCTCGTACAGCTGTAAAGCCGGGTATGTCCACACATGAGTCTGGTGTGTTGAGTCGATGCATGAGTCGTTCAGCAAGGACTCAGACAGACAGATCAAACTGCTCTCCTTATACAGCCGTTGGTTCCGCACAAGCACCTCTAGCTCATCACACTTATTTGGTAGCGAATTAGCGTTTCCCATAACCAACGAGAGCAGAAAAAGCTTCTACCTCCGCCTCCTCCTCCTTCTACCTCCGCCTCCTTTGCCTTAGCGCCAGACAAGCTATCTCTTCCAGCTCAGTGCCAACCCAGTGCTGGTGTTCTAATGAAATAAAGAGTTGAAGTTTTGAAGCGTAGCAGTGTGGCTCGCTGAGTTCTAATGAAGTACAGAAATAAAGAGTTGGAGTTTTGAAGCGTAGCAGTGTGGCTCGCTGAGTTCTAATGAAGTACAGAAATAAAGAGTTGGAGTTTTGAAGCGTAGCAGTGTGGCTCGCTGAGTTCTAATGAAGTACAGAAATAAAGAGTTGAAGTTTTGAAGCGTAGCAGTGTGGCTCGCTGAGTTCTAATGAAGTGAAGAAATAAAGAGTTGAAGTTTTGAAGCGTAGCAGTGTGGCTTGCTGAGTTCTAATGAAGTACAGAAATAAAGAGTTGGAGTTTTGAAGCGTAGCAGTGTGGCTCGCTGAGTTCTAATGAAGTACAGAAATAAAGAGTTGGAGTTTTGAAGCGTAGCAGTGTGGCTCGCTGACTTCTAATGAAGTACAGACATAAAGAGTTGGAGTTTTGAAGCGTAGCAGTGTGGCTCGCTGACTTCTAATGAAGTACAGAAATAAAGAGTTGAAGTTTTGAAGCGTAGCAGTGTGGCTCGCTGACTTCTAATGAAGTACAGAAATAAAGAGTTGGAGTTTTGAAGCGTAGCAGTGTGGCTCGCTGAGTTCTAATGAAGTGAAGAAATAAAGAGTTGAAGTTTTGAAGCGTAGCAGTGTGGCTCGCTGAGTTCTAATGAAGTACAGAAATAAAGAGTTGAAGTTTTGAAGCGTAGCAGTGTGGCTCGCTGACTTCTAATGAAGTACAGACATAAAGAGTTGAAGTTTTGAAGCGTAGCAGTGTGGCTCGCTGACTTCTAATGAAGTACAGACATAAAGAGTTGAAGTTTTGAAGCGTAGCAGTGTGGCTCGCTGAGTTCTAATGAAGACCTGCTGATCCAGTAAAGCTCAATGTTAATGTGTAATATTCAATGAGGATCTGCAGTGAAGTTAGAGAATGAGTCCATAGTCGGTATGAGAAGACTACAGGAATATTTACCTGGGTGTACGTTAAAACAGAGATGAGAAAACTGCGATAAATAATTGTTTGTTTGTATGTATATGGATGTTATGTGTATAAACTGTTGAGTTGTAGTTACTCAGTAGTGTCTCAGTGAAACAACAGACGGGGGAAACCTTGTGGTGACAACAAAAGCAGTGATTTACTGATCGGACCAGTTGCTCGACTGTACTCCATACAAACTGGTTGGCTACTGAAGGGATAGAAAATGGGGAATACTTGTTTTAAAGCAAACAAGGAATTAGATGGGAAAAATACATGTTTTAACATAACCCAGATAATACTAAATACTTAGACAGATGGGAAAAGAAGTGTAGTTTTGTAGGAAATCACAAAATTATTACATAAAATTAGTGAAATCAATTGAAGAATGCCTTTCTGAAGAGCTGTTTACCACAGATGAGCAGCTTTGTGACCAAGCTCATGGTAGATCACCGTACTGCCAAAATGATCTAATTTAATGGATTTGTTTAGACATGCATAACAACATTTTAAGAACAAAGAGAGAAACAAAAAGGGACAAAGCTTTATGGTGGAAGGTGATGTATAAATAACTGTATGTGATGAAAGAGAAAGTGATGAAGTTGTTCGCAGTACAGGAACAGCAGTCCAAGAACAAAATACCAAATTCAAGCACAAAGAGACGAAGACTCCGGCGGACAAAGAGAGAGAACTGACAAACCAGAAATACAAAAGGATGCTCGATATCAAGATCCAGAAGAAGAGGCTAACGATGCCGCGGACACTTACGATGCTGGGGATGATGCCAGCAAGAACCTACCAGTCAATGAACAGAGAAGAAGATTCAGTGTTATCAATCTGCAACATATGCCAGGAACAACGGTAGCCTCCCCTCCAGAAGGCGATTCCAACAAAGACTCGACAACGGCACTTCGAGAAGGACAAGAGAGCCAGTTGCACCAAGGAAACCAAGGTCAGTCCGCAAAAATACCAAGCCCAAGCGTTACGAGAACCAGAGCTGAAGTGACCCTGGGTAAGTCGGTTCAGCTCCCATGCCAGTGCATAGCATGGAATCTTGACAGACTTCTTCGAGCGCTGTGGAAAGACAAATACGGAAGACTGGTAGATTTCTCAAACGTCTCCTCTCCAGTCAAGTATGTACTGCTTAATGATGTTAGGAGAGTGAAAAAGAAAAGGGGACTGCAGTCTTTATAGTCTCTAAAAGTGTATATATTATGACCCCCAACCTGGGTGGTTGGAGTTAAGCAACAGACTTGAAACCAAAGTTGAAATGGTGTTTTTAGTTGTAATTACTGGCAGCTTTGGTACAAAGCTGGGACTTTTTGAAGAAATACCACATTAAACATCTCAACATCATCTCCGCCACTAACCCCTGCATCCAGATGGGGAACAACTGAGGGAATAAATACACCAACAGCGGGTACTACACAGGTTATCACTTCAGTGAGGGTCAAAGCCTCAAATGAGGGGGTGACTATAGAATACTCTACGATTACAACGTCTCTGGGAACTGTGACAACAACAACCATTACCTCAAACAGTACTAATGTTTTTGGGTATACCATGATACAACCTATCCAACCACCAGGCGTGGAGGAGAAGGATATGGTGCCATCAGGTACCACTGGTGAGGAAACAGGCAGAGAATCACCTGATCACGAGCAGCAAAAAGACATAACAGCTGATAATGTTCAGGAAGAAAATAAGTGATAAAGACACAGAGGAGTAGCGAGCAGAGGATGATATCATTGACATGTAACCACTTTTATATTGTTTGTTATAATCATGACCCAAACCGGCTGCTTGCTGGCTGAGGGTGTATAGGTTTGAAGTGGCAACTCAAACTAGAGAAAACTGTTCCTGCAAAACAGCAGTGAGAATGCTGATTAAGTTGAAATGGGATAAGACCATGCTAAAAAAAAATGATAATAATAAAAATGAAAAGTTTGATTTTAGGAGAAAACTCATTGCTGAAGTTTTGGTAGAAAGAATTTAAAGGTAAAAAGAAATTAGTGAGACGATTTGAAACTGATTGAAAAAAGGCAGAATTGTTTAAATGGCTGAAAAAAATTGTGTCAGCACAGAAAAGCTGAAGGGTTAAAAACAACAAAAGGATTTCAAGCATAAGAAAAATCAGTGAAAAGTCTTGACCTTTTGCTAAAATCATTCTAAAAAGGTGAAATGGAATGGATATGCCATCTTAATTGGAACCTTAAATTGAATTGTAAAAGGGGGACAGCTGAAGAGTATTTCAACACAGATGAACGGTTCTCATGAAAAAGGTCAAAGGTTAACAGCATTCTCACAATAATCGTGCAGTAGGAGTGGACTGACATTTTTGTTAACCCTGTTTATGTTGCTACAGGGAGGTAAGATAACTGTATTTTTGTTGGCATTCTTTTGGTCTGGAAAGTTGCTTGTATACAAGATAGACCTGTTTTGTTTGTTATTTTGGCCATGGTCCACTCCGACATTGCTGCGATCGATTTGTTGTAAGAGGAATGTTCATGTCAGCATCAGACAGTTATTTTCAACCTGTATCTTTTGTGCAGTTGTCCAGCTGTAATGCAGAAAAGCTGTATCTTGTCCATGTTTTATTTAGGCTTCCGTTAAACTAAGCATGACATGTATATATATATATATATTGATCCCTTATTTCTGAAAGTATTTAGCCTTGTTAACATTGCCTACGTTCAATTGTTTAATTTAATTGTTCTTTGAATGCATGATGGGTTTTCATACATTTGACTTTTAGTCCACTGTTTTACTAAATGACCTACTATTGCAGTGGTGTTGCCGGACACTGAGGTGTCCCAGCTCTGTAATGGACTTAAAGCAGATATAAGTGGAGAAGAGTGAGTCTAGAGTGTGCTGTTAGCAGGACATGATGGGTGGACATAAACAGATACACACACAGAGAAATAAAAAGGGGATTATTAAACAGCAGATACATGCAAAGTTATTTGGACGCTAGAAGAAAGGTTTGTGCACGTCGGGGTCCAATTACATAGAAAAAGACAACTGGGAGACCAACCTCGAGGGACTAACTGTCTGGGGACCCAAACTAGGAAACTCGAGTATGGACAATGTAAATGGACTATGGGCCCCTGGATAGTACAATACGATAATGGAAAACTGAAAACTAGGTTGCACAGTTACTTCACTGCAAAAGCTTTGATATTTTTATGTCTCATGATTATACTCTTTGATTTTGTTATCATTTCTGATATCGTAATCTGAAATGCCATAATCTTTGTCGTTATTAATCATTTTAATCTCTTTATATACTGTCAAGGATTGTGAACATCTATGTTAACTGTAATCTTGATGCTATAACGCTTTGGAATATCTTACTCTCTTGCGCAGTAGGGACCACACTTTGTGGATATATTTGATAATAGGTTGGAACCGGACCAAATTGGCCATAAAGGTCCTAAAATTAGATGGTAATGCTAATTGTTAGTATAAAACAGGGATTTCTTGCTTAGATTGGCTCAAGAGTGAGATTCCCTTAGGTCGTTCACTCTTTTTCCCCACCTTTTACACAGGGTGTTTTTTTTTTTTTATTGAGTGGACGAAGGCTGACCTGCAGGTTCCCAACGGGACCACACAGAATTCATAGGTGAGAGAGACATGGAGGTTTTGCCACGTAAGGAGAGTGATGAGCTGTGTGACTGGAAGAAGGCCTGTAGGCTGGTTTTATTGTAGCTGAATTCGGTCTAATTCAATTGACGCTCAAATTGAGGATCTATAAACATTAGGACTTTTAGTTACAGATAATGTTGAACAATGACGCTTTTATTGACACGGGTCCACAGAGTTTGGTCATTCGTTAAGACACATTCGAGATATCATTTAATTTTTTGGGACTCTTTGTCATGTTTTATGTTTTGATTAATCTTGTTTTCAGGTTTCTTGTCATGTTTTTTCCCCTGTCACTTAGTCTCACTCAAGTCACCCGTTTTCTGTTTCACAGCTGCACGTCATCACCAATCACCTCCCCACAGTATATAGTTTCCAGGCTTCCGTCAGTCATTGCGAATTCCTCACGTTTACCGTTCATGCCACAGTTTTGTCCAGTCTGGTTTTCGCCTCTAACCATAGTCTTGTCTGTAGTTCATAGTCTTGTTTTTGCTAATGTTAAGTCTTTTTGATAATCCGGCTCAGCCGCGCCTTTTGTTCTTGCCTTCGTGCTTTTGTGTTTGTGGAATAAACCTTTTGATTTTGAGAAGTCTGCATCTGTGTCCTCCCTTCTCTCTCCACCTCAGATCCTGAGACTCTTAAGTAGTCCCGAAGGCAGGAATATGTAGTGTCTGATGTTTACCACCTGTGCAAAGTTGTTTTGGGAAAATGGTAAAAAGTCTGTTAATTGCCATCTGTGTAAGGGAGTTATGGGTATAAATCAGGACATTTTGAGAATAACAGACTCCCCAGTAAGTTTGTCCAAGAATAGGCTCAAAGTTACGCACACACCATGTCCGGGCTTTGTGCTTAGTGATGGGAACATGCAACATCTTCAAGGTCACTAAGAACAAGCGGATTCTACTTAACGAAGAGCTGCACCCTCAGTAAGTCAGAGATTTTGGGGAATCCGGGCTTGACACATCTCTCCAGACTTGAAGCATCAAATCTGTAATTCTGATACGGACCTGGTTGACAATAAAGGTTTCTGTGTTCGACCAAGTCTGTGTCAGTAGAGTTCTTCCTGCATCATCTACACACAGGCTGTTTGAAGGCAACCATCCCCAATACACCACAATATCTTTTGAGTTAAGTCACCTTAATCCTGGGATGGTGACTCGTCCATTATTTAACTGCTAACTTTGTCAGTGTTCCCAAGTAACGTCAACACTAGCCAAAATATTTTGTCATCTCATTTCAGTATAATGCCACCACCAAACAAAAGGCTGAAACAGCAACAGGATTAACTTTAATTTAATAAAGAATAACGACGTTGGTGTGAGAAATGGTTACATAGACACCTAATCATACTGGACTATTTATCAACATGTATGACATTATTTTAGAGATTATGTGCTATGTCTTTTCAGGAGAATGACAGTAGTCAAGTCTGTCACGATCGGTGGAGAGGTAGGACCCAGATGCAGAACTTTCAAAAATCAACAGGTTTATTCCAACCAAGACAATGAGCACTAACAAAAGGCGCAGCAGAGCCGGATCTCAAAAATACTTGAAAACTATGGAAAACAATAAACAGGCTATGAAAACAAAACTATCAATAAATACTTTGAACAAGACTATGAGGCATAACCAGCCTTAACTTACAACTGTGACATGACAGGTAAGTGAGGATTCTGCAATGAATGAAAGGAAACCAGGAGACTAAATACTGTGGGGAAGTGATCAGTGATGACGTGCAGCTATTAACAATGAAGCAGGTGACATGAGTGAAACTAACGTGACAGGGGAGAAACATGACAAGAACATCACCTGAAAACATGAAGATCCCAACATAAACTGTGATAAAGTCAAATTTATTTGTATAGCACATTTCATATACAAAACCATTCAATGTGCTTTACATAAAATAAAAGCAATGCAGTGGGGAGTGGAAGAAGCATTAGAAATGCATAAAAGAATATAAAGAGAAACAAATAAAATAATTAAAATTAATTAAAATTATTAAAAACGAGCAACAGTCTAGATAAGTTAAAAGATATCGTACAGATTTCATGCATAGAAACATGGCAAAATAAATGTTTTTAACCTGGATTTAAAAATGTCTACATTTGGTGACAGTTTAATCTCCTCTGGCAGTTTGTTCCACTTGTTTGCAGCATAACAGCTAAATGCTGCTTCTCCAGGTTTAGTCTGGACTCTGGACTGGACCAGCTGACCTGAGTCCTTGGATCTAAGAGCTCTGCTGGGTTTATATTCTCTGAACATATCACAGATGTATTCCCATTCTGGGATTTGTAAACCATCAGCAGACTTTTAAAATCTATTCTGTGACTGACTGGTAGCCAGTGTAAAGATTTTAAAACTGGTGTGATGTTCAGATCTCTTAGCCGGATTGAAAGATCAAGACTTCCACTTTCATTCAGAAAGTCTTTGAGCTGGTTAAATACAACTTTCTCAATAATCTTGGATATAAAAGAGAGGTTAGACACAGGTCTGTAGTTGTTCATCACAGAGGTGTCTTGAGTTCTCTTCTTTAGGAGTGGCTTAATGGCAGCTGTCTTTAGTGACTTGGTGAATGTTTTGTCTAATTGTTTTGATTTTTTTTTGGCTAAAAAAGTTGGCATATTTGTTGCATTTCTCAGTGGAGAGGAGGTCTGGGTTTGACCGTTTAGGAGGATTTGTGTGTTTTCAATCATTAGAAACAGAGTTTGAGAATTGTGGACAAACACAATCTATTTGCACATGAACACATTTTTATACTTATATCCTACTGTATGTTGTTTCTGAGTTGTTTTGCTGTTGATACTAACCTGCCTTTGGGCACCTATGTAGCTGCTGAATACTTTGAATTTCCCTCGGGATTAATAAAGTATCTATCTATCTATCTATTAGATGTAAACCATTCTGTAACCTTAATCGAGGAGGGTTACTGACTAAACTTAACCAGGAAGTGGCAGACGAGTTTGTCGTGTTACTAACTGTAACTCAATAGTGAAGAAATTTGTGTTGGTTTTGAATATACAATTGATTGAAGGCTCTGCACATAACTGGGTCATTCTCCCCATCACCTTCATCTTTATGAGGACCTACATGGGCGTTTCATTTGGAGCTCTTGTTTGTTGGGATGACAAATATTACTGTGAGTACAATTCATGGCTTATGTGAAAGTGTGTATATTTATAAGCTACATCATTATAAAAAGCTTTTTAACAGCCCTATTTTTATTATATGTACAGATTTATTGGTCAACTCACCGTTGGATGATAATGATGACGAGCGCGTTGCCAAACAGACTGAAGACGAACATAAAGTAGTAAACGATGGAAAGCCAAGCTCCCAGATTGTTGTCCCCGTCCCTGCTACATGGTGGGACTGGCTCACCAGTTACATTACCGTAGTCATAATCCCATGTTGTTGTTTCCATCGTCATGTCAAATGCTAACAAAAAGATGTATTGTAAATAGTAATGGAGAAAACATACATAGAATTCACAATGGCATGCCATTAGTGCGAACTTTGATTTGACTTTGAAAATATTTTCTGGTTATTAAGAAGAAAAAGAAGAAGAACAAGACAAAATCATTTATCTTAAAAGAGAATCTCAGAGGAGCCTGGGAAATAGGAGCAGATATTTGTGGGAATAAGCTTGTCTTACCACATGGGCAGCAGAGAGGCTTCTGCTTGTTCTCTGACTCGGAAGACCAGAGTCTGACACAATGTCACTGAATGATAAGTCATTGAGCTAGAGGAAGTTCCACAGAAGTGTGTGTGTATCTGTGTGTACATGTAGTCTTGTGTGGAACAATCTGTTAGTTCATTTGAGATTCTGAAGCCTAGTCTGCACTGACAGGAAACCAGTATGAGTGCGTGACATATCAACATAATAGACCAAGCATAGTAATGACTATTTAAGGGGAATTTGCAAGAGTATTATTGTTAAGTTTCATAGTGCCTCTGTTTTAAGAGATCACCTTTTGTTTAAGTACGGCTCAATAGGAGAGCCTGAGTTATTTTGTTATCTTTCATAGCCTCCAGTTTTCCTCCTGGAGTGGAGAGAGTTTTTGGTTATAACTTTCATAGTTGCACTCACCTCAGCCATAGTTATTGAGGAGAGTGCTCAGGAGTTTCACAGCATTTTCTTTTGCTTTGTGTGGAGATCCTCAACCTGCTGTTTATTATAAATAAACATTTTGACATTGAACTGACTTGACAGAGAATAGAATATCTTATGATTGTGTATGAATGTGTAATAGATTAAAAAAATAAATGAACAAAGAAATTAGAGAAGAACATGTCAACAGTCATTGTTAAAAAGCCTTATGGCTGTGGGGACAAAGGACCTCCTGAACCTCTCAGTCCTGCAGTCTCTCACTGCAGCTGCTCCTCTGTCCTGCCAGGATACTTTGGAGGGGGATTTATTGTTTACCATCATAGAGTATAACTTTATGGTGACATTGTTTTCATGTATATGCGGTGGGTACGATATAAAGGATAATAATTTCCAACATTTTTCTCAGTTATCTTTTTGATTAATTTTTGCTTGGTTGTGCTTCATATGCGCTGGAGAGTAACACATAACCCTTTAACAGTGTGTTGTGAGTGGGAGTTAATCCAGTGGTGTTACCTCAATGTTCCAGTGGGGGGAGTCATATCTTTTTCCCTAACTCAGTGCAGTCGAGTGCACGGAAGAACAGTTTTCTGGTTTCCTTCATTCATCTCTACCCACCATTCACCTTTTTAAGGGCACAACATACTCTTCCTCTTTATGTTTACATGCATTAGATATGGTCTATCATGGAGATTAACGGTTTATAACTAATTCGAAATGTTTCTCTTACCACTGCTTCATGTATACTCTGGTTATTTTATGATGCATTTGCACGTTGTCATTTCACTTTTAGTTTTATGTAAACTTTGTATGATTCCTGCGCTTTTGTCAAATGTCTGGATATGTAGTGTGTTGTGTTAACTGTGCTTTTGCTGCTGTCTTAGTTAGAACTCTCTTACAAAAGACACCACTGATCCCATTGAGGCATTTTCTGGTTAAACATAGGTTCTAATAGTGATTGACACTCTCACCACTTATATGCCTGGAACAGCCATGTAAAATTTTAAAGCTGATTAGGCTTCTCTGATTTTCTAAGGCAGAAATCTAATTTTTTTTTTTCCGCCCCAGGCAGCAACCAGGCAACAGGGATTGCCCCTCTGGCTCTTATATATTTTCTAATAGTGAGCAATTAAAATTGAGGGGCTGGCAACCTTGTAGAACTGGGAGCGCGGGCCTCTGGGCAGCCTACATACCCAAAGAGTCCCGCCCAGATACCACTCAGTAGCACCACTCAGTGCTACCACCCCCCAAGACCTAATGTGTGTGTGTGTGTGTCTGATAAGTAGCAATGTGTAAGGTGCAATTAAAACAGGGGCGGGGGGCTGCAGAGTGCCGCAAAGGGGACCACCAATGTGGTCCCATCCACTACACCCCACAGAACACACACTCCCCCAAAACCCTATGTGTTTGAGTGTGTGCTGTTAACAGGAGCCAGAAGGGAGAGGGGTATGGGATATAGACCAGGAGAGGGCAGCCAGAGACTGGCTGAAATAGGCACCTCTGTTTCCTTGGGCCCTGATGTCTACCAGGTCCGGGGCCTGCAGCGGCTTATTTGGGGAGCTACTGTGCACCCAGAAGGCACCCACCTGCCCCACCCCAGAGGGCCCCTACAAATAAAGAAAAGAAAAAAATAAACAAACAAACCACGCAGTCACACCAGTCGCAGCAGCGCGGGCTGATGAGAGATATTGGACGGTAGCTGTATGGAAGTATGGGGTCTTTTCCTGGTTTCTGTAGCAGGATAATGTTAGCAGAGTTCATGTTTGGGGATAATCTGCCATTCTGCTTAACTTGTAATACCATTTTGTGAAATGTAGGTGCAAAAACAGTCCAAAATTCTTTGTAGAACTCTGCTGGAAAACCACCTGGTCCTGGGGCTTTGTTACTAGGCATATGTTGAAGGGCTTCATGGAGTTCTCCTATTGAGAGAGGTGGATCCAGACTCATGGCCTGTTCAGGGTGTAATTTTGGAAGGTTGATGTTACTAAGAAACTGATCTATGTTACTGTCTGATGGATCATTTTGTGATAAATATAAGGTTTTACAGAAGTCCCTGAAAGCATTGTTGATTACATCATGGGTGACATTTCCTTTGGAGTCTTTAACAGAAGTGATTGTTGTTTTCTCTTTGTTTCTCTTTAGTTGATTAGCTAGGAACATTCCAGATTTATTGCCATGCTCAAAGTTCTCCAAGCGAAGTCTTTGTATCAGAAACTGTGTTTGTTTATCAATAATTTAATTTAGTTCAAGTTTAGCTTTTCTTAATTCATTCAGTATGTGTTCCTCTTTAGAGGCACTGTTGGCAACTTCTAATGATTTAGTCCTGAGTTCTAATTCTGATATTCTTGAACTTTCCCTCTTTTTCTTATTAGATGAAAAAGAGATTATTTTGCCTCTCATAACTGTTTTTCCAGCTTCCCAGAGAACACAAGCTGACATTCCTGGCAGGTCATTGTTATCCAAGTATACAGACCATTCCCTTTTGAAATAATTAATAAAATCAGGGTCTTTTAGTAAAGATGTATTAACTCTTGAATTCCTAGCTAGTGGCGTAACTCTGTTATTCTTCAGTGTGATAGAAACTGGAGATCACTGATAGTGATGGGGTGGATTTTGGTATCTGAAATATCCCTCATCAAAGAACTGCTGACTAAGAAATAATCTATTCTTGAATATGAGTGGTGTACTGATGAGAAGGTGTATTCTCTAAGAGTGGGGTGGTGGGAGCGCCAAGCGTCACAAAGACCAAAATCATTCATGTACTGTTTAACAATATTTGTGGACTGCCAGTTCCGCTGACTTCCTGTAGTACTGAGTCTGTCTACTCCTGAGTCAGAAACCATGTTAAAGTCCCCTCCTATGATGAGTGTGTTATCTGAGTGATCAGAGAGTGAAGTGAAAAAAGAGTGGAAAAAATGAGAACCATAAGTTAACTATTATAAATCTACCTTCTGGATCTATAACTTTGTTGTTTATGGTGAAATTTACTCTTCTACTTATCAGAATGGCTACACCTCTTTGTCTGGAGTTGTAACAGGCTGAGTACACATGAGGAAACTGTGCTGTGGTGAGAACATCAACTGCAGTCTTTGATAAATGAATCTCCTGTAATAAAACAATGTCTGCCTGTAAATCCTTCAATTTATTGGAGATTTTTAATCTCTTCTCCCTGGACCCAGCTCCATGCACATCCCATGAAATAAACCTCAGTGTGGACATTCTCAGATTAACGTAATGAGTGCTGGATACTTGCTAAAAGCATCCTGTGAGTACGTGTGCAAATATGTTTGCACGAACACGCGATTGATTGTGCTTCTGTTCGTGAGTGCGTAAAATGCATGAAGGTTTAGGATAGCTGAAGCTACATGAGGAGCCAGTGATGGTTTTTTTTCATAGTGCGACTCCCAGACTCTGATCTACGCTACGGGGAAAAAAAATATGTGTGACGACGAAGAGAGATGATGGCGGTGACAAGATAAAAAATGTAATATTTTATCTAAGATCATCAATTGTGTTGAATTTTGTGGTGCTTTTGAAAAGTTCTGTTTCATTCTCTCTTCTCAACCCACACTCACATTAGACACTTAGGACACAAGGGCATGATTCCCTTGTTGTGAACTTATCCCTTCTATTGTATTGTATAGTATTTGGTAGCATAAAGTCTAATATAGCTGTAAATTGTTATTTTTTCTGTGAAACTGGAAACTGTGAAATTTAATTATTTTTGTGGAACTGCAGTCATTTTTCAACTGTTCATTTTAATGCTTATACTAGATTAGGCATGGAAATCTGTTGGCACACCAGCCCCACCAAGGCTTTTTTTCACCAGCCGCCACTGCATGCACCCCTGTTGTCCATGTCATTCCCACTCATCGGGACACAGCTGTGTAACAAAGAGATAAAGCTTAACTTCTCCTTTCCATTGACTCCCAACTCGGATGTGCCTCCACTCGTTTCAGGCCCACTTCGTGATTCATTATTGACTGTAAGTATTTCGAAATACCGTTATATGTGCTGAAGGCGTTGTTACAGTCAGGCTCACACAGGAGAGGGACTTAGGACAGCATGTCACGGGCCTAAAGTGGAAACTTCAAAAACTGAAGTAAAGTGGCCCATCACTGCAGTAAATCTGCTCAAGCACACGTAAGTTACGCAAGTTCAAGGCAATTTTATTTGTATAGCACAATTCAACAACAAGGTGATTCAAAGTTGTAGCAAATTCAAGTGTGGAATTTAGTACAAACTTAAGACTTTAAATGACTGCAAAATTCTTTTGTGGGGATGGTCAGTGTGGAAATGCCAGATGGGGGATTTCTACATCAAAGAAGAGAAATTTACAACAACCTCTGCCCACGAAAGCATTTTGGAGGAGTTTTCTCAGCGCCTCTTTCCACAGACCTGTGCCATAAATTTAGGTAAATGCATTAATAGCTTAGTGCTAACGAAGCTGAACAAACAACGGACCCTTTCAGGAGAGTATTGGGGAAAACCAGAACAGGACCCTTCCGACCCTATATGGTTCAAAGTAAATAATGGTGACAGTTTTCCCTGACTCTGATTCAAGCCAGAGATAGTCGCAGCATTGACCTCTCAAAAGGATCTCACCCAGAATCACTTTTTAGCTGAATCTTGAAACTGTATTAAATGTGCTTTATATCTTTGAACAAGTTCTTTCATGTTCTCAGTGATATCACAAGCTGTATTTTAATACCTTTTTCATGATCGTACGCGGAAGCATACAAAAGAAGTAATTAATTTGGAAAATGGCTAATCAGCTTATGGAGCCACATTGCCCCCGAGTGGTTCGTAGTACTGAATAGTTAAACCCAAAACTAAGTCAACAACTTGCGTATGACATGTGACATTTATATGAAATAATGCAACTATTAACCAACGCTTCAGCTGTTTCTTATTGTATTCTGTGTTTAACACAGGAAAATAACATTGTTTGGTTCGTTATTCATACTTCATAACTCTACAGATATCCATCTGAATTTTGAGACTCATAACCATCATGTTATGTTATGTTTTGTTATGTTATGTTGTTTTTGATGTCTTTACATCCTAAGTTACATCCTAATGCGATATCTTTACCCTTTATATCTTAACAAGTTATGGTGTTTTTAGAATCCTCTGAAGAAATGTTTATGAGACGGAGGAATGCAGGAGTCGAATTCCTCCTTGCAGGTCGCCTTACAAAATACGCCCAGGCAGACGTCACAACAGTTTCAGGCATACCATTGGCTGAAAGTGTAGCGTAGGCCTACGTCATGCCCCGTCTCCGCGAATCAAACTCCGGAAACCGCGAGGGAAAGTAAGTTATTGAATAAGTTATTGAAGAGAATATTGACGGAATATTGAAAGAGAATATTGAAGGTCCAGATCAGTAGAGAAGATGAAGAGCAGAGAGCTCTAACTGATGGAATGAGAGTCTGGCGGAGAGTCTTTGGAAATGACAGGAGAAGAAGATGAGATGGAAGAAGAAGGTCCGAACAAAGACAGAAAGAGAAGAATGTAGTAGAAAGATACGTTTTGCGTTTTTGTTCGTCCGTCATCCTGTCTCCTCTCTAAAGCATGTTTTGAACTCTGCTGCTGCAGCTTCCTCACCTATTTTTGATCACCAAAAGGAGCCAGCGTTAAGTTTGTCAACCTTTTTGTCAATCTTTGGTGAATTTAAGTTCACCTCATCAGAGTTGGTCAGCAACCAAAACCAACTCGACCCTTGGACAGTTTTATCATTATTTGCGGTGAATTCCGACACACGACCCTGTTCGTCTTCCGAGCCACCAAAAGGAAGCCATTCTCCGGCGCAGGAAAGCCACCGGTCTAGTCCCTGAAAGTCAACCACAACGAAGGCCACGAGACGCGGAACCGAGAGAGACCCAGTTGGACCTGCTGGCTTTACCTGTGGTTCGGAGCTGACCTAACCGTAAGATCTGCCCTGTTCTTACATTTCAGACGGTATGCGGTGGGTGTCGAGAGAATTTGCTGTTAAAATGATAAATTAATCCAAGCTGTTAGCCTTTAAATTCAGATAGTAACAAACCTAGACTATTTGAATGATTCCGGTATCTATCCATCCCCTCCCCTTAGTTCTTTTCAATTCACTAAGTGTTTCTTATATAATCATCCATATTCAAAGCATTTCTCCTGTTGTCTTAAGGTTCATGTCTTTGGTCAAGTCATTTTAATAAATGGTTCATATATATACATATATAAATCAACCGGTTTTTGTGTATGTGTTCTGTACGTACGTACAAAATGAGAATTCACGAGTAGCGACTATATGAGACTGGAATTTATTAATTATTAATAAATAATTGATTATTAATTTAACATACTATTTCCTTCGTTTGAAGGTGGTGCCCTAAAACTAGGTAAAATAAGGCTTATTCAGATAGTGAGAGCTTTCGGATAAATCCTTATATCTTATCACATCACGCTATGTGTGTCCGTTATAAATATATATTGTTGGTGCCTTGTGTGCCGGCGATATATAATTTGGCTACAAAGTGCTTTACAGAGACATTAAAATAGTAGAAATAAAAAGCATTATTTGAATTTTAAACAAAAAAGAAAAAAATAAGAACAGTAGATAAAATCAGAACAATAAAGATGAGATTGGATAAAAATGTAATCGAATGACATATACGAGACAGATAAGATAAAATAAACTGTAATAAAAATGATAAAAATGTAATCAGTAGTTAAAACTATTATGTTTTGAAACTCAGGCTTATTTGGAGCTTTATTCAAATGCAGGTGAAAATAGATGTGTCTTCAAGCTGGAATTAAACACACTGTGTTTCAGGTGATCTGAGGCTTTCTGGGAGTTTGTTCCAGACTCGGCCTCCTGGTGACATTGTAATATATATTGGCGCGTCATCTGCATAGCTATGGTAGTTTATTTTGTTGTTTTTTTATAATCTGTGCCAGTGGGCATGTACATGTATGTATATGTTAAACAGAAGAGGTCCCAGGATGGAACCTTGGGGAACTCCACATGGGATTCTTGTCTGCTCAGATGTAAAGTTACCTATTGACACAAAGTACTTCCTGTTCTCTAAGTATGTTTTGAACCAGTTTAGTACAGTTCCGGAAAGACCCGCCCAGTTCCCCAGTCATTTGAGTAATATATTGTGGTCAACTGTATCAAAGGCAGCACTGAGATCCAGTAAAACTAAGACTGACATTTTTCCACTGTCTGTATTCAGACATATGTCATTAAACATTTTGGTCAGAGCAGTCTCAGTGCTGTGGTGCTGTCTAAAACCTGACTGGAAGGTATCATAGCAGTTATTTTGTGTTAGAAAGTAATTAAGCTGTTGAAAAAAACGCTTTTTCAATGATCTTACTTAAAAATGGGAGATTTGAGATGGGCCTATAGTTGTTCATTTGCATCTTGTCAAGATTTTCCTTTTTCAGCAGAGGTTTGATTACAGCTGTTTTTAGTGGCTCTGGAAACACACCTGACGTTAAGGACAAGTTCACGATCAGTGACAGGTCTGATTCCAAAGTCTTTGAGGCCCCTTTGAAAAAATCTGTTGGCAGGATGTCTGAACAGCAAGAGGAGAAGTTCAGTTGACGTAAGATGTCCTCCAGGTCTATACTGTTAATGGGTTGAAACAGTGTCATGGTGTTTAAACCGGTTTTCGGTGGACACAGTACATATGCTGAACCTGCTGCTAATGTACCAACTGCTTGTCTAATATTTTGGACTTTGTCTGGGAAGAATTTGGCAAAGTCATTGCAGGCCATGGTGGAATGAAGTTCAGTTCCCACTGACACAGGAGGTTTTCTTAGTCTGTCAACTGTTGCAAATAAGGCCAGAGCATTATGACTGTTTTTGGTGATGATGTCAGAGAAGTAGGACTTCCTTGCATTCCTCAGTTGTAAATTATAAAAGTGAAGTTTCTCTTTGTATATGTAACCGGTTAGGTTCTAGTGTTGTCTGAGTTGTGTTTTTATGAACATGAACAGGCCCAGATCAGGATATCTTTCTCCGTTTATTCTGAAGGTGTAAAAAAACAAAAAAATCCTCCGGTCAATCGTGATCAACTACACATTAAATGACACAGAAATATGTTATCGCACTAGCAAGTTAACAGAGGCTAAAACTCTGAAATTTCTGTGACCACAGTGTCGCTTACCTCTCCCAAGGAGTACAAACAACAGCAAAAAGGGGAGAGGCAAAAGCGTAAGACACATATATAGGAGGGACCCTCGAAAGTGAACGTTGAGGTACAAAAACTGAGTCTCAAACGTTCCACATATTGACTCAGGAGGTCAGACATGTCAGGTAATAACTATTTACACAGATTTTGTGTAATTATAAATCTACATATTACTGCTGTATAATTGACTCTATATATTACATATATGTCATAATGAACGTGGAGATTTGTTTTTCTCCATCTGTGCTCAGCTTTCCGACACTCCCTTTTCCAATTTTTCAACAGTGTGGAATTTCGCCATGGAGACTTCTTCCTTCCAGAGATAACCTTCACCTTAATGGCAGCTACAGTATCCATAACATTTAATGTTTTAGCATTGAAGCTACTGACGAGCTCACTGACTGAACCCCCGGACAGGGCAGGTGTTAAAGAGAAGACCTGGTTAAAGGTCTCACTACTGTTTTCAGTTATACACCGTTTTGAGATCACTGCTGTTGAGACATTTGTGTGCACTGAAATCGTACTCTCAAAGAAAACACAGGAATGGTCAGACAGGCCCACATCAGACACAGTAATCTTTGAAATGCTCAGACCCTTTGAGATCACTAAGTCTAGCGTGTGCCCCCTATTGTGCGTGGGCTCTGTTACATGCTGAGTCAGCTCAAAGTTGTCCAGAGTGTTACTCAGGTCTTTAGTTCCTTTGTCCTGAAGGTTGTCCATATGGATGTTAAAATCACCAACAATAATTATACAGTCAAAATCAACACAGATCATGGACAGCAGTTCACCGAGGTCATCAGAAAAAGTCGGCACAGCATTCGGGGGGCCTGTAAACATTCAGAAACAGGACTCTGAATATATGGCTATACAGCTGAAGGCCTCATCCAAAGGACTGAAAACTTCCAGGAGATAACTGCTTACATTGAAATGATTCTTTGAATAAGACTGCGACCCCTCCTCCTGTCCTGCTCACTCTGGCCTCACTGATAAAACTGTAACCAGGAGGGGTCCACACAATGAGAACAGCAGCACTGTGATTTTGGTCTAACCAAGTTTTAGTTAAAGTTTTAGTTTAGTTAGTTATTTCTGGCATGAAATACGTTTATCTACTCACTGAGAACAGTTTGGCGAAAGTCAGAGTCCTTCGGAAGCTATTTAGATAACTTGCGATCAGTGTATATCCATATAACAGAGTGAATGGGGCAGGGACGATGCAGCCTCTAAGTAAGGCATTATCTGTCTTTATTTCACCAATACTTTAAGAAGAATCAATGAATGAACTTTTACTATAGCTATTTTAGTTCATAGGTGCGGTTCTGTGGCTACTTCAGAATCAGAATCAGTAGCATTTATTGTCAATCAAGCATTACAACATTACATTGCACGTAGATTGAAATGGCGTTTATCCAACTCCAGTGTGTGAAGAAACATACAGGAGTTAGAAATGTCGCAGCCATCGAGTACAATGTGGGCCCGGGAAAAAAACTTTCAGCACATCAAGGACAGTAACATAGGTAAAAAAATGCAAGACATACGAAGGCGTCTTACACACTTCTCTGCGGCTTCCCACCTGATGCAGATAAAGTCATTGTAGTGGGTGACTTTAATATTCATGTAGATGTTGAAAATGACAACATCTACATGAATATCTAAATTCAATGTTTGATTTATGTCTAAATCAAACATTGTTCTTCCTGTTATTGTTATTTTTATTTTTCCGCATTTTTCACATGCTTTTCAAATGAATGAGTCAGGTCTTTAAGCTCTGCAGAAGACTGAGGTTGACTCGTTATTTTGAATCAGGTGTGCTGGAGCAGGGAAACATGGAAAACATGCAGGGCGGTGTGCCTTGAGGACCAGGATTGGGAAACACTGCTCTAGATGGTATTTCCTTGGCTTCTAGTAGTACAGTAAGGAACCTTGGAGGTACTTTTGATCAGAATTTATAGTTTGACTCGGATATAAGTAGGCTCAGTAGGATCCGAACTAATCGCTTCTGCTCTAGCCTCTCAGGGAGCCTGTCTCTCCCTGCAGGAGGAGCAGCTGGCTACTCTAAGTCAAGGAGTCAAAGGTTTGGCTCACAACCAAGATGATTTTAAGGATCCAGTATTGCCCACACCTGAACCTTCGCCCGTTCCCACCTTTGCCTTTGCCGGAGCTGGAGTTCGACTGGCATCTCCCGAGCGATATTCAGGAGACCTTGGAAGATGTAAGTCTTCCTCATAGACTGTGATATGCATTTTGAACTTTCTTCTCATCAATTCCACACAGACCGAGCTAAGGTCGCCTACATAATCTCACTCCTGATGGGAAGGGCGAAGGCATAGGCCATGATAGAGTGGGATAGGGGATCCAGGATCGGCAGTTCCATTCAGGAATTTAAGGAGGGTCTCCATAAGACTTTTGATCCCATTTCTACAGATCAAGAAAAGGCAAGGCAGTTGAGTGGGTTGAAACAAGGAAAGAAGTCGGTTTGTGACAACGCCATTCGCTTCTGGACCTTGACAGTGGAGAGCGGTTGGAACTCCATGGCTCTTTACCATGTTTTCCTGAAAGGATTGGCTACTCCCATCAAGAAGCGACTGCTTCCCCTGGATCTTCCTCCAGACCTTAACTCCCTCATCGTTCTTGCTATCGGGACATATAAGTTCAAGGCTCTTCAGGGAGGATGCCCGCAGACGCAAAAACACCCCCAGCACATCCCCACTGTCTCCTGGGTGGTCCCATATCGGTCGTCACCTGATTGGTGTCGATTTTCTCCTTACATTGCAGATGAGGAACCCATGCAGATGGGCGGCACTCGGCTCACCCAGGAGGAACGCCATGTCAAGGAGGGGCGGTGTTTTTACTGTGGGGGGTCTGGTCATCTAGTAGCCGCCTGTCCAGCCAAGACAACTTGTTTTGAGTAACCGATCCACAGCTTCAGCTTCTTCTGCAAGTGTTTTGACCTCCATCCAGGTAAAACACCACAGCCATATCACTGGATGTTTTAATTGTCTTAGGGGCTGATGAAAGCTTAATAGACAAGAAAAAAACCAAGACTCTCGCACAACCCATCAAAGCTAATGCATTGAATGTTGATGCACTGTTCATGTTCACACATGTCACAGAACCTGCAGTTCTATCCATAAACAAAGGATCACTCTGAACTGATTAACTTTTTTTTTTTTCGTTCAAACACACACACACTGGTACTGGGACATCCATGGCTCGTTAGCCACAATCCTCATATAGACTGGCCTATGGGCAAAATTATTGGATGGGGTAGAGACTGTGAAGGAAGGTGTCTAAGGGAGAAATCATTCAAACAAACCACAATGGTATTTAACACTGTTTCTGCTCACCCTGTCACAGAGTCCCAGTACACGGATCTGACATCCCTTCCCACCTGTTACCACCACCTCAAGGAAGTTTTTAATAAAACTACGCAATGCCTATCATCTGGTCCGAATCCGAGAAAGGAGGGGGGAGCGGGGGACAAGAGGAGAGGAGAGGAGAGGGGGCTGTGAGGGGCTGTGACAGCTCTGAAAAAAACACAGCCACAGACAGTAACATAGGTCACGATCCAACATAAAAACTCAAAAAACATAAACAAACATTTGCTCGTTTCACACATAAAAAACTCAAGACATCCGAAGGCGTGGGATGGGGGTAAGCCCAGAGAGTTGCTACGTCTAGCTCTCAACCAATGTTTCAGTTCACAAGATGTCATCGTGATACCACAGCAGGTTGCCATGGGGAAGTCCTTGATTGAGTCCCAGTCGGAGTCAACAATCTCCATGTGTCCAAGAAGAAGGTAGGGGGAGAAGTAGTTCAGAGCTCTCACAGCAGTGATTTCAGGAGAGTTGTTTCAGCAGTGGCCTTGGCCGAGGCCGTTGCCAGGAGAGCAGGAATGCAGATTAGATTATGATTGTTGGTTAGGGCGAGTAGTCATTTTCAATGGACACGACTCACTCTGTTTGTCCATTCTGGTCACAAAAACGATCCATACGCCTTTGCAAAGCCACCAGCTTCTCCAAGATGTTTTCCATATTTTGGTTAATGACCACAGTCTGAGCGCCAATAGCTCTGCCCACCGATTCAAACATGCCGGACAGCTTGGGGCCTGTGACCGCTGTCTCCGACTTCCGAATTTTGCGATACACCAGGGCAATGCCTAATCCAATCAACAGAAAGCCCGTTATCATGGTTCCGAATATGTATAGATCCTCCACGTCTTCAACGGAAATAATCGACAGGCACACAACTCTCCACGTCTCCCAGGAGTCCCTTGTGTACCCAGCGGCAAACGTTCAGTCGGGACAGGCGGGTTCCCCTGGACATGAGCTTCTTGTAGCAATGATTTTGTCAATTGCGTTTAGAGACCAGCTGATCAATTCCATGATTTAGTTTGAAAGCAATGCAGAGAGAGGCACTGAAGTTGAAACAGGACAGGACAAGACAAGAGAATCAGGAGAGATATGGGAGAGGGAAGAATCAGGAGAGAGGAGAAATGCGACTGCCTTCGTTGAGAGCCGGAAGAAGTCGCCAACCGGGAGCTGCTGGCAGTTAAAGTCACCTTGTGGAGACACTGGCAGGAGGGGTCACTGCATCCATTCATTGTCTGGACAGACCATAAGAATCTTGAATATATCAAACAATGTTTGTATGTTTGTATGTTTATGCATTTGGCAGATGCTTTTATCCAGGCTGTTACCAGCAGGCAGGTAGTGTAAGGGGGCATAGGCACCTGAAAGTCTTACCTTTCTAAAGGTCTTACCTTTCATGCCAGGCCAGGAGGGTATTGTTTTTTAACTGTTTCTGCATCACGTTGTCTTACAGGCTGGGGTCCCGGAATGTCAAGCCAGACGCCCTGTCTTCTATCTACGACCTTGAGCCTGTTGCCAAGGGACCAGAACCCATCCTTTCGCTTAACCGTGTGGTTGGAGTGGTAAATAGAACAACAGGTAAAGCAAGCGAATGGTGGGGTGCCATCACCTAGTGGGTGCCCAGAGAATCATTTGTTTGTCCCGGTTGATTTGCACCCACAGGTGATTCATTCATTGGTTCATAGCTCAACCGTTCTGGTGGCCGTCCATGGAATCGGGGATCTGGGACATCGATGCATGCTCGGTCTGTGCTCGGAAAAAGACGTCCTCCGGGTCACGCATGACAGTACTGCAACCTCTACCCATTGCCTTCAGAATCCATCCCAAGAACATTGTGTCAGACCAGGGGCGCCAGTTCATCTCCCGATTCTGGAGGGAGTTCTGTCGGCTCCTTGACATCAGGCTATCAACCAGAAGCCAACGGCCAGACCGAACGCCTGAACCAACAACTGGAAACCGGCCTCCAGAATCCGTCTTCGTGGACCTCCAGAAGTCGTCTTCGTGGAGCACCCACCTGGTCTGGGTGGAATATGCCGACAATTCCTTGCCTAACTCTGCCACAGGTCTGTCTATTTTTGAATGTGTTTATGGCTGCCAACGTCTTGTGTTTTCCAATTCTGAGACTGAAGTGTCAGTCCCCTCCGCCCACGCCTTGGTTCGCCAATGTTTTTTCATCTCAAGCCCACCAAGGAAAGTCCCATGGTCCCACCCACCAAGCCCCCACCGCCACTGGAAGCCGCTGACGGAGGTCTTCTCTACAAGAGTTAAGAGACTGTTGGCCGTACGCAACAGAGGTCGGGGAAAACAGTTCTTAGTGGACTGGGAAGGATACGGCCCCAACAAAAGACAATGGGTTCCACAGAGTCACATTGATGAGCCCTCCCTTATTCAAGACTTTTATAAAAAGAAGCATCCTGAGCTGCCAGGACCGTCAGGTGTTGGTCCTAGAAAGGGGGGTTCTGTCACACCGCGGTTAGGTTATCTGGGTTTTAGTTTGTCTTGTCTTATCATTTCCTGTTTTATTTTGAAGGATTAACTCTCCTCTCGTTTCAGGTCACTTGCCCTTCCTCATGGTCTTCCCTGATTCCCGAGTGTTTCCACCTGTTCCCCATTTCCCTCAATGTGTACTTATAGTCTGCGTCTCCCTTTGTCCTATGCCAGTGTGTTCGTTACCAGCCTTATGTTCGTGCATTCATTCTAACCTTTCCATAGAATTATCAAGCGTTGGGACTCATATCAAAATATTTGCGCCATCAATAGACGAGGACGTGTTTGTACACTCCATCAACATGCAGGTTGTTTTTGATCCAGTGGCCTGGATCTACCCATAATTCGCATATTTTAATGAAGAGTGGTCTGAGGTTTTTGAGAGGCACTATGTACCAGTTGGATGTCACTTGTTGGGTGAGTGGCTATCCCTATCATCCCTATCATGCTGGCTCGGTGTCGCCTTTTATTTTATTGGAATCCATATTTATTATTGTTAACTGTTTGCATCCATATAACACACAAAAATACACGTGTTGTGGAGAGAGGAATTGGGCAGGGGAAACATTGTTTTCATGTGCTGCGCGGCGAAATACACCTCAGCCCAGAGAGGGCAAGTACAGTCATCCCTGTATGTGCACTTCTCCACAACCACTGCAAGCAGAGGAACATTCCACAGCCAGATGATGATGATGATAAGGATGAAGATGACCACGATGCTGAATTTGGCCGCGTCAAACAGAGTGGACTTGAATGGTTGATATTTAAAGGGTTTAAATGCTGAAAATATGCTCATTGGATAATTGATCATTTACATGGTGTAAATTAATTACCTCATTGATTTAATGCTGTTGACGTATTTATATTGTTTGCTTTCTCTCTCTCTCTCTTTAACGTGCATAACGTTATTATCGTAGTCTGCACAAACTTCTCATCATGCGTGTGTTCTGCTAACTGCACTGTCCATAACTATTTGATAGGAGTTCATTTGTAGTCTAGGCTATTTCCCGATTTTTCGTTGATTTAGTGGGCTCGTTTGTGGGAAGAGTTTCGCCGAGATCACTTGCACTCAAACAACTAATCACCATACTGAGCGCTTCTAAAGTTGTGCACGAGAATCGACGTAATCCATAGCAATGGAGCGTCACTCTTAGTTAACGCTCAGTGATTTATCCTTAGTATGAGTAGGTCTCAGCAGCTTTGTGAATTTCTTTTAAGGAAAAACTCCTACGTGAAATGTTTTAGCGCATGTTAGGCACACTCCTTGCGGTAAGATAAAAAGCTTTGTGAATACGGCCACTGATCTCCAAATTCTGACTGTAGACAGAGGTACTCTTTATCTAGCTCTGGAGTTTTATAAGTGGCGTACAACCTGTCAAATTCAGATATGCGTTGCATCAGCTTAGTTAATTTCTCCCTCCTGAGTATCTTCTCATATCCTGCGTAGGAGATTATTGCCCCCCCGATGCAATTAAGGCCTCCCAAAGTATTGAGGCAGACACATCAGGTGTTTTATTCAAACTTACACAAAAGTCCATTTCTTGTGAGACAAAATTAAGAAAATCATAATTTTAAAGAAGATGTGTATTAAGACGCGTGTAGAATTAAAGCTCTTAATGCAAATATCCATAGAAAAAGGGGCATGATCGGAAATAACAATAGCATCGTATTTACAATTAGATACCAATGGGAGAAATCTATTATCAAACAAAAAATAGTCAACGCAGGTTAAAGTGTGATGGACATGAGAGAAAAAATAATATTCCCTCTTAAAAGGGTGACAGCAAATTCCTTCACAAAGGACTCGGGAAGGGGAAGAATGGTCCAGCTGAGGGTCAAGGGTCAAGCCAGCAATTAAAGTCTCCACCTAGTATTAAGTGGTATGATGACAAATCAAGGAGAGTTAGAAAAAGACATTTAAAGAAAGCATCATCGTCAAAATTGGGAGCATAAACATTAGCCAAGACCAAGTGTTATGAATCTGGCCAGCAAATATAAAAAAATCTACCGTTAGGGTCAGAGATAGTACTTGAATGCACCAAAGCGAACAGATTTATGTAACAAGATAGCTGCACCCCGAGATTTGCCTTTAAATGAGGAATGATAAGCCTGACCTACTCATCCCCTCCTCAATTTAGAGTGGTCTGAGACCTTGAGGTGAGTCTCTTGCAAAAAAATTACATGGGCCCCAGAATGATGTTGTTACATAAGATGGGATCATGGCTAGGTAACAATAGTATTATGTAATAGTGATGATCTAAAGCAAAACTGAAAGCACAAACTTGACTGATGTAAAGCAAAAAGAAAGAAAAAAAACAGAAACAAACATTACACACACATACCTTTCCCTTCCCACCTACACGAACTTTAGCAGAAGCATTCCCCCAAACGGGATGTGCGCTATGTACCCCCTTAAACAACCAATCTGTCACACCTCTTATAGTTCATAAAAAAAGCCTATACCAAACATCTAATGAACTACAACTACTTAAGCATTGGAAATGTGATATGAAGTTACGTAAATGAAATTACACCGTAATAAATGTACTAAGAATTAAACTGTGTAGCTAAAGCTGAATGTTAAATCGATACATAAAACAATCTTATCGAACAATTATGTGAAGAAGAATAAAATAAAATAAAAACTTGCAGCATCTCGCAATCAATTGTGATAAACCAAAAGGGTACATACGTACTACAGTTTTCACCTGAGGTATTCCTGTATTCCATTCAAATAGCCACCATAAGCCAAGTTAGGGAGAATCAAGAAAGAAAGGAGTAAACAAGAAAACAAAATCAGCGTCACCTCAGAACTGTAGCTCACTGAACACAATAAGAAACCAAGTCAACCCTCGTGAGGGGCAAATGTAGTCCTCAAGGCCAGCAACAATAACAGCAAAACACCAAGTTAACACATCAGCTAAATTCAATTCAATTCAATTCAATTTTATTTATATAGCGCCAGATTACAACAATTGTCATCTCAAGGCACTTAAATAATATAGTCCAATTCAAGCCAATTGGAATTCAATTCATTGTAATCATAATCCAATTAATTCATATAGAGCTAATTCAAAAAATTAATATCCTAGCTAAGGAAACCAACAGATTGCACCGAAATGTGTCTTCAGTCCAATCTCCCGTCCTGAGCGTGCCTGTGGCAACTGTGGAAAGGAACGACTCCCTTTTAACAGGAAGAAACCTCTGGCAGAACCAGACTCAGGAAGGGTGGCCATCCGCCTCGACCAGCTGGGGTTTGAGAAGACAGAAAAGAGGGAAAAGAGGGGGGAAAAACACCATAACGCCATTCAAAGGATATCTGTTGGAACAGGGAAACATAGGTTAATAACCACAATAATGTCACATGTACATAAAATAAAATTAGAAATTAAACAGGGGGAAAAAGAGAGCAAAGTGAGGAAAGGTGTGACAGATGAGGTCCCCCAGCAGTCTAAGCCTATAGCAGCTTAACTATGGGATGTTTCAGGATTACCTGAGCCATCCCTAACTGTAAGCTTTATCGAAAAGAAAAGTTTTAAGCCTAATCTTAAAAGTGGAAAGGGTGTCTGCTTCCCGGACATTTACTGGCAGCTTATTCCACAAGAGAGGGGCCTGATAACTGAAGGCTCTACCTCCCATTCTACTTTTAGAAACTCTGGGAACAACAAGTAAACCTGCAGTTTGGGAGCGAAGTGCTCTGTTAGGAAAATATCTTACAATTAAATCTTTAAGATATGATGGAGCTCGGTCATTAAGAACTTTATATGTCAGAAGAAGAATCTTAAATTCTATTCTGAATTTAACAGGGAGCCAATGAAGAGAAGCTAAAACTGGAGAAACATGATCTCTCCTGTTAGTTCTCATCAGAACTCTGGCTGCAGCATTTTGGATCAGCTGGAGGCTTTTCAGAGAATATGTGGGACAGCCCAATAATAAGGAATTACAGTAGTCCAATCTTGAAGTAACAAATGCATGAACTAGTTTCTCTGCATCACCCTGAGACAGGATGTTCCTGATTTTAGCAATATTACGAAGGTGAAAGAAGGCAGTCCTAGAAACCAGTTTTATATGTGCGTCAAATGATAAATTCTGGTCAAAAATAACTCCAAGGTTCCTCACTGTAGAACTAGAAGCCAAGGAAATACCATCTAGAGTAACTATATAACTAGACAATTTCTCCCTGAAGCGCTCAGGTCCAAAGAGAACAACTTCAGTTTTGTCTGAATTTAAAAGCAGACAGTTCTGAGTCATCCAGGTCTTTATGTCTTTAAGACAGGCTTGTAGCCTGACCAACCTGTAGGTTTCATCTGGTTTCATAGATAAGTACAGCTGAGTATCATCAGCATAACAATGGAAATTTATGCCATGCTGTCTGATAATGTTACCTAATGGAAGCATGTATAAAGTAAAAAGAATCGGTCCAAGCACAGAACCCTGAGGAACTCCATGACTTACTCCAACGTGTGAGGAAGATTCCTCATTTACAAGAACAAACTGGAATCTATCAGATAAATATGACTTAAACCAGCCTAATGCAGTTCCTTTAATCCCAATAACATGTTCAAGTCTCTGTAACAGAATGCTGTGATCGATCGTATCAAATGCAGCACTGAGATCCAACAGGACAAGCACAGAAACAAGTCCGCTATCAGAAGCTAACAGGAGATCATTGGTAACTTTCACCAGTGCTGTTTCTGTGCTATGATGCACTCTGAATCCTGACTGAAACTCTTCAAACAGATTATTTCTATGTAAATGATCACAAAGTTGAACTGCAACAATTTTTTCAAGAACTTTGGACAAAAAAGGGAGATTGGATATAGGTCGATAATTAGCCAACACTTCTGAATCAAGAGTAGGTTTTTTAAGTAAAGGTTTAATTACAGCAACCTTAAAAGTCTGAGGTACATATCCTGTCAACAAAGACCGATTGATCAAATCCAATATGGAAGTGTCAATTAAGGGGAAAACCTCCTTGAACAGTCTGGTTGGGATTGGGTCTAACATACAAGTTGATGGTTTAGAAGAGACTATTGCTGTTGTTAGCTCAGAAAGATCAACTGGACAGAAGCTGTCTAAATACAAATCAGGTTCGAAAGATACTTCTAAAGCTGCTCTACTTGATGATACATCAGTGATAATAATGGGAAGGATTCCATTAATCTTCTCTCTGATAGAAACAATTTTATTGATGAAGAATCTCATGAAATCATCACTGCTGAGAGTTAAAGGAATACATGGCTCAACAGAGCTCGGACTCTTTGTCAGCCTGGCAACAGTGCTGAAAAGAAACCTGGGATTATTCTTATTCTCTTCTATCAATAATGAATAATACGCAGTTCTAGCTTTACGAAGTGCTTTCTTATACGTTATTAAACTATCTTTCCAGACTAATTGAGACTCTTCTAAATTAGAGGAACGCCACTGTCTCTCCAGCTTTCTTGCAGTCTGCTTTAACGCACGCAGCTGTGAATTATACCAAGGAGCCAACCTCTTCTGACTGATTACCTTCCTTTTCAGAGGGGCAACATTGTCCAGTGTTGTACGCATTGAAGCTGTAGTGCTGTCAACAAGAGAGTCAAGTTCTACTGGAGTAAAATTTAGGTAGCCGTCCTCTGTCATATCAGCACATGGCAGTGAAGAAAAGGATGATGAAATCAACTCTTTAAATCTGGTTACAGCATTCTCTGACAGACACCTTCTATATGTAGAATTCTTCTCAGAAACCGTGTAGTCAAGTAATGTAAATTCAAAAGTTATTAAAAAATGGTCAGACAAGACAGGGTTATGAGGGAACACTGTTAACTGTTCACTCTCAATGCCATAAGTCAGCACAAGGTCAAGGGTATGATTAAGGCAGTGAGTAGGTCTGTGAACACTTTGAGAAAATCCAATAGAGTCTAATATAGAATTAAAGTTAATATTTAGGCTGTCATTTTCAACATCTACATGAATATTAAAGTCACCCACTACAATGACTTTATCTGTACTCACCACTAACTGGGATAAAAACTCTGAGAATTCAGACAGAAACTCAGAATAAGGGCCAGGCGGACGATACACAACAACAAACACAAGAGGTTTTTGTGATTTCCACTTTGGGTGGGAAAAACTGAGAATCAGAGATTCAAAAGAGCTAAAACTAATCTTGGGTCTAGGACTGATTAGTAACCCTGATCTGAAGATAGCTGCCACTCCTCCTCCTCTGCCTGTGGTTCTAGGAACATGAACATTTAAATAGTCAGAGGGAGTTGATTCATTAATGCTAACATGATCCTCCTGCTGCAGCCAGGTTTCTGTAAGACAAAATATATCAATATGATGATCACAAATCAAATCATTCACTAACAGAGACTTCAAAGGGAGAGATCTAATATTCAGCAAACCACATTTAATAGTTTGATGTTTTTGTTCAGTTAAAGTTTTTGTTTTAATTTTTTTTTGCACAAGAGGATTTGCTCCTTTTGTGTTTTTTGATTGAGGGGGGGGCAGCATCAGGTGGGAAGCCGCAGAGAAGTGTGTAAGACTACAACTCTGCATCCTGGTCTCAACCCTGGGATGTCATGTTTTTGGATGACTAATAAATTCGTCCATATTTCTAGAAATGAGAGCCGCTCCTTCCAAAGTGGGATGGATGCCGTCTCTCCTCATCAGACCAGGTTTTCTCCAGAAAGATTGCCAATTATCTATGTAGCCCACGTTGTTTGCTGGACACCATCTAGACAACCAGCGATTGAATGAGGACATGCGGCTAAACATGTCATCACTGGTCAGATTTGGCAGGGGTCCAGAGAAAACTACGGAATCCGACATTGTTTTGGCAAAATTACACACCGATGCAACATTAATTTTAGTGACCTCCGATTGGCGTAACCGGGTGTCATTACCGCCGACGTGAATAACTATTTTACCGTATTTACGTTTATCCTTAGCCAGCAGTTTTAAATAGGATTCTATGTCGCCCGCTCTGGCCCCTGGAATGCATTTGACTATGGTCGCTGGTGTCTCTAATGCCACGTTTCTGACTATAGAGCTGCCAATTACCAGGGTTTTGTCCTCAGCGGGTGTGTCACTGAGTGGGGAAAATCTATTAGAAACGTGGACAGGTTGATGGTGAACCACAGGCTTGACTTTAGGACTATGACTCCTCTTCCTGACAGTCACCCAGCCACTCTTAAGTCCCGGCTGCTCGGGATCTGCTCGGGGACGACTAACAGAGCTAGCTACGCTAGGTGGCTCCGCACTGACTAAAGGGGCCTGGCTCGCTATCGGGTGGTTTTCAACAGTGCAGAGCCGAGCTTCCAATTCAGATAACCTTGCCTCCAAAACTACAAAAAGACTACATTTGTTACATGTACCATTACCACTAAAGGAGGCAGAGGAGTAACTAAACATCTGACACAAGGAGCAGGTGAAAGCAGGAGATAGAGGAAGAGAACTGGTAGCCATGCTAAGCTAAATATGGTCCGGGGTGACTCCCTTTTTTATATTCTGCTGAATGAAGTTCCGCGCCACTGTCGGATCCTGTGGGTCTGTCCGCTGGGTGGACTGATGCGTAGCATTGCCGAGTAGATAAAAACCAAACTTGAAGTTCGGGCAGGAGTGGAGCTCCTTCTTTACTACAGCAAAGGCGGACCGCTTTGTAGCCACCACTGGGGAGCTGAGCTGTGAACTTGGCGAGACGAGGACTCTGTGCCCTAAGGCAAACCCACTAGGCGAACATTATTCCACTTTGAACAACTCTGCAGGTCCTCGCACTTCTTTCACAGGGAGTCAACAGTGGTGGTTAGCTTGCTAACATTAGCTCGGAGGTCGACTAGCTCCATGTCATTAGCATTCGCCAAGCGCTCAAGGTCCGCCATTGCTTCGCCATATGAAGCGAGTCTGTTCTCAAAGGGCTCCAAAGCCATCAAAAACTCTATTTTAACTGCTGCCGAGATGGTGGCTTCAAACTTACAGAGGATGTCCAAGCATATTTCATCCATCATCTGCGTAATGCTCAACAACAAGGTGGCATTAGCATCTGGCTGACATAGGGATTGTGGTTCAGGTGATAGCCGGGACTTGCCATGACCTGCTTTAGCAGCGTCACCTCTCTCCCAGTTTGCCATCATAGAGTGCCCACAAGTGAAAAAAAATTACATAAAATGAAAGGCTTCAATGAGAGGGCTTAATGCTGGCAAAACAAAATAAAAAGTGTAATATAAAAGTGTAAAAAAGTCACATTCCAGAGCCTGTGCGAAACACGTCCTACATCTACCTCGCTCCTACAGCACTCCTCATGTTAGCATTAATGAATCAACTCCCTGTGACGATTTAAATTTTTGAATTTTAAAGAATCTCACTTAGTTGGAAAAGGTAGTTTTTTTAGCATAAAAGATTGCCCTTCGCATAGATAGAATTGCTTATAATTCATTATTGATAGATCGGAATAAGAATAATCCCAGTTTTCTTTTCAGCACTATAACCAGACTGAAGAAGAGTCTGAGCTCTGTTGAGCCATGTATTCCTTTAACTCTCAGTTGTGATTATTTCATGAGCTTCACCAATAAAATAGTTTCTATCAGAAAGAAAAGTCTGGACAATTTTTTCAAAATTAGGCTCAGAGTCGCTGGATACGATTCACACAAAACATTTATTTCTTGCAAGAAAGAGACAAGTCCGCACAACCTGTCAGGAAGCTGGCTCAGAGCTGTATATTTACATTATTTATGTTTACTGGCCACACAGTGTTATGGGAAAATGACATTACTAGCCATTCAATGTTATGGGGAAACAAGTTCAGACAGTAAAAAACAATTTCACTCGCTACACAGTGTTATGAGAACCAAAAGGTAGGAGGTAGTCCCCCCCATCACATAAACCTTTATTCTTGCAGTTTTTCTCATAGTATAACTCCATTTTTTTTAACATTTCCCTCCTGTTTATGCTATGAGAAAACAAGAATTAAACACTGTAAAAATTCATAATCTACTGTCCACAGAACTGTTGGGCTGAATTCCATATGTTGTATTTTTAGTTGTTCTGCTAAACCCTCACTGACCCACCCAAAACTCGTTTTTTCCTCTTTCCCCTCTTCCCAGCACATCTCCAGAACTCTCTTTGCTGGATGTTCATCTTTGTGTCCTTTTAAATTTACCCAGTAGTTGGCTATGAGCTGTTTTCTTCTGAGCCATAGTGGCATTTCTCCTGCTTCAACCTGTAGTGAACATATTGGTGCTGTTTTTATTGCTCCGAGACAAGTTCTTAATGCTCTGGCTTGAATTATATCTATTTGCGAGAGCACTGATTTTGCTGCCGATCCATATCCCACACAACCGTAATCTATTCTAGACCTTATTAATGCTATGTATATATATCTTAATGCTGTAAAATCCGCACCCCACTCCAACCCAGCCAAACACCTCATAACATTCAATACTCTCTTACTTCTCTCTACAATTCCCTTCACATGTTCTCTCCATGTTAATCTAGAATCCATAATCATTCCTAAGAATCAAAAGCTGTTTACTCTCTCTAAGTTCTTTCTGTACAAGTTTAACTTTTTATTTTCACTAATTTTCTTTTTTGAGAAGAACATTACTTTACTTTTCTCCACTGAAAATTTAAAACCCCACTCTTCTCTCCATTTCTCCACTTGATCTATCCCTTCCTGTAGTTTCTTAACTATGTGATCTATGTTGCCTCCCCTCTTCCATAATGCCCCATCATCTGCAAACAAAGATCGTCCCATTCCTGCTGGTATACTGTCGAATATATCGTTTATCATTATTGTAAATAGCGTTGGACTTATCACACTCCCCTGCGGTGTGCCATTCTCTACCACATAGCTCTCTGACACCTCCGACCCTATTTTAACTTGTATAACTCTTTCACTTAAAAAATCCATAGTCCAGTTAAACATGTTTCCCTCAATTCCCATTCGATGCATTTTCAATCGCAATCCCTCTCTCCACAACATGTCATATGCCTTTTCCACATCAAAAAACACTGCTGCCACTGTTTCTTTATTTACTTGTGCTTTTCTTATATCGTCTTCAATGCATACTACTGGATCAATAGTGCTCCGACCTCTTCTAAACCCACTCTGATGTCTAGTTACCAATCCCCTTATTTCTATATAATACATCATTCTTTCATTTATCATTCTTTCCATTATCTTACCTATATGGGATGTTAGTGCTATGGGTCTGTAATTTATTGTCTTACTATGATCTTTTCCCGGTTTCCTAATTGGTACTATTATTGCCTCCTTCCAACTTCGTGGTACTTTCCCCTCTTTCCAGACTTTATTGAATAATGATAATATCTTTGTTAATCCCCCCTCACTTAAATGTTTGATCATAGTGTAACATATCCCATCTTTGCCTGGCGCACTCCTTCTTGTATTCTCTATAGCTCGTTTCATTTCTCTAATTGTAAATGGTACATCTAATTTGTTTTCTCTACTTTCCTTTCTTTTTAACACCTCCCTGTTTTCGTCTCTCTTTTTCTTCCTTCCATTTATTCCCTCCTCAGTTAAATTATTTGAACCGTGCACCGCAACAAAGGTTTTAACCATTAATTCCACCTTTTCTTTATTAGTTATAGCCACTTCCTCTCCAGAACTCAGGACTGGATAAGTCCAATCCTTCCTATCCCCACCCATTTTCCTCAACATTCCCCATACTTCTCCTATCTTAGTTTTGCTCCCAATCGATCCACAAAATTTCCTCCAATACGACCTCTTTGCTTGTCTTATTGTTTTCCTTACCATTGCTTGTGCTTGCTTATATTGAATCATGTATTGAAAGTTATGGTATCTTTTAACTAACTTAAACGCTTTATTTCTACTCTTTATTGCTTGTTTACATTTTTCATCCCACCATGGTACTAACTTGTTTTTCTTTCTCCCTGAACTTTTAGGTATACATCTGTTTGCTGCTGATATGATCCACTGCTTTATGTCCCTGTCCATCATTTCCACCTCCATGTTATCATTAACCCGATCCAGATTTTTTTCACTTTCCTTTGTAAACTCTATCCAATTTGCTTTTTCTAAGATCCATCTTCCCCCTACTCTCTCCGTGTCCTGTACTGTCTCTATATTTATTTTATTATATATAGGGTAGTGATCACTTCCTATGGTCCCTTTTTGATACACATTCCATTCACACAGTGGTGCTAATACATTGGTCACTATTGTCAGGTCTATAGCCGACTCCTTCCCAGTATTTACATCTATCCTTGTCCCTCTTCCATCATTCACACAAACCAGATTAAGTCCATCTAACATTTCTTCCACTATCTCCCCATTACTGTCATTCTTCTAACTCCCCCACAATGTATTATGAGCATTAAAATCTCCACACCACACTGTATTTCCATTGCTCTTGCCCCCCATTTCTTTCAGTTTCTTTATATCCAACTTCCTGCATGGGTTATAAAAATATATTATTGCCAACTTTCTCTTCCCTATCCATATTTCTATTATAATAGTCTCCATCTCAACTCCAATATCGATAACCCTGTAAGGAATGCCCTCTTTAACAAACGTGACACACCCACCTCCTACCCCTTCTTCCCTGTCCCTTCTGACTGCCATGTATCCTGTGATAATAAAATCTAAATTTGGTTTTAACCATGATTCCTGTATGCACAATATGTCTGGTTTTTCCTGCTGACTATATATGAATTGTTTAAATTCCTGACCATTAGCAATTAGACTTCTTGCATTCCATTGAAGGATTATCATTATTATTAATACTATCCAATACATGATGAATCTTGGCTGGCCTGAACACTTAACTCATCTCTCACTTCTTCCCATCGTATCCCTCTCATACCCAGATGATGCACTGCTGCTTTGACTATGATTTGTATTCTTTCGGTTTTAGATTTAACATCTGCAGTCGCATTTATTACCCCTGCTATGAATGTCACCAATCTTTTTTTCTCCTCCACCATTTTCTTTTCAATTTCTTGCCCAATATCCGTCACCACTTGTTTCTCTCTATGCTTCGGCTTATCATTCTCCTTTCCCGCTCTCCTGGCAGCTTCAGCATACGATATTTTCTCATTCACTTTCATCCGCTGCACTGTTATCTCTTTCTTCATAGCCTCACATCCCCAGTATGCTACACTATGTTCTCCTCCACAGGTACAGCATTTTGGCTTCACACCTGTCCCACATTTCCCATATTCATGGTCCCCTCCACACCTTGCACACCTTCTTTTCCCTGTGCACCTGCTAGCAATATGTCCGTACTCTTGACAGTTAAAGCACCTCATTGGTTTTGGGACAAATTCTCTAAAATTATATTTCAAAAATCCAAATTATATTTCTTTTGGGATCGTTTTTGCATCGAATTCTATAACCACTGTTTCTGATTCTTTTTTCTCAGGCCCTCTTGTCATTCTTTTAACATCTTTAACTGTCGTATTTCTTACTCTCAGGTTTTCTATTACGACTTTCATACTGATTCCAAGGGGAACCCCTTCACTCCCTTACATCCAAAACGTCTCTGCTCTCCAACTCTCAACGTTTTTGTAAATTTTTCCTACACTCACCATTTTCCGGGCTTTTTCTACTTGTGTATCTGTGTTACACCCGATTAGCAAGTTTCCATCTCCTAACACTTTAGCGTATTTGACTTCTCCTACTTGTGTTCTGATTATTTTTGTAATTTTTAATGGATCCATTTTTTTAACTCCCCCTTCACCTTAAAATCTCACTACAACATTAAAGTTTCCCTTCTTCCTATTCCTTTCCTCATCTTCCTGTCCCTCACTCTCCGTGTCTTCTACGCTATCTTTATCTTCTTTCTTTCTCTTTCTCCCACATTCCCCTTTACCCCTTCCTCCTATCCCTACTTGCTCCCACTCACCACCCTCTTTATCAATCTCAAACTCCTCTTCACTCATCTCCGTATTGTTACTACTCTCCCTATACCCCTCCATTTTACACCCGCTTACCAAAAGTAGCGCTAGGATATCGCTACCGGACCTGTACAGGCCGTCGGCCGATATCCCCCACTGTACTCTCCGTAAGTTACTTTTCTACCTACCTTCTACACTCTAGTGATGATGTTAAACACTCCTTATTTCACTTTTTTCCTCTCGTGTTGTTTTTTAATTTACCGCACTCCACCAAACTATCCTAACTAACTATTCCGCAACGAAATCTCGCGAGCATCCCAAAAACTCACCGTTTGGGTGTGTGTCCCAGGCTTGAGGCAGAAGATTGAATGCACCAGGTGGAGATGATCTGGTGATCAGGGTTTGGAGGCACTCACTCACAGGGCAGTGGAGAGCGAGCAGTGTTTTAAACAAATGGTTGGAGAATCTCAGTTTGAGAAAAGGAGACTGCAATACTAAAACTTGCATGGACAGAAGAAGGAGCCGGTGAGCTTTTGGGTGGTTATGTGACTTTGCAGCTCAAATTGGAGTTGAGTGGTGGACTGGTTATGGAGTCAAATGTGGGTGAAAATGTGCTGTAGTTGAGATTATGTGATTGAAATGCAGGATAACATGTATGTTTAGTATTATGTGGGTGAAAGTACAGTTAAAATGTGGTGTGTTTTAAAAAATATTCAAGCTAAAAGTAATTGGATAAAAATGACTTGTGTGTAGTCACAGGAGTTAAAAGCTGCTAAAGTTTAAGGTTAAAATCATCATTAAATAATGCTTTAAAAATGTATTTAATTAATTTTGGGATACTTATGGGTATTTTCTACTTATTTTGAGGTTAATTTCCAGTAGATTAAAAAAAAGTATCATTTTTGGATTATATTCCTTTGACAATCTATTTGTTTGTATTTCAAGGTTTTTCACCTGGGTTTGACCTGGACAATTTTAAAAATAAATGAAAGAAAAGAAAGAAAGAAGTCCGAAGTATGGTCATTGAGTGAATTCCAGTCGTATCTTCTGAGCAAGCTGCGTTTTCAAGTGGAGGAGCTGCAGTTTAAACCTCACAAAAGTGAGAGCCACTTGACACTGTGAGAGATCATAGCCTATTTTATTTAACAGTAGTTTTCCACAGATGCAACTTGTTTTTACTGACCTTGTGACCTTGTCCAGCCAAGAAATGCAAAAGTGCTAGGGTGTCTATCCTACAGTCCTGTTGTGTCGGCGAAGCCAAAAGAATGTCATCCACATATAACAATATTTGGCTGCCATTTGGAGGATTGAACTTAGCTAGGTTAGCTGACATTGCTTGGGAGAATATTGTTGGTGATTCGCATTATCCTTGTGGAAGCCTGGTGTAAGTGTATCTTTTCATCCTGTAAGTATAAGCAAACCAAAATTGACTATCTGGGTACACTCTTGTTTTCCCCTCATCTAGTCATAACTGACTCATCTCAAATTCTTCCTCTCTGTGCTTCTTCCTGCGCCTGCACTCCTTTGCACAATGCCCCCTCTTTCCACACAGATAACATGCATAATCTCTTCCTGATCTGTCTCTCCCTTTACCTCTACCTCCTCTTCCTCTGCTCCTGTTTTGGTCTACATTTTTGCTTTCCCTCATCACATACATAGTTTCTTCTTTCCCTTCAAACAAAAAGTTTAGTCCTTTCTTGGTTTTCTTTTTGTTGTTAAAGTGCTCCTCTGCATGTCTGACCCAGTCCCTCAAACTCACTAACCTCACGGTACGGTGATCCACCATGTGCTTGGTCACGAAACTGGTTATCTGTGGCAAACATCCCTTAAGAAAGGCATTCTTCAACTGCTGTTCATAAGAAGAGTCATTATCCCCATCATCCGGCGGATTTAGCCCACTGTGGATGTCAAACACCTCCTTGAGTCTGTGATAATATAGATCTACATCTTCCCCTTCCTTTGGCACACAGCTGTTAATTTCAGTCCAATCAGCACACTTTGTGTATCTAATTTGGGCTTGTTTCAGTAACGCATCAAGTCTGTTATATAGATCTGTTGTATCGTACTGCAACACCACTCCATGAATCGTAGTGGGACACCAATCCACTCCCATCACATTTCTCAATGATCTCTCCAACTCCACTTCATTCAGCCTGTAGCTATCATACAACATTTTTATACCATCCTCAAACACTTTAACATTTACGTTTGGGTGAAGTATGTCCTCAGTTGCTTTTCTCACATCCTCAGCTGTCCATGGTCGGAAGACATACATGAAATCATTTTCGGCATCCCCTTCTCTAGGATTTGGTACTTGGATTGTGGGATAAGTTTCAGAGCGTTGTTGTCACGGTTTATTTTTTGTTCCATGTGTTGTCTCGTCATTTCCTGTTTTATTTTGAAAAAAGCACTAATCTTGTCCTCTCGTTTCAGGTATCTTGCCCTTCCTCCCGTGTCGAGCGTCTGATTGTCTTCCCTGATTCCAAGTGTTTTCACCTGTTCACCTTGGTCCCTCATGTGTTCAAATAGTCTGCGTTTCCCTTGTCTTGTGCCAGTATGTTGTCTCTGTTCGAGCGTCATTACCAGCCACCTTGTCTTGTCTCCACAGATTCCACGAGCCTGCAGCGAGCGACTCTCCTGCAGTGCAATCTTGCTTTGTAATTTATTCTACAGCCATAGCCTTAGATATTTATTATAACGGTGAGTTTCATAGCTTTGTTTTTCCTCCATTTTTTAGGAGTGATTTTTCGTTCTTACTTGTTATAGTCGCCTCCGTTAAAGGAGAGCTTTTAGTTAAAGTTAATGTTGGTGAGACTAGAATAAAGGACTGTATAGGGTTGGTATGTTCTGAGTTTAAGCTACATTCGCTCCCGGGGCGTCGGTCGGGACACAAACAGAGGAGATTGGAATCCAGTTTAGGCAGTTTTACTGATGAGAGGCAGGCACAGGTGAGTTACAGGCATGAGACTGTTTACATGGCAGGAGACGGTGCTAACACTGAATAGATGTCTGAGTGTGTGTGTGGTTCTGCAGAATACAAACAGAAAAGGAAACCATTATGAGCATAAACACAAATACCATAATATATTACATAATTGCAATAATATAGTATTTGATAGTGTAGCATTTACACTATACAGGTTGTCACAGTATAAGATCAGATATGAGGAATAATCTTGATTAGTGCACTAACTTCACCACTCTCAATTTACCATACCAGCTCTTATATAGACCACAAATAAAGTAAGCAATAAACCGTTATCAAATAAAGGTCTCGATAGCCTTAAATGGCGTTAACAAGCTTAACGAGCGATCAAAGGGCCCGCCGCGATAGATCTAACCAGCGCGACATAAGGGCGGCGCCCACGAACACACGTCTACACAAAACACAGATGTGAAACAGCATAAATGCTTCATGTTTATAAATGTGCACATCAACCTAGACAAATTCTCACAACGCATTAAATTCCAAGTGAGAAGTATCGAAGGCGGTGCTTAAGGCACGCAATGAGGAACTCACGTGAACACATACAACCATGTCTGGAAACGGTAAATGAAGTAAACCTCAACATGAGTAAACACATATTACCGAATTTAAATAATGCACTTACAGTCAACAATGACACACACTGGCACTTCGGTGCTGAACAGCATATAATGATGACTAAACTAAACTTAACGGGCGCTCACTTCTCTGGTACCGCTACAATAACCAGAATACCTTGCATTCTTAAGGTGGTGCGGACTACTTGTTCAATGTGGAACTACCAAGACGGATAACAAACAACATTAATCATTGAAATCTGGAGCCTTTCTAACAGTTAAAGTTTCATAGAGCCTCTGTTCTTGTAAAGAGTGCCTTTGTTTTATTCCGCCTCACTTTGAGAGCGTGACTTTGTATTGTTAAGAGTTCATAGCTTTTAGTTTTCCTCCTGTTGTGGAGAGATTTTACGTTTGTTAACTTTCATAGCCGCGCTCCTTCTCCACCTTAGTTACAGAGGAGAGCGTTCAGGCGTTTATAGCCTTTTCTTTTGCACTGCCGGGAGAGCGCCCTGCAGTGCCGCGATCTTGTCTTGTGTTGAAAATAAAACCATCTTGAACCATAAGACCCTGCATCTGCGTCCTGAATTCCTCTCTGGTAACTGACAGTTGTAGCTGACACACGTGGCGTGATGTGATAAGGTAGAAAGGTTTTTCCGAAAGTTCTCACTATCTGAATAAACCTTATTTAACCTAGTTTTGGGCACCACCTTCAATCGAAGGAAAAAGACAGAATCTTACTATTCTGGTATGTTAAATTAATAATTAATAAATTCCAGTCTCACATTATTCGTTTTGTTGGACTCACCAATACGTAAAGAACACATAGAACACAACCGGTTAATATGAACCATTTATTAAAATGACATGACCAAAGACATGAACCTTAAGACAACAGTAGAAATGCTTCGAATATTTTAACACTAAGAAACTGTGAGTGAGGATAGCTGTATAAGGTGATATCCTGTATAACTGGCTTGCTCATTTCTGTGCTTGCACAGCAGCCTGATAAGGAAATATCTCTGAGAACAACATGTTGTAAAACTAGGACCGCACCCACAACGGTCTTCTGAAAGTAACGCCTTATACCAGTACACACACGCACACACATAGAGGAAGAGATAAGATATTGACGCACACACATCTCATAAGGCGGAGACTGAACTCAAGTCTATATAACATCACACCCCTAGACAAAGACAGAGCTTTTCCGTACTTTGTGCTGTTCGCATGCATTGTACTGAACTGCTCTCCGCACTTTGCAAACTGCGCAAATAAAACTGTGTTGATTCTTATATCGTCTCCTCTGTCTTCCTCCTTCACTGCATCAACGGACTCGGAAAGAGGTACAGGTTGACCTCAACAATTTTGGGGGCTCGTCCGGGATGTGGTGAGGAGAGGACGGAGTTCATTCGGATAAAAGATTCCTTCACGGTGACAGAGACGGGACACGTGCCGGCACGTTAACACAGAGGTAAGCAGAACCTGTTTTATCAAACTCTGCACATTGAATATTTTAAAACAACGTGTCCTGTCCTGAAACTGGTGGTTGAATCAGCAAAAGACGATAAGAATTAATGTCGATAACTGCGTGAAACTATAAGAGAAAAGTGAATATAAAAGAGGATAAAACAGACTGTCTTTGGTCGTGGCGGACCCCACCGGTTGCCTGACGAGGAACCGGAAGCCTGAGAGGCTGCTGGGTTAGAGTCCCGGGGAGGTGAAGACACCCCGAATTCTACTGGGTTTGAGTCCCTGGGGTTAGAGTCCCCTAAAGTAGTATACTCTACGGAGTTGGGTTAGAGTCCCTTGAGGTTATACTCCTCATAAATTCTTGAAGTCTGTTTGGGGTTAGAGTCCCCTAAAGTAGTATACTCTACGGAGTTGGGTTAGAGTCCCTTGAGGTTATACTCCTCATAAATTCTTGAAGTCTGTTTGGGGCTAGAGTCCCCTATACTAGAGTACAGGAACAGGGTTCCTGAGGTATTTTTCTATAAGTGCATTTTGAAAAAGTTTGTGAAGATTTTAACGTGCTTTGTGTGTTTTGTATTTGTTTGAGAGAAATAAGGAGAAGCGGGCTGTGGGAAAAATAAAATTCTGAGGTGTCTAAAGGTGAATGGGTACATAAAACGGTGTCTTGACAAACTCGACAATCAGACAGAGGAAACCTAACGGTGATAACGTAATCTGTCTGAGCCATCGAAACCTAGCGGTGCTAACATAAGTGGCTTGGTTTGTCAAAAGGGTCAGTTGCTCGGGTGTTATGCCATACAAACTGACTGGCCGTTAATAAATCATCACCTTACAAGGCCTGTTGCTCGGACGTACGTCATACAAACCGGCTGGCCTCAGAATTTAGAAAAAGAGAAGTAAAATGGAGGGAGAGTTTGACAGGGAAATAGATGATGGGGGATGGGGCCCAGGTATGGGTGCCTGGAGGCCCCTCGAGCTGCAGTTAGAGAATACGTTAAAAGCAGCAGGGGCAGTGTTACCTAAAAAGGGTAGGGACAGGAAATTAGCCGACATAAAGGGACAAGTGGAACAATTGGTGAGATATAAGGGCAAGAAAATGTCAGACCCCGGTCCGTTAGGGGCCTGGTTGTGGGAAAAGGAGAAAGAATGTAAGGTGAGGAAAGAAGAGCTGGCAGAGCAGGGACAAAAGGCAGGTGTGCTGCAACGTTCGAAATTAAAAAAGGAGGCGAAAGAGCAGGAGGAGCGACGACGGGGCTGGTCTGAGCTGGCGGTCTTCTGGCAAAGTGTGAGACATCTCCATGAGAACGCAGGAAAACCAGGAGGCAAACAAATGGTAACTGCACCTGACACTCCTACATGCCCACCTCCATATGCACCGCCTGCTGCACCGACACCAGGGTTATATCCCACACTATATGTGACTAGTGGTACACTTCAGGTTGGATCCTCAGAAGAGACACTTGTAAGTGACAGTGTGACTGAAGCAGGTGCAGCCACACCTACAGCATCAACCGCTGAGACTTCAGTAAGGACAGGGACGACGTCCAAATCCTCTTATAACCCCTTCACAGGTGATAACCTTTCGGCGCCCCCAGACCCATTCTCGCAGAGACGGGCAAGGGAACAGGCTCCACAGCCCACGGTAGAACGAGAAGTCACACCACAGCCACGGAGGCAGGTCATGAGGGGAAGTGAGATTTCAGATTGTGAGGAGGAAGCAGAAGCAGCAGGGACAGCTTCTTTTCAAGGAAAGGGACAGTGGGAAGGTGAAAGACAAGAAGTACCAGTAAGTTTTAGCTTGGCAGGATCATGGAGGGAAGAGGAGGAAGATTCAGCCGTCAGGAAAGAGAGAGAGCTAGATGAGTTATGTCGGAGAGAGATAGAAGAGCTCTGTCAAAAAAGGGACGGACTGGTGAGAAGTGTAGAGAAAGGAATGAAGGCGGCAGAGGAACTGACAGATACGATAGGCAGAAGAGTTAGCCAGCGCCGACGTGGTGGGACAATCCTTCCGGTCACAATGTACCCACTAACAGCAGTACCAGGACAAGGTGACCGGTACTGACCATTTACTATAGGGGACATACAGGCCATAGTGGAGAAATTACCACCTGTAGCCGAGGGTGGAAATTTGTGGCTCAGCAAATTGGATTCTCTGACGGCAGGACAGAAATTGGCATTGGGGGACTTTAGAGCTATTGCAGGACGATGCATGACGGGTGGGGACATGAGAGAAATTGAGACTATCGCTCATACAGACAGGGTGACAGATGACACCCCTTTCACGCATCATAGCACTGAAATAGGGAAAGCTATGAGAGAAAAATATCCACTACCTAACGCCACCGTAATGCCAAAGATGAGATGGGACCCCAAACAAAATCCCAGGGAGTATGTGGATCAGAGCAAGGATTTATGGTTGAAACACACAGGATGCCACCCAGGGAGAGCTGGAGCTCAGAGGGAGTGGTTTAGACAGGCTATACTGGATGGAGTGCCGGAGAATGTCAAAACAGCCATGGTTAATAACCCGGACATGCTCGGTGCTGAATCACATGTCTGGGAGAAACACTTAATTCACCATCTCACCCGTGCACAAGATAATACACAGAAAGAACAGGATGACTTAAAAGAATTGCAGGTTCAGCTGTTAAAATTACAATTAACGGAAGCCAGACAGAAATGTAATGATAAAGATAAAAAACAAAAAGGGGAAGCTGCGAGGGTCATGTTGGCTGCCGAGCCACCACAGGTTCCTGATTTATTTCCGGTCCCACCATGGGTACCGCAGCCCCCATCAGGCGGGAGAAGACATGGGGGAGGACCAATGCGGGGTGGAGGCTTTGGGGGAAGAGGTCGGGGACTAAGGGGCGGTACAGGAAGAGGACAGTCAGGGGAGACTCGTTGTTGTTATCTCTGTGGAGACCCTAATCATTGGATAAGAAGCTGCCCACATAATCCAAGAGCACAGAAAGGTGTGGATAGTGGTCCTCCTGGGAGAGGCAGGGGTCGCGGCTCCGGACCTCCTGTTACTGCACCTATGTATCCTCAGCAGCCTTGGGGAGCAGCTGCTGCTGGTCAGTTCCCATTGTGGGACAATGGGGAGAACCCTGACCAGTCCGGTCAGTATTGACACACCCCACAGAGACTCTCAGACAGCATCACTACGGCAGAACCGATGCTGTCAGTTCAGATTGTGAAAAAAGATCTGCCTTTCTTGGTTGACACCGGAGCCACATGTTCCACATTGAAAGCTGTACCATCTGGTTCCCTGTCATCACGTACCATCACGCTTATGGGCTTCTCTGGGGAGAAAAAGACACTGCCGTTCACTAAGCCGCTACTCACCCAGGTGGGAAAACAGACTGTGACACATCCATTTGTACATTCACCTTCTGTACCGATGAACTTGCTGGGAAGAGATCTCCTGATAAAACTGGGGGCCACGATACTCTGCAGCGCCGATGGCCTGGTTGTTGTCATGCCTGATGGATCTCATTTGCCGTGCTCTGGACCGATGGAGAACATCACTGGTCAATATCTTGTGCAGCCAGTGAATGAACAATACGCGGACATATACTGGGGTCTATTACAGCCGGAAACATCTGAGCGGCGTGGTATCCTCTCGGCTTACCTCCAGTGGAAACCCTGGATTTCCCAACTCGAACCCTATGTCTCACCTCCAGATTCCCCCCATGTTACTCTATTCTATGATGGGTTACAGACAGATTGGTATCAGGAAAATTTTCAGGACCAACTTGAAGGTCGAGATTGGCAAATTAAGACACATAATATTTATGTGGCGCCTGAAGGCGTGGCGGCAGGTGTTGCCCTGACCTCTGCACAACTTCCCTGGTATATGATGGCAGAAGAAGCGGCCCCACATGTATCATTGGCATTACACCCACAGCATCAGGCAAAAGAGCTAGGGAGTATTGTTAAACGGGCACTCCTACAATCCGATTGGGTAAATACACAACTTCCACAAGTTCAGTATTCTGCGCAAGCTCGCACATATCGCATTCAGGTTTCAGGGGAAGATACAGTCACATTAGAGCATGCACAGATCTCTAGACATCATGGCCGTGAACGTACAGATCACGTGGAGGCGGCAGCTCTACTCGCCAGCCTCCCTGAACACCTATGGGCACAGGGTCCGACAGATGTTGGACAAGTTAAGTACAAGCCCATTACATTCCAGGTGCGTGAGGGTCCCCCTATTTGGATAAGGCAGTATCCTCATAAACCTCAGGCGGAAGAAGGACTTAGGGACACTATTGATGGCCTGTTACAAAAGGGGGTGTTAGAACCCTCGTCCTCAGAGTGGAACACACCCATTTTACCTATTGAAAAGAAAGGGACAGGTAAATATCGCATGGCACATGACCTACGGGCAATCAACGATATTCTCCTCACTCCTACAGTTCCTGTTCCGAATCCATATGTGGCTCTAACCAATTTGGATCCTAAACATGAGTGGTTTACCTGCATTGACTTGGCTAATGCATTCTTTTGTCTTCCCTTGGCGGAAGACTGCAGGCACATTTTCTCGTTTTCGTATCAGCACAAGCAGCTACAGTACACCAGGCTGCCACAAGGGTTTGCTTTGTCCCCAGGGATTTTTAACCAGGTTTTAAAAGATATCCTGAGTGATTGCCCACTACCAGAGCAGGTGACTCTCGTTCAGTATGTAGATGATTTGTTGTTGGCAGCGCCCACTGCGGCTCTGTGTTTGGAAGCAACTAAAAATGTCCTTTTACATCTTGCAAGAACAGGGTTCAAGGTCAGCAAAGCCAAACTTCAGGTTGCACGGCGGCAGGTAGCGTTTTTGGGCAGGCAAATTTCCCAAAAAGGAGCAGGGCTCTCCCCTCAGCACAGGTCTACTATTCTCCATCACTCTAAGCCAGTGAAGGTAAAGGACATGTTGTCTTTCTTAGGGTTGACGGGCTATAGTAGGACTTACATAGCCAATTACACCGGCTTAACTAGACCTCTGCGGGCCCTAGTGAAAGAACAAGGCATGCGCAACCTGTCAGCGACCCTGAATTGGACTCAGGAGGCGGAGGAAGCCTTTATTGCACTAAAACAGGCCCTCTCCACAGCAGCAGACCTAGCTATACCCGATTATAGCTTACCATTCTACTTGGATGTCTCTGGAACAGAACTTTGCACTAATGGCGTCCTGTTCCAGAGAAAAGGGGGTGAGAGAGTAGTACTAATGTATATCAGTGTGATGCTAGACAATATGGAAAAGCGCCATCCTATGTGTACACAACAGGCAGCAGGGATAGCAAAGCTCATTCAAAAAACTGCACACATTGTCATGGGACATCAACTGCACATTCTGACCACACATAGCGTTGTGGCCTATGTGAACTCACAGACTTTTACGCTGACTGCTCTGAGACAAAGACGACTGAGCAAAATTCTCGAGGCACCAAACCTGACTTTCACTCATGAAGGCATAAACATGGCAGATCAGCTAGGAACAGGTGAGCCACATGAGTGTACGGACAGAGTGCAGAAAGAGGAGAAAGTACGACTGGACCTACAAACAGAACCGATACCAGGGGCCAGAGAACTGTACACAGACGGCTGTTGCTTCAGGGATGAACGAGAAGGACTGAAAGCAGCATATGCAGTTGTAGAAGACGTGCAAGGGGAACTGATCACACGACAAACAGAGAGACTGGAAGGACAGCAGTCAGCACAAAGAGCAGAAGTACTGGCAGTAATAGCAGCACTGAGGCTAGGGGAAGGGCAGGAAGTAAACATTTACACAGATTCAGCCTATGCAGCAGGAGCAGTACATGTGGAACTGAAACAGTGGTTGAGGGCTGGATTTCTAACCGCAACAAATAAACCCATCAGACATGAGGCAGAAATGAAAGAGCTAGCGGAGGCCCTACTACTCCCGAGCAAAGTAGCTGTTATCAAATGTAAGGGCCATGAGAAAAATGACTCACCTACAAAAAAGGGAAACGACGCAGCAGATATGGCAGCTAAAACCGCGGCAGGATATGTGGTGAAGGCGATCCTCATGTGCGCTGAGACATAGAAAGACACAGACATGACCGCACTGATAGCTGAGCAAGCTGCGGCCTCTCCACAAGAAAAGACATTATGGAAAGCGAGAGGGGCGACAGAAGTACACGGCCTCTGGAGGGGCCCAGATGGACGACCTATACTACCTCCAGGGATCAGACAGACAGCGTTGGCGGAGGCACATGGAGTGGGACATGTGGGGGTAGCTCAAATGATGAGAAATCTAGAGCACTGGTGGCATCCATACCTAAAGGACATGGCCAAACATTTTGTGGGGTCATGCGAGGAGTGTCTAAAGTACAATGTCAGATCAACAGTGAAACCACACCCTGGACGTTATCCATTGGAGGTAAAGCCAGGGAAAGAAATCATCATTGATTACACAGACATGATCACACCGGTGAAAGGGTATAGGTATATTCTGATGTGTGTGGACGCATATTCAGGATGGCCTGAAGCATGGCCTACCAAGAAAGAGGATGGTAAGTCGGTAATAAAATTTCTGATCAACCATTATATCCCCAGGTATGGATTTCCAGAAAGGATCAGGTCAGACAACGGCACTCACTTCAAAAACCAAGAGTTGCAACAGGTTGAGGCCATGCTAGGGCTAAAACACAAGTTTGGTACTGTCTACCATCCACAATCACAGGGTAAGGTTGAGAGAATGAATCAGACAGTGAAGAGCAAATTGGCTAAAATCTGTGCACAGACCAAAATGAATTGGCTAGATGCGTTGCCCTTAGCCTTAATGTCCATCAGGAGCTCTGTTAATCAGTCCACAAGGTTTACACCACATGAGCTCCAGACAGGGAGAGCTTTTCCTGGACCTCAATCTAAGTTGCCAGGAACAGGACATATTGAACAACACCTAACCCACAAAATGTATTTCCATGAACTCCAAAGTCTCGTTGCAGAATTTTCAAAGCAGGTGGCGAGTAGCAGAGGAGAGGGCCAACCAGCGCCGGCTCCAGAGGCTGAGTGGGTATTGCTGAGGGTCATCAAAAGAAAGTGGTCGGAGCCAAGGTGGACAGGGCCCTATCAGGTGACCGAGAGGACCTCCCACGCAGTCCGAGTCAAAGGGAAAGGTGATACGTGGTTCCATTGGAGCCAGTGTGCGGCAGCCGAGGAACCTCAACGCTCCCTAGCAGCGACTCACCAGGCGCTGAAAGATTTGCACACTGTACCAGCTGGTACAGAGGAAAAGACCACCAACCAACAAGGGGCAGAATAATCCCCTGGTGGCATTTTGCAGGCAGAAGTAGTACACTTCTGCCTCCTTGCAACGACATCATTTACGAGCAGGAAGGGTGTTAGACCCGGGCTCCAACTCAACCCTCATCTGGAAACGTCAGCCCTCACCCTCTTCATATTACCAGCGACTGATTTTCCTTAAAGAGCACCCGGAGTTGTGCTTCTCAGAAGAACGGGACCAGATGACGTCATCGCAGTTGAATTCGTTTATTTTGGATTTGTTATACTCATAATCGTGTTTGCTGGGGCTTTGCTTAAACTTGCTCTTACAGGTCATACCAAGTTATAATCATTGCAGTATCACTCTTATGTTATCTTTTTAATAATGTGTGCTATTTGCTAAGGAGTTGGGTAATGTTGACAAACTATAAGGTTTAAAGCTCCTCTAGGGGTAACCCCGCCTAGAGCACCCTGACGGATACGGTCTGACTTACCAAGAAAGTTTTGCTTGCTATTTTTATCATACTTGAGACACAGTGAAACATATTAGAATGTTATTGTTTGGGAGTTGGAAAATTCTCACATGTTGTGTAGCCATCACGTGCGTGATTGTCCCCCTGATCTTCTGGTTATGTGAACCCAGTCCTGCACACAAACGACCCAAACGACAAACTCAAAAACAAGATTTTTGTCTGAACCAATATGGCGGCTTGGAGTTGAATTACACAGTAGGCTCCACCACAGCGTTTCAATTCGATTTGTGCGACGTTATTAAATGCGGAGGCAATGCAGCGGGTTGGAGAGGATATGATGTTTATCTCTGTGCTGACTCCTTTGTAAGTGAAGATTGCGCAAGGCGCCGAACGCCAGGTGGCTCCACGTGGTGGAAGCGTCTGTGCCACTCGTGGGGTCAGGCGGTGGGTTATACAGGGCCATGGACGCCCACTTATACGTATGGGAATGCAACCAAAGCTGCGAAAGTCGCCTTAGCCAGAGAAGGATGGGTTAATGATAAGCAAGGTCTGAACCCTCTCATGTTATCAATTGATAAAATGACAGGCGGATTTCACCCGGAAGGGCAAAATCATGACAAAACAGTGTATTTCATTCTCGGGGTGGAGACCTCAGGTAATGACCCTCAGGCTTTTGTAAAAGTCAATTTCATCACACCACCAGTCAATTTAACTAGCACCCCTTCGCCAGACACAACTGTAAACCCACCAGTTGGACAGGATAAGAAACTGGCCGAATCGGTAATCCAAGACAGTAATTCTAAGTTTAAGGTAATTGACTTTTCTCAACTGAAACCCGCAGATGTAGTGCGTATGGCCACTGGCGTCTCAGAGGAAAATTTATGGCTATCTTGGGTAGCTCAAACTGCTCAGGAAAATAGTAAAGGAGATTGCGTGGCCTGTGCGTCTGCGCGCCCTAAACTGGTTACCGTCCCAGCTCCTCTAATTACTAATGACACATCAGGGTATCAATGTATGATGAATCTCACTTGGGGCAGAGATACAAGCTGCCAGACTCTGGGCAGTCTTTTCCCACCAATTAGCAACAAGACTATAGTTGGCCCATTTACGCCAGAGAAGGGTAATGGTTCGTATGTGTGCTTTAACATTACAACCCCGCGCTGCAGGGTTAATCATACCAAGCCATCACCCGATGTTCAGTTAGGCGCTATAGATCCCTCATGGTGTCGGGGGATGAGGCCAGGTAATGAATTAGGAGGGTGGGCGAGAGCAGGATTGTATTTCTATTGTGGTCAACCTAAATTACATGTCAGGGTCCCACCTCACAGCAGGGGGGTTTGCGCGATGGTCAGATTACGTACTCCTCTTATCCTGTTAGGAGATAGGTTAAGACATTTACATGGGGAACGGGACAGCAGTGCGGCTTTGACTCGCCGACGACGTCGCCATATTCTTACACGGCGCAGCACACACAATTTTGATTTATCAGTTGATAACCCCACCTACGTGGATGCTATAGGAGTACCACGTGGAGTTCCTAACGAATTTAAATTGGCGGATCAAGTTGCGGCAGGATTCGAGAATATTCCTATTATAGCGGCCTTCTTTCCGGTGACTCCGAATAAAAATGTGGATCGGATTAATTATGTACATTATAACGTGTTGCGACTGACCAATTTGACCAGGGATGCTGTTGCAGGTTTGGCAGAACAGACCGCTCCCACCTCGCTCATGGCGGTGCAAAATAGGATGGCCTTAGACATGTTGTTAGCGGAAAAAGGTGGTGTTTGTGCCATGTTTGGTGATATGTGTTGCACATTTATCCCCAATAATACGGCTCCAGATGGTTCGGTATCGAAAGCCCTACAAGGTTTGCGCACGCTCTCTAAAACAATGCATGAACACTCGGGGATTGACAATCCGCTGGATGAATGGCTGACCAAGGTGTTTGGGAAATGGAAGACTCTGATAATGTCACTTTTTGTATCTCTTGCTATATTCGTCGCTATTTTGGTGACTTGTGGTTGCTGCTGTATCCCATGTATTCGTTCACTTGCCATTAGACTTATAACTACCACTATAGAGGGGAAGGCTCCCTCCCCTTTGGTAATGCCACTGCTGAACCCTCCCGATCCTGATATAGATGAAGATGATATCATCAGAATGTCGGAGATTGTGTGATCATCTTGTTGTTATCAAAAGGGGGCGTGGGGTTTTTCAATTTATTTTTAGTCATGTATTGTTACTCAGCCATTTGTGTGATCTCTTAATAGAGATCAAAAGGGGGTATTGTGAGTGAGGATAGCTGTATAAGGTGATATCCTGTATAACTGGCTTGCTCATTTCTGTGCTTGCACAGCAGCCTGATAAGGAAATATCTCTGAGAACAACATGTTGTAAAACTAGGACCGCACCCACAACGGTCTTCTGAAAGTAACGCCTTATACCAGTACACACACGCACACACATAGAGGAAGAGATAAGATATTGACGCACACACATCTCATAAGGCGGAGACTGAACTCAAGTCTATATAACATCACACCCCTAGACAAAGACAGAGCTTTTCCGTACTTTGTGCTGTTCGCATGCATTGTACTGAACTGCTCTCCGCACTTTGCAAACTGCGCAAATAAAACTGTGTTGATTCTTATATCGTCTCCTCTGTCTTCCTCCTTCACTGCATCAACGGACTCGGAAAGAGGTACAGGTTGACCTCAACAAAACACAGTGAATTGAAAAGAACTAAGGGGAGGGGATGGATGTATACTGGAATTATTCAAATAGTCTAGGTTTGTTACTATCTGAATTTAAAGGCTAACGGCTTGGGTTAATTTATCATTTTAACTGTGAATTCTCTCAACACCCACTGCATACCGTCTGAAATCTAAGAAAAGGATAGATCTTAATGTTAAGGCAGCTCCGAACCACAGGTAAAGCCAGCAGATCCAACTGCGTCTCTCCCGGTTACACATCTCGTGGCCTTCTATAGCCAGCACATGGGGCACCAACAATATATAAATAAATAACGGACACACGTAGCGTGATGTGATGTTTATGTATTTAGCAGACGCTTTTATCCAAAGCGACTTACAAATCAAGATATAACAGCTATATATAAAGCTAACAATAAACTACATAGAAGAAACCCAGGAGTCCGACTCTGTCAGAGGGGACAGAGTAGAGATAGGGTGCAGGCATAGAAGGAAGTGCAGAAAGATAAAGTGCAGAGATAGAGGGGGTAGGTAAGTACAAGGTAAGTGCTGGGATAGGAGATGCTCTCTGAAGAGCTGGGTTTTCAGGAGCTTCTTGAAGATAGACAGGGACTGTTCTGGTAGCGCTCGGTAGGTCATTCCACCATCGTGGGACGACACATGAACAGAGTTTGGATTGTCTTAGGCGTGGTGTAGGAGCTGCTAGACGACAATCCTGGGACCAACGGAGGGACCGAGTTGTGACAGAAGCCTTTGCAAGAGCATTCAAGTAGATGGGAGCCGTTCCATTAAGCACTTTGTAGCTAACATCAGTGACTTGAATTTGATGCGGGCGGCTAAGGGCAGCCAGAGGAGTTCAATGAACAGAGGGGTGACGTGTGTTCTTTTAGGCTGAAATCAAATATAAGGATTTATCCGAAAGTTCTCACTATCTGAATAAGCCTTATTTAATCTCGTTTTGGGCACCACCTTCAATCGAAAGTAAAAGACAGAATCTTACGATTCTGGTATGTTAAATTAATAATCAATTATGAATTAATAATTAATTCCAGTCTCATATAGTCGCTACTCGTGAATTCTCGTTTTGTTGGACTCACACATACGTAAAGAACACATATACAAAAAACGGTTGATTTTATATATGTATATATATGAACTTGTTAGAAAAATTCTCTTAAAAATTAGGCTCAGAGTCGCTGGATACGATTAACACAAAACATTTATTTCTTGCAAGAAAGAGACAAGTCCACACAACCTGTCAGGAAGATGGCTCAGAGTTGTCTCCCCGACAAAATGGTGCTCCAGCTATTTATGTTGTTTATGCTTGCTGATCACACAATGTTATGAGAAAAGGCGCTTTTCTCACCATTCATTATTATGGGAAGGAACATTCAATGTTATGGGAAAAGGCATTTCTCACCAGTTAATATTATGGGAAAGACTAGTACAAGAGTCAAAACACTTTTGCTTGAATCACAGAAGAGGAAAAGATGGAGGGACTCTTCTGTCATAGTATAACTATATAATTTTTCCAACAGAACCATTTATTTAAATGATATGACCAAAGAGATGAACCTTAAGACAACAGGAGAAATGCTTCGAATATGGATGCTCATATAAGAAACACTTAGTGAATTGAAAAGAAAGGATGGGGAAGGGATGGATGGATACCGGAGTCATTCAAATGTAGGTTTGTTACTATTTGAATTCAAAGACTAACAGCTTGGGTTAATTTATCATTTTAACAGCAAATTCTCTCGACACCCACCGCATACCGTCTGAAATGTAAGAACAGCACAGATCTTACTGTCAGCTCCGAACCACAGGTAAAGCCAGGGGGTCCAACTGGGTCTCTCTCGGTTCCGCGTCTCACGGCCTTCGTCGTGGTTGCCTTTCGAGGACTGAACTGGTCGCTCTCCCACGCCGTAGGGCTTCTGGTAGCTCGGAAGACAAACGGGGTGGTGTGTCGGAATTTACAGCAAAATAATGATGAAATTGTCCAAGGGTGGAGTTGGTTTTGGTTGCTGACCAACTCTGATGAGGTGAACTTAAATTCACCAAAGATTGACAAAAAGGTTGACAACCTTAACGGTGGCTTTCTTGGTGAGCAAATAGGTGAGGAAGCTGCAGCAGCAGAGTTTAAAACGCATTATGGAAAGGAGACGGGATGATGGTCGAACAAAAACGCAAAACGCATCTTTCTACTACATTCTTCTCTTTCTGTCTTTGTTCGGACCTTCTTCTTCCATCTCATCTTCCTCTCCTGCCATTTTCAAAGACTCTCCGCCAGACTCTCATTCCATCAATCTTAAAACTCTCTGCTCTTCATCTTCTCATTTGATCTGGACTCCAGAGCTCTTTTCTGGACTCTTCTGGACTGCTGAACAGACTCGCGGTTTCCGGAGTTTGATTCGCGGAGGCGGGGCATGACGTAGGCTTACGCTACACTTTCAGCCAATGGTATGCCTGAAACTGTTGTGATGTCTGCCTGGGCATGTTTTGTAAGACGAACTGCAACGAGGGTGCCTCAAATCAACTCGACTCCTGCATTCCTCCGTCTCATAAACATCTGTTATATAAGGATATCAAAAAATATTTCACTGAGAACCTGAAAGAACTTGCACTAAGATATAAAGCACATTTAATACAGTTTCAAGATTCAGCTAAAAGTGGATCTGAGGGAGGTCATTACGAGAGGTCCCATGAGGCATCTGCTCCTGGCAGAGTCATGGCAACTGTCACTATTCGTTTACTTTGACCCAGATAAGATCAGAATTTCCTGTTCTGGTTTTCTCCAATACGCTCTTGACAGGGTTCGTTGTTTGTTCAGCTTAGTTAGCATTAAGCTATTAATACATTCACCTAAATTTATGGCACAGGTCTGTGGAAAGAGGGGCTGAGAAACTCCCCCAAAATGCTTTCATGGGGCCATAGGTTGGTGTAAATTTCTCTTCTTTGATGTAGAAATCCCCCATCTGGTATCTCCACACTGACCATCCCCACAAAAGAATGTTGGAGTCATTTAAAGTTTTAAGTTTGTATTAAATTCCACACTTGAGTTCGCTACAGTGTTCTGTGTCTGAGTTTCCCTCCCAGGTGTATTACGGTACACCTTCCATGCAGACCTAAAATTTTTCCCTGACCTGGTTAAATGTGCCTCATCCCCCTTAAGGATCTTTTTTAACTCTCCTGTTCGTTTACAACGGTTCTAAAGGTGGGGAGTTAGGTTGGGGTCTCAACCCGCCTGTAGCTCCCGAGTTGTTATAAACTGGTGGTTCTGTCAATGTTGAGGGAGGATCTGGATGCCCCCTCTTAGAAACCGCATTTACATCTTCTTCATCTATTTGCGTCAACAGCTCTTTTTGTTGCTTATTTTTTCTCTTTCTCTGATTTCCTGCAGTGTGCCTCAGTTTTTTTTTATTATAATTATTTTTACAGCCTGCTATCGTTCACTAATTCTGTGCATTTTACTACATCGAAACCTCCTTCAAAAACCAAATTTCTTCTCCCATCTGTCTAAGTTTCTCATATTATCTGGGTTTTTCTGAAACATCATTTTAGCACTCCCACCGGTTAGCTTTGAAACAGGTATTTCCCATATTTTTTCTCTCGCAGCTAATCAATTTTTAATAGTTAAACTGAGTAACTAGTTAATGAAATGCTACTTCTGTCTTTATGTCACCAGCAACAACAGTACAACTAGACCGTAAGGTTTGCAGCAGCTGTTTCACCACAGCTTCAACCCAATCTGAACTAGTCAGTGAAACATTACCCCTGTCATTACACAAACAACAACACAGATAGACCACCAGCAGCTTTTTCACAATTTTATACATACATAGCAAACATAACACCACTGCAGCAAACAACCAAACAAATTATTCACACAAAACATTTATTTCTTGCAAGAAAGAGACAAGTCCGCACAACCTGTCAGGAAGCTGGCTCAGAGTTGTCTGACTAACAAAATGGTGCTATTGCTATTTATATAGTTTATATTTGTTGGCCACACAATGTTATGGGAAAAGTCAAAAACAATTTCACTCGCTACACAGTGTTATGAGAACCAAAAGGTAGGAGGAAGCCTCACCCCATCACATAAACCTTTATTCTTTCAGCTTTTCTCATAGTACAACTGCATAATTTTTCTAACACAATCCTTCCCACTATTTCAGCTGATCAATCACCAAGTACAGCAACTTTAGAAATGTCTTCAGGACCTGATTTGGGTTTAGATTGTTTCTGTCCTGTCAATCTCTCTGAGCTAACAACTACCATAGCCTTAGCTATGGTAGTAGTATGGTAACATAGTAGTAGTATGGTAACAATGTGGATTTCAGACGCAATCCCAACCAGACAAGACTCTTGTAGATTTAAGCGTTTTTCTCTTAATTGACACTTTCATATTGGATTTGATCAATCTGTCTTTGTTGACAGTATATATACCTCATACCTTACCTCATAAATCAGTTATTTAGACTACAAGCCTCTCTGAAAGACAAAAAGACCTGGATGACTGAATTTTCTGCTTCTAAATTCAGACAAAACTGAAATTGTTATCTTTGAACCCGAGCGCTTCGGGACGAAACTGTCTAACTATGTAATTACTCTATTTGACATTTCCCTGGCTTTTAGAATTAAATACAGGATAGAATTGAAAGCCACTCAGCAGAAGTCTCAGTAATGATGCGTCTTTGAGTCCTTAATTTCAGGGGCATTTGATCAGAAGGATGTCACGAGTCTCCAGGTTCAGGTGTTTTTTTCCCCTTTTATGTCATTTTCCCTTTTCCCTCGTGTGTGCTTGTATTGCCTCCCCCTGCTGTGTTTGTGGTTCAATCTCAGTGAATCTCAGGTGTGGCTGCCTTTGTACTTCAGCAGGTTCTCCTGGCATAGCTCTCTCCCATCAAGCTCATCAGTTCCTGCAGCATATATGCTCCAGTCTCAGCGCTAGATTGTTGTAATACCTCTGTGGTACAATCGGCCACCCTAAGTCTCCTGAATATCCTGTTTATCTCAAATCCTGATCTAACCGAATTTCTCTTTGGTTCTTTGAAGAACTCACAACTGGAAAACTGTTTGCCACATATCTGGGTATCCCTGCTGTCAGCGTTTGGAGAATTGCACCATTTGTCGAGCCACACCTGCACTCACCTGCTCAGAGGACCAACCTCTAGAAATACCTGCCTGACATTTTTCAGCCCCATGGACTTGGAAAGCTTACCTGTCTGCCTGCCTCGCTAATACTCGTCCCTGTATTCTGCTCCGGGGATCCTCAAACCAACAAAGAACTCAGTTAAGATTCATTGATAGTCTTTAGAGCATGACATCATTGTCAATAAACCTGTCTGGATTTTATCTCCAGCGTTTCAGTCTGCTTTTTGGGTCCAAAACACCGCCTTGTGAAAATCCTCAAGTGGTCTCCAATTCAGTGACAAAGGATAAAATGTCGGTACAATCATTTAAAAAGACACCAGGAGGACGGTTGATTAACACACATTAGAATGTATTAGTAGACCCAATCTTCATAGTTTAAGACTGGAAGGAGATGATTTCTGTGTGCATCCCTCTGGATGTGTATGTGTCCCGATACATAGCAGCAAGTCCTCCATCGCGGTGACCCAAACGGGGAACCCCAACAGTGGAGCAGCCAGGAGGGCAGAGTTAATTAAGGTCCCTCTGCTGTGTATCTGTGTAGTGTTGTCAGGTGGGAAATGTAGTATTATCGTACCAGAGACATAAAATTGTCATATTTTGAGGGAAATTATCGGACACCCGTCATAACCAAAATAACAAGTCTATTGCTGCACGATAGTCATTCTACTGTTGAATAGCGTCTAACAGGCAGTCACGGCTTTGCGTCAGTATGGAATGAATTCATCAGCAGCCTCACAGTTGCGTTAGGCTTAATGTCGCCCGTAAACAATGATGACCGGCTGTGCTTCTTCGTTTATTTTCCTCACGCAGTGGATTATTCAGCCAATCATGGCCATTGTTCTGAGGCAAATGCATGCACGTCACTCGTAGCTCACATAGAAAAGCATGATTGGCTTGAAACTTGTCACATGGAAATGGATACCCTCAGGGTTCACAAAAAAAATCCGACAGTTGCGACAGGCTGATTACAACCGTTTACAACCACACATTCCCGGAATGGTCAAATTATCATATATTTGGCCTTTTTTGGGAGTATTGATCGTACATCGTACACAGGGCAAAATTATCGTACAAATACGATAATTATCGTACACCTGGCGACACTGTGTCTGTGAGACGTTTTCTCTGGTGAAAAGCTCATTGAGAGAGAATGATTTCTTGGTTATAGAACGAGTGTTCAGCAGGGAAATCCGACTAGATGACGAAAGCCTAGATTTCACATTAACTGTCCGCAGCCGGACTGATGGTAAACGCTTTGCGTGGTCATGTGAATAACTGGTCACAAATATCGGGGCTGCTACCTATAATCTAATCGAGAGAACCTCGACCAGGAAGCTCGCCTTGTTTCTCTTTTCGCCATGACTGTGGACTCAAGAACAGTCTGGTAGTGGCCAAGCCAAGATCAGGCACTATTTTTTATACACCAAATTTACGGTGATATAAGCTAGTCCTTTTTAATAATTCAGTGTGTTTGAATTTGCTTTTTGTCTTTGCTCTGTCGCCTTACTGTAACAAGGCTCCTGGTGGACTCGAGTGTAACTTTTCCTAATGTCCAAAAAATTGATCATTCTAAATTGACCCAAAGAGTGACTGTATGGAAAAATGGAATGAAGTGTAATAAGGTATGGTATGTGGCAGTTCTAATCAAACATTTAGCATTTACACTGTTAATAGCACTGTTAAGTGCCTTGAGATTGCAATTGTTGTAATCTGGCGCTATATAAATAAAATTGAATTGAATCGAATAGTTACATGTACATTTTTATTTGCACTGCCTTTTGCAAATCCTGATTACATCTTTCTATAGAAAGATTATTAAGTTGTAACCTAATAATCTTGGGACCACCTGTAAATATAGTTCTATCTTTTATTCTTAATGTTAATTTTTTTCCTATAATGTTATTTTTAGATACTATTTTTATCGGTTGCATTGTGACTACCCTATTGCTTCGTGCTGTGACGAAACAATTTCCGATCTCTCTATCTATCTATGTATCTGTCATTACTCACATAAGACTCAGCAGGAGCACAGTCTGGTTGTGGTAACTTCCCCTGTTTATCATACAGGTTTGACTGGTTTGAAAGAATATCATGATAACGGTTTTCAATAGAAGAGAAATGGAGGAGAATGTCTGTTGTTTTTAACGGGTTATATGACACAAGGTGACAGGGGTAACAATGTGTCATTTCCTGAGCCCTGATGAAGGTTTTTTCCTGTTCAAAGGGAAGCTTTTTCTTCCATAGTTGCCTTGTTCCCACTCGGGATGGAGGATCGGATTGAAGTGAAGTTTCAGTGCAATCCGTTGATTTCCTTATCTAACTTTTTTTATTGGCTCTGTAGGAATTGGACCAATTTGTATTTCAATTAATTGAATTTGATTGGATTATGATTGGATTGCATTTAATTGTATTCGAATTGGCTTGAATTGGACTGTATCTTTGAAGTGCCTTGAGATGACATTGTTGTGATTTAGTGCTTTATAAACAAAGCTGAACTGAAATTAGTTGAATTGAATTTGGTAGGACATGATGGACTAACACATTTCATTTTGTGTTATCACAGCCATATACAGATTGTCAGGTTAACCACCTTCATAGCAGGAGCAAAGCGAGGTAGCTTCTCCTCTTCTTTGTCCTGACTTCCCACTTCATCTTTTCCCCACAAAGCATGAAAAAACCCACTAAAAACTCAAACTGAAATATCACTAAAAAAAGCTGCCTACTGTATATCTTTATAAATGACAGTTTATTTTAGAGTGCTTTAAACATGTCCGAGTGGCAAAAGGCCTTAGGGCAGAACCAGTGAGTCTGGGCAGCCTGTAGCTCAGTAAAAGCAGTCAACTGCTGAGCAGGTTGGTGGCTTGATTCCTGGACTCCGTGGACCACATTTTGAAGCGTCCTTCGACAAGACACTAACAAGACACATTTCGGAATAAACTGAATAAAGAAAACAGACAACATAATGTCAATAATTAGCAGTAGTGCTGGAAACAAACATGCTAAAGGCATACAGTTATGCACTAAAGGTTTACACCACTTGTTTCTGCAGTGAAGATGATAAATGAGCAGACACCTTCAAATACTCGTTACTCTGTGTGTTAAAACAACCCCTGCTTATTTCACAACATTACATGGAAGACTGACTGCAGCAGAAAAACAGGAACTTACTCAACAGCCAAAGCAGAAGTAACGTGACATTAATATATCACTGCAGAAAGTCTTGATTGTGATGGGGGTGTTTGTCTGTAAAACATCTGACTTCTCAGTGGAAGATTTCAGCCTCTAAATTTACTATCTACATACTTCCAACAGAAGATATAGAAACTGTTTTAGATTGCAAATGCACATTTGTTATGTTCATATAAGTACTTTTTAGCATCAGTTATTTAGAAATTGCTTTCCATTTTGATTTGCTCTCCTTGTACAGGTGAAACAGTCTAATAATCTAACATAAATCCAGCCTCTCTAAAAAGGTTTGTTTGACTTAGTGCACACCTCAGCTACCATATAGTATGTTTATCTACTTTTACTCTGCATTTGAAAATGCTCTTCATGTTAAAGAATAGTTTTTACATTACCTGTTGGCTATGCCAAAGTGAGGGCAGCACAGTGGGTTGCTGGTTTGTATATGTCTTGTCCATGTGTTACAGGTTTAGGCAAGCATAACTCTTGATTAAAGAGGTGCTCCAGTGACCAAATATGCATACTGAATATTGTGGAGGATAGACAACTGGTGAGTGACATTGAATTGAGAATGATCAAAACTGAAACAACAGAGACTGATGTGGCTGATATCATACTCGGGTAACAAAATCACATTTCTTACTTTTACCTGAGGTACTTTTACCTTTTAACTTTCCTTTCACGATCCTAAGGTAAAAATAAAATTGTTCACAAGATAAGATTCCGTTAAAATGTAGCAGTGACATATATTAGCACCATTATAACAACACCATAACTCAATTTGAGCCACTAAAATGTCTCTGGGAATTACAAGAGCATTAGTAAATAGTTTATTTAACTGAAAACTGGAAGCTGCAGGCAGTGTGGCAACATTCAGCAAAGTTGTATGAATAATAATAATAATAATAAAAAATAATATTTTCAACAAACTGGAAGAATAATAGATCCTGACAGATACAGTCCCCTTAAAATCATTTCTCTTTCAGCAGAGCTGAGTTGAATTCATGCACAGCAGATTTATTCTCTCTCATACACTGAGGCTCCCACAGTGGTTCTCTGAATCCTGCTAAATTTACACTGACATATCAAAGTTTACTGTTTCACAGCAGAAAATTTGTTTGGAAATTTCTATTATGAATTGTGAACCCTGAAGAGAGTTGTGACTCATTTGCTTCTCCACATGCCATCTGGAAGACTAACAAGTATGTGATGACTTGTGTGTCTTATCAGTCCTCACCACACATGAAGTTTTAAGTGTCTCCTCTCTGGGAAACTGGGACCAGAGCCATTTCCCACGAAACAACCAATGCTGGCTGATAATTCTGAAGGAAACTTTTTTCTGTATTTATGTAAAATAATCAAAACATTTTTTGTCATGATTTTAGTTTTTGTTTCCATGTTTGGTTTCTGTTTAGTCATTAGTTTAACCATAACCTGTTTAGTCATTAGTTTAACCATAGTTTTCTCATGTCACGTCTGTTAGTTTCGTTATGTGTTAAGTCATTAGTTTTTTCCACGTTTCCCCTCAGTGTACCGAGAGGTACAACCGTGCAGCCCTGGAGGATATCTTTGGGCTGGAGTCTGCACGTATGGCTGCCGGGGGCGCCTCTTTCCTCGATCCTCCCAAGTCACGGCCTGCAGCCGCACCAGTCCCTGCCCCAGAGGGGGTCTAGCTGGGTCCACCTTCTCCTGTTCCTGAGGTGGCTCTGCTGAGCGCACCTCTTCCTGCTTCTGATTCAGAGGGGGCCCAGGGTGGCTCGCCTCCTCATCGCTGGAAGTCTGACCGTCTTCGGCTCCTGCTCCCATGTCGCCTGGCCGTCCGCCAGATCGTTTCCGGCTCCTGCTCAAGTTAAGTTAAGTTAAGTCAAAGTTAAGTTTTTGTAATCCGACTCAGGCGTGTCTTGTGGTGTTTTTTTTGTATTTAAATAAATCAAGTTTTACTTTGAATATCTGCATCCAGGTCCTAAACCTCCACCACGCCACAGTGTACCTTACCCCATCTGACATTTCTGTTGCATTGTTTCACTGATTATTCCTGTAGTCAGAGGCTTATTGTTTTTTTTTCTACCTTTCTTCTACGTCATAAGATATAGCAGCTTTGACTGCTCTACTTGACTCTGTGGATCTGTTCCCATTCAAATGGGATTTTTCCTGTTTCAACTGAGTAATTTTTTGACAGACTAGAAATGTATATAAGGGTACAAAACACCCACACACAAACTGAGGGGTGTCATGTATGCAGTGAAGAGTGTGTGGACCTCTGTAGAAGAGACCAAACAACAGCTCCACAAGCACATGGCACAGCATAGGAGAGCCATCTCTTCAGATCCAGACCCAGCAGTGCACCAACATCTGAAGGAAAGGGGACTCTCTGAGGACAGTAAAGTCCACATTCTGAACAGAGAAGACGGATGATTTGAGAGAGGAGTCAAAGAAGCCATTTACGTTAAACTGGAAACACCATCTTTGAACAGAGGACTGGTCTCAGGTAGCACCTTCCCAGCACCTACAGAGCAGCATTGTCTCTCCTCCGCAGGCAGTTTCAAAATCATTCACACCTTGGACCCTGTGACCAAAACTCGCCCTTTCAGGCAGGTATACAATTCAGAGGTGTTCGTGACTAATGACATGCACATTGGTCAGGGGGTTCAGTGACACGTGACTGTAACGACCCTCTCTGCTTACAAGCTGATACTCCCCACCATCTAGTTCAGAACTGAGGAAGCCTTTCGGATGAGAGCTGAAACATCTTCAAGATCCAAAAAGAATTCCAGTTACCCTTATTCAGCTCTTTTAATGGCTTTTAATGTAAAACAGTAGTTCAGCAAGTTTTCAGTAACAAGTTAAATGATTGATGAGTGAAAGTTAGCTGTAATAATTAGGGAATTAAAAACACAAAATTAAAGAAAGTTGAGCTCAAACCATAGGAATGGTCGCACAATCCTGCGAATAAAAAATGACAGCAGTTAAATTAAGACAAATTTTGGACAAAATTTAGGCTGCAAATTACATGGCAGCACATGGAAATGGAAGCTTGTTTCTCAAACAAAATAGGATGCAAATATATAACCATATAGTATGACAATAGTCTGTGTCTGGTTGAGCTGTCAAGGCCTGGTTCTTTCTGCAGGTGAGCTACAAAAAGGACACTATTTTACAGTTATCCACTTACACACACACAGGCAATGCAAAATAAGTCTATATACTATTGATAAACGTGAAAACATATAGGTAAAAATACAGTAATGGGATTCTTACAACACTGCCCATCACAGTTACATATTAGCACAGTCTCTCATGCTCTGTACATAGTAGGTGATGGAAATATGGCTGGCAGTAAAAAATAAGGCACTGCTGACTACAGACTAGTTGGAGGGGTGAGTGGAAATATACTGTGCGTTACCTCTGATGTCTTCCTTTTTTTTCATAGGCTCATGAACTTTTGAATTATTTTTTTCATAATACTAACTGCAACCAAGCTTTTTTCTGATCTTTCATACGATAATCTTGTAAAAATAGCATATCCTGTTCCTTCATTATGACCTATCTCACTTCATTATCAAGGTATGTGGTGTAGCATTCACAATAATTTCTCAGAAGCACCACTACACTGAAGCCAGTAATAAAGCTGACTGCTTGGTTTAAAGTTAAGGAACCACAGCTATCAAGCATGCCATGCTGGCTAATATAGTTTATTATAGCTGATTATTGCATTGCAAGTAACACTGCTCGAGAATGGCTTTGTCTTAAGTAGGAGATTCAAGTTGGTATCTATTTGCCTCATGAGCCCTAATTTAATTTTTTGTTGTATTTATTTGTACTTTTTGTTGAGGATATTTAGGTCAGATTTGAGCCATTTCATTGACTAGCAGAATTTTTAGTCTCTTCTAGTTAAAACATAACAGAAATGGAAGAGGTAGCTATTTTCAATGCTATTCGGAATCATAAGTTTCTTGTTTGATACATAAAAACAAATCACACCATCTGAGTTCCAACCACTTTGGATATCAGCTGACACCAAAAGGATTAGGACTTATATTATAACTCAAACCTGCTATTGAGACGGGCATCACAGTAAACTTTGCTGCTTACCCACTAAATGTCTCTGATCATGAATCCAATTATCTTGGATCAGTGCCCTGACTGTTTCACTTTTACAGTTACAACTGTTTAACTCAGTTTGACACAGGTTACACCTGCCTCCAGTGTAGAAAACTCCACACTCTATTTTAAATAAGTCAGCAGTGATACAAAAAATGGCTTACTTAAAACACAAAACACTGTAAGTCAAAACCAGCCTCCCTTTCCTGTGTCGTCAGACGTTTGGTCCTTTGCTGTAATGTTCCCTGAGGCTGTAGGTCTGATAACACATGGAGAGATCACAAATTCCTGGAAGCCCCTGGCTGCCCCGTTTACCAGGATACCCTGGTGGACCCTGGTTTCCAGGAATTCCCTGATTGCCTGGTTGACCAATTCCATCAAACCCACGAGGACCCTGAATCCCTGTGGGGATAATGAGAGACAAAATAAAGACAATATTCATCAGTAGCATTCAGCTTGGAAAGAAAATAAATAGTATAATAATATAATAGAAATGAAAGATGCCATTAAATAGATTACAGTTCTTAAATAAAAATAGTATAAGCTGCATCATAAATTACCACTACTCGTACAACGTGACTTATGACTAAGGTATCAAGGCCTCCATATAGAAATATATGGTGGGGTATTAAGAATGTAAGACATCCAACCCTCACGCATATTTGTTTTTAATGCACTAATGCAAATATCTGAAATGAAAAATGAAAAAAGATCTGAAAGGTTCAACTACTCAGAATGGTTTAATAAGTCAAGATAATTCAAAGAGCAGGGGAACAGCATGCTTACCTGGCTGTCCAGGTGGTCCTGGAGGTCCATGGTAACTCTCTCCTTTGCTGCCTTTGGGCCCTCTTGGTCCAGTGTCACCTGGGGACATGATGTGTCTGTATTAAAAAAACAGCATTACAGTCTACATCTCACTTAGAGCTGAAGAAACCAAAATCCTACATTCACTTTAAACCAGCTGTTCCAGTTCTATGGTCTGTATGCTTTCATCACCATAAAAACTATAGACTATAGCACAGATGATTCTGACGATTCTCTTCTATAGTTTGATCAGTTGTATAATGAAGGTATTCTGGGTGTTGCTTTACAAGTAGAAACATCAAACAAAGTAATGGCGAGCATTTGATTGTCTGAACAACATGAATTTAGTTTAGTGATAGCAACTGTGTTTCAAAACATGTTGTCCCGTTCACGCACCTGCTACAAGAGCATAATACATGGTGTACTAATAACAGTCAAGGTGTTGAGCATGGAACACTTTACAACTCTCAGTGGTCACCATCTTGGCTCTGTACTGGAAGGCATTGCTGTCTGATACTTCCAATGGAAAGTAGCTAAAGCCCTCCAAAAAAGTCATATGTTGCTAGATACTACCATCAGGAAATGAATATATCTATAAAGTCATCATCTCATGTGCATTCTGCTTCTGCCACTCATTTACACCGGTTTACTTCTCCCAGACTGTGGTCATACTTACTGTATATTAATACAGTCCACTTCACAACAACCTTTTTCCTGTTGCTGTCGTCAGACAACTGAAATTATGACTGTAAATTGTTTTTTTTTTGGCCTTTGCACAACCCTTATTAGATTAGATTAGATTAGATTCAACTTTATTGTCATTGCACAAAGTACAGGTACTGAGACAACGAAATGCAGTTAGCATCCAACCAGAAGTGCAAAACAGCAGTTGAAGTGGTTAAAGTGCAGAGTGTGTGCGTATGTAAAGTGAATTCAGTGAATTCAGTAAATAAATGCAGTACAGTACTAACAGTTCAGTGCGAGGTTCAGTGGCTGAAGGGGGGCAAAGGGGGGTTTGCGTGGTAGTCTGCAGTCACTGTGTGTGTGTGTGGCAGTCCACAGTCTCTGTGTGTGCATGTGTGTCGTGGGGGGGGGGGGCCCTGAGGTTGAGAGTTTAGCAGGGTGACCGCTGCAGGGAGGAAGCTTTTCCTGAACCTGCTCGTCCGGGACTGGAGCACCCTGTAGCGCCTCCCGGAGGGGAGGAGTTCAAACAGTCTGTGGCTGGGGTGAGAGCTGTCCTTGACAATACTGAGCGCCCTCCGCAGGCACCTCTTGCTCTGGACAGTCTCAACGGAGGGCAGTGGGGAACCTGTGATGCGTTGGGCTGCAACAGAGCAGCTGCCGTACCATACTGAGACACAGTTGGTGAGGATGCTCTCGATGGTGCAGTGGTGGAAGTTCACCAGGATCTGAGGAGAAAGATGAGCCTTCTTCAGCCTCCTCAGGAAGAAGAGGCGCTGGTGTGCCTTCTTGACCAGGGTTGAGGTGTTGAGAGACCAAGAGAGATCCTCCGAGATGTGGACCCCCAGGAACTTGAAGCTGGTGACACGCTCAACCTCAGTCCCGTCGATAAGGATGGGGGTGGGTGTACCACTCTTCTTCCTGAAGTCCACAATGAGCTCTTTGGTCTTCTTGGTGTTGAGAGCCAGGTTGTTGTTGGTTAAACTAATGACTAAACATAAACCTAAAACATGGAAACAAAAACTAAAATCATGACAAAAAATGTTTTTATTATTTTACACAAATACAGAAAAAAGTTTCCTTCAGAATTATCAGCCAGCATTGGTTGTTTCGTGGGAAATGGCTCTGGTCCCAGTTTCCCAGAGAGGAGACACTTAAAACTTCATGTGTGGTGAGGACTGATAAGACACACAAGTCATTACATACTTGTTAGTCTTCCAGATGGCATGTGGAGAAGCAAATGAGTCACAACTTTCTTCAGGGTTCACAATTCATAATAGAAATTTCCAAACAAATTTTCTACTGTGAACTCTGCCAGATGCTGAACTTCTTCTCTGTACGCCGTCTCATCGTTGTTGCTGATGAGGCCAACCACCGTTGTGTCGTCTGCAAACTTGATAATGCTATTAGAACCATGTACAGGCGTGCAGTCGTAGGTGAAGAGGGAGTAGAGGAGAGGACTCAGCACACAGCCCTGTGGGACGCCGGTGTTCAGGATGAGTGTAGAGGAGGTGTGGTTCTCCAGCCTAACAAACAGGGTCTGTTGGTTAGAAAGTCCAGTACCCAGTTGCAGAGGGAGGCATTGATACCCAGGTCACTGAGTTTGCTAATCAGTTTGGAGGGGATGATGGTGTTGAATGCTGAGCTAAAGTCTATGAACAGCATCCTCACATAGGTGTTGTTATTGTTCAGGTGAGCAAGGGCAGAGTGTAGTGCTGTGGAGACATCCTCCGTGCTCCTATTCTTGCGTTAGGCAAATTGGAAGGGGTCCAGTGTGGGTGGTAGGCAGGTTTTGAGGTGAGCCAGGACCAGCCTCTCGAAGCACTTCATGATGATGGGGTGAGTGCAACAGGGCGGAAGTCGTTGAGGCCCTCAGCTTTGGAATGTTTTGGCACTGGCACAATGGAGGTGGTTTTGAAGCATGTGGGGACAGCTGCTTGGGCCAGTGACAGGTTGAAAATGTTAGTCAAGACCTCAGCTAGCTGGCCAGCACAGGTCCTGAGCACGCGTCCAGGGATGCCATCAGGGCCAGCAGCCTTACGTGCATTGGTCCTGCTCAGTGCAGCAGACACGCCGGTGGGGGAGAGTGTGAGGGGTTGATGTCCTGTCGTGAGCACAGCCTTGGTGGTTGGCTCCTGGTTGTCCCTCTCAAAGCGAGCATAAAAGCTGTTAAGCTCGTTCAGGAAGGAGGCGTTGTTGGATGTTGGGGTGGTGTTGGTGGGTTTGTAGTTGTAACGGGTGGTGTATGGACCCAATTGCAGTACAAAGGAGTCAGAAGACAGTGGTAAAACGTTCAAGGCTTTACTGAGACTCTGGCAGACAGACAAACGGTTTAAAAACCGGCAAACAGGAATCAGGAGAGGAGAGGCAAAGTTCTTGGTCAGGGACAGAAAGCTGGGCCGAATTACCAGGAGGCAGACGAAGCAGGGAATCAGGGACAGGCGAGGTTGGTACCGGTAAAGCTGGCAAGAGAACGCTGGAAAGACATGCATGGCAAAGACAATCTGGCAAAGGATAGAGTGTGGAGCTGGTGACTATATGCTGGGCTGATTGCATGTGATGAGAGGCAGCTGTGTGCACAGGTGAGTGGAGTTAACTGATGATTGGATGACTAAACTGTGACAGTAGTCAGTTAAGGCCTGGAAGCCCTGCCACATGCGTCGAGGGGTCTGAGTTGTTCTTAAAGTGCTCCTCAATCCTTAGCTTGTGCCTGTGATTGGCCTCCCTGATGCCCCTCTTCAGGTCAGCCCTGGATGAAGAGTAGGCCTGAGCATCACCAGATCTGAAAGCGGTGTCTCGTGCCTTCAGCAGTAGGCGGACTTCTCTGTTCATCCACGGCTTCTAGTTCGGGAATGTAGTGATCCATTTGTGAGTGGTGACACTGTTGATGCTGGTGTTGATGCAGTCCAGCACGGAGGAGGCGTAAGAGTCAATGTCCGTGTGGGAGTCCAGTGTGGCCTGGGTAGCAAACACACTCCAGTCTGTGTGTTTGAATCGCTGCTGTAGTTCAGAGTCTGCTCCCTCTGGCCACACTTTGACTGTCCTCACTGTGGGTTTCACATGTTTGATGAGTGGTGAGTCCTTGGGGATTAAAAACAAAGAGAGGTGGTCAGACTGTCCAAGGTGGGGGAGGGGGACTGCTTTGTAAGCATCAGCCATGTTGGTGTAAACATGGTCCAAAGTCTTGGCTCCTCTTGTGGGGCAGGAGACATGTTGTTGAAATTTAGGGAGGATAGTCTTCAGGTTGGAGTGGTTGAAGTCACCCGCAACAATAAAGGCTGCCTCCGGTTGTGATGTCTGTTGTTTGCTAATGGCAGCATGCAGTTCTTCCATGGCCAGTTTAACGTTAGCATCAGGTGGGATGTAGGCTGCAGTCACAATAGTAGATGTAAACTCCCTGGGCAGCTAGAACGGTCTGCACTTAACCATGAGATATTCTAGGTCAGGTGAGCAATGACTTCCAATGATGGCAGTATCCGTGCACCATACCGCTACATCCTATTCAGAGTCATTGAGGAGCTGGAGCCTATCTCAGTTGACATTGGGTGAGGGGAGGGGTACACCCTGGACAGCTCATCAGTCTATTGGAGGGCTGAAAAATAACCATGTACACTCACACCTGCTGTCACGTTAAAATCCCCAGTTAACCTAACACTCGTGTTTTTGGACTTTGGGAGGAAGCTGGGGTACATGGACAGAACTCACATAAACTACAGATTGACTTTTGCATTTTCTTGGACACAGCATAGAAATCACAAGGACATCACCACACAATGAAAGCAGCTAACAGGTGTTAATGCTCCGTTTCTCCACAGACAGCCTCATAGCTGAGAGAGGTGTTTCTCTAGCAGAGGAAAGACATTGCTGTTGCAGGGAAGAACTGGTAATGTTTGTCTTAAAAATCGAATTGAAAATAAGTTGCTAGCCACAGAGGCTGATGGACAGTCCACCAATAAGGTTTTATTCAATCAGAGCATATGGTGCTCATGATAACTATGGCAGATTTGTACTAGGAATTGATATTATGAGTTGAGGCACTGTTTGTTATTTATAGGTCTAAAACTGTTTAGAGAAGTGTTTACAATGGCTTTTCAAATGATAAGAAGCTGAAGATACTGTAGAACAAAAATATGATCCAATGTTTGAAATTGACTTTGTCTCATAAATAGCCGTGTTAAAGGTTTTATTAACTTTGTGTGGATGATAAAAGTACAGTTGGATGTGCTGTCCATGATTTGAAAAGCAGTAAGTTGGCTTGAAAGTAAATATTGAAATATGCAAGTATCTCTGTTGTAAAGTACATGGATATTTTTCTTCGCTGAGGGATATCTGTGACACCCTCTCTGAGTGTGAACCTCAGCCATTTTTATAGAACTTTGAAGCAGGACACGTAGTAACGCATCTGAGTTGTTGGCTTTGTAATTCTGTTCATAGGCATGGTGCTTTGTGCTAAATGCTAACACACACTAACTAAGATGACATGCAGTCTTTCATTTTCTTAGTTTAGCATATTTGCGTGCAAATATTTAGCAGAGTCAGAGGGTCGTGTCTAAAAGTCTGATAAAAAAAAAAAACTTGATTTAAATTAAATAAAAGCCAATTAATCACCACAGTCTGTTATATTTATGAAGTGGGAACCAATAATATCTCCCATATCATAGACTCCCAAAGACCTTAAAGAGAAACTCAGAGCCGAGAACATAAAGCAGCAAATTTGACGGGATCAAAATGGAGATGGTAGATGTTTGATCTGTCTGGTCTGTTCAGTCATAAAAGTGTGAATTTTTATCCAGATCAGCACTTGGAGAGGTGGCATGAGGGTACATCTCTCACACATATCTGACAAATCTTTCATTTCTTTGCTTACAGAAGGAACAAAATAGATTACATGTCAAAACTGAAGCTTTCTCTCACAAAAAGCTTGAAGGAGGACTATTTTTTTTTCTTCTACAAACAAGTGAGATGGATTAAACTGATAAAATGAATGTAGCATAGGCTTATAGTCCAATACAGAAGTTTCATATAGATGGATCCCAAAATTCCCAAAAGGCAACTTGGCAGTGTCTCCCTGCCTAGAACATTCTACATGTTTTAAGTTCCCTAATCCCAGTTAAACAAATAAAATGGCTGCAATATATTACATAAAAGTTGTCTTTCATCATTGGAGAACTTATATATAAAGACTCTTTCATCCAACCAACCAACTACTACTGACACTACACAAGTGTGGAATGAGTAGACATAAAATTACATTCAGGACATACAGTCTCTTTCCTCAGTGTTTTAAACTGACCGTGTCATATCTAAAGTTGCTTTTCTTCTGATTTAACAAGTAAAATCCTGCACAGCAGTGAAGAGGTACATGTCTTCCACAGCTGATTAGCCACTCTCTGTCTTGACGTGGTGATAAATCACAGACAGTCCATTGAGAATTTGCCGTATTTGTTGTCTTTTGCGCTGTTGATTTTCACTGATGTTCACGTTTAATAATGGTGTTTTATGGGGAACAGTGAACATCAACATATTCAATTTTGATCTCATGGTTGGTACAAGCAGAAGTAAATTTTGTTCTAGCTCTTGCTCATAATGATGTGTTGTTACTTACTGCATTTTTCCATCAGCAGAGAACCAGACTGGAAGATTTTTGTCACAGTTGATGAGAAAAAAAACTGTGCTGAAATGTTTATTATACTGCTGTGTCATATCAAACCTTTGAGGCCTGCAGGACCCTGCAGTCCAGAGGGTCCTGGGTAACCTGGAGCACCACTTCTGCCAGGATAGCCTGGGTTTCCCATGGAGCCTTTGGGACCTGGTGCTCCTGGGTGACCTGGGGGTCCCTTTATGCTTTGGCAGGTTTCACACGTAGAAGGGGGAGTGAGGGTCTGAAGAAGAGCTGGGAGTTGGTCTGCAGGGCACAGCCGGAAGAGGATAAATAATCAATTTGTAGAATTAATGAAAAGTAGCACAGATCAACGCTTCACTACCTTCATGTAGTGAAGCGCTTTGAGTGGTCAGTTAGACTAGAAAAGCGCTATACAAGTACAAGTCCATTTATCATTTATCAAACCACATGGAAAGTAATATATTAATTCATAATTGTATATTATATAACTGATTTTGAAATTCATGATATGAGATTTTCTGAGTTTCTCCCATTAGGTATCACCATCTGCTCGCCAAAGCAACTGGGCACTTTCCATTCAGCACTTTATGCCTCCTCACTCCCATCCGTCCTCCTTCATGATGCAGCCAGTAAATAATTAGACCAACAGGCTAGCCTATTTTTGGTAGCAACCCCTAAGGTTATTCCTGTTTCTTGACATATAGAATGGGAGTAATCTAAATACCAACAGACTTTTGCAACTACATTATTCTTTTTCCTTCTTTGGTGAAGAGCCTTTATGATAACAGATGTTGCTCTTTCAGACAGTGAGATAAGTGAATCACTTATGGCGACCAGTAGCTGCATAGCATAATATACTCTGCCCGTCCACACCAATATTTCGCTGGACCTCCTTTAGTTCTTATTACAGCACGCATTCGCTGTGGCATCATTTCAATAAGGCTCTGCAATGTTACAACATTTATTTCTGTCCAGAGTTGCATTAATTTTTCACCAAGCTCAAGTAGTGATGATGGGAGAGTCGGACCACTTTGCAAAGTCTTCTCCAGCACATCCCAAAGATTCTCAATGGGGTTAAGGTCTGAACCCTGTGGGGACCGATCCATATGTGAAAATTATGTCTCCCTGAACCACTCTTTCACAATTTGGGCCTGATGAATCTGAGCATTGATGGAATAATCTGAATAAAGCTGACCTCGTTCTTTGGGCTCATAACATTGCTGAACCTATACCTAACCAACTGCAGCAACCCCAGATCTTAGCACTGCCCCCACAGGTTTGTACGGTAGGCACCAGGCATGACGGGGGCATCACTTCATCTGCCTCTCTTCTTACCCTGATGCTCCCATCACTCTTGGACAGGGTAAATCTGGACTCATCAGACCACATGACCTTCTTCCATTGCTCCAGAGTCCAATCTTTATGCTCCCTAGAAAATTGAAGCCTTTTTTTTTCTGATTAGCCTCACTGATAAGTGGTTTTCTTAAGGCTAAACAGCTGTTTAGTCCCAATCCCTTTTGTTCCCTTCGGATTGTGCATGTGGAAATGCTCTTACTTTCACTATTAAACATAGCTGTGAGTTCTATTGTTGTTTTATTATGATTTGATTTCACTTCATCAAACATTTAAGTGATCACCAACCACAATCATTCAAGCTTTTTTTTCCAACCACATTTCTTCCTAGAAAGATGATGATTCCCCTTTATCCTTCCAGATTTTAATAATGCGTTGGACAGTTAAACCAATTCTAATAGTTTCAGCCATCTCCTTAGATGTTTTCTCTGCTTGATGCATGCCAATAACTTGACCCTTCTGAAACAGATTAGCATAGTTTCCACGACCACAGGATGTGTCTTCAGACATGGTTGTTTTAAGAAATGAGAGGCTACTCACTGCATCAGTTAGGTTTATATTACTTGTTGCCAGCTGAAAAATAATGCAGTAATTATCCAATGGGAGGCTCTTACCTAGATCACTCATAATATACATACTGGCTTGGACCGTTACTGTTTCTGTAAACATCCATTAACTAATCATTTATGATAAATTACTTAAAGTGTCATTTCTAACAAACAGTAAGAAAGAAAATATGTATTGGCATCGAAGCAACAGACATAATGAAAGTGCATGTTTTAGCAGTCTCAGGGATGCTCAATGGGGGGGGGGGGGGGGGGGCAACAGACCTGCCTGTGTCTGATGTTTCCAGGATATGGATGGGGGTTCTTCACCTCCAGTAAGAAACAGACATTATTTACATTCACCTTTGTCCTGGGAAGAGGATTTGAGAAACCCTTCCACTCGACCTTTCCCCTTTTTCTGTCACGATACAGCTGGACAACATTCACACTCAAATGCCAACTAGCAAGCTGTCCCTGAACAAACAGAAGAACCCTTTTAGATGAGGATCGGGGAGCACCCAGACCAAATGTTGCTTCCTTCTTATTTGGACAAGTAAAGGTTTAACAACAGGATGAGAAACAGGCCTGTAACACCTCTATTCATCACCCCTTGGAAAATAAGTATCTTCTTCAGATTCATTCTCAAACAGATTATTGGAACTGCATTAAGTATGTTTTATACCTTCATACAGGTTGTTTAAAGTTTTCATTGACATCTCAACCTCCATTTTGATACCAGTAGTCAAAACCAGCTGATAACATTCTGTTTAATCTCATATGTGTATAACCTTACAGATCCCGATCTGGATTTGGTATGAAAAGTATCTAAGACTCACTATAATCTATGTTATTTTAGTCCAGAATATGTTGTTTTCTAATGTCTTTTTATATCATACTTTATTTCATGTCTGTTTTCATATCATTGTACCATGTGGTGTTTTCATAACACCTTGAGTGTGTGTTAAGACAAAATAATGGAGAAATTATTTTTTATCTTATTAAACTCTTAACTTTAAATTAAAAAAATCTCTACGCTCAGAATCTAAACCATAAAATTTTCAGACATAGTATTGGCTGAGAGTTGAGTGCACTCTCTGCCTTCCAAGTAACAAACTGGAGAACAATGCCAGGAGTAGAATGTACGAATAAGAAAGAAAGAAAGAAAGAAAAGGAATTTTAAGTTTTTGTGTTTTCGTCTTGTTTTTGGCACTGTCTTTTGTTTCTCGTGTTCTATGTTTTTCTGCTTCATATCCGTCTAACCACAACGCTGCAATTGATATCAGCTGGTAGATAAAGTAAACTCTTTGTAGACCATGTTGTTTTTCTCTCAAATAGCCAGTACAGTTTATTCCAATTAATTAAGTTTTTCCTTTTTTTGTAAAGTTTGTATTTGAAGAGTTAAGTTAAGTTAACCTTATTGGATTATTCGGTTGAACCAACCAACTCCAACTCAAACCCCTGGGTGAACGCACCTTTTGTTTTATTTTTTGTTAGTTTGATGCAACATTTTTCTGATATCACCTGATTGTTGCATCTTTGGCCGCCATGGAAAATGGTGCCCAAACAATGAGGTGATGTAATTTAATCTAATTCAATAGTGAGAATTCTACAATGTATTATGAAAGAATTGTCACCAGACAGTTAAATGGCCTTTCAGACTGTTATGGACCACAGCTTTATAGCTTTTGACTTTGTCTTTACTTTAGACTGCAGCAGATTTTTGTGGTGAGGAATTTAAAAAATACTATACACTACTGATTGGCATCAAAATGCTGACGGACACAACTTGATAGTCGCATGGTGTAGTCTGTACTACCCTACAAGTCTTCTATCGTCATAATAGGGGGATGTCAGCACTGGTCCCGAGCGGAGAGCAACCTATTTCTGAATTGCAGTTATGTTAAACAGTAATATAGCAACTGTCTCAATCAGAATGTAATAACAAAATTCTCCAGTCTCTGTTTTGTTTAATTAACTTTTAATAATTATTTACACCTAGTAATAAAGGTTCAAGCCATTGTGTTTTGTGCTAATTACGTTGTGCCAGTGCTTTACAGAGACATTAATCAATATAATAGTCTAGCAGATTGAGTCATTTAACCCCACTTTGATTTTATCAGTTTATCGATTGACAGTGTAAATCTGTGTTTCAGACAACTGTTTAACAGATACTTACTACGAAGAACATCAGAGCAGAGCTTGAGAAGATGTTCATCTGAGGGTAGTTTGCCCTGAAACACAAAATGACATTCTGAACACCATATCGTCATTACTCTCGAACACGAGACACTCAGCCCAGGCAAAAAATCACTAAGTGTATCTTTCAGACCATATTTTTCTTTCTTTCTTTTTCTTTTTCCATCAAAAGAATATCAGTCAGCAAGAAGTCCACTTACAGGTTTCCCAGGATATCCTGGCTGGCCTGGTTGGCCTGGCAATCCGTCCTGGCCAGGAAATCCTCTGGGACCAACAGCACCCATGTGACCCATTTCACCCTTCTTTCCTTCAGCCCCCCTGGGGCCCATGTCACTTGTCACTCCTTTCTGGAGCAGCAGAAGAGACGACAGATAAACTCACATTACAAATTACTACCAATTGTCAAAGGTTGAGTTTGAGATTTTTTGCAGAAATTAACCAGTTCATATAACGTTGGGTTACTTAACGTAATCCCTGGTTCTTTGATAACAGAGTGAGGTGTTTCACTATGGGAATCGCTTCTGGCGAGACCATTACGGAAGCTCCAATGACACAACGTCTGTCTCTGACAGACAGGTCGACGTGTGGGGAAGGACCGCCCCCCCTATATACCACGGTCGACCGCCCGGCCCGGGCCATTCTTATCGGTTTCTTCCCTCATCCATGCAAGGAGGGAATTGTTGGTGAAACACCTCACTCTGTTATCAAAGAACCAGGGATTACGTTAAGTAACCCAACGTTCTTTTTCTAACTTCGTTCGGTGTTTCACTATGGGAGATATAGACCACTCCCGGAATGCATAATCTCCCGAAGTGACCTGGCTCCTGACCCAGACTGGGATGGCATCAACCAGTTTCTGAAGCACCAGACTCCAGCACTGCGTGAGCCAGAGATGGACCTGAGACATCCAACCTATAGAATCTCACGAAAGTGTGCGGTGAAGCCCAACTCGCCGCCGCACAAATGTCCTCCACCCTAATTCCTTTAAATAGAGCCCATGACGTAGCCATGCTCCTGGTGGAGTGTGCTTTCAAACCTGCAGGCGGCTGCAGTCCCCTGCACCTGTAAGCTAGCACTATAGCCTCCACAATCCAACGAGACAGCCTCTGTCGGGACAGAGGCTTCCCTTTGTGGGGCGTGGCCCAAGACACAAACAGCTGATCGGTTCCCCGGAAGCTGGCTGTCCTGTCAACATAGACGCGTAACGCACGCACAGGGCACAGAGCGTTCAATCTGCTCTCCTCCGCTGACCCAAACGGCGGTGGGTGAAAAGCCTTCAACTCCACCGTGGGGCATCTGTAAGCAGATTCCACCACTTTAGGTATGAACACCGGATTAGGCCGTAAACACACCTTAGACAAGCCTGGCGACAACTGCAAGCAAGGCGACCGGGTTGACAGCGCCTGTAAATCACTCACTCGCTTCGCAGTAGTCAAAGCGAGGAGGAGAGCGGTCTTTAGTGACAAAAATTTCAGACCCACCCCCTCCAAAGGTTCAAATGGGTGTTGTGAGAGAGCTTCTAACACAACAGCCAAGTCCCATAATGGCACCATAGGCCTGGAAACTGGAAGTTTCCGGCGCACTCCGTTCATAAAACGGCACACTAATGGGTGCTGGCCCGCCGGCTTATCCCCCAAGCCCATGTGGCATGCTGAAATGGCGGCCAGATACACCTTGATTGTGGAAAAGGCTTTATCCTTTTCCAGCAAGTCTTGGAGAAAACATAGAATGTCTCTCACTGAGCACTGAAAAGAGACAATACGTCTGGCCTCACACCACTCCTCAAACACTCGCCACTTACAACTGTACAATGAGCGAGTGGATGAAGCCCTCGCACACTGAATAGTGTCGATCACGTTCTGAGGCAGTCCCACAGAGCCCAAATTCAACCTCTCACGGGCCAGGCCCAGAGAGCCACCTGCTCCGGATGGGGGTGGTAAATCTCCCCCCTGGCCTGAGACAAGAGGTCCCTGCACAGCGGCAGGGGCCAAGGTTGGCCCGATAGTAATTGAACTATCTCTGCTATCCAGTGTTTGGACGGCCATCGCGGGGCTATAAAAATCAGCGACAAGCCCTGATGCCTCACTCTGGTCAGTGTGGGGGAGATAAGGCTGAGAGGAGGAAATGCGTACAGTAGGACGTTTGACCATGGGTGCGACAGCGCGTCCACACCTAAAGGCGCATCCTCCTCTGTTAGTGAGAAATACAGCTGACAATGCGCGTTTTCTCGCGAGGCGAACAGATCTACGACAGCCGTATTTCTGCCACAGCTGGCTCACCACCTGGGGATGGAGTTTCCATTCCCCGAAAAGAGGGTTTCCTCTTGACATGAGATCTGCGCCCCTGTTCAGCACTCCTGCTACGTGCGTCGCTCTCAGCGACCCGAGCCGAATGATGCTCCACAGAATTATTTTTCTTGCCAGCTTGTGAAGCCGTGGAGAGCGCGTGCCTCCCTGACAGTTCACATATGCCACTACCGTGGAGTTGTCGGATTTCACCAGCACATGCCTCAGATGAGGGAGAAAGTGTCTTTAAGGCCAGAAACACTGCCATCAACTCGAGATAGTTTATATGCGCCTGAGCCAGCTCCGCTGACCAGACGTCATTCACTGCTCTGCCCTTGAATGTCGCTCCCCAACCTGACATGGATGCGTCCGTTGTTATGACAACCCTTGAAGCCACCGTCCCCAGGCTGACACCCTGTGAGAAAACCGCCGGATTTCTCCACTGGTGGAGAGCTGCCGAGCACTCTGCAGAAACTTTCACCGAGCGAGAGAGGTGACGACGGGGACACAGTCTTAACGATGCAATCCACGTCTGCACATCCCTCATCAGCAGGAGGCCCAGCCTCACTACTGAAATGACCGACGCCATCAGACCCAGCAGCCGTAGACACAGTCTGAACTGCACCGCTGTCCCCGGTTGAAACCAGGCCAGACACTGATTGAACGACTGTTGCCTCTCCTCCGATAGAGTGGCACGATATCTGAGGGAGTCTATTTTGAGACCCAGATAAGAGATGCATTGTGCGGGCAGCACTCGGCTTTTGGTCCAGTTTATACTGAAACCCAGACCACTGATGTGAGACGTCACTGTCTCCACATCCCTGAGCGCCTGCTCCCGTGAATGAGAGCATATCAGATAATCGTCTATGTACGAAAATATTCTGATACCTCTGCTCCTTAACGGAGACAATGCTGCTTCCACACATTTGCTGAAAACCCGTGGAGCCAGCGAGAGACCAAATGGGAGCACTCAGTATTCGTATGCCGTGCCCCGGTGAGCAAACCTGAGAAATTTCCTGTCTGCCGGGAAACTCTCAATGTGAAAATATGCATCTGCTAGATCGATTGTGGCAAACCAGTCGCCAGGGCGGATAGATTGGCACAACACTTTTACTGTTAACATTCTGAACGTGTATTTCCTCAGATGACTGTTCAACACACGCAGATCCAGAATGGGTCGCAGTGATCCCCCTTTCTTTGGAATGAGGAAGTAACGGGAGTAAAACCCCTGTTGACTCTCCTCGATCGGGACCACTCTGATCGCTCTTTTGAGTAAAAGAGAATCGATTTCGTTCTGTAACACCTGTGCAGCTTCCCCCTCTGCTACTGACATTAAAACACCGTTGAATTTCGGTGGTTTTGTAGCAAACTGAAGCCTGTATCCCCGGGAGACAGACAGCATGACCCATGCATTCACTGCGCATGCGCGCCATTTCTCCACCTGAACAGCCAGGGGCCCTCTCTCCAGACGGGCGATGCCCTCCGGAGGCCGGGAGGAGGTATGAGCCTCCCTCGCTGGGCTTCCCGATGCCAGATCTTTTTGTGTGTGACAGCCCGCCCTCGGCTCTTGGCCTGGCTGCGGAGTTGCCAGCTTTATTTCTAGAAACATGGGAACCCGAAAATGAGTGTTTGGTGACACCCGGGGGGACAGCTCTTGGCTGTAGTGAATAACAGGTGCTTGATGACACTTGTTGAACTGCGCACCGCGGTGCGAAAATGACAGTCCCTCTCCCCCGTCTCTCTGAACTAGCGGGGGGGTGAATCCTGAAACTTGAACCGGAGCCGCTGCTCTGAACTCCTCCGTCCTCCTCTTTGCCGGGGGAGGGAGAGGTGATGAGGGTTATGTCGCGTCAGGTAGACCGCTTCTTCCCACCCCTCGGGGGTTTTGCCGCCGCCTCGGCGAAAGAGTGCTTGCCCCATGTCTTGTTACTCCCCGCTCTTGGCTGCTGTTTGCCGCGATCGGGTGCCGACCTCGCATCCCCCTGTCTGCCTCTCCGGTGCGAGGTGGGGGCCGTGGGGTCTGCTTTCGAGGCAAACACAGCTCGAATGCCTCACCCTCTTACTTCCTCTGTGTGCTGGTTTCCCGCATTTTCTCCAGAGCTGGGCCGAAGAGACCCTTGGTGGGGTCGTAGGCGGCGTCCATGACCTCCGCCTTTTGAGTGTCACCCAGTCCAGACAGGGAAAGCCACAGAGCCCTTTCTCCTGCGACTGCCAGGCCCATGACGCGCCCACAGCCCTGCACAGCTCCGCGGGAGGAGCGCAGGAGGAGATCGTTCACCACACAGATTTCGTCCCACAGCGCCGGGTTCGGGACCCCCGAATCCAACTGTCGGCCCATCTCCTCCAAAATCTCCCCTTGATAAGCCGACAACAGCGTGACGGCGTTCAAGGAGCAGACAGATTGCGCAGCATATTTGTACATATGCTGATACACACCTGCCGTTGTACGCTCCGTTTTACCGGGCAGGGAGATGTGAGATGACGCTGAGATGGATCGGCGGCTCGGGTGGAGGTGGTAGGCCAGTGAAGGCTCCACAGCCGGGGGTTCGGCCAGTCCCAGCTCCGCCATGCCATGCACCTCTAGCTTGGAGTAGCCCTGTGTGGTTGCCTTGCATTTGAACGGGCTCGACCAGAACCGACTCATCTCGGCCATGCAGGCCGGGACCGCCGGGAGCAGCTGCTTGGCCGGAGGGAGTCGTTTCCCGTCGTACAGGTCCCTTGCCGCCCCCTCCGTGTCCTGGGCCGCAGGCCAGGGGATATTAAGCTTAGCCGCTGCTCGTTTGCAAACCTCGTACAGGTTGTTATCAATCGGAGCGGCTGCTTCGGTTGAGCTAGGGGGTCTGGAGTGCGTGGGGAAGGTAGAGTCCTCCTCTCCGTCCTCCATGTCACCCAATTCGAGGATGTCAGAACCGATCTCATCGTCTGCATCGTCGTTTTCCTCCCGCCCGAAGACACCTTCGAACAGCGGGGGTATGGGCTCAACCTCCTCCGTCATGTCCGCCCAGGCCCTCGGGGCTTGCGGCTGATGGGTAGCGTGACTCTTCTGAGCGGTATCTGACGCGGCGAGGGAAGGGTCCCTGCCGTCAGTACCTGTCACAGCCATTCTTAATCTCCTCTCCGGGATTTTCACCGGCATGGTGGCGCAATGTGCACAAACCCGCGGGTCCGCTAGCGCCGCCTGAGCGTGCTTAGCTCCCATGCACACGATACACATAGGGTGGGGGTCTTTGCCCTAAATCGTTGCACCACATGATGTGGGACAACAGCGGGAAGAGCCCTTCCCTTCATTCTGCCCAGCTCCTGTGACGAGGGCTGCGGGGACAGACATGCCAACTGGGGGGAGAAATGTGTTACTAGGGGTGAGCCTAGTTTAAAATATATAAAAATATATATTTTAATGTGGTATTTAGTCGGTGTGAGCCGGACTATAACCTGTAGTGAGAATAGTTCGCCGCTACGCGTTAACTATGCTCCTGTGGCTAACAAGCTAATGTTAGCACCTGACCGAGCTCGAGTGAACGAAGCTCGGAGCTAGCACAGGACACCCGGTAGGTGAGCACCTGGTGACCTGTGGGGAAGCTCGCCACAACGCGGTCGCAATCCCACTGTAAGTAACTGTCAGCACAATCCAGAGTCTGTCGGTGCCGCGCTAGGCAACGTTTCCCTTAACGGGACGTCTGATAGCAGTTAAGCTAGCAACCAACCTGATGACCGGATGCACTGAGGGAGCTCTCGTAACTTCTCTGAGGAAGAAAGCGAGAATGGCCCGGGCCGGGCGGTCGACCGTGGTATATAGGGGGGGCGGTCCTTCCCCACACGTCGACCTGTCTGTCAGAGACAGACGTTGTGTCATTGGAGCTTCCGTAATGGTCTCGCCAGAAGCGATTCCCATAGTGAAACACCGAACGAAGTTAGAAAAAGAACCAACCTTCATCTCAAAACATTACCAATACTATTAAAGACATGTATGTTTGATAACTTTGCTAAAGTAGGAGACTTAGAATCGAATGGATTATCTTGTATTTCTTCTCATTGTAAACCAGAGAATAGAATTAAAAATTATTTTCCTCACATACAAAACTATTATTATCCAATCTTAAAGATCTCATACTTGGAAATTTTCCCAAAAGTGCACTTTTCTGTGTGTTTGAGTTTGTGTAAGATTTTTTTTTACTACTTTACTCTACTTTTTCCCCTACTCCCTTCACAAAGGATTTATTATATGTACCCCATATATACAGTGGACTTTAAAGAAAGGACAGGGGACAGCTCTCTTAATTTTTCAAGAGAGGAGGCCTGGGTTTCAGGTCAAATGCACATGGACTAAGACACAGCATACCAGCAGAGCTGAGGAGGCTACAAGGCTGGTGCAAGGCTATAGACTTGGCTAGTGGACAACTAGAGGCATTTTAAACCTTTGGTTCCCTCCATAATAATGGAAAATGTGAACTTGCTGCCCCATAAGCTTTACTGGGAGTGCAGCTTCTTCATCCCCACAGAGATGTGGCTAATGGACAGCATACCGGATGCTAACAAGGACTTGTGGGGATTCACAGCAGTGAGAGCCGACAGGGACACACAGGCATGCCGCAAAACCAAAGGTGGGGGACTCATTATTTATATTAAAAAATCATCGTAGGTGTAACCCTGGCCATGAAACATGGGAGATGGCCGGAGTTACACCAACGTTGATTGGGCAATTATGTGGCGACACTGGGCAACACTGTAGTTTTGTGTTGCCCAGCCATTTAGCTTCAGGTCTGGGCAACACTGTAGTTTTGTGTTGGACAGTGTTTGTCTGTTTGAGTCTCTGTCTGAAGGCTGGGTACAGGAACAGAGAGATGTGGTCTCAGAGTTCGAAGTGGGGGCGGGGTGAAACACCACATATGTTGCTGTATATGTGATACAGCGTGTTCTTGTCACGGGTGAGAAATATCCACATGCTGATGATGTTTAGGAAATACAGTCTTTGAGTTGTAGTAGTTGAAGTCACCGGCAACAATAAAAACCACGTCTGGATGAGCCGTCTCTTGTGCGCTGATGATGTCATTGAGCTTGCCGTGGAGTTCGCACGCAGGGGATTTAAACACCAGCCAAAAAAAAAACACTGCAGTAAATTCCCTCGGTAAATAGTAGGGTCAGCACTGCAGCAGTAAAAGCGCCATATCAGGTGAACAGTGTTTATGAACAGTTCGTACACCCCCAGACCATGAGTCATTCACAAACACACGGACACACCTCCATTTTTGCTCTTACCAGAGGCTACAATGCACTCTCCTCGGGTCAAAGTTTTCATTCGGGCTATGCGCCTCTTATCTTTACTGAGGGTGGTGGTAGTTGTCGCGCAAACAATGACTTGTAGCTCTGATGGTATGAAACCAATGAATTGAGAGCTACTGAGGGAGGTAGCTATGTCCACAGTGCATTGCATTTGTGCAGCGCGGAAAAAGTGAAAAAATACACAAAAGAAGAAAAGGGCATCATTTCGTAACAGAGCAAGCAAACACGTCTGCCTCGGATTACAAGTACCATTAGATGCAGAAAAATTTTTGGCAAATGTGGAAGGAAAAAAAGCCAGATTTCTCATCTTTGACTGATTGGCGGGAGGTTGGAAAAACACAAATAAGAATGTTTTGCCAGCAATACACGAGTCACTCTATGGTGTAAATTAAAAAGGTGATTCAGAATTTAGAAAATTAAATAAATCAACTGGAAAGTAATATTTTGACAGGTTTTGACTAATACTGACCAGCTTATTCAAAAGAAAGAACAGTTACGCTCTTTTTTATATGAAAGGGCTAAAGGAGCTTTAGTCCAGTCAAGATTCGCTGCTGTTAAAGATATGGATGCCCCCACGTCCTTCTTTTTTAACCTGGAAAAACAGTTTAGACGGAACAAGCAGGTGGTTTGCCTCCGCTGTCCAGATGGAACTCTGACCAGTGATCCCCGTACCATGAAGGAGCATGCAGTGGGTTTTTACAGCGACCTCTTCAGGCAGCAGGTTTGCAACAGAAGCTGCATGGATGCTTTACTGGATGGTCTTCCCCAACTCACCACTGTTCTGGAGGCTGGGGTTTCTTTGGAGGAACTGACAGCTGCTATTCAGCAAATGGCTTCTGGCAAGACTCCAGGTTTGGATGGTTTCCTGCCATCATCCTGCCATCATCCTGTTGGCATGCTGTTCTTTCTTTACTCCCAAAGAAAGGGGATTTGACACTGCTGAAAAACTGGAGACCTGTTGCTCTACTTTGTGTGGATTACAAACTGTTATCTAAAGTACTTTCTAATAGACTGAAGAACGCCCTTGAGTTTGTTATACACAGAGACCAATCATACTGCGTACCTGACAGATCCATCATGGACAATCTTTTTCTGTTGAGGGATTTGTTTGATGTCTGTAAGCTTTATGACATTGATGTTGGTATTATTTAATTAGATCAGGAAAAGGCTTTTGATAGAGTTGATAATTTTTTTCTTTTTTCTACATTAAGAGCTTTTGGATTTGGTGAAGGCTTCATTTCTTTAGTAGGTTTATTGTACAATGAAGTATTTTGTGTTGTTAAAGTCGGGGGAGCGTTGAGTTGTCCTGTTAAAATTCAGTGGGGTATTCGACAGGGGTGTCCCATATCTGGACAATTATATTCTGTTACGATTGAACCTCTTTTGCACAAAGTCCGCTCAACTTTAACTGGGATTCTTCTTCCAGGTTTATCGCATCATCCAGCATTAGTAGTCTCTGCTTATGCTGATGACTTAAAATTTTTTTTATCACAGCTCAAGGTCATATTAAGGGCCTTCAACACTGCTTGGAGCTGTATGAACAAGCTTCCTCAGCTAAAGTTAACTGGGAAAGAAGCTCTGCTTTAAAGGTTGGCTCATGGATCAATAAAAATCTTCCCACATTACCAGGCAATATAAAATGGGCTAATCAGGGCTTAAAATTTTTGGGTGTGTTTTTAGGAGCAGACACGTTTTTCGGAAAAAAAACTGGGAGGGTGTCATGGAGAGAGTTGACATAACCTCACGGGTCGCTGCTTTCAGGCTTCAAACTGCACAAAGACTTCTTTATGGTTCTGGACTGCCATGGCTGCCATCTTCTTTTGATGAAAGCAGGACGTTTGGGTTTTGATAAACAGCTCTTTTTGTTACAGCAAGGGTCTTTAGACCTGAGTGGTCTCTGTCCTTTTTACCTGTCGGTTTTAAACGCATGGTAGATCTTCACCTTTGAGAGGAAGGCTGGTATGACACCAGGGATGTGGGTATTTGAAGAACCACTGTTTGGAAACAGTTTTCAATTCAATTAATTTCAATTCAATTTTATTTATATAGCGCCAAATTACAACAATTGTCATCTCAAGGCACTTAAGTAATATAGTCCAATTCAAGCCAATTGGAATTCAATTCATTGTAATCATAATCCAATTAATTCATATAGAGCCAGTTCAAAAAATAATATCCTAGCTAAGGAAACCAACAGATTGCACCGAAACCTGTCTTCAGTCCAATCTCCCGCCCTGAGCCTGAGGGACTGTGGAAAGGAACGACTCCCTTTTAACAGGAAGAAACCTCTGACAGAACCAGACTCAGGAAGGGTGGCCATCCGCCTCGACCAGCTGGGGTTTGAGAAGACAGAAAAGAGGGAAAAGAGGGGGGAAAAACACCATAACACCATTCAAAGGATACCTGTTGGAACAAGTTTCTCTCATCACACCTGCTCTCATCAGCTACGATGACATCTAAGATGAGAGAAGTAGGTTGTGTGAAGCTGGGCCATCTAATGAAGCTGTCCGTGTCCAACCTTGCTGAGCTTATGGGTGTTCGCTCCAATTGACTGATGTTAAGGCTTAAAGAAGAAGCCTGTGGTTCCCTGCTAGACTGTATCAGAGAGTTTGCTGTGACTAGTACTCTGTCTGACCAATGGGATGATGAGTATGAGTATGTGTTTCCTTCCCTGAATGTCTCTCCTGCTGTGGATCAGTGGCAGGATGAGCCAGACAAGCTGTTGTCCCTGCAAACTTCGCAGTTAGGCTGTTTCAGAGTTTTACAGAAAAAGGTGTTGTACTGTATTTGTGTGAAGGTACTGAATTTACGCTCCCTTGCAGAAGTGAGGGTGTCGAGTTTCTTGACACCAGCTCTACCCCAAGAGGCTGTTGGCAGTCCCTGTACAAACCCCCCATTGAAAAAAGGGTGGGTGACCTCCAGTGGAGGATTGTATAGCTACAAACGGGTATCTGGCACACCTTAATCCTGACATTAGTGCTAGGGTTTGTTAGTTTGTTTTCAGGAAGAAACACTGCATCGCATTTTAATTGAATGTTCCAGACTGAAACCTCTTTTTTCTGTTTTGCATAATTTGTTTGGTGGATTTGGTTTGCAGTTTTCTAATAGTCTTTTTATTTATGGTCCTCGCGGACCACAGCGCCAAAACAAAGTTTCTCGTCTCACTTTTAAATTTCATTTCAGTTACAGCAAAGACTGCGATATGGCTGTCAAGGAAAAACAAGATTAATGGCCTTCAAAATGAAGATGCTGCAGTTTTATTTCAGAGACATGTCATTGCCCGAGTTCGGGTGGAATTTGAATTTTTTAAGTTGACAAGGAATGTAGAGGTTTTTGTAAACACGTGGGGTATTGATCATTTTTGTCTTCAGTTGATGAAGCATCCTTAGTTTTTCCTTTTTAATATTGTTTTTGTGGTTGATTTTGTTTTTAAATGTGTAATAAAGGGCATTTTTAATTCATCTGTCTATCTATCTTATCCATCTATCTTATCTATCTATAGAATGGGAGGCAGAGCCTTCAGTTATCAGGCCCCTCTCTTGTGGAACCAACTGCCAGTATACGTTCGGGAAGCAGACACCCTCTCTACCTTTAAGATTAGGTTTAAAACTTTGCTTTTTGTTATAGCTTATAGTTAGGGATGGCTCAGGTGACCCTGAAACATCCCATAGTTATGCTGCTATAGGCCCAGACTGCTGCGGGAGCTCCCATGATGCACCTATCCTCCCTCTGTTCTCTTTACTCTCCATGTAGATGTGACATTATTGGTGTCATTCACTTGAGTTTCTCTTTCTCAGCAGGTATCTCTGGCCTGGTGTTACAGTGCTTGTTGTCCCCTCTTTCCTGTCCTCTCAGCTGGTCGAGGCCAATGGCCACCCTTCCTGGTTCTGGTCTGGAGGTTTCTTCCTGTTAAAAGGGAGTTGTTTCTTTACACCGTCCCCTTGTGCACGTTCAGAACGAAGATAAGTTTCTGTGCAATCTGTTGGTTTCCTTAGTTGGGTTACATTTTTTCTGTATGAATTTGACTACTTTGGAATTTAATTCATTTGATTTGATAGGACTATGATTGTATTACAGTGAATTGGATTTTAATTGGCTTGAATTGAATTGTATCTTTGAAGTGCTTTGAGATGACATTTGTTGTAATTTGGCACTATATAAATGAAAAAAGGAACTGAATTGAATTGACTGAGCTCAGGTTAACATTGGCAGCTCTGTCCATCTTCAAACAGTAAGTACTGTATGTAAACGTCCATATCCATATCTGTGACAAGCTATTTTCAAAAAGTATTCAAACTAATCACTAAAACAAACAGACCATAATAGAAGAACAAAGCATATTTCTTAATGGTGGACCCAGAGAGTTTGCCTGAGACATGCAGTTTAACCTTTTAGTTCATTATTTCATGGATCTAGCCATCAAATGCCTATTGAGGTACTTTTACCGTATTTTCACTGTTACAAAACACAGCTGGAACTACTAACAGTTAGCAGAACACAACTTATTCGCTAAACTCATAGAATGGATCTACCTTAGCTTAATTAACTTGCTAAAGGTGATAAAAACCCACCATAGATAGCTGTCATTTCAAATGCTCATAACAACAACAACTGTGTTTGATCAAGAAAAAGAAAGAATAAAAGAAAGAAAGAAAGAAAGAAAGAAAAGTCAGTTTTTGTAAATCTTTATCTTGACTTTTAAACTAAATATCTGCCACTGTCTAATTGTAAAGTGCAATTTCAGAACCCCTGGATATCTGTAATAACAGTATTTTAGGAGCTTATTAGCCCAACTCAATTAAGGCTAAATTTTCAGAATTTTTTTTAGAGTTTTTTTAGAATTATTTTTACAAAAGCATGTTACATCAACATTAACTTTTATTCAAATATATCCTACAAGTGGCCGCAAGTGTGGGAGGCTGTATCACCATAGCTTACAATTCTGTGGAAAGTAAAGTAAGTGTTTGATATTTCAGATGTGTGCAAAAAGAGTGCTCTTGTGTTGTATATTTTTATTTTGGGGCCAGATTTCCCCAGACATAAGGTATTGACTCTGTAGGTCCTTTATAGCATCCATGCAGGCTTGACAGGGCTTCTTACTGCAGTGCAGAATAAGACAGAATGAATTATATCTAATACTGCAAAGTCTAATTCGACAAACCTCTCCTTTCCATCCCCTGGGTCCTACTTCACCCTGATGGAAAAAGAAAAGAGAACAGGAAGGGTAGAGAGGAAAACAGAGGAAGGAGACAGTTAGAAACTTCTGCTTACATATCAACGCCTGAGATAGAATGTCAGAGGAGCAGCTCTGCATTACTGGTGCAGACCCACTTTTCAGTCAAAACCGGTGACTTACAAAACATCTGAAATTGGTTTCTGTAATGCATTTTCTGAAGCTTCTTTCCCTTTTGTTATATGTTGTAACAGATTAAAAATGCAGCTATGGTTTGTGATATGATTTTTTTAGTCTTTATAACTCAATCGAAACACCAATTCTGTAAGGCTTTATTGTAAAATTAGGTACTAGGAGAGTTCTAAAGTTCAGGGTGTGTTCCATTTAACAGAAAATCCTTGCTGTTTTTGCTACCCTCTTCCTCTTTTCCCTCATGATCTAGTAAAAGCTTTCAGTCATTTTAGTGCTGATAGAAACAAATTATGCAGCCCAATAGAGAACTCCCCTGGGGCAATTTCTCTCTCAGTTTCTTCTGAGGCCAGGTAACACAGGTTATCTGATATCAGGATATCAGCAGGCATTTCTCAAAGTCAAATAAAAAAATGCCAAAAGAACATAAACCACTGAATTAAGATGGCTTTGAAGGTGAAATTAACTTTAGCCACTTCTACTTAAAGACTCTAGAAGGTGCCCAACACTGTGATATTGTTGGTGTTCAGAAAGATTCGTTCAAATGACACTTGAGTTATGGGAGAAAAAGTGTTGTGTTTTTTGCATTTTACCATGCAGTAACACTAGTGTAGATACTGAGAATTAAATGTAATGCCAATATTTTTCTATTGTTAAAACTAAGAAAAATACGTTATTTAAGCCAACTTAAGAAGTAACAAATCATTTTACACCAGAGCCTAACTTAGCAGCAACACATGAACACCTCATTACTTCCCACAAGAAGACAAGTGCATTAAGGAAACTGCTTAAATGAAACACACCCACCTGTTCCTCTCCTGAACTACAGCACACAGCCGCAGTGATTTTACTCAGTTGGAATTGGGAAGTTTGTCCGGGGACAACAAATTGTCATTTCAGCAGTGACACACTTGTGATTCACTGCTGATGCATTTTGCCTTGAGCGAGTGTCAACTGGATGCTTGGCTGCTCTCAACACAGAAGAGTTACAGTGTGAACATTAAGCTGCATGCTGAGCAGTTCAGTATCTGTCTGCAAGTGCCACACATAAGACTATCTCCACATGATGCAATATTGCTTCTTTTGTTGACACACAAAAACACAAATCGGCCAAAGTTTACTGTCTATTTTCCATCTAAGGATTTGAAGATCAATACCTCATTGTCCATCCATCTAGCCCTTCATTTTGTAAATCTGTTTAATCCAATTCAGGGCTGCCAGAGGCTGGAGCCTGTTCGAAGCACCATCCGGTGAAAGACGGGTAATACACTCTCTGGATGCATCGTCATAATCAATACCAAATGATGAGTTCTTAAATGCTACTCCTTGTGTCTGATAAAAAACATCAGTTACAAATTGCAGTTCAGCTTCTCAGAACATTTTCAAAACTATTTCCAATCTAAATGATCTGTTCAGCTTTAGCAAATGTTCCCACTTCACTTTTCAGCTGATATGAGATGATTTTTGCCTCAGAGGCATGGAATGCATTACACCAAGGCTTGTCAGGAAGTAGTTGAACCTGAAAGCCGAGGAAGGTCACTGTTTTGCTGTGAGGACCCCAGGAGCCTGAACATCTCTACTAAACAGATAAGCTTGACTAGAGTTAGTCACATTCCTCTTTCAGGGTCCCTGCTGAACGCTGACTTTCAGACTATACTTTATGATTTGGCATTATAGCTTCCAAGCAGTTTTCGTTTTCACAATTTCTCTTTTTTATACTGATTTTAATCTTGTAGAACACTGTGTAAAGTCACATGGGGAGAAAGGTTATAACAGAGCATATTATGGTATCAATTTATAATTCTTATTTCAAAATGCCCTGTCAATGGGATTTTTGTAGTTGAAAGCAGGTAAACTACAAAAGATTTAGTTTAGATAGATAGATAGATAGATAGATAGATAGATAGATAGATAGATAGATAGATAGATAGATAGATAGATAGATAGATAGATAGATAGATAGATAGATAGATAGATAGATAGATAGATAGATAGATAGATAGATAGATAGATAGATAGATAGATAGATAGATAGATAGATAGATAGATAGATAGATAGATAGATAGATAGATAGATAGATAGATAGATAGATAGATAGATAGATAGATAGATAGATAGATAGATAGATAGATAGATAGATAGATAGATAGATAGATAGATAGATAGATAGATAGATAGATAGATAGATAGATAGATAGATAGATAGATAGATAGATAGATAGATAGATAGATAGATAGATAGATAGATAGATAGATAGATAGATAGATAGATAGATAGATAGATAGATAGATAGATAGATAGATAGATAGATAGATAGATAGATAGATAGATAGATAGATAGATAGATAGATAGATAGATAGATAGATAGATAGATAGATAGATAGATAGATAGATAGATAGATAGATAGATAGATAGATAGATAGATAGATAGATAGATAGATAGATAGATAGATAGATAGATAGATAGATAGATAGATAGATAGATAGATAGATAGATAGATAGATAGATAGATAGATAGATAGATAGATAGATAGATAGATAGATAGATAGATAGATAGATAGATAGATAGATAGATAGATAGATAGATAGATAGATAGATAGATAGATAGATAGATAGATAGATAGATAGATAGATAGATAGATAGATAGATAGATAGATAGATAGATAGATAGATAGATAGATAGATAGATAGATAGATAGATAGATAGATAGATAGATAGATAGATAGATAGATAGATAGATAGATAGATAGATAGATAGATAGATAGATAGATAGATAGATAGATAGATAGATAGATAGATAGATAGATAGATAGATAGATAGATAGATAGATAGATAGATAGATAGATTAGATAAGATAAAAAAACACCGGAAACTAACATTTTTACCGAGCAGCTCTTTCTAAGAGATGTCCTTGTGAAGTCAGCCAGTTCATGTAATAGCACATACACACACACACACACACACATACAAGCAAACATCTAAGGTTTGGTAACATATGCTTGACTGCCACCCAGTGGAAGCACAATCAGCCTACACTCACAGGTGCACCAGGAATCCCCGGATCTCCATCTCTGCCTCGCTCCCCCTGCAAAGAGAAACATCATGACTAACAAAAGGCGAGTGTCACTTTGTTTACACATGTGCTGGTCTGCCTACATGCAGTGTGTGTGCGCGTGTGTGTGTGTGAAGAAAAGGTCATGATTACCTCTAGCAGCCAATAAGAGAAACCCAAAGAGAGAGTAGATAGGAATTGGCTTCCAGTGACCTTTTACAGACCAGACATTTTATTTTGTGTGCGAGTATTTCCAACCTCATCCTGCAGCAGTGTATCACACTACTCTGCTCTTTCTGCTCCTGCGGGCCATCACACTCTTTCATTAGTGCACATAAAGCGTAGCAACTGAATCAGAGCATTGCTCCTTTGGTGACTGTGGCTGCCTCCACAGTGCTGGATGTGCATAAGCTGCTGAAATGCTGAGGTGTTGAATGTAACACCTTATATTAGACTAGGCTTGTTTGTTGTGGGGCTACATAGATATCCTACAAGTCCATGAATTCGCCAGTATGGTGCAAAACACATTCAGATTAGAAGAAAACAGCATGATGAGTCACTAGAACACTTCTTTATATAAAACATCTTTATTTGTTGAAATGGAAGAAAATATGTTATATTCTTAAATAAAAAGAGAATAATCAAAATGTTGCAATTGTCTAGTCAAAGTCTACACCTCAACCTGATTGAAATGCTGATTGAAATACTTTCTAAAGGTTTAGAACAAATACATCTCAATAGCCTTGAAGACTGCATAACTACCACAGATAATCATTTTGGTTTTAAAAATATGAATAGTACAGATATATGCATATATGTACTGATGGAAATTGTAAGTTAATATAAAAGTCTACAATATTCATACCCTCTGGATGTATCTATCATTGTAAATTGTTTATTAAATTGGGAGAGCCATGGGGATACCTCAGTCTTATCAATCAAAGTGAGTCAGATCAAATTTGGTACCATTGGTATATGCATCAAACTATGTAATCTAAATAATTGTACTCATCACCATGGAAAATGTTCCCCATCTCCATGTAGCATTTTGTTTCTTTTCTTTCTTTCATTCTAAATGAGGAGGTTGTGATGATAACTTGGACATTCTGTCTGATGTTATCTTTAACTTTAAAAAGAGTGTTATGATTGCTACAACTAAGGAAGACAAAAAGCTCAAATCTGCTTCATTCTTTTCAGTCGAAAAGTTTTAAATGCGGCGAATAGATAAAGATATTTTGGATCATGTCATCAGGAATGACTTTATGATGATGACAAAATGAATGTAACCGTAACTGCTTTAACTAAACAAAAATAAGTGAATCAATGTATTCTTCTTGCTTTTGGAAGTACTGGAACCAGTGCCCGTATGAACGTTAACTATTTTAGATTTCTAAAATATGATATTGACTTTCTTTTTCTTCTTGTCTTTATTTGCTGAAATGAAATGTAAATGTAAAAGTATTAAGTGAGAGCTGTGCATAGACAAATGCACATAAACCTCAATTAAATTAAGCAGCTTTGTAAAGAAGTGTGGGCCAAAACTCCTCCACATTGGCCTCAATCACTGTTGCCGCTAAAGTTATGTTTTTTAATTGAATGAATAATGACACAGAGTATCAAATCCTTTGGTGTTAAGACGTAAGGACATGGGGCCTCATGTACAAAGACTTGCGTGGATTTCCTACTGAAACATGGCATACGCTCAAACCAAAAAAGAGAATTTTGTGGGAAGTGAAGAAAAGCCACCATACCTGGTTTCCCGTGGAGCCAGTGTGACCTCTCTCCCCCTAACAAGACAAAACAAGACTGAACATCAGAGCTCATCTACCTTTCTATCAGGTGACAGTAAGCCATCTAAATAACAATTCAGTTAATTTATAAAGCACCAATTTACAACAAATGTCATCTCAAAGCACTTAGATGGTGTTTGAGGAATTATTAGCTGAAGAACTGCACCCCCACTGACTGCAGAGTAGCTTGTAAAATAGAGTAGGACTGTTAGTTCTATATTTATGTTTTTGAAGTGTGAAGGACAACATTCAGAACCATTCAAATGAATCATGTCATCTAAGTATATAATGAATAATACATCAACAAGTCGGAGTTATGGTAATCTGTCAACATTTCGAAAGTACAACATGGAGATTGAGTAAGCCCCCCATAGCTAAGCTATAAATCATTTATAAAGTTCTGCTTTCACTGACATTTGTAGACTTTGTTAAGTGCAGATAAAACCTTGGAGCTTCTTTATTCTTGCTCATTTACATGTGCTGCTGCAAAAGCTGACTCTCACCTTATGACCTTTGAAGCCTGGCAGGCCTGTTGCACCTGGAAGCCCTGGTATACCTGGCTCCCCCACTGAGCCCTGGGAAGGTGAGAGATTATTGATCTTTGGCAAAAGAAAAGATCTGGATAATGTTGCGTTCCCTTAACTGGGATGCAAACCTGTGACATCAGTCATGTGTTTGTTTGGAATATGACAGCTTCTTTGGCTAGCCCAGTGTTTCTCAATTCCGGTCCTCGGGACCCACCGCCCTGCATGTTTTTGATGTTTCCCTCCTCCACTACACCTGATTCAAATAAATGGCTCCTTATCAGGCCACTGTAGAGCTTGGTGACGAGCTGATTGTTTGAATCAGGTGTGGTGGAGGAGGGAAACATCGAAAACATGCAGGGCAGTGGGTCATGAGGACCAGAATTGAGAAACACTGGGCTAGCTAAAGCTGCCACAGCCAATGACCAAGACTAGTTAAACATCGGTTACAAAATGTCTGCATGAAAACTTTTCAAGCACTTGTTTACTCACTGTCGTCATCTCTCCTGGAACATTGAAGTAACGTGCTTTCAAGGATGTCATACTGACAACAACCCATGTGACCTTTCCTCAAGCTGTCCAGACAGGAAAACTAATATTTTGTTCTTTTTTTCACAAAATCACTAAAGTCACATCTGTGGGCATACTTGCTCAGAAACATGATAATTGGCAAGCAGGTGGCATTTAAAGAGCCATTGTTACTCATCAGAAGAATCCAGGCTGTATGTTGGTGAAATAGTCACCGAATTACAGGTTGAATTCCACCATCATGCTAAATCCCTTACAGTCTCACTTTTACGTGTGAGTGTAGAAGTGCTATGACACAAAAATACTGTCAGATTCTGATAGCACCGATAGTGCTTTTGTTTAATTAAAATAAATGGAAGTTAATTCATTCCAACATCTTTAAATCGACATGGGAATCTGTTTTAACTTATTGGCCAAAAACAGCCCAATCAAAACTAAGTCCACAGTTTTTTTTATACCAGACAGATCAGAGCATAAAATATGAATACACTAATGAGATAGGACTGTGAAATTCAGTTCTTTAAAAAACTTTTCATCACCCCTTGTTTTTTCCTAGTTTTTTACATTACAACCTTTAATTTCAAGAAGTGCATATTCACCCCCTCTGCTCAGAAAACCTAAATTAAGCTCTGGTACTGCTAAGTCATGTAATTAGTTAAATTAAGTCCATCTGTGTGCCTTTGAAGTATAAATTATTATACAACACTGCTAAGCAAGCAGCACAATGAAGACCGAGGAGGTCCGAGGATCTCTTCAAACAGATCAGCGTAAAGTCCAGGGGCCTCATGTACAAAGACTTGTGTGGATTTCCTACTGAAACATGGCATACGCTCAAACCCAAATGATCTCCAATGTACAAAAATATCCAGATGTATCAGTGTGTGCGCACTCATGAATCCAAGCACATTTCCTTTTTACATCCCAATCAACGTGGAACTGAGCGCACATGTCAGAGTACCGACTCCTCCCTGTCCACGCCCCTACTTAAATATGCAAATCATATTCAAATGAGCCCTGCACCTGCGATTCCTTTCTGAGCGTACGCCATGTTTCAGTAAGAAATCCACACAAGTCTTTTGTACATGAGGCCCTTGGAGAAGACCTGATCAGATTAAATTAGAAAAATACATCTAAGGAGCATCAATAAATCAATTTCTGAAAAATAAACCTGCCAACAAAGGGAGATTGGAGGACTCCTCAAACATAGGGGAGAAGACTCTCATTTGAGACTAAAACAGAACTTTAGGCCATAAAGGAAAATATAACAAGCGGCCAATACACCAAAACTGGTCAGAGAAGAAGGTATGAAAGCACATGCGTGACATGCCTACTTGACAAAATTTGAAGAAATGTGCTTTGGAAAGTGACCTGGGATAATTAATTTGTTTAATAGCACTATGCATTAACAACTGAGTCAGAGGAAATCTAATTTTGGACAAATAATTTGAAAAACTGTTATGTTGCATCATATCAACTGACAGCATGATAATGTCCAGATGTATTAACGTTGCAACCTGTAATAGACTGATGTACTGATGTATTAGCAGCTAAGTTAATTAATCACAACAAGCCACGAGTGAATTTTTTAGATTAGTAAAGATTACAAGAAAAACAGGTATCCAAATCACCAGAATACTCACCTTTTGAGTAATGGTAAATGTAAATGTCAATTTTTGATCATCATAGCTATCTGTTAGTGAATTAATCAAATGTGGAAAAATTCATAAATTGAGATAGAGCTTCTCTCACCTTCTGCCCTGCTGGACCGAGAGGACCTGTCACCCCCGGATCACCACACTTCCCCTGAATAGGACACACACACAGCATTGGTGTGGCAGTACTTCAGCTGACCTTATCTTAAATACATACAAATTGTAAAGCTTAAAGTTGTACAAATCATTATCCACTTAGCATGTCCCTTTACAGGTCTCATTTCTGTGAACCTCGCCTCACCTCGCCTCGCCTCGCCTCGCCTCGCCTCACCTCACCTCACCTCACCTCACCTCACCTCGCCTCGCCTCGCCTCGCCTCGCCTCGCCTCGCCTCGCCTCGCCTCGCCTCGCCTCAACTCACCTCACCTCACCTCATTCTTCAGCTTCAGGCAGGTCAGGTTTTTGCCTCTTGTTTTCCATCATCTTGTGTTGTTTTGTTCCACAGTCTAGAGATTTACTGTTATCTGGCTCGGCCACGCTTTTTGTTCCTTTTTTGTTAAATAAATCAAGTTGAATTCTGTATCTGGGTCCTCCCTCCACCACGTCACGCTCAACACTCATCCACCCGGTCGTGACAGTTTGCCTTTAGTTTGATTGTGACTAAAAAAAGAGAACTTTTACAGATTCAATTACCGGGCATAGAATGTTACCTGCTCCTTCACTGAGACCTACAGAAATAGTTTGATTAGTTTGAATACCACAGAAAACAAAATGTAGAGTTTGATAATAGAAATGAGGTAGTGAGTGATTTCTTGTTGCTGTTCTTTGAGACCTGTCAGTTATTGAAGTTGGTTAATCTTCACTGGGATGGGAACATGAACTTTAAGATTTGTTTTTTATTCAGTAGACTTTAACATCTGTCTTCTCTGTGCCTGGCAGTGTTTTCTTTGTCGTCTGTGCTATTTGCAGCACATTCTTCTAACTGCATGTTGTGCAAACAACTAATGATCAACTTGATGAGGATGATTTCCTAATATACAAGTCTAAATATTAGTTTTAGATATTGAACATTTTTGTTTGAAAGCACAGCAATAAATCCTGAAGAACACCTTTAATTTGTTTCTCGCTGCCTAAATAACCATCCTTGGAAGGACGGCATTTATTACATATTCAGTAACACCTACATATTGATTCCAAACAAGCTGAGACCCTGAGACCCTCGCAGCAAAATTAAGTATTCTCCATGGGAACATCAAGAGCAGCAAAAGAGGGGGTAACATTACAGATGTTGAGTATAGCCAAGCAGCAGTCCATTAGCAAACTAACTAATAACGCTCAACACACACCTTGGGACCATCTTGGCCAACTGCTCCAGGCAGACCTCCGGGCCCCTGGACTCCCTGGATAGAGAGAGATATTTGGGGGGGGGGGGGAGTGAGAGAGAGAATGAGATGAAAGACAAACAGCGCTTTGGGCTCAACGTGACAGACTGCATGACGGCTTAGTCAGGAAGCCCTGAGGGAAAACTGAGATGGCTCAGGTCCACCCACAGCAAAAACACACACATTCATGCACAAAGCCACACACATATACCAGAGCATGCAAACACACACACACACAGCTGCGTCCCCAGCCCAGCTTGAAGTGGTGTGTTTATAGTTCCATCTATCCTCATGACTTCACCACAGGAAAAAAATACACACACACAGACATCCCACAGCCTTATTAGTACTTTTTGTGCTTAATGGAACGGCTCCATCTACTTGAATGCTCTTGCAAAGGCTCATGTCACAACTGGGTCCCTCCGTTGGTCCCAGGATTGTCGTCTAGCAGCTCCTACACCACGCCTAAGACAATCCAAACTCTTTTCATGTGTCGTCCCACGATGGTGGAATGACCTACCGAGCGCTACCAGAACAGGGGCGTCCCTGTCTATCTTCAAGAAGCTCCTGAAAACCCAGCTCTTCAGAGAGCATCTCCTATCCTAGCACTTACCTTGTACTTACCTACCCCCTCTATCTCTGCACTTTATCTTTCTGCACTTCCTTCTATGCCTGCACCCTATCTCTACTCTGTCACCTCTGACAGAGTCGGACTAGTGGGTTCCTTCTATGTAGTTTATTGTTAGCTTTTTATATAGCTGTTATATCTTCATTTGTAAGTCGCTTTGGATAAAAGCGTCTGCTAAATACATAAACGTGTCACGGTTTCTGTTCTGTTCCATGTCTCGTCATTTCCTGTTTTATTTTGAAAAATCACTGACCTTCTCCTCTCGTTTCAGGTATCTTGCACTTCCTCCCGTGTCAAGTGTCTCATTGTCTTCCCTGATTCCAAAGTGTTTCCACCTGTTCCCCTCGGTCCCTCATGTGTTCAAATAGTCTGCGTCTCCCTTGTCTTTTGCCAGTATGTTGTCTCTCCACATGAGCATCATTACCAGCCTTTTGTCTTGTTCCTCGATCCGTAGTTCCACAAGCCTGCAGTGAGCGATCCTCCTGCAGTGCTTTCTTGTTTTATAGATTATTCTGGTCCATAGCCTTAGTTTATTTATTCTAAACGGTAAGTTTCATAGCTTTGTTTTTATCTCCGTTTTCAAGGAGAGATTTTTGTTGTAACTTTTCTTAGTCGCCTCCGTTGAAGGAGAGCTTTTAGTTTATCGTTAAAGTTCATAGAGCCTCTGTTTTGTTAAGAGTGCGTCTTTTGTTTTATTCCGCCTCATTTTGAGAGCGTGTCTTTGTTTTAAGTGTTCATAGCTTTTTGTTTTCCTCCCAGTTTGGAGAGTTTTATGTTCAGTTCAGTTTATTAATATAGTGCCAAATCACAACAGATGTCACCTCAGGGCACTTCAATGATACGATCCAATTCATTGTAATCATAATCCAATTAATTAAATTCAAAATTAGTTCAATTTATACACACAGAACCAATTCAAAAACCATATCCTAGCTTCCTGAAGCCAAACTGGCAGCTGGTTCCACAGAGAGGGGCCTGATAACTGAAGGCTCTGCCTCCCATTCTACTTTTAGAAACTCTGGGAACAACAAGTAAACCTGCAGTTTGGGAGCGAAGTGCTCTTTTAGGAAAATATCTTACAATGAGATCTTTAAGATATGATGGAGCTCGGTCATTAAGAGCTTTATATGTGAGGAGAAGAATCTTAAATTCTATTCTGAATTTAACAGGGAGCCAATGAAGAGAAGCTAAAACTGGAGAAACATGATCTCTCCTGTTAGTTCTCATCAGAACTCTGGCTGCAGCATTTTGGATCAGCTGGAGGCTTTTCAGAGAATATGTGGGACAGCCCAATAATAAGGAATTACAGTAGTCCAATCCTGGAGTAACAAATGAACTAGTTTCTCTGCATTGGACTATATTATTTAAGTGCCTTGAGATGACAATTGTTGTAATTTGGCACTAAATAAATAAAACTAAATTGAATTTAATTGAATTCTGAATCAAGAGTAGGTTTTTTAAGTAAAGGTTTAATTACAGCAACCTTAAAAGTCTGAGGTACATATCCTGTCAACAAAGACCGACTTCCAATATGGAAGTGTCAGTTAAGGGGAAAACCTCCTTGAACAGTCTGGTTGGGATTGGGTCTAACATACAAGTTGATGGTTTAGAAGAGACTATTGCTGTTGTTAGTTCAGAAAGATCAACTGGGCAGAAGCCGTCTAAATACAAATCAGGTTCGAAAGATACTTCTAAAGCTGCTCTACTTGATGATACATCAGTGATAACAGTGGGAAGGATTCCATTAATCTTCTCTCTGATAGAAACAATTTTATTGATGAAGAATCTCATGAAATCATCACTGCTGAGAGTTAAAGGAATACATGGCTCAACAGAGCTCGGACTCTTTGTCAGCCTGGCAACAGCGCTGAAAAGAAACCTGGGATTATTCTTATTCTCTTCTATCAATTATGAATAATAAGCAGTTCTAGCTTTACGAAGGGCTTTCTTATACGCTATTAAACTATCCTTCCAAACTAATTGAGACTCTTCTAAATTAGAGGAACACCACTGTCTCTCCAGCTTTCTTGAAGTCTGCTTTAATGCAGCTGTGAATTATACCAAGGAGCCAACCTCTTCTGACTGATTACCTTCTTTTTCAGAGGGGCAACATTGTCCAGTGTTGTACGCATTGAAGCTATAGTGCTGTCAACAAGAGAGTCAAGTTCTACTGGAGTAACATTTAGGTAGCCGTCCTCTGTCATATCAGCACATGGCAGTGAAGAAAAGGATGATGAAATCAACTCTTTAAATCTGGTTACAGCATTCTCTGATAGACACCTTCTATGTGTAAAATTCTTCTCAGAAACCGTGTAGTCAAGTAATGTAAATTCAAAAGTTGTCAAAAAATCAACATGAATATTAAAGTCACCCACTACAATGACTTTATCTGTACTCAGCACTAACTGGGATAAAACTTTTTTTTATATCAATGTCACTCTGATTTGAGGTGGAAATGGAAAAAAGCCAAATAACTAACTATAAAACTGCTCAGTAGTGATTTTTTTCTTAGATTTTTCTTACTGTCAGTTTTGATGATGTACTCTTCCTGACAGTAATCGTTGGTGTTATTTTTAACCACAGCCATGGTTCATGTGTAATGGCTGTGGAAGACCTCTCCAACGAGAAAAAGAAAACAAATACTTGCTTCTGAGTTTCTGGCAGCAGGTAGTCTCATACACTTCCACAGGTCTGTTTAAGACCACAGCAAACCTCCCATGATGCATCTGTCCATCAGCATCTCCTCCTGATCATCTCCACACAGACCGTACACTGTTCAGGCTGTGTGTTCATCTGCTGCAGATAGAATACGAGCTGTTGGTCCTGATGTGATGTGTGAGCTGATGTGAGTTTTGGTTTATAATCTGCCCATTTTTTTTTTACCACTGCAGGGTTGTTTGCTCTGAACGTACAGAGCTGATCACTTTTTATTCATCACTTTTTGGTCTGTTCGTGATTATAGAACGGGGATCACCAAATAAACTTTTTTCTCTGCTCCACTGAGCAGTGTCAGTTTCTATTCAACAAAGTTGTGTTTCTTCTTTACTGTTGCTTTCATTATTGTGTCTATTGACTTCCACCGCAAAGTGGGCATTGATATGCAAACGAGTTAGGGAGTGTCTGCCTCCAATGGTTGCCAAAAACTTGGAGTGGAAATCAGGTTGGTGCACATTTGTTGATGAGATTTCTAAAAGAGAACCATATGTTATAATTGGCTTTGTTCTTAGACATTATAAATTCATATTCTGTATTTTCCTAAATAACCTATGTTCCTAGCTGGTACTTTTCCACTCTGCTCATACTGCACAATCGATGACCTTAAATGGTCCAAGACCTTAGAATGACATAAACAACTGGGTCAGACAAAACATCTCTAGTAGAGTAGATAGGTCTGGTACATTAGATCCACGCCTAAAACAGCACTCACACATACACACACATTGTTTATCACATCCAAAGAACACAACAAGGACAGCAGCTGGCCTGATCATGCCACTAAAAACTGGCCAATTATACTCTGACAAGTGTGAAAACAACTTCTGTGAGATAAAGCTGAATATAAATATGACATGTTTCCGGATAACGGGGCTCGGCCTGACGGATTTCCTGCGGGAGCTCTGGCACTCCGAGTCCAGCTGCAATATACTTTACATGTGACCACTAATAAATACTTTTTTAATAAACGATTTCTCCAGCTTATTCTTGAGCTTCCAATGAAAAAATCGGGCTAACACATACATACACAGCTTTATAATATAACGTTTTATAACGTTTACATCATGAGAGTCAGTAAGAATGTCCTTCACCTGATTTAACCTTGGTGTTACATTCAGGTGAAGTCGTATTATCAGCTGAGGCTGTCAAGCTTGTTCACAGCAGATTTAACACAGGTAGACAAACCAGGTTATTAGTTGTAGACATGTCTCTAAATAAGCTGTACTGTATAAACCATGTTTACCGTCTGTCATTGTGGGGAACATAAGATCTCTCCCCAACAAGATGGAAGAGTTAACGACACTGACCCGGCTGCAGAGGGAGTACAGGGAATGCAGCCTCATGTGCTTCACTGAGACGTGACTGAGTGAACTTTCTCCAGACTCACACGTCAATCTGGATGGATTCCAACTCGCACGAGCGGACAGGAATGCAACGAGGAGCGGTAAGAAGAAGGGAGGGGGTAGATGAACGATAGATGGTGCCACCCGGGACACATCAGTTTGAGGGAACAACTCTGCACCAGAGACTTGGAGCTGTTAGCGGTCAACATGCGGCCATACTACCTCCCGAGGGAGTTTTCACATGTTATTGTGGTGACTGTGTACATCCCCCCCCCCCCCCCCCCAGCAGTCGCTGCTGCTGCCACAGATCAGATCCACACTGTTGTCTCTCAGCTTTAAAACCAGCATCCCGAATCCCTCCTCCTCATCTCCGGTGACTTTAATCATGCCTCTCTGTCCTCTGCCCTCCCCACCTTCACCCAGTATGTGGAATGCTATACCAGAGACAATAAAACTTTGGACCTACTGTATGCAAACATCAAGGATGCATACACCTCATCCCCCCTCCCCCCGCTGGGCCGCTCAGATCACAACCTTGTTCACCTCGTCACAGACTACACCCCCACGGTGAATAAAACACCACCTGTGAAGAGGCCTGTGAAGCAATGGTCTGAGGAGACCAGTTCTAGGCTCAAAGACTGCTTTGAGACAACAGACGGAAGCACTCTGCAGCCCCATGGCAGTGACATTAACAGCATGACCCACTGCATCACGAACTATATCAGTTTCTGTGTGGAGAACACTGTGCCCTCCAAGTTGGTACAACAACAAACAACAAACCCTGGGCGACCTCCGAGATTAAGGCCCTGCTGAATGAGAAGAAGAGGGTCTTCAGATCTGGGGACAAAGAGGATCTGTACAGAGTCCAGAAGGAACGGGTGATGATCAGGAAGGGGAAGGACAGCTACAGGAGGAAACTGGAGAAGCGTCTGGAGCAGAACAACACCAGAGATGTCTGGAGAGGGCTGCAGAGCATCGCAGGCCACGGAAAGGCAATGGGGCGAAAACAAGCCAGTGGTGACGGGGCAGATGAACTGAATCTGCCACCCCTCCCTCTCTTGCCCCCCTGCCTTCCCTTCACACCTCCCCTGGTCAGCCCCCTCTCCCCCTCCACTCCTCAGCCTACCACCTTCAACACCTGACCCCACGCAGGGGTGGATGACGCAGTGATCTACATGCTGCACAGATCACTGCTACACCTGGAGGACAGCAGGAGAACTGTGAGGGTCATGTTATTTTGACTTCTCCAGTACTTTTAACACCATCCAGCCTTCACTGCTCAGAGTGAAGATGGAGAACGTGGGAGTGGACAAACATCTAGCAGCATGGACAACTGACTAGCTCACCAACAGACCACAGTTTGTGAGGCTCCACCACTGTGTCTGACGTGGTGGTCTGCAGCACAGGTGTCTCTCAGGGTACGGTGCTCTCACCCTTCCTCTTCACCCTCTACACCTCAGACTTCACCCACAGCCCCACCCACTGCCACATCCAGAAGTTCTCTGATGATACAGCCATTGTTGGATGTGTTTCTGAGGGGAACGACCTTGAATACAGGATGGTCATCAGAGACTTTGTCAGCTGGAGTGAGCTAAACCTGCTTCATGTCTCAACTAATATCCATCATGGCTGTATTTTTATTTTTTATCTTTGTCTATTCTGTATTAATATTTCTAATATTTTCAATATTCATATTTCAACTTACAGCATTGCAATATTTGAATTTCATTCATGGCTTGCAGTATTATTTATGTCATGGTCACCTACTTTTGCAATATTATTTATATTATGGTCACTTTACATGACGATACTTTTTATATCACGCCACTTCTTTATCCTCAGCCCTTTTTTTTGCACATTGTCTGTTTGCAGATTGATTGTTTTCTTGTTTATTGTGTAGGTTATAGATAGTTCTTTCTGTTTTTTTTGTGTTCCTGCCCTTTTTACTTTAATTCTGTAGTGTATACTACACTTTCTTTTATGCTGCTGTAACAAGTAAATTTCCCCATGTGGGATGAATAAAGTATAAATCTAATCTAATCTAATCAGTATGTAAAGATGCCATGTCATCACTTGCCAAGGATTAACACAACTAAGCATTGCTGTCTTGCTCTACTGACATCTTTTAAGTCTGCCTGGAAGAAATCGGGAGGTGATGATGAGGTGTCAAAGTCCAACATAAAAGAGGATTTTAGTCTTTTTAAAGAAACTGATTGGACCACAATGACTGATAGGATAACTCAAGTCAGAGTTCGGTGATATAAATATTGGTAATAAGATTAAGAGTTGTGGTAGCGTGTATTGATAAATTCAGTGTGTTTTTAAGTTATTACAATTATGGCGCCACAGCTTGTGGTTCATGTTGACACTGAGCTCTTTCTGGAAGCAAAAGTACCAGATGCTTGTAAATCTTAAGTTTGATAGCTTAAAACACTGTGACTATAGTAACAAAGGGATATGAACAGGCTGGAATTTTAATTTAGAGCACCACTTTAGCAACAAGTGCTGTGACTGCTCTTATTGATATACATACAAGTACAAGTGGAAGGTAGAAAGCATGGAGGACTCATTCCATGTGATAAAAAAAAACATACCATTATACATCTACTTATAACTAGGGAACCAAACCACAGGCGGGCACATTTGAAATCCCAAATACAATTGAGGACAGCCAGGTCAACTGACAGTTTGAATTCTATATGTATGGCTACAACTAAGGTGGCTAATCCTGCCCACAGATGAGTTTTCTTCCTCCCTCTCATGTACTAATGTGTGTGTGTGTGTTTGTAGCAGTGTTCTGTTCTACTGGCAGGAATAGGATGGAAACTAAAAGACAAAGCTTGTTAGTCTTTTGCAGAGTTTTCAGCTGTCTGTAACACAACTTCACAGAGAACATGAAACACATGCAATCTAAATGATCAGTTTACAGAAATGCCTCCATCATTCTCTGTGTAAATGTTGATCCCCTTAATATCATTTGTTCATCAAAGCAGGCTATCACAAAGTAAATGTGTCCTTGTTCAAGGTACACTTTTACGTTTGTACTATCTAACTATGGCCATTAGAGTGCAGCATAACAATACACACTGAGTCAAATCATCACACAGATCTGTTTTCTCTAAGCTCTGCTGTAATTGTATCTTTCCGAGTTTGATTTTGCTGTGGGAGTTGCTCAAACTGTGTGTACAGTCATAGCCCCTTACACACTAAGTTGACTTCTGGCCTGAATGAACAAACATTCATTATCTTAATAACAGTGCAACATAAATCAAAGGGATTCATAAAGACCATGAGCTGAATTAATGATCTCGTTATCTGCCTGCTGATGGGACTGTAATGGTTACACACACAAAACTGCACAAACATGAATGAAAATGAAGACGTTGCTATCCACATGTCACATGATAATACAATATAAATGTTTGCATACAATGCAGGTTAAAGATAGATAAGTCAGCATGGAGTAGAAGGGAGATCAGTAAGAAGGTTTCTCATGTGTCCTGACAGCATGGACCTTTTCTGGATTTCTTATGGACAAAGAAAACTTTATCTTACCTCAAGTACCAATTAGGAAAAATACTTCTGGTCGCTTAAGTAGTGATTTAACAGATATGTACACTTATGAACGTGGCTTCAAAGGAAATACATTTTGTCAAATTTGATTAAAAATGTGCTTGTGCGCCTTTAGGATGTATGATGCCACCATAGTCATGATTACAACACTACTGTAGGCATGACGGAAACCTTGTTCAGATGCGGAATATCAAACATCCCTTCTTTGTAAAACCATTTGAGAAATAACTTTGTGTCATTCAGACTTGGGTCACATTTACACTGATGTTTCACATGAACTTATCCAGACAGCCCAGGCAATTACATAAATATTCACAACATTGATTTGATATCTTCTTGAAAGCTTAGTTGTCTTGTACTGAAGATAAAGCAGCATTTCAAATCTTAGTTGGACCAACTTCCAACTAAGGAGGCTCTGTCAGGTGCTTATGTGGTCAGTGTTATAGACGCCTGTGCCAGGCAACAGTTAGAACCCTTTCAGCTTGGAGAATTAGGAAGATTTCCTTACAGATGAGCCAAACTAAGAGCTACTAACAACAGGGACACCAGACGAGTGAAATCTTGCCATCCAAAATAACTCAGACCTAAAATAATTCAGTGGGAACAAACAGTCACAGACCATGTTACACTGATGGTAGAGTTCTACAGTTGAGAACAAACTAAATTACAACCTGATGCATAAGTGGTATGGTTTAAAAGTCAACAGTGTAGCATTTACTCAAACCACTATGATATTTTTTTAGGTTCCTTGAAAATTCCCTCCTCTGGTGTCTGTGGTCTGAGTAGCTATTAGTTGGGTTTAGCTGTGAGAAGTCACCTCTGAAAGCACTGCAGGTGCAGCCACTACTAATTAGTGCTCACAGAAACCCACTTGAATAAAAATGCCTTCAAAGCCTCACTTCCTTCCTATAATGATGTATAAGCAATTTATGTGTAAAAAGTCAGGAAATTCCACCAATGTGACGGATCTGATGTAGTACAGTAGTGTGGAGAACAGTTTATGTACAAAATTATCTCTTTAGGACCTGAAACAATTTGTTAAATGACAGTTTAACTATTGCAAAATTGAAGTCTTCTTTTCACCTGCCCATAAAAAGCTTCACAAGAAGGTATAAAGGTCTCAATACACTTCCAATTAGCCTGTAGGAAGTCTGACCACATCTGAGATTAAAACTGTTTATAGTTGTTTACTTGAAAAGTGAGACAATTCCTCAAACTCTCAAGGAAATCACTTTCCTTTTAGTCTTTATGTTTATTTATGTTTATGCATTTGGCAGACGCTTTTATCCAAAGCGACTTACAGGTAGGCAGGTAGACTAAGGGGTCTTGCCTAAGGATCCCTAGTCTTCATGTTAGGTTTAGTTTTATAACTGAGTGTAGATCAAGTTAATGGCACAAAAGTACTTTAAGATAATACTAAATATACTAATTAATAAAAAGCATTTATGGTGGACTTCCAGTTTGGACATGGAGTGGTGGGTTGCAGGGCATCGATAATCTAGGATAAAATCCCCCGAAAACTCGAATACCCACAACTAGAATTCATATTGACTGTAACATAACCGGGGGGAAGCTGGAATGGGCAGGAAAACTTGATTTACTCAGACTAAAAACACAGCGACAAATGAAAAGGAGGAACGGATAGCTAACCGTGAAATGGAAGGAGATGGCGGCCAAGAAACAGCACACTTCAAGGGGAATGAGACAGAAAGAGGCTTGGATCTAGAAATTATTGGCAAGGGTATACGGGATTTAAAAACAGAAATGAAAGATGTCTTTCGTGCATTTGGAGAAACACTGAGGAGCGACTTGAGAAAAGGCTTGGATGACTTCAAACAAGATATAAACCAACAACTTGCTAAAGTCGCCACTGAACAGCATGTCAGTGGCCAGCCCTATCCCTTTAAGACGTGTGTGACATGCAGGTGCGAAAAGGTAAATAGGAAGATGTATGCAGGAGAGCTAACTCACATTAATGCCAAAGTGTTTAGTCCGCAGCAGTATCCAGACATAATTTGACCAGTCCTGGAAGGGGTGGGCGATATGGCAAAAATATCATATCATGATTTTTTTTAAATAAAATCGATTTCGATTTTATCACAATCTTAAATTGAAATATGAAAAACAGAGTGTTGCAGAAGTATTTTCAAGTACTTGAAGCAGGTGTTCGAACCCCTCCTTTTCTACCATCTTGAACGATACCATATCTTTTGCAAGATAAAAGGTAACTGCCTCTGTTACCTTCTGAGTGCCTTTGTCAAATGCCTGTGTTAATGTTGTCTGTTTTGGTCTTATGCTAGCTGCTGCCTCCGCCTGCGGTGCCGGTGCTGCTTCCTCTTCAAGTGATTGAACAGGTTCGACGTGTTGCCCCCCGACGTGCAAACCGTTTCTGTGCAAACTTTGCAAATTACATTTGCTTGCGCTTGATCAGTTTCAGAAAATCCAAACCAATTCCATATAATGGAGGTGTTGTTTTTTTTTAGCGGCCAACTCCTCCGTTTGGCTTCCAGCCATGCCTCTCCATGCGGCTACTGCTACACACACAAACAAACGGGTAAGAAGGAAGGAAAGAAGGCGGGTAAGAAAACGCGTTACTGCCCATAATTCGCTGTGATTGGTCGGTCAGGTTGATGACGTAATACGTCTGGTGCGTCGGTGCATCAGCATAGAACTGCAATTTATAGAATGTGCCCTAGACGATCCCACGATCTCTGCAGTTTGACAGATCGTTAAGGATCGTCTTCACATTGCCATCGTTCACGATTTAATATTGACATATCGCCTACCCCTAAGTCCTGGTGTTGTGTTCTGCCTTTGCTAAGAAAAGGAATTAAATGTGCAGTTTTGCATGAAAGACTCCACTCTGTCCTCCTTCCTTTCCACACTTTGGCCCGGACTCTAAAAGGGCAGTTACCAGCAACGAGCCAAAACATTAAACCAGCTCTCAATTACCGAGAGAGAGAAGGTTAAGAAGGTAAAACTTGGGGCTCTTCCGGGATCCAAAGTTTGCCTGAGAAAGAGAAAAAATAAGGAGAAAGCTGTGAATGCGGGAGAGAATGGTGACACATGGTAATGTTGCTGTTGAGAGACATGGAAAACTAATCTAAACTAAACTGATATGGACCTGGTTGATTCAACAGGTGGCAAATGTGTCGGCGGCAGGGGGAGCCGCAACCCATTTCAAGTTAGCATGGAGCTAACGGGGCAAGCCACAGGTGGAGCAGCAACCCGCCCAAGGACAGCGCTGATCAGCGGGGTATGGCCACCGACCCCACCGCCTTCAGTACTGACTAATCCCTTCCTGACACCAGCAAAGCAGGAGAGCGCAGCAGGCAGTGAGTCTGTTTCCCCCTCAATAATGTTATGATGGCCCCAGAAATATGGCTGTATCCTTACATTATCGCGCAAATAATGACTTTAATCAGACTTTTGATGACCGGCCACCTAACCCCTTTTCCCCTGCGAACGATGTGTATGCCGCGATAAACGCCCAATCCACTCTGGCCCATACGCCAGCTCCCCAGCCTACAGTGTCCCCCTTCACACCATGTATGTCCCAGTCTGTGACACACAGTTATGCAGAATGGACCTATGATTTTTACTTTGCCCCTAACTGTGATGCAGTTACATGATGTGTGGCGGTGATTGTATCATTTATTACAGCAGCGTTGATGAACAGTATGGACAGAGAGAGAGAATCCTTTACAGCCAGGTCGTTTTGATGGATCGGGGTCATGGAAAGACTTTCTTACATTGGACTTAACATCAGGCTACTGGCAGGGGGAGATGACACCAAGGGCCCGCAAAGCTTCTCCTTTCTGCACCCGGAAAAGACTCTTTGAGTGGAACATGATGCCGTTTGGGCTTTGCGACGCGTCGGCCACGTTCCAACAATTTATGGCTCGTGTCCTGGCTGGGCTGCAGTGGGAGACGTGCTTGGTGTATATTGATGATATTATAGTTCTGGGGCGGCATGCTACTGAAATGCTGGAGCGCCTCAGCCAAGTGTTCACCAGGCTACATGAAGCCAACCTCAAGCTGAAGCCTTCCAAGTGCTTCCTGTTCCAGGAGCAAGTGGCCTATCTGGGTCACATAGTCTGTGCCAGACGTGTCGCCACCGCCCCCCAAAAGATCCAGAAAGTGTTCAAGTGGTCAACGCCCCGAAACATCTCAGAAGTATGCCAATTCGTCGGCTTGGTGTCCTATTACAGACATTTCATGCAGGATTTTGCCACACTTGCCAAGCCGTTCCATGAACTCACCAAAAAGTATGCACACTTCAACTGGACAGCTGAATGCCGGGAGGCATTCAAGGGACTGAAAAACCAGCTGACATCTGTGTCTGTACTATGCTACCCCCTCGACAGTGGAAAGTTGTTTCTCGACACCGACGCCAGTGATCCTGGCAGCGGTGGAGTTCACCTCCCTCTTTAGGCAACATCTTCTAGGAAGACCATTTACCCTTCGGACAGACCGCAGCAGCCTGCGCTTGTTGCCTAGACTGAGAGAGCCAGAGGGCCAGCTTTCCTGCTGGTTAGAGAAACTGGCAGAGTACGATTTACAGGTGATCGATCCCTCCGGGAGACACCACCAAAATGCGGATGCACTTTCCAGGAGGCCATGCCGTGAGTTATGTCCATGTACGGTGCCAGAGCCTAATGTAAGTGTCCGTTGTCAGCATAAGTTGGTGCCATACAGCTTTGATGACGTTCCTGCTGAAGAGGCTGCCATGGAAACATCTACAGTGCAACCTCTAGTGGGGGTAGTGGAGTTTGATGACTGCTGTGGGGGCCGTTTAACATCAAAGCCAGAGTTTCCTCCAGTGGGCTATGTCCCCACCCGTCCACGCATCCACTGGGTGAGTGAGCCACTTCACACTGACCTGTTCAGCGGCTGGACCTAAGAACAGTTGAACAATGCCCACCTAACTGACCCAGATAGGTCGCCAGTGAGGAAGTGGGGGGATGCAGGAGACTGACCATAATGGACTGATGTAGCACCCTGCAGCCCAACTACCAAAGCATACTGGGCGCAATGGAAACAACTCTATCATGAGGATGGAGTCTTGCTGAGGAAATTCTACTGCACAGAAAGTCTAGTGTTCTATCCCCAGATCCTGCTCCCCCACCTGTACTGTGCCTCCGTGATGCAACAGATGCATGCTGGAGTGGAGACGACCCTTGCATGCCTTAAGACCAGGTACTTCTGGCACAATATGAAGGATGATGTCACACTCCGCACAGTGCTTGTTGGCGCTCCCATGGACGTACCACAAAAGTACAGACTTTTGAAAACTACTAACTCGCGTAGTTTTCCGCAGGTTGGCATGACAACCAGCCTGTAAAGCCTAGTTTATGCTTCTCCATAATGTTGACGTGTCGACGTGACACCGTCATTGAGCATTCAAAGTTTTGCATTGAGGGAACGCGTTGCTCTGCAATTCACCATGCCGGTAGGGAGGTGTGGCTGTATGTTTGTGTGGTTTCAGGGGTTATAGCCGAATCCTTCTTTTTTCTTCCGGTCACAGTTAACAACAGTACACAATAGCAACCGGAACAGCTGTTTTTGCAGTTGAAGCTCATCAAAATTGAAGAACAAATGCTTATATTGCAAATGTTGAAGCAAAGGCGAAAGGGAAGACGTTTGCGGAAGTGGTCTGTATGACCACTAAACCAGTCGAGGCTGGGTACAGGTGAATTTACAACACTGGTACACCCACTGAGGGGCCTGGATGAACAAATGCACTTTCGATACTTTCGAATGTCAAGGGGCCGATTTGAGCTTCTTCGCCGTATACAGCCATTAAGACCGGAAAAAGCAGCCGCCGGAAATTCAGAGAGGACCAATCACGCGGTCCACATCAACTCAATGCGCAGTTAGGATTTTTTGGAGGTGCACATCAGGTTACGGCATAGGGGTTCACGTTGACGCCGTAGCTACGCCGTCAAAAATGACGGAGAAACATAAACTACGCTTAAATGTTTTACTGGCTTTCCGACCTGGAGTGTATCATAGACTGCTGGGGGACCTCATCTGTCACACCTTTCCTCACTTTGCTCTCTTTTTCCCCCTGTTTATATTCAAAATTGATTTTATGTACATGTGACATTATTGTGATTATTAACGTATGTTTCCCTGTTCCAACAGATATCCTTTGAATGGCGTTATGGTGTTTTTCCCCCCTCTTTTCCCTCTTTTCTGTCTTCTCGAACCCCAGCTGGTCGAGGCGGATGGCCACCCTTCCTGAGTCTGGTTCTGCCAGAGGTTTCTTCCTGTTAAAAGGGAGTCGTTCCTTTCCACAGTCGCCACAGGCACGCTCAGGACGGGAGATTGGACTGAAGACAAGTTTCGGTGCAATCTGTTGGTTTCCTTAGCTAGGATATGAATTTTTTGAATTGGCTCTATATGAATTAATTGGATTATGATTACAATGAATTGAATTCCAATTGGCTTGAATTGGACTATATTACTTAAGTGCCTTGAGATGACAATTGTTGTAATCTGGCACTATATAAATAAAATTGAATTGAATTGAATTGAATTGAAATTATCACCATGGAGAGAGGGCTTGAACCTTTATTAAGAATCTGACAAGTGGTACGGGAGCTGTCAGCCCAGTTAGTCCTGGCAATTAGAGGGACTGTCATGAGGAGAAGGCAGCAAGAGGTGATATTTAATTGCCCAAGCAGAGATTGGGGTGAAAGTGGGGTGAAGGTGCGCTACATCTGACTTAATGCAAACACAGCTGTTTCCATCCCTTTTGTATATTTTCATTTGTGTGAATCAGGGGATTTTAATTTGAATTATGGCGTTTCAATCATAATTCACCATTGTGGTACGTCTCGATGTGCATCTAAACAGGCTGATTGAAACACACCTACTGTAGGTCCAACTGTCATTACTAAGTTAGGCCCCTCTTTACATAAGAGGGTTCCCCCTAGATCCACCAACGGGATCGGACTGTTGGAGGACGGAAAGATCCCCAATGGTTTGAAAATTCATATGTTTTATTCGTCCTGTTTGTTCTATGCCACCGTTCTGGCAATGTTGGTGAGGCTATCTATGTTTTTGATGAGTTTTGAAGTTGTTAAAGAAATAAATGACAAAGAGGGGAGATATGTAATCGTAAAAGGGAAACTAGATAATAACATAGTTACTTTGGTCAATGTCTACGTGCCACCTAATTCTGATTGATCGTTTTTGAAATTACTGTTCAAGATCATAGCCCTGGAAAATGAAGGAATCCTAATATGTGCAGGGGATGTTAACATGATTTTGAATGCTAAACTAGATACAACTAGTAACAAGAGAATCAGGACTCATCTATCAAAACCTGTCAGCACCTCTCTAACTGAACTGGGGATGTTTGATGTTTGGAGACAACTCCATCCGTTAGAGAGGGACTACACACATTATTCTGCCCCACGCTCAGTGTACACCAGAATAGAACAGTAAATACAATGTATTCAAGGTCTCTACCAAAAGCCTACTGCGAGGATAAAATTTAATGGACATCTAACTGATAGTTTTGTTTTACAGCGAAGAACTCATCAAGGATGTTGTCTTAGCCCTACTCTCTTTGCCATTTTTATTCTATCCATATAGAAAAACAGCATCTCATAGGGCTCTCTGCAGATGATGTTACTGTGGCTCTCCAGGACCTGGACAGGACCTTTCCTAACTTGATGTCGATATTAGGAGACTACGGTAAATACTCAGGCTACAAATTAAACATAACAAAAACACAAATTCTCACACTGAACTACACTCCAGGCAGAGAAATTAGAGAAAATATAGCATCAAATGGAACTCCAAGGTAATTAAATATCTGGGTGTGGCATTGGCAAAAGATCTCACTAAAACATTTGAAATAACACGAATTGAGATCATAAAAATTATTACGTTGTATGTTGTACGTTGAATGTTATACGTTTTCCAATCCATCCATCAGAAACTAATGGAAAAAAACTTGTATCTAGATTTATCTGGGCAGGAAAGAGACCAAGGATCAAGGATCAAAGCAAAACGGGAGAAAGAACTAAACATAGAAATATCAGAGGAGGATTGACATTCCATGTGGAGTGCACAGCGGTCAGCTGCGAGTCCGATGTAGAGGATATTGGCTGGAAAAATTTGATTTGTTTTTTTCATTGCGCCTCCTATAAAAAGCAAATTCTCTCAATCACAAGAACAGTGATGGAGGCAGTGCGGAAACGCAGATCACTCCCATATCTTTTGACTGCGCCCAAAAATTCAAACTTTTTGGAGTAATGTATGCATGACTCTGGGAAAGATTCTGGGATACACAGTTCCTAACAATGTGATGGTCCTTTATTTTTGTGTCCTAAACGAGAATGTAGTTATTAAAAAAGACCGGTATCTTTGTAAAATACTGTTGATTGCTTGTAAAAAAAAAAAAAAAAAAAGCTATAACAAAGTGCGGGTAAAAAACTGAACCTCTAAGCCTGAACCAATGGATGGACAGAGTGAAGGATTTGTGTACAATGGAAAAGATGATTTCATCTCTCAGATCTAGAGGAGCGACCTTTTCCAGGAAATGGGAGAAATTGACTGCTTTTATCCAAACAATAGAGGATGCTACACACTAATAATTAAGGACATTGGTCATTTCATACAATGATATTATCAATAGAGGAGCCCCCCGTTTGTGTATTTTCTTTTTTTTGTGTGTTTTTTTTTCTTCTTCCTTGGCAGATTGTTGCCAATTGTTTTTCCTTAAACTGAAAATACTAAATGAAGAGTATCAACCAAAAAAAAGCATTTATGTTGTTCACTTAGTTGTACTCACAAAATTTGAGAAATTTATATACTAATATCATTTGTGCTTTTTATCTCTGAGATTTGTAACAGGTGGTGTATGGACCCAATTGCAGTACAAAGGAGTCAGAAGACAGTGGTAAAAAGTTCAAGGCTTTACTGAAACTCTGGCAGACAGACAAACGGTTTAGAAACCGGCAAAAACTCGGGAGAACCTGAGAACTCCCCATCCTCAGGTTGTGAGGAAAGTGAGTTCGCCGGTGGGTCCACTGCCTCCTCCTCCGACAGGGAGTCCTCCCACTGGTCCGGGGCAGTGGAAGGGCCAGCAGCAGGCATCCTATGGCGAGGGCCCCTGCCTATGTTGCTGGGGGAGGGCTGGTCCGGATGTTGCTGGTGAAAGACTTGGATGAGACCCCGGTCCAAAATGTGTTGAGCAGGAACCCAGGATCTTTCCTCCGGACCGTAGCCCTCCCAGTCGACGAGGTACTGGCAGCCCCTTCCACGTCGGCGAGAGCGACGGATGAAGGCTTTGAACTGAAGGGCAAGAGGCCTCCCCTTCCAGGGCTGGGAAGAGAGGAGGCTGGTAACCGTAGGCACACTGGAAAGGAGACAAACTGGTGGCGGAGCTGGTAAGGGTGTTGTGGGCATATTCCACCCACAACAGATGCTGGGACCAAGAGGATGGGTTCTGTGACACCATACACCGGAGGGCCGTCTCCATTTCTTGGTTCTTCCTCTCAGTCTGGCCATTAGATTGCGGGTGGTACCCGGATGACAAACTGGCCGTGGCTCCCAAGAGGCTGCAGAACTCCCGCCAGAACACTGATGAAAACTGGGGCCCTCTGTCCGAGACCACATCAACAGGAATCCCATGAAGGCAGAAGACGTGGTTGAGGAGCAGCTGGGCTGTCTCTTTAGCTGACGGGAGCTTAGGCAAGGACACAAAGTGGGCCATCTTAGAGAAGCGGTCCACAACGCTAAGAATAGCCGTCTTCTCATTCGATGGTGGCAGGCCTGTCACGAAGTCCACTGAAATGTGGGACCAGGGGCGATGTGGCACTGGGAGAGGCTGTAGGAGGCCGGATGGTGCTTGACGCGATGTTTTATTCCGATTGCAGATCTGGCAGGCTTTGACATACTCCCGGGTGTCCTCCTGTAACGTGGCCCACCAGAAACGTTGTAGAAGGACCTCCCGGGTTCTCTGGATCCCAGGATGGCAGGTCAACTTAGAACCATGGGCCCACTGGAGTACATCCGACCTCAGAGCTGCAGGCACGAATAAACATCCAGTAGGGCAGGCACTAGGACCAGGCTGACCCTCTGTGGCAGCTCTTACTTTCTCCTCAATTTCCCAAGTCAGGGATGCCACAACACACGGGGACGGAAGGATGGTGTCAGGAGCACTGGTGCCATCATCCTCCCTCTGGAACTGACGTGACAGAGCGTCAGGTTTGACGTTGCGGGAGCCGGGTCTGTAGGAGAGGGTGAAATTGAACCTAGTGAAGAAGAGGGCCCATCGTGCCTGTCGAGAATTGAGTCTCTTTGTGGTTCGAATGTACTCCAGGCTCTTGTGGTCCGTCCACACCAGGAAGGGCTGCTTGGTTCCCTCCAGCCAGTGCCGCCACTCCTCCAGGGCCAGTTTAACAGAAACGAGTTCCCGGTTACCAATGTCATAATTTCTCTCGGCTGGGGAAAGACGCCGAGAGAAAAAGGCACATGGGTGGATCTTCTGGTCACTGGCTGCTCGCTGGGACAGCACAGCCCCTACACCCATGTCAGATGCATCCACCTCTACGATGAACTGCCGTTCGGCATCAGGAACTTGGAGGATGGGTGCAGAACTGAAGCGGTCCCTCGGGGTCTGAAAGGCTGTATCTGCAGAATGGGACCATCGGAAGGAAGTCTTGGAGGATGTCAGGGCTGTGAGAGGGGCAGCGATGGAGCTATAGTTCCGGATGAAGCGCCTGTAAAAATTGGCAAAGCCCAGGTACTGCTGTAGCTTCTTATGGGTTTCAGGGACTGGCCAACACCTAACTGCGTCCACTTTGGCAGGATCCATCTCCAGGTGACCTTGAGTCACAATGTAACCCAGGAATGACACAGTCTGTGAGTGAAACTCACACTTTTCGGCCTTCACGAAAAGGGAGTTCTCCAGCAAGCGTTGGAGGACCGTCTGGACATGGTGGATATGTTCTTCGCGGGACTTAGAAAAAATGAGGATGTCGTCCAAATAGACGAAAACATATTTGTCGATCATGTCTCTGAGGAGGTCGTTGACCAAGGCCTGGAAAACTGCCGGGGCATTGGTGAGGCCAAATGGCATCACCAAATATTCATAATGTCCGGTGGGCGTGTTAAAAGCAGTCTTCCATTCATCCCCCTCTCGGATGCGGACAAGGTGGTAGGCATTACGGAGGTCGAGCTTGGTGAAGATCATGGCTCCTTGAAGTAACTCAGAGGCTGAGGAGATGAGGGGAAGAGGGTACCAGTTCTTTATAGTGATGTCATTAAGTCCCCTGTAATCAATGCAGGGGCGCAGGGTCTTGTCCTTCTTCTCGACAAAGAAAAATCCTGCCCCAGCAGGAGACGACGAGGGTCGGATAATAGCGGCAGCCAGGGAGTCATTGATGTAAGACTCCATGAACTCCCGTTCAGGACCAGACAGGGAGTACAGACGCCCCTTGGGAGGTGATGTGCCAGGCATCAGGTCAATGGAACAGTCATAAGGCCGATGAGGGGGCAATGAAGTCGCCTTAGTTTTACTGAACACTTCCCGGAAGTCATGGTAGGAACTCTGGACAAGTCAGGGCAGGAACTGGAGTGCGTTGTCTGCTGGGGTACAGAGGCCTCTTTAAGGCAGACCTGGTGGCAGGAGTTCTTCCAACCGAGGATGCCCCCTGTGGCCCAGTCGATGTGGGGGCTGTGTCGACGTAGCCAAGGGTAGCCTAAGATCAGTGGAATGTTGGATGACAGGAGGTGAAACTGGATGGTCTCATGGTGGTTACCGGAAAGTAGCATGTGGACAGGAGAAGTCTGGTGAGTGACAGTCTCCAGAAGATGGCCATCAAGGGCTTTGGCAGGAATTGGGGTGTCAAGTGGAATCTTCTTAAGTCCGAGTTGTATAGCTAAGCTCTCAGCCATAATGTTGGCATCTGCACCAGAGTCTATAAAAGTGGGCAGGGTGTGTGCACCACCAGGAAGGAGGAGCTTGACTTGGAAGAGTGGGCGCAAGCTTGAGGAGGAAGACTTTGCTGCCGTGTGACTCACCAGGACTTCCTCACTCACTGGTGAGCCCTGTCTTTTAACAGGCAGCGGGAGATAAAATGTTCAGCTTGTCCACAGTACATACACAGATTCCCCTTACGGCGGCGCTCTCGCTCTTCGGGTGTAAGCTTGGTGCGGCCCACCTGCATGGGCTCAGACTACGCCAATATCCATAGCGGGTAAAGAGGAACCGGAAGCAGATGAGTAACCTGGCCAGCGGGCTGGGTCGAGATGACCAGGAGTGCTCTGTCTCCTCTCCCTTCTCCGGGCCTGTATGCGGAGGTCCAGCCGAACAGTAAGTTCAATGAGACTGTCCAGTGTGGAAGGTAGAGGATAGGAAACCAGTTCATCTTTGATGTAGTCTGCCAAACCATGCAGAAAAGCATCGCGCAGAGCCGCAGTGTTCCAGTCGCTTCGACAGGGCCTGGTCCGGAAGTCGATGGAGAAGTCAGCCACTGACTGGTTCCCTTGGCGCAGGGAGAGCAGATCACGGGCGGCATCAGATCCGGAAGCGCCCAACCCGAACACCTTGCGTAGTTCCTCAGAGAAGGCCTGGAATGATGCACAAGCGGAAGTCCGCCTCTCCCACTCTGCTGTTCCCCAGAGGAGGGCTCTGCCGGTCAGGTTGCTAATTACGTATGCCACCCTGGCATCCTCGGTGGCGAACGTGTATGGCTGCAGGCCAAAGAGTAAGGAGCAGGAGGTCAGGAATGAACCGCAGAGTTCAGGGTTTCCATCATATCGCTCAGGGGTTCCCACTCTGGGCTCGGAGATCATTCTGGGCTGTGATAGAGCTGGAGCAGGAGTTTCCGGTGTGAGAACTGGAACTGCAGGAGGGCGAGTGGACATCAGCTGTTGCAACTGGGCAGAGAGGGCTGCAAAGGCATTGGCGTTGGCCTCTGTAGCTCGTCTGGCGTATGCATCAGCCTCCTCCATTCTCTGCTGCTGTTGCATGAGCGCGTGTTCAATCCTCTCAAACTGATCCTGTGGTGAGGTTGGTCCTGCTGGGTCCATGTCTGGCCAGATTGTACTGTAACGGGTGGTGTATGGACCCAATTGCAGTACAAAGGAGTCAGAAGACAGTGGTAAAAAGTTCAAGGCTTTACTGAAACTCTGGCAGACAGACAAACGGTTTAGAAACCGGTAAACAGGAATCAGGAGAGGAGAGGCAAAGTTCTTGGTCAGGGACAGAAGGCTGGGTCGAATTACCAGGAGGCAGACGAAGCAGGGAATCAGGGACAGGCGAGGTCGGTAAAGCTGGCAGGAGAACGCTGGAAAGACTTGCATGGCAAAGAACAATCTGGCAAAGGATAGAGTGTGGAGCTGGTGACTATATGCTGGGCTGATTGCATGTGATGAGAGGCAGCTGTGTGCACAGGTGAGTGGAGTGAACTGATGAGGTGGGTGTGACTGACAGGCTGAGTGGGGCAGAAGCAGGATCAATGGAAAATTACTGATGGTTGGATGACTAAACTCTGACAAGATTGTCCTACATGATAGAGTTCAAACAAAATACAAAGGTAGTGCATACCCACAAGAATATTTCAGTACCCACCAAGATTCTTTGTGAACAACACTCTTTGTGAAAATGCCACACAAATAAGCCAACATGCAGCTCTTGGACTGTATATTTCAATAATGCAGATAAATTAGCATTAGTATTTAAACTAACCCCCTAACCCTTATTTAACCTAATATTTAACCCCTCTGGTGCTTAACAGTGTTCTTGATTAATGTTAGTACTATCAGTAATATTCAGAGTGTTGACTTCAACAAACACTTTGCAGCAAATAAAACAGATGTTCCTAACCTGTGCTCCTTTTATCCCAGGTGGACCCTGAAGCCCAGGCAACCCTCGCACACCCTGAAGATACATTTAAGAGCACAGGGAATGTGTTAATAATTTTAGTTCCCCAAAGATTCTGACACAAGTCACTTAAGGTAAAATATTACCAGAGGTCCCTGTGGTCCTGCTTCGCCAGGCAGTCCCCGGGTACCCTGAGGATAAGAAATCTTTAATACAGTGTAATATGCAGGAGATGCTAAAATTAGTAATTTTCAACAACAATGGTAGCAGAATGAGCATATTTCTAATCTACATGTGGTACTGCTGCTGTAACCTATGCACAGCATCTCAGTATGTGTTTAAATTTTTCCAATATTCTGAACAATCTTTTAACTGCTCTTCAGCACCTGCCTCATAATTGATCTTGATAAATAATTCTTGACCACACAAGCAGTACAGCAAACTCTAGAGTCTATTTAAACAGTTAATTTAACTAAGGGAATATGCCATATAGCTGAAAGGACAAGCAGTCCCTGAATGAAGATTGCTTTGTGATTTGTTGTTTCTCAGGTCAAGGACAAGTTATTTTATTCAAATGTGGTTCCAATGCAGTGGTTCTACACTGTTTTATACTAATATTCTCCATTTTGATTATATATATTGTAATGTGTTGGGGGAGCAGCTGGGTAGAGCCTTCCCAGCATGCATTGAGATGCTGTATTTGTTAAGCAATACTTGTGTTTTAGTGTGCTCTGTCACACAGAAATGTTATTCTTTGTGCAGCATTCAATGTTGTGTTGTTTCATACCTGTTTGATTAGATTACTGTTTCTTTTTTTGACAGCAAATGATTGCACCATGAGTAAAAGCCAGTCATCCAGTTAGTGACTGCCTGGTGTTGTTGTATATAGTCAATATTTACTGAAAGTCTGGAGTGTGCAATCAAAGAGCTTATTGAAATTAAACTTATCATTTCCTAACCCAACTCAAGCTCACCACAACATGTAAATATGGTGTCTCACCACCAGTATTACCCAAAGTCACCCTGTTCTTCTGTGATTCTTGCAAATTTGGCAGTTAGTGGAACACGGCTGGATGCTGTTTCATGTTTCATGTTACATGCTACTCTTACTGTTAGTCTTTCAAACCTGTTCAAGAAATTTTTATAAATCTTTGTTTTGTTTTTTCCTCTCATGTGTTTTTTAGGTGATTGTCCATATAAAATGAGCACAGAGTAACTATACAAAGCTCAAAGTTCATGTAAAAGAGGGTTGCTCTCTCTAACAGAGATCGCTGCTCCTGAACTGCCTGACAAGTTGACAGCCCAGCCGTTTGGTCTTTCACTCATCGTCACCACCATGTGAAACATTTGAATAATGCTTGACTGCCGACTACTTTGACACACCCTCAATTTAATTCTAGACTACCAAAGTAATATAAAGGTTAGAATTAGTGTTTTTTTACTACTGTTCACCACTCCAACCTTTTAATATATTTCTTTAATTTAAACTGAGGATGGATCTGTCAAACAGGAGAGCAAAGAGAGTAGAGAACAATGGACTTGAAGAGAAAGGCTAAAACTGGGGGTGTTTCAGACACATTTAAAGTAAATGAATTAATCCTGTACATGAGAATAAAACTCTTTCTTTAACATTAAAATATCCCATACTACTATTACTACTACTTTTATTATTAATAATAATAATAATAATAATAACTATAGGAAAAAGAAGACAAAGAACTTAAATTCCTGTAGCGCTTTCACGAGACCAACGCTTACCTGTATGTTTAGCTTTTTTATAAGTTGTTCCTTCAATGTTTTGATTTGAAGTTCAATTCAGATAGTTTTAAAACTATCACTATTTTTCAATCCTTTCAGTTCTAGATGATTGTTATGTGTGGTCAGGTGGTGGCACACCTGGGGTGTCTTGATGTGCTGCTGTCTCCCTGCCGTCTCCTTCCCCTGCCGTCCTCCACAGGCCAGTGGCCAATTGGTAATCAGGTCGAGGATAAAGAGGGAGAGGAGGAAGGCCGCGCTCTCTCACTCTGGGGGGGCAGCAGCTACATGGATGGTTTGCTTTCTTTTGATTTAATTGTTAACCCTTATTTTCTTTTTTCTTATTATTCATCTGTCTTAGAGGACAGAGTGTTTGTTTTTCCTATTTTAGTTTGTTATGTTAGTTTGAGTTGGAGACTGCCGGTAATCCTGTTTTGTCGTTTTTGTTTCAGGTTATATTTGGGTTTTTTTTCAGTAAGTGGGGAAAACGCAGGGTGCGACGGCCCATTGCGTGGCTGGCCCTGTGTTTCCCCCTTTTGTTCCTTTTGGCCGGGGTCTCCATCTCTTTTTGGTTCATAACTTTATGGGTTAACCATTAACTTTTCTTTCCCCTTTTCCTTTTCAGTGGCAACTTTTAATAAATATCGTTCCTTTTTGCAAACATTGTGTGGCGTCCTAATATGTTATGGTCTCATTGAGCCTATGAATTATTTCTATTTTTTGAGGCCGTAACAATGATCAAAATGTTAATCACCTGTACTTCACAAAGTTAGTACAGTTACATAATGTTTCTGTACAGGTAAAGTATGCTTAAATTGATGTTCAACAATCAGCCACAAAAGCAAAACCTCTGTAACGCCATCTAAACTCCTTGGCGTGTCCAGTCATGTCTGGCACCTGGAAGCAGCAGATTCTTCTGGTTCTGTGGGCTGTGGGGTTGGTTATACATGGAGAGGATTGTTAAGGTGCATTCCACGTTTGCTCCAAGTGATTAAGCTCAGGGGAGTTTGTATTGGGGCCCAGGTGAATGTTTGAGTTCTATGTTTTTTACTGAAGATGGTCATATGTTGTTTGTTATAAATTAAATATTATCTCATTATCAAGGTTTGTAATTCAAAACAATTCAAAAGTATTAGTAGTTTTCTCCTTCAAATTTTTCTTCAAAATCTAAACCTTCAGACTTTATCAAGGTAAACAACACACCTTGAAGGCATCTTGTTGTGGTTCCGTACAGTAAAACATTAACAACTAATTTTTCCCAAAAATATTTTTTTTTTCGTTGCTTTACACAGCAATAGAGCAATAAAGGGTGAAGGGGTAAGGCCTATAGTGGTGAATATAATGTGTGACAGTAATAATTGAATAGTGAATTAAATAAACATTTTACACCTCATCTTTATTTTTCTCTTTATGTCAAAGAATATTTTGCCCTATTCTGTATTGTGGATAGTCGCCCTATCTGGTTATGCTTCTTTTGGAGATTCATTCCTGTTCAAATGCAGTCTTCCTCTCCACTGTCAGCTTGTGCATGATCAGGACATGACATTGAATCAAAGAGAAGTTTCAATAGGCATCACATAAATTGGACTAGGATCTGAATGAATTTGATATGATTGGGTTATGATTGTATTAGAAATAATTGGATTATAAATGGCTTGAATTGGGCTGTATTTTTTAAGTGACTTGAGATGAATTTTTTTTGGATTTGGTGCTGCATAAATAAAACTCAACTGAATTAACTTGAACCAAGCTGAATTAAATTGGTTGCGTGAGCTCTTGGGTAAGGTACTGGATTCTCTCTCCCATGGTAATTTTTAAGGGTCGTGTATGGTTGAGTTTTTTTAGTCACATGTAATTTGTGTCCAGATTTATGTCTAAAGCAGCGCTGGAAGCTGAAGGATGGATCCTAATGAAGACAAACCTTATGGAATAGAGAGAGGACTCAAGTGGCTCATTCCACACCCTAAAACCAACTGCTATGAAAATTGCTTCAAAGACATGGTTGAAAAGTGGGCTGTTCTGCGCTGTCTTTAAGGTATTTAGAGTAAAGCATGTACCAGCCATTTCATTAGGACCTCAGGAAATTGTAGCAAATCCTGAAAAAAGTTTTTTTGTCTCATGTGGCCTTACGTTTTCCTATCCTTTAACAATCAACAAAAAATATCACAATATATTTAAGAACTAAAATCGTGCTGTCTGCTGTGTAACCTTAACAAGCACTACAATGAAGTGCTCTAAAACCAGACTGAGAGGTGTTAAAAACACTGTTATCATTTACAAATGACCAACTATGTGGATATAATTTTAGAGAAAAAAAGAGAAAAAATAAGTCTTATTTTACCAGTGTTGATATATATTTCAAAAGAATCATGAGTATTGGATCTCTACATATTCAGCCTTGAGGACATGGAATACCTTGGTTTTGATGATGAGTTTACACCTTCAAGAATATCCAGAAATATTTCCAGGAGATCACAAAAGTTTAGCATCATCCGTTTGTTGCATGCAGGCTGGCCAGACATGAGCATTCAGGTTATTCTCCCATTTAGCACCTGTCAGAGACTTTAATACTTTGTAACAACATAATCGAAATCCTGTACCATACTGTCACAAACATTACACCTGACATCTCATCACTGAACAGAGGTCTACAAGCTAAAGGCGACTGGGAGTTTGTTTTTTATCAAAGGAAAGTGTGACTGGTTGTTCTGACAAGGGGTGAGAATCTTTCTTCAGAATGTGTGCACGTTTGACTTGTTATATCAAGGGTTGGGGTCAGTGTTGGCCTATATGTGAATTTGGTCAGGCACAGACCACAGAGTCAGTTTTGCCTGAATGACTTTTATTAATAGACTTGTGTACAAATATAAATTTGTAACGTATAAAATCAGTGTCAACTCACCGGGGCCCCTTGAGCTCCAGCAGCACCAGCAGGTCCAGTATCCCCTTTTATCCCCTGAGGAAACAGCAGAAGTTTTAGTACCTTTTTACCTACACAGCAGGGTCTTGAGTGATATGAATTTTAGCACACACTAATGCAAATCTAAAAGCAATTCTCAATAAATTCAAGGCTGAGTTTATACTGAGTAAAGGGGTTAGGGGTTAACCCAAAACCCATAATTTAAGATTGTATAATGTTGAATAGATCATTTGTGCAACAGAACTGGATTTACCATATTTCAGGTCCACACCTACTTTTTGTATTTCAAACCTTCTGTACATTGATCATGCCTATAATGTACTATACAATGAATGAGATTAGTGCGACAAAGGCAAAAAAGACAAATCTATTAGAACCTCAAATATTTTTTTGGTCTCTGTCCTTTTAAGTATTTTCTGTCATTGGTGGCAGTCCTAATCATTTCTCAACCGTCACATTTTTTGTTTGCTTCAAACCCACTAATGAGCTGTGCTGCTTTAACTACACTTACTGTCATTTAAGCATGTTTAAGTTTTAACAATAGTAATAATTTTAAAGATAATAGTCATTTCAGGCAGCACGGCATGTATGAAAACAGCTTAAGTAGTCTTCAAACTTTACAGATACTGATTCATTTATCAGACTTTATACAGCTTCCTCTAGAGACACAGCAGAATTGGCACTTGTCTTTTCATACAAGCAAGGGGACAGTTGTACAAATGGAAACATAAGATGCTTTCGCACATGTACTGGAGCCCTGAAATGTTCCTGAGATCCTGAGCAATGGCATGTAAGAATGCAAATGTCTGCAACATTCAAGTATGTTGTATTTGTGGATTGGAGGGATTTGTTTGGTTGTGGGATATCGTGAGTTCATCTCTGGGAGCAGCTCTGTACTGACGCATGAACACAGCTTGTATGGCATGTCCTGTGGTGAGAAATCTTGCAGCAGGCAGGAGACTTGTTAAAACAAAAATGAAACGCAACAAACAAGCACATTTTAAGCCACAACACAACGTGCAAATAAAGTTTTAACCATATGCAAGACCCCAGAATCATCTTAGCCCATTTTATACTGTTCCACTATATTTGCTGGCTGTATTACGATGCAAACGGTGTGTGAAACGGTTCCAGTGCAGACCACGGTAATATGCTGGCACTGGAAATGTACGTGTGAAGGAGTTATAAAATGTATTCTGGTACTACAGGCCTGCCACTCATTTGAGAATCACATTACACTTAGATTCCTTTGATTCTGTGCATTTTCAACAGATTTCTATAATTTCTGAAGGTTGTTTGTCAGAGCACGAAAGCCCAAATGCTATAAATCTTACTTATGAATGTTATCAGCCCATTAAATGGCACTTATAGGTCATAATCCCCTCTTGTGTTAATTATGTGTCAGCAACCTCTTGCTGCTGTTAAATAAATGAAAGTAAAAATGTTGCTGCAGATGGGAGAAGTTATGTGCTACATTAGTTGCCGTTTTACACGTGGAAATGAGCAGATTAAGGCGTCTCCCTTGACACATACAAACCTTTCCATCCCCTTCGCCCAAAACATACACAGAGGACATGCACAATGTATAGGCATAGCAACAGAAGAGTTTCCACGTTTATGATTAGTTGTTACAAATCAGCTGATAACTACTTGTAATCACTGTGTAATTCTTGTGCATTTTATGAAATTGCAGGAAAAAATAAAATACCTCTTGAAAGATCACATCTATAACTAAACTAACAGCTCACTGAAGGGTTTTCTGTAAAACATCCATACTACATGGGCACATTCACTATTCAGTGAGACCAATAAGCAGATGGATGGTCCTCAATCAACAACATGCAGTACAAACACACTTGTTATGCACAAACTGTGAGGGGGGGGCAAAGTGACAAAACAGGAGTCACAATTTCCACTGCAGATCAAACAGTTCAAAATCACTGTGCATCTCCAACTTGAACAAGTTTCCAAAGGACATTAACTCTTGTTTTATCTATGTTGACTTGAGTTAAGCGCTGCTCTCCAGCTCCTCATTGGGGAAACCAAGGTTTCTCTCTGCCAGATGGGATGTGCAATTTCACCAGCATGTTCTGGTTGTGCTCTGTGGTCCCATCCCGGATGGGTTAGGGATGGGTGTGCCACAAAGCGTGCTTATCAGATTCCACAACTACGTCAATCCATCTGACATGAAAGAACAGCTGTTCATTCAACTTCACAGCTTATCCTACAAAGGAAACCCACTCTCCTGTTTTATTTGACCTTCTTTTTAAAGGATGTGGTCAGACATGGTTTGTTATAATGGTTTACTATATTGTTCTGCTGTCTGAATTCATCTTTTATTGACTTATGTTTAAGCTCATCAGTTCGGAGATGCCAAACTTTCACAGTCTCCTTGATTTTTAGCAGTATGTGGCAGAGTGAAGTGGAGAACTTTTCTGCTTTAAGAAAACAATGCTGTCAAACCAGTTTCTCCACATTTGTCTATTTTCTCTTGCACTAGACATCCAGAGATTTATATCATCTTGTCATTTATTGGGCCGTGGTGGGCGTCTTGGCTGTGTAATTATGAGGTCTGCTGCTCTTGTGGGTTTATGTGCATAGTGCGGTGAGACACTTCAAAAGACAACAGATGCAGTGAAGAGCTAATTCAGTTGTTTCCTCACTGCCAACTTGCAGAGCTTTTCACTTAAAAGATGTGTTGCACTGTTAGAGCAGAGAGCTCAGACAGAGAGGAAGTGCTTTAAAGCCTCATGGTGTCTCGTATGAGATCCTGCAGAGCACTGTATCAGATCTAAAAATGGATCTTAGATGGTTCCAGGTTTACAAGAAGGCATGGTTCAGAATCGGCCAACAGTATTTACTGTTGCAGTTTCTGAGTTTGATCGATTAAAAGACCTTTTGTGATCTTACATACAGACAATAAGGTGTTACTGAGTGTGTTTCTTCAATGTTATAGTTTATATAGGTTACAGTTTGTGATGATAAGGTCTTTTATAAATTTCTACTTTAAGTCCATAAAACATTCTCAGAATCAGAGTCATCTCAGTACGTATCAGGGGTCAGGTTATCTAAGGCTAATACAATGGCACTCTACCCATTCTAACTTAGTCTTCTCCTCCTAAATATATCCAATTTGATACTCCCAAATTGCCTTCTAAGTTTGCCAAAAAATATTGAACTTCCCAATATTCACAGGAGTTATTAGGCATGTACCATATTAAATACGTATAAAATAAAACATCAGATAATAGGATATAATGTTTGCACAGTGCTCCGTCTATAAATAAACAAAAACATACAAAAACTTTATGATATTGTTAAATAATCATGAGATCAGGAGGGAAACTATCTTACAGAGCAATTGTCTAAGTGTTTCAGTATGCATTGTCAACTAATTGAAATGAATACAGTTCCATAAAACGTTCAGAAAACAAAAGCATGTATACTGCTATAAGCATCAAATAATAACATAAAACCCCACAGACAGAACAACAAACTACATTAGCAGTTTTTTTTCAGTTTACATGGAGCTACATATAGGGGGATACAATTTCTGGTAGGGATAACTATCTTGGGCTGCACGGGGGTGTGGTGGTTAGCACCATCCCCTCAAAGAGTCCCCCGGGCCCCGTGACAGAACCAACGGATTAAGCGGGTATAGAAAATGGATGGATAACTATCTTGGCACAACACTGGGACTGGGACACTGAAATTGAATTGCTTTGTGTACCAGGCATCACTAGGTTTAGCTTCTCTTCATTGGCTCCCTGTTAAATTCAGAATAGAATTTAAGATTCTCCTCCTCACATATAAACCTCTTAATGATCAAGCTCCATCATATCTTAAAGATCTCATAGTTGGATATTTTCCCAACCGAGCACTTTGCTCTCAGACTGCAGGTTTACTTCGTTGTTCCCAGATTTTCTAAAAGTGGCAGAGCCTTCAATTATCAGGCTGTGTGGAACCAGCTGCCAGTTTGGGTTTAGGAAGCAGACACCCTCTCTACCTTTAAGATTAGGCTTAAAACTTTCCTTTTTGATAAAGCTTATAGTTAGGGATGGCTCAGGTGACCCTGAAACATCCCATAGTTATGCTGCTATAGGCCTAGGCTGCTGGGGAACCTCCAGTAACTATATAATTGGACAGCGTCTCTCTATGGTTTCATGGTCAATCGAAAATTAACGTTCCACCTCGGCCCTCCCCGCTGCTCGTGTCTGCACCCACCTGTGGGCACATCTTTACTCCTGGGGCACTTGGCTGAGAGCATTGGGGTGCGGTGGCCCATTTTGTTTGGCTGTCTGGGGTGCCTGGCCTTCTCGGGTATCGGGTGGGGCCTGTACCGGGGGGGCGTTGGTGGCGCTCAGGCCCGTGGGTCCTTCACTCGACTCATATCTAGGTGGCTGGCATCTGGCTACACTCATAACTGAGCACAATTCATGTAAAACCTGCACCATATATTTTGTATGTTCATGCACACACACACACACACATTCATTCACCAATGTTTATGTTTATGTTTATGTATTTATCAGACGCTTTTATCCAAAGCGACTTGCAAATCAAGATATAACAGCTATATAAAAAGCTAACAATAAACTACATAGAAGGAACTCACTAGTCCGACTCTGTCAGAGGGGACAGAGTAGAGATAGGGTGCAGGCATAGAAGGAAGTGCAGAAAGATAAAGTGCAGAGATAGAGGGGGGAGGGAAGTACAAGGTAAGTGCTGGGATAGGAGATGCTCTCTGAAGAGTTGGGTTTTCAAGAGTTTCTTGAAGATAGACAGGGACGCCCCTGTTCTGGTAGCGCTCGGTAGGTCATTCCACCATCGTGGGACGACACATGAAAAGAGTTTGGATTGTCTTAGGCGTGGTGTAGGAGCTGCTAGACGACAATCCTGGGACCAACGGAGGGACCCAGTTGTGACATAAACCTTTGCAAGAGCATTCAAGTCACATGCTTGTTATACAGTTGTTGTGTCATCCGTATCCACAGTTATATTATATGTTTATGTATTTGGCAGACACTTTTATCCAAAGCGACTTACAGTGGTAGGCGGGTAGGGTAAGGAGGTCTTGCCCAAGGACCCCCACTGGAGCTAATACCATTCATGCAGGGGATTTGAACCCAGGTCACCCACTCAAGGTGGCAATTTTACCACTACACTATTCAGCCCAAATATGTACTTGCTGCTGGTGTTGTTGCTGTTTGTTCTTTTTTGTTTTTGGGGTTTTTTTCTCTCTGTTTGTCGACCTGCAGCTGCTCCTGATGGTTCTCTAGGTTTCCCCACAGAGGCCGTAGGATGTTTTATGTTTGGTTTCTACAGATATAGCAACTAGTTATCAGGTTTTGTCTTGTTTTTCATTGTCTTCTCCGATAATTTCTTTCTATCTCTGTCTCATTTCTCTTTCTTTGCTCTCCCTCTTTCCCTGTCCCCCTGTCGGGTTTGACCCTATAATTAAAGTATTGTGACAAAATGAATAGATTAGCAGTACTTGGGAATCAAGGAGAGCTTTACATTCATAAAGCTTCCCTTGGCAAAGCTAATTGTTTGGCATAAAATGGTATTAAGATTACAATTCTACTACCATAATGCTGGATAGGACAAGGTAAAAAAAAAGGTAGGCTTATTCAACAGTGGCTTGATTAGAGCTGTCTTAAAGGTCTGTGATACATAGCATAGGGGTTTTGCAGGTGCCTCTAGAGAGGCAATAGTCCTTGCTGCATGTCAGGCCCCCTCTCTCTGCCCCCTGTTTCCTTTCTCCCTCCAACTGTCCTATCAAATAAAGGCATAAAAAGCCCCCCAAAAAAGAAAGAATTGACTTGAGGTACAGAAGAGATGATCAGAGGTAAGACATCCTTAAACAGTCAAGTTGGTATGGGATCCAATAGACATGATGATTTAGAAGATATGACTGTTGACATCAACTTAGACAGAGCAAAAAGCTATTTAAAAAAAAAAAATTTCATTGACAAAAAAAAAAATTCCCTTTTTTCAGAGAAGTAGTGGTAGACAATGCATTTATACCAGCAGCTGGGAATGAAAGATGGTCATTTTCCCTAATAGCCTTAAGTTCATTATCAAAAAAAGTCAATAAAACAACGACTGCTAAGCAGTAGAGGAATACAATAGTCAACAACAGAATGGCTCTGAGTCAGACTGTGGTTGTACCACAGTGTCATGACGATGGGTTGGTGTGTGGCGTGGTGGTGAAGGAGGACCCGGATGCAGATATTCCAACAAAAAACACAAACGAAAAGCGCAGCTGAGCCGGTATACAAAAACCTAACTACGAAAAAAACAAAACCTGACAATGACTGAAAAAACTTGACTTGGACAAACCTAACTTAACTTGGATTGCTGTGATTTCATCAGTGACGGTGAGGATCTGGCAATGTGCTTGAGAAAACCTGGAAACTAAATATTGAGGAGGGTGATTGATGATGGAGTGTAGCTGAGGGGAAAAGCACAGGTGACGTGAGTGAAGCTGATGGCAGGGCAAGAGAAACTAAGGAAAATATGGCATAACAAAACTAACAGACATGATACCGAACTGAAGAGAAACCTAGGATTGTTTTTTTACCTCTTTTTGCTGTGAATGTTGATCTTGTCCTTTGTAAGGCATTTTTCTATGTTATGAGGTAGTTTTTAAAGGCAAGGTAGCAATCTTAGATCTGGTAATACACCATGTTCTTTCAAGTTTTCTCTCAGTTTGCTTAAGGGTTCGGAGTTGTGAGTTATACCACGGAGTGCATCTACTCTGAGACAAAACTTTCATCTTTAGGGGGGCAACAGTGTCAAGAGTTGTGTTTAGAGAGGTAGTTCTATTGTCAACTAGGTGATCTAATCGCTGTGGAGTAAAGTCTGTAGAGGAGCCCTCCAGACTATTCAACAGAGAATTTATAGGCAACTTTGTTTTCAATAGTTCTTTAAATTTTGCCACTTAATTATCAGATATACATCTGTTGTAATGAATTTTAATGTAAGAACCTTCAAAACATTTCACTGTAATACTGAATATTTTAGGAAATGATCTGACAAGAGGATTTTGAGGAACTACCAACAGACGTCCTATATCAACACCATATGTCAGGACAAGATCAAGTGTTTGATTGTAGCAGTGTGCAGGCTTGGTCACCAATTGAGCAAAATCTTTTGACTCCAGTAAAGAGTTAAAGGCAATACAGAGGCTGTCCTTATTAACATCAACGTGACTATCGAAGTCATCCATATTAATGACTTGAATGGAAATTAATGACTTTAAAGATTTTAAAAAATCTGAGAAATCAATTAAAAACTCTGTGTCAGGATTAGGTTGACGATACAGCACAACAAGCAAAAGTTTTCAAGACTTTCTTTTTTTAAAGTATTTTTTTGGTCTTTTCAGTGCCTTTATTGATAGTACAGTGGAGAGAGACAGGAAACAGGTCAGAGAGAGGGAATGACATGCAGCATATAGACGTATGATTCGGGACTTGAACAGGGGCCAACTGTGTTGAGGACTAGCCTCTGTATATGAGACATCTGCTTAACCCACTAAGCCACCGACCACCCAAAGTTTTCAAGACCTTCTGTGGGGAGGGGAGAACATGAATGTGAGGATGGCAAATTCAAGGAAGTTTTTAAGCTTAAAGGAATGCTTAATTTAGCAATGGCTGCAACTTTTCCTCATCTTCCAGTGCTACAGCTTATATGAAAATTTATATGAGTGGGGGGAATGGATTCATTTAAGGTAACATAGTCACCTTGATGAAGCCATGTTTCTGTCAGAAAGAATATGTCAAATTCATGTTCTGTAATAAGATTATTTATAACCAGGGATTTAGAGTACAGGGATCTTTTGTTTAGAAGTCCACATTTGATTGTCTTCAGTTTTGGTTATAGGTAAATATTTTACTGAATATTCACATTGAGATTATGAATACCTTTGCTAAACTGTTGACTTGGCTGCTTTATAGGACGTCTACTGGAGATTACCACAGGAATACAGAAGGATTCACTGGAAGGATAAGAGAAGGGAAAGTTCCTATCAGTGTTTTGTTCAGTATATACAATTGGAACCAAGGAAGGAAGGGCAACAGTTGGAGACTGTCACGATTTACGTTCTGTTCCATGTCTTGTCTCGTCATTTCCAATTTTATTTTGAAAAATCACTAACTTTCTCCTCTCGTTTCAGGTATCTTGCCCTTCCTCCCGTGTCAAGTGTCTGATTGTCTTCCCTGATTCCAAAGTGTTTCCACCTGTTCCCCTTTGTCCCTCATGTGTTCAAATAGTCTGTGTTTCCCTTGTCTTGTATCAGTATGTTGTTTCTGTCCATGAGCTTCATTACTAGCCATCTCTTGAATCACAGCCATAGTTTCCATGAGTCTGCAGTGAGTGATCCTCCTGCAGAGCTATCTTGATTTGTAATTTATTCATAGCCATAGTTTATTTATTCATCACGGTAAGTTTCATATCTTTGTTTTGTTCCTCTGTTTCATAATGTTTCATAGTTCCTCCTCCAGTGGACTGTTTTGTGTTTTCATTTTCTTGTAAGATCTGTCACCCCTCCGTAAAAGAAGTGCTTTAAGATTATAGTTTCAGTTTCATAGTGCCTCTGTTTTTTTGAGAGCGTCCTTTGTTTAAATCCGCCTCATCAGGAGAGCGTGAGTTTATAGGCGCATTCCCACTTTAGGAACCTTTTGCAGTTCCTATAACCTTTTCAGGAATAGGGCCGTTTTTTCACGCATTCGGACATACAGGAGCTAGGGACCACGGCCCTCAGCTCCTGTAACCATTTTAGCTCCTTCTCTGAGGCAGGGTCTTTTCTGGGTTCCATAGAACCACATATGACGTAGGTGTTTGGTGGTTGGTAGCTCCGCCCCTTGTCTGAAATATTTACTCATACGACACGGACACAACTGGTGCCTATTTAATAAGCTAAACTCGGACGTCGTCTCCTTTGTCTGCGGCGCTCTGCTCTCCTTCTTTCCTTCATGAAACGAAGAAGTATCGCCTGCTGCTGGATTCTTCGTCTCCTGACTCTTGCTACGTGCTCTTCCAGCCTCCATCTTAGATGCCTGATGTGATCGTCCATGATTAATATCACCGTCATGCAGACCATGAACATGGTGGCCTCCTCGCTCTCCATGTTAGCTTCTTGGTTGTGTTGTTTTCTTCTCTCCTTACTTTTCACGGGTTTTGTTGTTGAGTGTGGCGTCACATCAGTCCTTGTCAAGGTCCCTGATTTATGTGCGAATGCAAAATGAAACAGTTCCCCTGGGGAAGGGCAGTTATTATAACTAAATTCGATGTGGACAGTTCTTAGAACTCTCTGTCCGAATGCAGCTTATGTTTGTTATTGTTCATAGCTTTTCTGTTCTCCTCCTAGAGTGGAGAAGTTTCATAGCTGCGCTCGTCCTCAGCCTTAGTTATTGAGGAGAGCGCTTAGGACTTTCACAGCCTGATTCCTTTACTCTGCTTGGAGATCTTCATCCTGCATTGCCTTGCTGTGCTGTGTTAAATAATAAACACCATTGAATCTGAACCGACCCTGCATCTGTGTCCTGAGGCCCGTGACAGAGACTTGACGGCCACAAGGGTAATCATTGTCTCAGACGGAGCAGAAACTGCGGAGCATCTGCAGATGACAGCTTCTATCAGGAGCTTGCGGTGCTGGGAAGAGGGCTTTGTCTTCAGAAGAATCCATGAGTTCAACTTTCAGACGAGGGTGATCAGTAGTTCGGGAAACTTTCCTTGTAGGCATTTAAAAATTGGTTGATTATTTGAATTAGTAATTCCAATATCTCAATTATTTATTACATAGATTTTATGACACTGACCAGAATATTTCTATACCACATACAGCAGCAGATCCTTCATATTTTGAAAAGTGTGACTTGCCATGAATCAGGACAGCACATCTCCCATCAGGACATGAAAATTTGGTTCTTGTCAAAATCGCAAAGCTTTCAACTCCAGCACATTCATCTGATATTCAGTATATTCTAGACAGAATGTGGACTTGTGATAACTATGTATTCCTTTGGCAATGACTCTGAGACAATATGAGAAACATAACATGGACAGCCCCCGAGATGAAAAAAAACCTTGGACATATCCTGAAATTCCCACCAATAAAATTAATCTAGACAATGTGAACAAGAAAACAACATTCATCCATTTTCATCACCAACTCTATCCTGTTCAGAGTCATGGGGAGACTGGAGCCCATCCCAGCTGCCAGACAGAGAGAGGTGGGGCATGCCCTGAATAGTTCTGAAACAGAGATAACCAGGTAACCCAGTATACATATGTTTAAAACTGCAGGAGGAAACCTATGTTAAAGAGAACTGACATTGAGGAAATTAAGCAGTGATTTGGAGGAACGATAGGTTGAGGAACGATAGGTTGTATGATGAGTCTGAAATTGCCCTTAAATTACAAGGACAGGGTTAAAGAATAAATAAATAAACCCATCTTAGACCACTGGCTTCCCTTAGATTTGTGTTGATTCGTTTACAGAATTAGACGTCCTCATCGACAGAATCCAACTCTGTCTTTAGGCTTAATGACTCACTTCTGATAAAGGTTGTAATGGTTTCTTCAAGAGGAGCACAAAATTCCCATTGTAAACACAAACAAATCCTCCCAAATTACAGATAACTGTTATATAAGTAGTAATTACGAAGCAATGGGTTACTGTATCACTCTGTGTGACATGAAAAGCTCATACTGCTGAACCTGAAACTCTGTAACCTGGGTTGTAGTAAACTCAGTGCCTCTGATCATAAGACCTACAGCTGCCACAAAGATCATCTTTAAGCTTCACTTGAGTGTGAAACAACTTTTCTTTGAAAGTAAATGTACAGTATGATGTTGTAAAAGAGCAGCTTAATGTGTGTGAATAAAGGCCACACTGAAGCCTGAAGCCTTTCACAGCTGATCTAAGTTAAGGCCTCATTAACATTCAATGAGGCTGTCATGGATGGCTGAGGAGAAATTCTTTACAGCTGATGAGCAATGCTTCCTCAGGCAGTGACCACACTCAGAGTAAGTTCAGTTCACATCTGGATATTTTTTCAATTTTTTTTGCTGTACTGTCAATTGCTTTTCATTCTTTACTGGCTCTGTGAGAACTTTCACTGCATATTTACTTGCTGTATTCACATGGGACACTCTCTCTGTTAACCATTTCGTCAAGTATTTTCTGCTTTATTCCTCTAGTTTTTTTTAAATGTTATTTCATAGACTCAGCCTCTCAAAGAATGAACCGTGTAGTAACTGTAGAGTATAAACACCTCTTTGGGTCATTAGAATTCTCAAATTCTAAGGACATGACCTGTGTGTTGTGCTGTAGTTACATACCTGACCACAGACTACACAGATTGACATGTTAGCATCGGCACTCAAAGTTCAGCGTATAATTAATTGTGGGCCCTTAACTGCAAAACAGAGATGCAGCTGAGTGCTCCGAATTAATGGTGAATGAATTTGATCTGATTATGATCCTGATTTCAGGTGGTGTCATTTACATCATCCATATACAGTTACATGTCCTTCGCAACTCTACACAGGTGATGTGACAGCAATACAATGATGGCAGCATATAAGGACATATTTTGGCATAAGGAAGCGAAAACCCTTTGTCTTCTAGTAATACGGACTTATTCAAGTCTGTGGTTGCAGAGTTACAGGACGTCAGTTTCCCAACATTTACTATGAGTGTTACAGTTAGATAGCGTACCCCCCTTGTCAACTCTACTTCTCTACACACTTAACTCCATCACGATGAACCTGTCTCACCAAATATACTCACGTATAGCTCATCTAGCATCCTATACATTGACAAAAGTAACACCTTGACGCTGATCGGAATGAAGTACATGCTGATTATTTCTTGATGTTTTTGTCTGCCATTACTGTCAAATAAGTAGGAGAGGTCAAATCTACAACTCAGCCTCGCTATGTAACAATGTTATAAGACCTGTAAGACAGTCTTTTTAAACAGGAGAGCAGAGACACCTAATTAAATCAAACTGGAGAGCCATCTGTACCAGCACCGCTATCTACCACCACAATCAGCTGTAAACATAGGTCATACAAATGCAGATTACAGACCGATCTGACACAACTAATGTAGTCATGAAGCATGCTTTCAGTGATGAAGCTATGTGTTGGCCAGAGTTCCCTCTCTGTGGCTGCAGAAAGATCCCTGCTTTGCCTAGTTGAGGTTTGTTCAAACTGAGCCCATCTGAGGTCTATTCATATATTTACACTGTATATTTGTACAAGTCAGACCTCAACAAACACGAAAGAATAAAAAAAAAAAAAAAACTTCAAATAGATGTATGGGGGAAAAAAGAGTTTTTGCTACAGTAGTTTATCACTATTGATTAAAAAAATCTGATTTGTAACATATAGTGTCTATGGTTTCATATAGTGCTTCTTTATTAGACTGAAATCTCACTATAAACCCTTTACACTTGAATACAAAACAGCAGCTAGAGCCATCTCAACTAAAAGATTAAAGTCTGAACCATGAAATTACAAATCATCCTGACAGCCCACATTTTGTGTTCAAGGCAGGCTGACTCCTGTTACTCATTAAAATGTTCAATGTTCCCTGACTTTGAGGAAATGCTGTTTGTTGGTGTTATGGCATCAACGATGAAGCGCAGTGTTTTCAGGAATGAGAGATAAGTTAAGCATCTGGCAAGGGAGCTGGATTTATATATGTGAATTTTTGTTCTGTCGTGTACTAATAACACAATTCTACTAAAATCTGGTCTAAGATCCATATATTTGTCAAATCTAACTATCTAATAAGTCTTTCTCCAATCTTTGTTCACTATTAACTGAAGCAAGCAGTTTGAGGTTAACATTTCTGAGGGAGTAGAGGTCTGGCTGTTTAACACTGGACGAGGAATTTGGAAATTTTTTAATTTGTTCATTCCACTTTGTGGAAAATAGCATCGATGAGAGAAGCAGCATCTGTTCTAGACTGTATATAAAGTTGAGCATGGCCTCTGTGGTGTCACTCATTAGTTTATTGACTACCATCTGTAACCATGTGAGTTGCAGTTCAGCTTTAACCACTTTTGTTGTTTTTATACTGGACATTACAAAATAATTAATTAAGAGTGTGTATGAAAGGAGCCACATTCCAAAGCATCAACTGTGAAATTTTATGTTTTACTCTAGATGGAACCATAACTTACCAATTTAACATCATACTATTTTGAAAACGATTTGAAACCATAAATGTCATTATCCATAGTTATTTGTGTTTTTATTTTCTGGTCTTTTTCATGGTTTGATTATTTCTTGGTTCATTGTTCCTCTCTGTTTTACGTTCTTGAGTTACTGGTTTGTACAGATCAGATTTTCTTCAGTTTGTATTAGTTTAGTCTTTAGTTGTTTGTTATAGTTACTTTCGTGTTTTGTCTTTGTTAGTTGTACTTTTAGTTAGTACTCTGTTCTGTTTTGTTTTTGTTCCAACTTTCCTCCAGTAGTTATCCTCAGTTTCCCTGTTCAGGTTATTAGCTCCACTCACCTGTGTTCAATCTGTCTCAGCTGCAATCATTCACTCCTCTGCTCCCCCACAGTATTTAAGCTCCCTTGTTTCTCTCACTCCTTGCCAGATCCTGGCCGTTACCACCTCATGTCTACGCAGTCATTTCTATGTCCTTTATCAGAAGTCAGATTTGAGATTTGTCTTTTCTTAGGTTTTTGTTTAATCAATTTAGTTTTTTTGGTTTTCCAGCTCAGCTACACTTTTTGTTACAGTTTTTAAAAGCAGATGTAGACAGGAGGTTGAAAGAATTTGACTAGCTTTATTTGAGTACTCTTTTCAACATCAATCATAACAATGAAAATTTTTTAAGGTAATCTTTTTAAAGTATTGAAGTAATAGTTAAAAAATCATTAGAGCAAATGTAGGTTTAGAGGACATCATCACTGGTTTGATTTTTCTGGTCAAGAGACTGCATCCATTTTTTTTTTCAGTCTATGTTACCAGTAGTACCAGTGGAAGAATAGAAATTACAGAATCAGCAGACTAATAAGAAATATTTAATGTGGCTACACCATATTGACTGGGACTCCATTGGAGCCACAGAGGTTTTGGGACCAGTGCCTAGAAACCATCAGTTATGTAGTGCTTTAAGGCACTTTCACATTGGATTCATGTCCAGCAATGTATTACATGCGTTATTGTTGTGCAATTTATATATATCCAAATATGAGCTGAGTCTGCCAGAAGCTTTGTCAGACTCATTCTTACTGTCTCAGTTGTTATTTTGGGGTTAGACTAGCAGAATTGTGAATCATGTTTGGCAGCTGCAGTACACGTAGTATTAAACAGTGTGTTGCAATACTACTGCATTAATAAAAACAAAAAACTACAATCTAGTGTTTGCCAAACTGCTGGGAAATTTGAGGTTTGAGTTGTTTCGGATGTTGAAAATTTGCACTTTTGTTCCTGCTCACGTGTACGGTGTACATTTATGAGAACTTTTGAGCTGAAGCCATTTTAAATGAGAACTTTTGAGCTGAAGCCATTGAGTCTGACATTTGTTTTTCTGAGGCCGTTCATTGTGAGAAGTTTTTTTTAATGAAGCCTTTTGGTTGCTTTTCCACAGCTCAGGGTGCTAAGGGGAGCCACCTCATTACGTCACAGTATACATCAGTTACATTGCTGCGTTTGCATACACCTTGGCGTAAACATGGAAGCAGCAACAAGAATAAAAAGCAACAACAACAATGTATGAGTTTGCGATTGTACAGCTGCTGCTTCTGGCTTTATGGTGCTTCATTGGGATCAGAAAACGGCAGAACCAATATGTTTGTCTTGGTCGACAGGTTTTGACTGGACGGCGATGTGAGATGGTTATGTTAGCCTCTGTTATGAGTTAACGTTAGCTGGTGTTATTTCCCTGCTGGAATCGTCACAAATTCACAAACATATTGGGCTATTAAGTCACCGCTCATATCTACCACAGCGGTAAATATGAGCCCTCTTGCAGTCTTGCTATTGTTGTTGGTCTTAACAACTCCGCCACCCCGCTGATGTAAGCAGTTCTTTCCTAGTCCAGCAAAGAGCTGGTGCTACCTTGGAACCGTTCTTTGTCAGTGGAAACAGAAAACCTAGTTCCAAACTAAGCTCTGGCCTCGAGGCAGCCCTGGAACCAATTTGGTGGAAAAGGGGCATCAGTAGCTGTTAGCTGGGCTCCCCTATGACAATTCCTCCCTGCTTCTCTAAACAAAGAGTGGTCTGACAACTGCCTACTGCAAGTAAATTACTAACTACTCATAAGTACATCACACAACCCCACTTCAAAAAAACAACAACTATCTTGTCAGTTCAAAATTCACGAAAAATGGAGGCTTTGATGCACAACACTGGTAAGCACATACTGATATGATGCTTAGCTATTCACATGATCCAAAGAGAAGCAGTGGTGGCTTTATTAGGATGCCTTTTTTGCACTACTAAGGCGTGACTACTGTGTGAGAAAGGCCTCTATCTCCTGCTGGAAACTTTAGTGAAAAAAATTTGAACACTGTAAATAAGCCAGAAAAATGGGAACGCATGCCATTACTCCTTTAAGCATGTTAATTTTATGACATATCTGTACAACACAGTACATAGGGACCTATAACGCAACAATTTAGGTCTTTCATCTTCGCATCTAACTGAACATTTTAGTTTTAAATGTTTTAGTTTATTACCTGGCATAAGACACCTTTTAATAATCAGACAAAAAAGCTAAGTCATCAGCACAGAGGAAAAGTTCCTTAAAAGACAGCATTCCGTCTACACATACAGAGGCAGTTCATCAGCAGCTGTGTGTTGTCATTCAAAACCCACACAGTTGGCTACTTGCTCTATTTACACACACACACACATGCCACCACCCTCTAGTTTTTTGGGGAAAGTAGTTTATTATGATAACAGGAAGAATCCAAAATTACTGACAGAGTGGAGTTCAAAGGATACTCAAAATAGTACCACACACTTGTAGTTGGTGGGTGTGTTCGCAGGCTTGCAGATGTGTGCCTATACTCCTCCATTTAACCACAGAGAAGTTGCCACAGGAAGACATTTCATACACTGCATGGTTTTGTCCTGAACAGCTGCAGGTGTGTTCATTTTACTGTGACAGAAGTGAGATACTGTTTTCAGATTTAAATCATGACATACATACTGATGTATGCATCATATGTATACTATCATAGTGCAGGGTGGGGTTGGGGTGCATCGTATGAGGGTGACTGCCTGTTCTGCTGACTATCCATTTACTGTACTTGTATTTCACACACATAAAACACTGAAATAATTAAGTAATTTGAACTTGTGAATTACTTAACTTATTTAGTTAATCATGTCCTCAAAATTACCTTTTTTTCCCTTCACTAAGGGGCTGTGGACGACTCATTGCCATTTCCTGTGTGGTGACAAATATATTCTGATGATTCTGTATGCTCCTGTTTGAATGTAGCAGCATAACAGAACTCTAACAGTAACCACGTTGACTGTAACCACGTTAAGTGATCGTAGTCCCATTTATTATATCATTGGCATTTTACATGTTAGTAGTACCACAGGTTAACTACTTAGAAAACCAACCACAGCCATCATGGAGAAGACCTCAGTCCCTAAACCTGGACCTACTGAGATTATTCCTCTGTGATTCGGGGCTCCCTCAAGGCAGATCTGAATCAAGTGGAGGATTGTAGCATGCTCTGCTCAACCAAAAAGGGGTCAAAGCAACAAGAAACCCTTGTTGCTTTGATCTGTGAGTGGTGGTTTCAAAACAACAAAACCACTTAATTTACAATCATGAGAAAAGGGGTGAGAAAACATTCTAACCAAGAACCTTCAACTTTTAGAAGATTGTGGAGTCACATTACATCAAACAAAGAAATTACTCAACTAAAGGAGAACAACCAGGTGCTTGAGATATTGCTCCAACACTGCTAACAAAATTTGTTAACAAACCAAGACTAACTGGAAGAGGTGAACAAAGCTCACCAGGAGTCACAACACAGAGGCCCTGCAGAAAGTGCAGGATTTGGCCACTGAAGTCTCAGCTTATGAGAAAAAACTCGATGCTAAATGAAAATAAATGCAGCTTTTACAAAAACACCTTGTGGAAGCTAAAGATAGGCTAGGAGAAGCCCATCAACAGAAAGAGCATCTAGCAGAAGAACTATTAAATGTAAAAAGAGAGCTACGTCAGTCTTTGGAGACTGGACGAAGACGGGGCGCATCTGACATCTCTTGTGAAGACAAAGATTACCCTTTTAGCTCTGAGGGAGCCCAAGGAGACTCAGTCTTTCCTCCTGCAGCATCAGCTGCTCTCAATCCTCTCAGGACCCACGTGGGATCCCCAGAACCAGCAAGACTGGATCAGTCAGTCTTTGCTTACGGAACAACACCCAAGTGGGACCCTCTGATTGGGAGCTAGATAAGATCGGGAGCTAGATAAGATCGCTCGCAACGTCCCAAGGTTCGAACCCACTCCCGGGGGAGCACACGACACACGAGCATATTTAAATGACATTGATTTTTACCTGCCAAGGTTCCCAAACGCATCTATTGGTGACAAAATTTTCTTAATTTAAAATCACATCCAGCTTTGAAGTAAATTTTTTTTTTTTTTTTCAGTTTTCAGATGTGTTGGCCCAGTCTGGTTTGAGCGTGGCCATGATGGTTAAACAGCGACGGAATGAACTACCTCAGTAGTATTATTACCGCCTCCTCAAGGCTTATTTTGGCTCCCGCAATGACAAAGGAATGGAATACATTTTAAATCTTTCTTCATCCAAAACCTCCATCCAGTTACTAGTCATCACTTAGGAGTCATGGCTAACCCTCGCACAGCCACTACAATTCTGCAGCTACGTGAATGGGCCACTCTGTTTCCAAAAACATAGATAAGCTAAACAGTCAGACCATAACACTGTCCTGACGCTGAACCCTTGTTTATGGAGCTAGAAGGAGCTCAGAGCAGTAAGCTAGCCAATCACAAATCCTGGCACAACCATTTTATCAGAGAAATGGCTACTCGAGACCCCAGTGGCATAGTAGGGAACAAACTTACGAGTGGAACCCCACGAACCTCCCTTTAACCCGCACAGAAGTAAGTTCTCCCCCAACCGGTACCCCAAATACCCAGTTTGGGAGAACCAGAATGACTATAGAAATGGATCTCGGGATAGAACTCCGCACACAGTGGTTCCAATTACTGCCTCAGAAGGAATCAAATGAAACATACAAAAAGACAAACAAAGATTTTCCAGAAACACAATCTGAAAAGAAAAAGGAGGCATTTGGCCTCAGTCAAGACGACATAGATAGCATTAAATGCTTACTACTAGAAATGAAAGGAAAGAAAAGACACAAAAAGTCTGACCTCTTTGCCATAACTGCTGTGATACCCGAAACAACCCTCCCAGCTGACTCTTTTCCCCAGCCAGAAAGAGCTGCAGGGCCACCTCCAACAGACTCCTTTTCAAAATGCAGAGGAGGAGGTGAATAATCCTCCTCCACCTAGTGCAGTATTCGTTGTCCAGCTGGATCAAAAAGAGATCTCCTCTGACCAGGATGCCTCTCTGATAAAAGTTGAACCACCTGTACAACAATTTCTATGCAACCTCTCTGAAAAGGGAGTCGCACGGAAATTTTACATCTCGTTGACATTGGAGGATGTGCTGAGACATGAAGCCCTCCTCGATACAGCTGCAGACATAACTTTGTTTCTGTCACTCTTTAATAAACTGTGCAAGGCAGCAAACCACAGCAACAAGGAGTTGAAACTCCAGCTGTGTTCTCTTGAAGTACGCCTCTGATAACACTACTTTATCAGCAGTGTCGCTGATACAATTATCGATTTCCCATCAGATCCAATACCGACCAAGACACTCACTGCCACGGGTGTTTGTGCTCTCACTCTCAAGTGGAATGACAGGATGTTACCACCACCCAAGCAGAGATTGTGGGGAAACCGCTGGTTGGTTAACACTCCAGCAAAAGTAGCTACAATCAGCACGATATGTCCACTTGAATCGAACTACCAAACCGCACGCTCTGTGGTCCCTGAAGGCGCAATTCTCCACATAGGGAACCTGGCTCTCTATCACCTTAACCCTGATCACTATGACGGCAAAATCGAAATCTCTGACTTATCCTACTCTAAACAATCCTCAGAGCTTGATGCGAACACGGTCACCCAACTGCAATATGAAGGTGTTAAACCATCGACGTAAGCCCAGTGGAGAACGTGTTGAAAGAAATAGCCTCATACAACAAACCGCCTCTTCAGACTTTGTCCTATGCATGATCAGGTCCAGACACAGTAATTGTGGCCATAGTTGCCGTAGCCCACCTTCTTACTTTTGGGGTAGCCTATCTCTATTTTTCGGCATGCTAAAGCCCTCCAGGGCCAAATTAACAAGTGTACAGCGCGCATAGGAAAACATAAGAAGCCGGCTCAGACGCAAAACACCAATGATCTGGTAAATCTCGAAGGAGGAGACAGAATTGGGAGAAAGTAAGGTTAGCCAAATCCCCACAGTCCTTGAACTGGGGAGTGATTACTAAACTCCACGCCAACCCAAATGAATATAGAACAAAACTAACATTAATCACCCTTCGTCACCTCCCCTTTGTTTAGTTACTCGCCCTTCATTTAACTTTTATTAATAGTTAGCTAGAAGCTAGGTTAGATATATTAGAAAACCAAACCACAGCCATCACAGAAGATTATTTCTCAGTGATTGGGGGCTCCCTCAAGGCAGATCTGAATCAATTGGGGGATTGTAGCATGCTCTGCTTGACCTAAAAGGGGGGGAGACCCAACAAAACCACCTAATTTACAATAATGAGAAAAGGGGTGAAAAAACATTACAACCAAGGACCTTCCACCTTTGGAAGATTCTGGAGTCGGATTAACATCTGCTCGGCCGGCCAGCGCTGGGTTTTATAAACACAGACTCACCTTGTGGTACCTTATGGGTGAGTGGGGTGCGTACCAAGAGAGGACACTACGAATCTTCTTTAAAGAGTTGTAAATTAGAATGTGACGCTTACCACCTGGACAAAATCCAGACCCTGTAAATTAGAAAAGTCTTCAGAGCCAACTCCAGACAGATTAATGAATCTGTGACAAATATGCATCATAACTACCCACTAACTGTGAAACATGGAAAAAGGACAGCTTAATTTTAAGACTTTCCACGACGCTGTACGTAAAACACCAGGAAAGTAATTATTCCGTCATAAATCTTGGATATCGTGTCTTGGAACCACAGCGCCATCTACAGACCGGTGGCACTGAACTTTGGATTTAGAATCATTCTGCATTTTAATACTCCTGTGAATAATCCTGTGACTGCAGCATTAATACAAATTAAATGTGTCCAGAGGTCCAACCGACAGAATAACAGTCATTAAATGAAATAGTAATAGATGGACTTGTATTTGTATAGCGCTTTTCTAGTCTAGCTGACCACTCAAAACGCTTCACTACATGCCGCATTCACCCCACTCACACAGCACGTCTTAAGATATAACTATGTGCTTTTCTAAGCATTCACACACATTCACACCCCCAATGATACACTGGGGGAGCAACGTGGGGTTCAGTGTCTTGCCCAAGGACACTTCGACATGTATCCTGGGGAAGCCAGAGTCGAACCACCGACCTTCCGATTGGTGGTCGACTGCTCATCAAACTCATCATAACCAACTGTTTGTTCTTATATGGACGCTGTCAACTAGTTCCCGTTTACCTTGCTTATGTTTCATGATTGTGTGATAAGTATTGTATTAATGTATTCTTTGAATGTGCTTTGGGAAACAGGGATAAGAGAGATTAACTTTCCTTTTATAAAAGTTCATTCAAGAATGAAGCTACTCTGTTATGCCCAAAGACAAGTCATACATCTCACTGGTTGAAAGCTAGAAACGAAACTCCATCCTCGCCAGTGAAAACCGAACACGCAGATATTCAAATCTCTCACTTATTACTCTCGTGTTAATCTCTTGTTAGACACTTTTTACACTCTTTTCATCACCTTTTCATCTTCTTTACTTTTACTTTTCAATTGCATTTATATTATTTTGTTCTTTCTTGGCTCTCCGCCCTATTATTCTCTTGTCCTTAGACTTGCCCTGACTTTACTTATTTAATTTTTGCTAAATTTTGGATGTTTATTTCCACAGGGTAGACTAAATCAATAATTCCCCTTTGACAAAGTTTATTTGAACTCTCTTTTTGGTTATTTTGACTCAACACTCCAGAGCTACTCAGCCACAGACCCGCACCTTCGATCAAAAAGGAGACAAGACTGCACGCACCCAGTGTGGTACAACTGAGACAGAACCAGAGACAGGACCGCACGCTCTGAGGGTCCTCCGACTGATCCATCGTCAACCACTTCACCGAAGAAAGGGAATCCAAAAGTACCAGCTTGGGAATTTGTTTGCAAGACAGCCTGAGAATTACTGGAGGGCGTTGGCGAATACCTCTGTGAACCTGCTCAAAGTGAGATCAATCCACGTCTAACTCCCTAAGAACTTTGGGCTGTGGTTTGGTTATAAATAACCAAGTTTCCATCCATGCAACAAGCTATCCCTGTACTTAGCTAGAGGCCGCAATAGGAATAATAAGTCCCATATCTCACTTATACTTGGCTATTTAACGGAAACTGGGGTGTTAAGTCATTATTACTATATGTCCTGAGCAAATCTTAAAGTTGCTCTTTTCTGTCAGTGTTAAATAAATAACCATAAGAAATCACAATCCGTGTTTAATTTTTCTTAAGTAAGTCCGGTCAATTCAAAGGAAAACTCTATCCTTCAGGAAAGACTCTTAGTTGAGAAATTTTGATACATTCCTCCAAACGTGAATGGGGGTGGTGCCCTGAGGTTAAAATTATTAATTAATTTCATATCTAGAATGCTACATTATTAAAGGGGAACTCTGGTATTTTTAAACCTAGACCTTATTTCTGGCATGAAATACGTTCATCTACTCACCAAGAACAGTTTGGCGAAAGTTGGCGTCCTTCGGGAGCTATTTAGATAACTCGCGATAGGCATATATCTATATAAGGAGTGAACAGGGCCGGGACGATGCAGCCTCTAAATAAGGCATTATCCGTCTTTATTTTGGAATTGGACAGGACAACACTGATCTTCCTCCAACATTGAGTTCTCTCACCTGGAGAAACCTGGTAAGTACTGTGAGGATCATGGTCTTTGATTTCTTCATTGCTTTTAACACCATACAACCTGCACTTCTGAGGGACAAGCTGGAGAACACCGGGGTGGACCACCACCTCACATACTGGATTTTTGATTACCTCACCGAGTATCCACAGTATGTGAGGCCCCGGGACTGTGTGTCCGATGTAGTTGTCTGCAGTAAAGGAGCCCCGCAGGGAATAGTCCTGGCTCCGTTCCTCTTCACCCTTTATACTGCATACTTTTTCCTACAACACGACCACTTGTCACCTGCTGGTTTTCCAATGACTCTGCAATCGTCGGCCTCATCACTAATGAAGACGATAAGGAGTACAGGGAACTTACACAGGACTTTGTGGACTGGTGCCAGCAGAACCGCCTCTAGATCAACAAGGGGAAAACTAAAGAACTGATGGTGGATTTCCGCAGGCAATCATTCTGCCCCTCCAACATCAGTGAACATCCAGGGACCAGACATCGAGATGTTGACATCTTATAAGCACCTAGCTGTTCATCTGAACAATAAACTGGACTGGACTCACAACACAACTGCTCTCTATAAGAAAGGCCAGAGCAGACTCTATCTGCTGAGTGCAGGAGACACTCCAAAAGAAGCAGCATCTCGACGGCTGACAGGAAGAACCTTGATAAACTGAAGAAGAAGGCCAACTCTGTCCTGGGATGCCCCCTTGACTCAGTGGATGTGGTAGGAGAGAGGAGGATGATGGCTAAGCTGTCATCAATGAGGGAGAATGACTACCACCCCATGCAGGAGCACTATCGCAGGTCCTTCCTTCCTGCAGCTGTTCAAACCAGCAGCGCTCCCAATAGGTGTGGTCTAATCACTGAGTCTGAAACAGTTTAACTATGTGCAATATGTAGTTATTACATCCATGTGCAATGATATATCAACCAGATATATTTACAAATGTGCAATGGTGTAGATTAAAACACTATTTATATGTATAAATGTTCAATATTCTTTAGTGTATTTTACATTTTTTACTATTTTTTTTATTATTTATATATTTTGTTATCTCTTGCTGCTGTAATGTGAAAATTTCTCCAGTGTGGGACGAATAAAGGAATTATTATTCTTAAAACCATCAATACATATTTGAATGGTACAGTACCAGTTAGGATATGTTGCAATCAAAAGGATTGAATGTGTTCTCATTTTTATGGAACCCTTCATAGCTGAAATTGTTGGCCAACTTGTGTTTTCAGACTTATTCTTGGTTTGCTGTCGTCTTTTCAAGTTACTGTTTTTCCTTCTGAGAATTTTTCTTGTGTCTTCTACAAAGCTTAAACTGACCTAAGAAAAAAAGAGCATTTTAAAATGCATTTTCCTTTGCTTGGATTCAACTACCAAACCACTTCACTCTCAGGTAGAGGGTTTCACTAAATACATGAAATAATTTGCATGTGAAATACCATTACTGCTTCTGTTTGACCTGAGACATTAATAATTCAAAAATGTCTGTTGATCATACTTCATGATTTATACATGTATATATTAATTTTGTCTGTATTACTGTGTGTGGTGTGTACTTTAAACAAACATAAACTCATGGAGAAGTAAAGTGGGAAACTTGCAAAGTATCTTTATCTTCCAAGTTTGGACTGTCCCACATAACTGCTAAAAGCAAGTTATTAAGACTGTTGCTTCTCTAAATTCATATAACTGATCTGAAGAGAAGAGCCTTAATCGTTGCAATGCCCGTTTGGGACGTGCTGGAACACAGACCACAAACCAGACCTTCTCATCTAACATAAGTGCCTGATCTCACTAAAGTTATTGTCGCTGATATCTGAACCTGAATCTCAATCCCAGCTGACAGCAATTAGGAAACATGGGAGTGATTTTCCCATGGTAGACAAAGGTACTTTAATGGCATGCATTATATGTACGTGAATTTAATGTTTGTATGTTTTAGACAATGTAGTGTATGTGTCTCTCTTAGCTGATCCTCAAAAAGCTACTGACCTTATGTCCTGGTAGCCCACCCAGCCCGTCAGTGCCTGGTAGTCCTCGTTCCCCCTGGTTCGACAATAAACACATTCTGAGAGGCAATTAGGAGGACCAGCAGCCAAATTCAATAGCATACATTTGATCCAAAATCAATTAAAACTAAGCACTACTAGACAAACAACTAGCACAGATTTCAGAATTTAACATCTGCACTACTGTTCTATTCTAATAAGATTATTTACCTTACATCTGGCCCAAAGTGGTCTTATCTGACAGTGTCTATTTTACTTAATTGAACACAGGATCTACAAGTATAAAATCTCTATCTATTATGGCTATACTGGTTTAATGCAGCCATGTGACTGCAGAAGGAAATTGGGTCCAACCATTGGTCCAATTTCTCCAGGAAGTCCTGGCTCCCCTTTCTCGCCAGGAAGTCCCTGTGCACAAAGCAAGTTGTTATTTGGTAGAAACTTAACAAATTCAGAATATCTAAAATTGATCATGTAATCAATGTAATCAATTAAATGTGATTAATCCTTGCAGGTTTTGTAAAAGCAGTCGCTAAGTTGTTGTTCTACATTCAGTAAGAATAAAAAAAATAGTTAATTAGTAAATTAGTCAATTTAGAAGCAATATTATGGGATTCATTTGTATTCATCAGGACTGAGACATTTGTGGTGATCATGTAGGGAAAATGGCTTTTTTAAAATTAATTCATTTTTTTTCTCCAACTGATAAAGCAATTTCCTGTTTCTATCACAGTCTGACCTTGGGCCCTGTGAGTCCTGGTTGTCCTGGTACACCTGACTCCCCTCTGTCTCCCTAGACAAAATATGATAAAAAGAAGTACTGTTAGTACAGGCCTAACATAAGATAAAGACAAAACTTCAAATACTTGCCTTGTTACCTTGAAAACCAGGCTCCCCTTTTGGTCCTGCTGGACCTTCTTCACCCTGTCCAACAAATGGAAAACACAATAATTTAGAGTGGACACTTCACAAACATATTCAGTTAATTCAGAGGTACAGACAGACATCCATCTACAACTAGCGAATCTTTCCCTGAACAAACAAAGGAACCCCTTTATATGAGAGTCGGGGGAGAATCCAGACCAAATGTTTGACTCGGTCTCTCTGTTTGACAAAGAATTGTCGTCTAGCAGTGCCTATACCACGCCTAAGATAATCCAAACTCTTTTCATGTGTCGTTCCACGATGGTGGAATGACCTACCAAGCGCTACCAGAACAGGGGCGTCCCTGTCTATTTTCAAGAAACTGAAAACCCAGCTCTTCAAAGAGCATCTCCTATCCCAGCACTTACCTTGTACTTCCCTACCCCCTCTATCTCTGCACTTTATCTTTCTGCACTTCCTTCTATGCCTGCACCCTATCTCTACTCTGTCACCTCTGACAGAGTTGGACTAGTGGGTTCCTTCTATGTAGATGGATATATGGATATCCTTACCTTCACCCCTGCTGACCCAGGAGGGCCAGTCTCACCAGTTTTACCCTCCATACCCTGGGAACAAAGAGAATATATACTCACTGCATCCTGGTCAGGATGTACAGCAGACATCCTAAGGTCTGGTGACAACTGTGTGAAGTCTGAAAAGATTACAGCAAAGGTGATTCACACTTACAGGCTTACCATCAGGTCCTGGTGGCCCCTGTCTCCCTTTCTCCCCTCGAGTACCCTGTGGCATCAATACAATCCAGCATGACAGACAGAAACATTCTTCAGACATTTGGGCATTCCACTCTATCAGTCCACACACTGACATATAAAATCACAGCTCTTGGGTAAATGACACTTGGTGTAAACATTAACCCATCCCATTTTATTGTAGTTAAACTTTTTAAAAACAAATGCTGTACTATAGTCAGTTTAATCATTTCCATATCTTTCCACAGATATCTTTCACAAAACCCATGACATTATTCATCCAAAATCAAAAAGCTGTAGACAACATTGTAATGCCCCCAAAGTTCTGCTGAAAAAAATAGAGTACAGTGCCTTGCAAAAGTATTTAATCCCTTGGCATTTTTCATGTTTTGTTGCCTCACAACCTGTAATTAAAATGGATTGTTTGAGAGTTTGCAGCATTTCATTTACAGAACATGCCTACAACTATGAAGATGTAATTATTTTTTTTATATTGTGAAGCAAACAACAAATAGGACAAAATAACAGAAAACTTAAGTGTGCATAACTGTTCCCCCCCCCGTTAAAGTCAGTACTTTGTGGAGCCACCTTTGGATAAGTCTCTATGAGCTTGTCACATCTTGCCACTGGGATTTTTGCCCATTCCTCAAGGCAAAACTTCTCCAGCTCCTTCATGTTGGATGGTTTTCGCTTGTGAACAGCAATCTTCAAGTCTAAACACAGATTCTCAATTGGACTGAGGTCTGGACTTTGACTAGGCCATTCCAACACATTTAAATGTCCCCCCTTAAACCACTCGAGTGTTGCTTTAGCAGTATGCTTCGGGTCATTGTCCTGCTGGAAGGTGAACCGCAACCCCAGTCTCAAATCACAGGCAGACTGATACAGGTTTTGTTCAAGAATATCCCTGTATTTAGCACCATCCATCTTTCCCTCAACTCAGACCAGTTTCCCATTCCTTGCTGTTCAAAAACATCCCCACAGGATGGCGTTCTTGTGGTGATGGGATGTGTTGGATTTGCGCCAGACATAGTGCTTTGCTTGGCGGCCGAAACGTTCAGTTTTGGTCTCATCTGACCAGAGCACCATCCTCCATACATTTGGAGACTGGCCAACATGCCTTTTGGCAAACTCGAAACGTGCCTTGTTATTATTAACACTAAGTAATTGATTTTTTGGCCACTCTTCCATAAAGCCCAGTTCTATGGAGTGTACGGCTTATTGAGGTCCTATGAACAGATACTCCAGTCTCTGCTGTGGAACTCTGCAACTCCTTTAGAGTTACCTTTGGTCTCTGAGCTGCCTCTCTGATTAATGCCCTCCTTGCCTGGTCTGTGAGTTTTGGTGGGCGGCCCTCTCTTGGCTGGTTTGTAGTGGTACCATGTTCTTTCCATTTGAAGATGATGAATTTGATGGTGCTCCAGGGGATCATCAAAGATTGGTATATTTTTTATAACCCAACCCTGACTTACACTTACACCTAACTTGTTTGGAGAGCTCCTTGGTCTTCATGGTGTGATGCCTCTTGCTTAGTGGTGTTGCAGACTTCACTTAATTATGTGACTTTTGAAGGTAACTGGTTGCACCAGCACCTTTTAGCGGCTTCATAGCAAAGGGGTTGGATACATATGCACATGCCAATTTTCAGTTTCAATTCATTTTTTTTTAACATATATTTTTCTCATTTAATTTCACCAACTGAGACCATTTTGTGCAGATCCATCACATAAAACAAGATTTAAAAAAGTTTAAATTACAGGTTGGAATGTAACAAAACAGGCAAGGGGGGTGCACGGCACTGTATAGCTAAAACTTGTAACATTTTGGATCCTATTAATCCCCCCCCCCCAAAATCTTCTTGTTTAAGTTACATCAACACAATAGAAGGCATCAACACTATTTTTACGTAATATCTTTAGGCAGCTCTTTGGGCAGGATATCATTTTTTTCTTTTACTGGTATTCCTTTTCTTTTAAGTGTATACTTGTAAACGGTATTAGCCCTCCTGTTTGCAAAGAGAATCGGACAGAACAATGTCTCCTAACCCTGCATTATCAGTGAGCTGCACAGAGTGTGAGCGACTCTCTGTGAGGATAACACAGCTTGAGAAGAGGATTGAAACGCTGCAAGAAATTCCTGCGAGTGAGGAATTTATTTACTCTATTATAGCTCCTGTGCAGGCTGTGGAGTCTTCATGTGCCAGAGGACTAACTCAGACTTTTCTACGCGGGATCACAGCTGATGTGGAGCCTCACACTGCAGACCTGGCCGACACGCTTCCCTGGATGTGTCCTAATGACACTGGAATATCTGGTGAAGCTGCCAAACCGGGCAGTCTGACTGACATCTCCTACTGTAACAGTGTTGGTGCCAAACCAAAGTCATCAACCCCAGCCAGGACCTGGTCTCCTGTTGTCCATCACTGAGGAAAAATTAAATGAGCATGAAACCTAAACCTCCCGCACTCACTCCACCACCTGAAGTACCATTGCATAATAGATAAGATCCATTTATTCCAAATACAATGTGTGACAATGAATGTAGAGCAAAAATGAATGAAAACAAGAGAAATGGCCCCAAAACTCAACCAAGGGGTAACCAGAATATGAGGAGAAGCCCAAATCCCACAACCAAGGTGAGGACTACAGAAGAAATCGACACCTCCACTCAAAATGGAACAGATACCATTCTGATTGGTGACTCTGTAACACAGTATGTCAGAATGGCAAAGACAGAAAATATAAGTTTTTCTGATACATCAGTCAGAGAACTGATAGATATCTTGCCGACCATTCTGTCTACACATCCAGATGGCATGGAGATCATTATCCACACAGGGTCTTTTGATATTCTGAGAAGGAAGACTTTTCTCTACTGTTGGAGAGACTGTGTCACTATGGGGCACACCGTGTCTCCATTTCAGGCCCCATTCCTACTGTGGGTAAAGGAATTGAACTTTTCAGCAGACTTCTTGGCCTGAATTCATGGTTATCAAATGCATACATCGCCCATGGGATTAAGTTCATTGATAACTTTGATATCTTTTGGAACTGTAAGGAGCGTTTCAGACCTGATGGCGTGCATCCAAATCGAACTGGATGCAGATCACTTGGTGCACACTTACATCATGTTGTTGGGACGGCAAACCCAAACATAATTGTACAGACAAGGGTGAAGGACACAGCAGCGAGGAAAACAACCCTATATCTAACGGTAGCACGTACAACTCAGAATACAACAGAGACCAGTGTAAACTCCACAAAGCTCGCTCTACTTAATATTAGATCTCTGTCCAATAAGTCACTGTTAGTTCATGACTTCATATTTTCACACAATTTAGATGTTCTTTTCCTGACAGAAACATGGATTAACATAAAGCACAAATGCTACTGTTCTTAATGAAACAGCACCCCCAAATTTTAGTTTTATGGATAAATGCCAAAATGGAAGGAAAGGTGGGGGAGAAGCTGCCTTATTTAAAGATACATTCCAGTGTAAAGAGATCTCATTTGGTGATTTAACTTCTTTTGAATATCTTAGTTATATTTTTAAGGGTGTTCCTAAAATTCTGTTCTTAATCATTTACAGATCTCCAGGATACTGTGCAAGTTTTGATGAATTTTCTGAATTATTGTCTGTTATCTCGACTGATTTTAACCATTTTATCTTGAACGGGGATTTTAACATTCACATAGATAATATGACGGATGGTTATGCCAAAGAATTTTCTTCTGTGCCGGTTTTTGGCAACATGTAACAGAACCGACCCACCTTGGAGGTCACACTCTGGACCTGGTTATTTCTAAAAGTGTTGATATTTCTTCTGTTGTGCTTATTGATTTGGCCTTGTCTGACCATTTCTGTATTTTATTTGATTTATTGATTACTCAGAATGTTCAAACCAGCAGCTTCTCAGTTAAGAAGAGGTACATTAATGAGAAAAGAAGTGCTCAGTTTAGGGAGGCCATAGCTTTGTCATCAACAGTGAGCGCACAGTCGGTTGACGGATCATTTCAACTTGAGAATTTTGAATGTAAGTGGAGGAAAGCAAAGCTTCAGATTCACGATGAGCTGTACAAACAAAGCCTGCGTAGTTCTAACAATGAGCTGTGCAAGGCCAGAGAGCTGCATTTATCTAAACTGATTAATAAGAATACCAATAATTCTCTAACTCTGTTTGCTATGGTTGAAAAACTCACAAATCTTCCTAAACAGTTAAACCCAGACCTCCTCTCCACTGAGAAATGCAACGAATTTGCCAACTTTTATAGCCAAAAAATCAGTACAATTAGACTAAACATTCACACCTCACAGACCAACAAGAAAACTAATCTGTGTCTAAAGCCTAGAACTAACTCTGACGTTATGTCCCAATTTAATATTGTTGATTTAAAAATCCTGGAGGAAACAGTTCGGCATCTGAAATCAACAACTTGCACTCTGGACATAATACCATCTGCCTTTTTAAAACTGTTTTTACCTCAGTAGAAAGTGATCTCCTGCAAATAGCTCACTGGCATCAGGCATTTATCCCAAGTCACTAAAGACAGCTGCCATTAAGCCACTCCTAAAGAAGAGAACTCAAGATGCCTCTGTGATGAACAACTATAGACCTGTCTCTAACCTCTGTTTTATATCCAAGATTATTGAGAAAGTTGTATTTAACCAGCTCAATGACTTTCTGAATGAAAATGGAAGTCTTGATAACTTCCAATCAGGCTTCCAACGTCATCACAGCACTGAAACAGCTCTGGTCAAAGTGTTAAACGACATTAGGTTGAATACTGATTCTGGTTATGTTTCAGTCCTGGTTCTGTTGGATCTCAGTGCTGCGTTTGATACTGTAGATTACAGAATCCTGTTGCACAGGCTGGAAAACTGGGTTGGACTTTCTGGAGCGGTCCTTAACTGGTTCAAGTCCTATTTAGAAGGCCGGAGTTATTTTGTTACAATTGGCAGCTAAGAATCTGAGAAAGTGGCCATGACTTGTGAAGTCCCCCACAGGTCATTTCTTGGACCTCTTCTGTTTAAATTATATATGCTCCCTTTGGGTCAGATATTGCAGAACTTTAACATCAATTATCACAGTTATGCAGACGATACACAACTTTATGTGTCTCTGTCACCAGACAACTGCAGCCCAGCAGATGTACTGTGTCAGTGTCTGAAGGAAATAAACACCCGGATCAAAGAGAATTTTCTACAATTAAATGAAGACAAAACTGAGATCATTGTGTTTGGTAGCAAAGAGAATGGCAAAGGGTCAGCATTGTTAAATATCTTGAGACTGCCCTTACAATCACTGACCAAGTTTGTTAATTTGTCACGTGACAGCTACAGAGTCACTGTTGAGCTTTAAACAACAATGGCAGGGAGGATACAGACACAAGTCACCTTATTGTGTATTTGCTTTCCCAGGTTTTCACATGGTTTGAATTGTTTGTGGCATTTTGTGTATTGTATTTTGTCAGCTCAGCTGAAGCAAACTATGCTGCCTTCAGTGTTAAGTGTTTAGAACCGTGGCCATTTTGTGCAACGCCCACAGTAGGGCTACAGCGCCAGCTGCTGGAAAAATGAACGAAATGACTCGTTCAAAGATTCGTTCAAAATATCCAATTCAGTCAAAAGAGTGGAACTTCCCAACACTAGTGCATCGCGCCAACTTCATGGCTGTCATACGCACTTTTCTACAGCTGTTGATTCTTTGGCGACACTTAGAGGTGATGTTGGGCAACTGTTATGATAAATAAATGTGAGCATAATTTGTCCTAATGTAACGGAGTGAATGGTTGTCATTCCACTTGCGTTTATTGTTGTTGTGTGTGGTGTGTTGGCTCTTGGGCGTGTCCTCCTTAATGCTGGCGTGGTTACGTCATCAGTTGCATCTGATGGACGTCAGTATTGGGACGGATGCGTCCGAGGTAAGTCGGTTCCTTGTTAGCAGTTTGTATGCTAGTTATTTTTAAATTCCTTTATTAAGTATTTCCATTCCTTTGCAGCATGTGTGAGTTAATCGTGCCTGACCCGCATTCTCGTGTGTTATACAGGTAAATGTGTATTTTGTTCATTGTGTATATGTCAGTATTGGGACGGATGCGTCCGAGCATGTGTGAGTTAACCGTGCTTGACCAGCATTCTCATGTGTTATACAGGAGAGAATAAACGGCCGGTGCAGGCGAAACCAAAAAGTCTCAATTACTAACAAAACACAACGCAGGGTATCATTAAAGAGAAGTACCAAGGGCTGGCATGGTTACACTCAGACTGAGTGATGTACACATTTGAGACACATGAACAATTAACACACCCATGTGTCTGTAGTTACATGAGTGGATGTAAAAGCATGTGCAAAGTGTTGCAATGCATATCATTAAAAACAATGGCTGCTTTAACGGTATTAGAAGACATTGTAAATGGTGTAGTTGGAAGAGAATGTGTGTTAAGAGACGGACTATTTGCTGGCACACGATGACAACTGGCTCATCAGCCGAGGGCAATCCTCATGGAACTGAGCTGAGGCCGGCGTTGGAGCGCGACACAGCGAGGGGCCTTGCGCTGCTTGTGCCACAGGTGACGTGCACACTGGGGTTTAAGCAACCGGGGCACTCCAGAGGCAGCTGGCCAACCGATTGGGACTGTGCCAGTCGACCCTGAGTCGAGCCATGCCAGCCGAGTGGGACGGAATTATCTGGTTCTCAGCAGGTATATCAAATTCCCATAATGCAGTTGAACAGGCCAACATTGAAGCGCAATTTGAAGCGAGAGCTGGTTTTCCTAATGTAATCGGAGCTATCGACTGCACACACATTGCTGTAAAAGCCCATCACATGATGAATTTGTATATCAACAGGAAACATTTTCATTCCATCAATGTACAGATCGTATGTGATGTGCAAATGCTTTGTGGAGGTGGCCTGGTTCAACGCACGATTCATACATTCAGTAACAGAATTGTTGGGAACAGACTACAAGCTGGCACTGTGCGCGATGAGTGGCTTCTTGATGAGTAACTTTATTCGTTTAATTGTCCTAATATTATTCCCCGTGAGTTGCACTGAGCATGTGCGCCCCCAGTTTCTATCCCGTCTTCACAGCATCATAGTTGGTGGTTAGAGTTAGTAACTTGCTGTTTTTTGCTGGTTAAACTACAGCTCAAGTTCTTTCTAACAAGCCCCTGATCGTCTCTGTGTGCAAATGTTAATAACCCCGTGCCTAAAGTGTGAAATCTCTTAATCAGCCTCACCTTTTCCCCGGCGCACTTCTGCACTGATTACTGTATGAACACGTTTGTTGTGAGTTACACAAATACAGGTATTTACCTTTAATCAGAGTCACCCACACACCCACACCCAGCACCCCTGAGAGAGCAGTGTCACCCATAATTGTTTTGGCCACACTTCGGTGGTGGGCAGCCAGTCTCCGCTTCACATCCACCTTAATATCGGACCACTTCTTTTTCTCCTCTGCTTGTGTGAGCTTCTCAGACTCCACAGCATTAAAGACCTCGCTCACGCTCTCCCACCCACTCCTCTTACATTTGCTGCTTATATTGTAGGCCAGCGTGCCAAAGAGCACATTTTTGGCCTCCACTTCAGAAAGTAGCACCTCCATCTTGCTTTCCGTTAAGTTATTCTCTTTTCCGTCTTACTCATTCTTTTTTCTTTATTTTCGGATCGTGCAGAGAGTGGACTCGCAGGTGCAGGGCTCATTTAAATATGATTTGCATATTTAAGTAGGGGCGTGGACCGGGAGGAGTCGGGTACTCCGACATGTGCGCTCAATTCCACTTTGATTGGGATGTACAAACGAAATGTGCTTGGATTCATGCGTGTGCACACATTGATACATCCAGATAATTTTGTACGTTGGAGGGCATTTTGGTTTGAGCATACGCCATGTTTCAGTAGGAAATCCACGCAAGTCTTTGTACATGAGGCCCCAGGAGAAACTCATCCACGCGTTCATCTCCAGTAGACTCGATTACTGTAATGGGCTTAACTGGACTTCCTAAAAAGAGCATTAAACTGTCACGTAGGGAATTCACAGAGAGGACTGGCACGCAGAGCACAGGAGTAAGCTGACAAAACTTTTTTCCACAAAAAACAGGGAAATCCCGGGGAACAAAAAGCGCCTCAAAAAAGAGGGATGATCAGAAAAAGGCTAAATTAACTAAGGAGCTATGAAATACAAAAAGTCAACCAAAAATCACTTTTACAAGGAACTAGACAGACTTGACTATGACAATGTTGCTTGTGTACAGGACGACACACTGGCACAGGACAAAGGGAGACGCAAACTATAGGCACAATTGGAGTGAAATGGGGAACAGGTGGACACAATCAGGAATCGGGGAAGACAATCAGACTGGTGACACATGAGGAAGGGCAAGAGGAGAGTTAATTTCCAAAATAAACCAGGAAGTCACAAAACAAACGTGGAGACAGGACAAAAACTCAACTTCACATTACCGGTGTGACATAAATGTCTGCAGCTCATCCAGAACGCTGCTGCCAGAATTTAACCAGGACTAAGAGATCTGAACACATCACACCAGTTTTAAAATATTTACACTGGCTTCCAGTCAGTCTTAGAATAGATTTTAAAAGTCTGCTGATGGTTTACAAATCCCAGAATGGTTTAGGCCCAGAATACATCTGTGATATGTTCAGAGAATATAAACCCAGCAGAGCTATTAGATCCAAGGACTCAGGTCAGCTGGTCCAGTCCAGAGTCCAGACTAAACCTGGAGAAGCAGCATTTAGCTGTTATGCTGCAAACAAGTGGAACGAACTGCCAGAGGAGATTAAACTGTCACCAAATGTAGACATTTTTTTAATCCAGGTTAAAAACATTTCTTTTCTCATGTGTCTATGCATGAAATCTGCACGGTATCTTTTGACTTATCTAGACTGTTGCTTGTTTTATTCCTTTCTCTATATATTCTTTTATGCATTTTTAATGCTTCTTCCACTCCCTGCTGCAGTGCTTTTATTTTATTTAAAGCACTTTGAATTGTTTTGTACATGAAATGTGCTTTACAAATAAACTTGACTTGACTATACTGATATCTCATACAATAAATCAAGAAACAGAAAGGTGCATATTAAAGTCAGCAATGTATTTTTTGTATTAGTACTGCAAAAAACCTTACAGACCAATTCAAAATCGTTTCAGGGGAAAATGGTAAGTCATTTATCAAATCAATTTGTCTGTGTGGGTTTATTACCATGCGTCCTGGTGGGCCAATTACTTTGTTGCAGTCTTCTTCTTCTAATGTTGCTGTTCGATTTAAGGGACACTGAGGACACACAAATATGCAAAGATTAACAACGTAAGGTAATAGCCATTGTTATTTACACTATAACACCCCAGTGCTTAAACAAATGGGCTACTTGCCAGCAATACAAACCCTACCAATTAATTTCATGATTTTTCTTTTCAAAAAGGTTCATAAAATCCCATAGCTCAGTTCAAAATCCCTATATAAATATTATATGATACAAAGCACCAACAGTTGTTTCTTTCTCACTGCACTGACTGCCACAGAGTTTCTTCCACCAAAAACTTAACCAAACAAAATAAAGTGATAAAACTACCTCCCAAGGTACTTTTAGTCCCAAAAGAACCGAGTGTAAATTTTAAGAGAATTTGGTTTGTATATATAACCTTTAGATGGGAAACAGCACAGGATTTGTTCTACTGTGTCATTATTCATTGAACAAAAACTAAGCCAAATGCAGAAGCAGTGTCTGTAAAACTAAGTACACCCTATGATCCAGTTGATGTAGAAATAACTTTAGCAGCAATATCTTGAAACCAATGTTTTCTCTATGTCGTTATCAAGCTCTTAAATCGATGTGGAAGAGTTTTTGTCCACTCTTCTTTAAAACGTTGACTCCAGGTTTGTGGTCAATCCTTCATCCATATCTCTTGTGAGCTCATGCAACAGAAGTTCAATCGAGTTGAGATTTGAATTTTACCTGGACCACTGCAACACCTTGAATCTTGGTTTCCAGCCATTCTGTTGTAGACTATCTGGTGTGCTTGAGATCATTGTCCTGCTGCATGACCCAGCTTCACCCAAGTTTTGTTGTTGGACAGATGGCCTTACATGTCACTCAGGAATACTTTGGTATACAGAGGAGACCCTTCTTAACAGTTGGTGTGAGGTCTTTGGTTTTCATCCAATGTGATGTTTTGCATCATAACCAAAGACCTCCATTTTGGTCTTGTCTGTCCAAAGAACATTGTTCCAGAAGTCTTGTCATTTATTGTGATGCCAGTTTGCAAACCTAAACCCTTCTGATGGGTTTGGTTTTTGTTATTGTTGTTTTTTGAAAGAGGATGCTTTCTCCAGGCAACCCTTTCAAATAAGCCTTACTGGTTTGATTTTCTTTTTTTTTTTCTAATTAGACAGTCATGAAATTTTATGAACATTTAACGTGCTAACTGAGGCCTGTAGAGTCTGAGATGTAGCTCTTGGGTTTTTTTCAGTTTCCCTGAGCATTGCACGGTCTGACCTTGGGGTGAACTTGCTGGGATATGCTGTCCTGGGAAGATTGGTTTTAAAGAGGTGGTCTTTTTCTGATGATCAGTTAATCAAGTGTATTTTATTAGCAGCAATTTCAAGAAAATACATGGCATAAATTTGGAGGCGTTTGGAGATATAGACTATAGACTGCATATAAAAGGTGAATGTAGCCACTTGGTTTCAAAAGTAAAGCTAATGAATGAGTGCCTTAATCACATCTGACTAAAATACATTATCTTGACTTCACACACTAAATAATAAGTCACATGAGAAATAATTGTCCAGATGTAGTTTTTTAAATTTATTCTCACTAGTCTGTCTCCTCATGGTCATATTGAAAATAATCCCATGATTAAATTGCTATCAGACCTAAGTCATTTTGTTCAATCACATCGATCCTTTTGTCCATATAAGGTGACGAAAAAACAGGCCAGAGACAGCTAAATGCTGAATTTGAGACTTCAGAACACCAGTCCACAGATCAATGATGACTGTGCCTACGTTTATCTTTTTGCAAAGCATTCTATGGGATTGAACCATTTACAATGGCAATTCCAAATAAATTGGAGCATGTGTAAAATATATATACAAACTAAACATAATGATTTTGAGATCTCATGAATCAACATTTCAGGCACAACAGACTCTCGCTTGATGATGTCATGTATTATAGATGGTGCAATATTCAAGGTCTTTGTCTGTAGACAAATTTTTCAGATCGCTGAACCTATGCTCATCATTAATTCAGAGTCTACCTGTCAAAGATGCTATTTCTATACCCAATTATGTTGATGATCTGTTGCCAATTGATCTAATTATTTCCTCCAGCTGTTTGATACTTAGTACCACTTCCTTTTCCAGACCCCTGTCCCAACGTTTGTGAGACATGCGTTGCTGCCATCAAATTCAAAATGTGCTAATATTTTTCATGAAACAGTAAAATCTTTTACTTTAAACATTTGATATGTTTCTTATATTCTATGTTTAATTTTGATTTACAAGATTAGCAAATTGTTGCATTCTACTTTCATTCACATTTTAATGCAGTGTCACATTTTTTTGGAATTTGGATTGAATTAGCAAAATTGGATTAAAATGTGCAAAAATGTATTTATGCTTACCCTTTCATCATCCTGTATATCATAAAAGAAAGAAAAAAATGGAATATGATCATCATAGTTGCAACATCGTATATGCAGCCATTTACAGACCTTTGAGAATAACATATGGCCTTTGAGTGGAGATGGCAGCAGAAATCTTACCACAGAGTAGATTTCACAAGCTGTTTCTCTTTCACTCTGATGGGGATCACAGTAAACACGCAGCTTCTGAAGCTCCACCTGCATCAAGAGAACATGAACAATTTCAACATGTCAGTACGGCATCTTTAAAAGATCCGTTCCCCATCTTTTGATGCACCGTTTTGATTTTTTACTTTATGATATAATAACTTGAAAATTTCTGAAGAAATTTTGATGGGTGCCAATGGAGCTATTGCCCACTGAGACACCTACTTGTTCCTAATCTAACATGAAATACATTAAATGAAACAGATAAAGTAGAGAGATAAGCTCAAATGTAGTTTGACATATGACATACTAACTTGTTATGGTGAAAACTGCCTGCTTTAAGCAGCATGATGGAGGGACAGCACACAGAAGCACTGTGTAAGCCAGAGACAGACACAGAGAAGAACAGGTTGTGCCACTATCTCACAGTAAGTCCTTCTCTTAAAGGACCGGTGTTACACTCTGCGACTGGTGAGAAAAACGTGTTGCCTGCTAATGCTATCCCTCTATCAGACCAAATACAAACAACCTTTAGCCTTACGTAGCTAATGTTAGCTTTTATTACCACGCAGGGTAATAAAATATATTGCAGAACAACTAACAGTGACATTCACTGCAAGTTATCTTTTCACAGAATATCTAACCAAATGTAACATTTATCTATAATTTATATCTCTAAATGTAACCTCATAAATTGAGAAGGTGGTTTCACTCGATGGAGAAGACATCGTGACACATTTAAGTGATGGATGTGTTGGGTAGTGTGTGCTGCACACACACCATAGTTTCTCCGAAGCGTGGAGTGTTGCGTTCACAGCGCAATCGCAAATTACAGAACCTAGCACATACCGTTCAAACGCACTCGGAAACAGAATCTGACAAACAGCAGCTCTTACACATTGCTCCTTTAACACAGTCGCACATAGAGTCTACATACAGACACATGAAGGAAATACATAGAAATATCTACATTTAATGAAGCAAACACATATCCACACAGACAAACATTGTGAGGACATCCTCAGTCTGAAAATTAAAGTAAAAGCCTACATTACTGACAGGAACATACCAACAGGATGACCACTTTAGACGAATTTACAAAATAAAAGCATGTCTTAGTTTAAGGAATATACTAAGACCAAGGCCTCTTAAGTCATATTTTCACGTTAAATCCCTTGTTTCCTTACAGTAACATACTAAAAGGAAGGCTTATTCACTCCCATTTTAAAATAAAAAACCCAGTTGAACAAACAAGTAATTGTCACAGCTATGTTATACATGTTTCACTATCAAAGTAAAATATTTCACAGGTTTACCTCAAGGGGGGATTTTTGTTCTGAGTCTGTCTGCCTCTGTCTGACTTTTTTTCTGTGAACCAAGCTCACACACACAAACACAACCTTTCTCTCTATGAGATGTTGAAGTTTTGCTACTCACCGGCACAGTGATGTCTGTCCCTGGCTTCTTAGCAATCTGTGTCTTTCCATTGATGTAAATAGGCTCCGTGGGCTCCAACATTGCTTCCTGGATCAGTTGATCATCAAGGAAACTGAAGATCTGTCGAGGCCTCACCAGGAGCTTAAGCTGATGCCATCTCCCATCATACAGAGCCTGTGGGAGAAGATGCATTTTATTATTACAGACTTATTTCAAAGATAAAGATCCATTAATTGTGAAACTGAAATAAGCTTTGCTCTAGCCACTGTTTATGAGCAATTATTGACTAGTCTACTAGTTTATTTTATTCAGATGATGGGGACATCACCAACTTAAGTAATTCATCTGTGGAGGAAACTGGATTTCAGTAAAGCCCCCTCAGACTGCTGGCCTACTCTCTTTCCTGCCAGACCTCAGGACTGAGGTCTCCCAGCATCAGTGCAACACAGCTAAGCATAGGACATCCTTTCCTCTGAAAGTGCATCATACTGAAAACAATGTTGGACGCCATCGTCCCTTGCTCAGACGCGGGTCCCCGGGACCTCCCCCTGGAGCCAGGCCCAGGGGTGGGGCCCGGCAGCGAGCGCCTGGAGGCCGGGCCTGTGCCCATGGGGCTCGGTCGGGCACAGCCCGAACACACGACGTGGGTCCCCCATCCGACGGGCTCACCACCAGTGGGAGGAGCTGGCTAGCTCACTTTGCACCCGACTTCTGGAAAAGCAGCAGATAATGGCTGGATGGGTGCATCATACGGATGAGTCTTTTCCAAGGTTTTGTGGTGTTATGTTTAGAAAATAAGGTTAATTTGAGTTGAGTTGATGTTGGTTGTGACCTTGCATGCAAATTAACTTTCTGTCGTGTATCCTTTTTGGAAACCAGAACTCTCCAGGTAGCACATGTGATGGAGGGCATTGGGTGCTTTTTTTTTAAAGATTGTCCTGGCAAGTCCCACAAGATTATTACCTACTGAGTTATTTCTTCAAGTACAACACATACATTATCTAGTTTCCACCACAGATATGGTTCAGAAGAGGAGACATTTGTCACATTACATTCTCACTAGTTCAGCAGAATATTGAACATAACTGGTCATGACATATATACCGCTGCTATTTTGACTCTCTATAAGTCATCTCAGCCAGACTCATTCATAGCAGCTAACAAGGAAAAAAAGCTGAGATTGGAAGAGAAGCAATAAAAACAGTTATTTCTTTGAGTGGCACAGCACAATTCACTCCTGATGTTCCACAGCATATGCTGTGATATTTACATTCGGAAACAGCTTTAATGTACTCACCACTGTGTAAACATTAACACCGTGTTTAAATGATATTCAAAAAAATAGCGTGTCTAAAACCAGACTTTTAAAATACATAAATATTTCAATGAAAAACTAAATTCAAAACTTATATATTTTGGGTCTCTTGTGGATCAGTTTAGAATGTGAGATAAGGGATCTCCTTAAGAGTCACTATAATCTCTTTATGTCGAGTCATTACTTTTATTTTGAAATGATTAACATAAACAGGTTACATCCTGGTTTTATTTAAATATCTTAATATTCTTTTTCAGATTTTGAACATGGAGGCAAACCATTGTGACTGATTTATGATTAATCAAACTGGACAAATTAGGCAACTAACCTGGAAGCCAGTCGTAAAGATGACTCTCTGCTCCTGTTCTGTCATGCTGGTGGTGGTGAAGATGATAGTTTTGTCTTTTCCACTCAGTGTCACAGCAGCCTGGATTTTCTTATCCTTTGACAGAATCCTCCAAAGATCAAAAATCACATTTCCAGAGGTTGCCTTCAGGCGCAGAGTGGCTACAAATACGTATGATGGAGGGAGGCCCTCTGGGAAAATTTCTCTAATACAAACATGAAGTAAAACAATACCAGTTATAATCTAACAGATGTCCATGAGGATTAAATAAATCACTCTTTTACACAACATGATACCTGGTTTTCTCAGTAATGTCTGTGGAGGCAGTAAGAGCATAGGCTGTCTCAGAAACCAGAGAACCAACAGTCTTCCTGGCCTTCATCTGAACGTTCATGCCTATCATCAGCTCAAAGCCTTTCTCGTCACGAGATGCCACTGGGATTCGTGTAGGGCAAACAGACTCTAGACAGATAAAAGTCAGTCATAGATCAATCCTCTAACCGAACATTTGAAGCTATAATTATGTCCTATAATTACCATAATTTTTTAAGATTTTAATTACAATCACAATAATAATAGTAATAATCCTCATTATTAGCATTATGATTATATTATTGTTGTCATGGTTGTTTCTGTAGTCATTGTTATTACAACATAGTTTGTATCAGGCATTTAAAGTTTAAAACTTAAAACTAAGTGAGTGCCTCAGGCTCATGAAACTCAGGAGGCAACGAGGAAGAGGAGGAACCATCATGGAAAGATAAGACTCTGCAAAGAATGTAATATCGACAGAAGTGGCTGATATCGAAAAGACCTATCGCTGTCTCAAAAACGGTGGTCTGAAAGACGGACCATAGGCGTGAAAAACGGAGGAGAAAGTTGAAAAGATGTGGGAAGGAAAGACACCAGTGGTAATTGGACCAGGGCCGTCAGTCCCAAACTTGGAAGAATGTGCAGAGATCATAGTATCTTAGGAACACGTGTATGTGTGTGTGGCTATTTATATATTTTGTGATCAGTTTAGTCCGTGGCATAGAAACACCAAAAGTCTTTGTCTGGAAAGACTTAATACAATCGGTTTGCGGCAAATCAGTGTGTCAGTTATATTCACAAAAAATATCTGAAACTGAATAAACAGTCTTTGCAATGAACACATTCTTCTTTGGTCAATAGTCCAAATGTTTTTAGTATGTAACAGTACATGTTAATCATTCATACATCTGTCCCACAGACAATGAAGCGATGTGTTCAACCCACATGTATAGAAGCTAAATTTCAGGCAGTTGTAGCTCAGGGGGTAGAGTAGCTGTCCTGCAGTTGCTGAATACATTGGTTCAGTTCCCATGTCTACTGTAACGTGGCTTGTAAGAGAGGATTTGGATGTATGTGTAATACAGAGTCATAAAACTGACATCCAGGAAAGCTGTTTTGACAACGTCAATAAATAATTTCATGACGGTTTTTCACTGACATCTGTAAAATGTCCAGCAGCAAACAGATCTGGTCTCTCTTGAATCTTGATTACTTCACCTTACATTGGCATTTGTGAACCTTTGGCTTATTTTAGATAAAAAAGATTATTTGTAATATGTTAAGTTAGCTGTTTGATTTCTGTCATCACTGCTGCCTCTCTCCTGTATACACTGTAAACCCCAACAGTACTGCTAACTTAAAAGAAATATGGGCTCAGAAATCTAAACCAGCTAATAAGTTAACAAAGTATTTAACTATTAAGTGCTGTTAACTATTAATGTTGTTTTAATTTTATGTGGATCAATTTTTCTGAGTGAACCTAAATCATAACTTCTGAGTGAACGGAGGGACGTGACGTATACGTCAATGACGTCACGATGTTGAGGCTCGGACTTTCTAATCTAAACAATTCAAGATGGCTACCGTTTGGCGAGCGAGAGGAATTTTGAAGTAACAGAGGAAAACTTTTCATTTACTATGGGTAAGTCAGAAAACTGAAGTGAATACAAACACATTCGTAGCGCCGTTATAGAGAAATTTGTGCTGTATTCCTTATTTTTATTTTCAATATGAAGAAGCAGTTTGGCTCGTTACTGTTGCACTAAGTTATCTACCTGAAGAGTAACGTTATTTCTATGAATGTAATTAGTAACTTGGAACACTGCTGCTGTCCCCTCTTATAAGTGCTTTGTTCTGATCAGTAAAAAGTTTGCAAAATGTCGGTTGTAAGTCGTCAGGCGCAGTAAAGTTAACAGGAAGGCTACCATTCATTTAAATTGGTACGCGTTGGCGGCTAACGCATTGAAGTTTGAATTGGACCGTTAGGAGCTGCTCGTCAGCCTGTTACCGTACAGACAGTCAAGCGCAGCATCTCAAGTGAAAACCTTCAGGGTGAGCAGCAATAGAGCTTAAGCAGGAGGAAGGTAAGAGAGAAAGTATGATACAATAGTAATATATATTATAAAAAAAAAATCAATTACCATCAGGTAGATATATTAATGCAGAGAACAACATTTCCTTATGACAGTACAAATATTTGAAAAAGTACACATATGCAAGTTGAGTAAATGATAAACACACTCCAAACACATTTAGTGTTTGACAGATACACTCTTCAACTGATGGCCCTGTACAGAGAGAAGGCCTCACGGACAGGCAACACAGCAGAGGCACTCCGAGATATCTTCAGGATTTATGACTGCCGTGTGAGTTTGAGATTAACTTTGCTGTGAGCACAGTGATGGTTATTATTGATCATTTTATGATTATGTAAACTGAACTGGCTTGATGTGCTGGTAAATCTTTCTATAATGATAATTATATTTTGGTTCTCAATCTAGGAACAACATGATGAACTTTCTATTTTTCTTTGTGAGGTAGTTCCAGACCTCCTGTGGTTAAAGAACATAGCTGTCAATAATGTTACCGTTAAAACTTACAGCATAAAAAAAAACTTGAATAAAGAAAATAAGTGGGTCTTCACTCACTGACCTTCACATAGCTTCTGCTCCATGGAGTCTTTTATACGGTCAATGGTGGTATAATCCTCAGCATACAGGACATACGTAGATGATGGTTTATTAGCAATCGATATCAGCTCTGAGGTGGTTATCTCACTGCCAACGCCCACAGCAAACACTGTAATACCCTGAGCTCGTGCCTCCATGCTCGCATCCACCTGAGTAAAAAAGGTAAGTTGTGGTGAAAATGAGCCTTTTACAGAGGGCTTCCACACCCAACATCATTTCTTACTGTGGACCAGATAGTGTTTGTAAGCCTTCTGAGGCCCTCTAAAACTGCCACTGGGATTTAGATCCACCCAAATAATTATGACAGGTATAGCTACACTTACCACATCATCCTGAGATTTGCCGTCAGTGACCACAACGGCAATGCGGTTCTTGACCTGGCTGGCCCGCTGGGAGGCAGAGAATACATGATCCACAGCAAACTTGATGGCCCTGCCCGTCTGCAAAAAACAATTCATTAGTTTTAGAGGGTTGTTTGTGTGGTTGCACAGCGGCAGATGCACCTGTGGTCATCTTTCCATAACCAGCCTCAGCCTGCTGCACTTTATTAGTTTCTTGGATTTGAATGAAGATCTGGAGGTAGGGATTTTGTACAGGAGATTTTGTTGTGTGGTTTAAGAGGTTTTCTATCTGCCATCTGTGTTTTAATCAATTCTGAACTCGTGCTTGAAATTATATTTTTAAATACTGTTTGATACTCTAAATTCTAAACCACAATGCAACTTCACTGATGTCAAAACAGTGTATCCCCACATTCCTCCAACACTGGATTCCAGCAGAAAGGCCCATATAAATTCTTTGTTTTATTCATAGTTCTTATTCTGAAATTATTGAGAATATTCTGACAAATTACCTTGAAGATATGAGGGATTTTTGACTAAGATGAAATATGATACAGTTGGTTTTACTTGCATCTGTTTTTGTAGTATTGTAGCAACATAGCAGGAAAAAGATTACATATGTGCAAGTGCTCTGCTGGGATTCTAATTTAATTCTCCTAGACAAAAGAAAGAAAACTTGTTGCTGTCATGACCAGGCAGAGCACAGATGCACGGTATTTAGGGTACAATAGTCTTTATTAGTAAGACTGTAACTCTCCAAGGCAGAGAAATAAATACCAGCTATCAAAATTATCTAGAACACACTTCTTCCAATAAATAAATAGGAAGAAGGCTATAAAAATGATCAAAACAAAAGGTCACTCCACTCTTGGAGGAAAACAAAAGACTTTTAACTTTATCCAAAATAATTGACGGAGGCAACATCACAAAAACACTCCTTATAAACTGGAGGCACTATGAAAAGTTTATCAAAACCAAAGTCACTCCTTACGGAGGAAACAAAAGACTATGCAAACTTTAAAAATTAAACTAAATCTATGGCACAAAATCTTACAAAATCAAAATCATTCTCTAGGAGGAATACAATGGAGCAGAACGCTATGGCTTGGAACTATGGCGAGGCTAGAGTGAACGTACGAACACGAGGGCAGAAACGAACACACTGGCACACGACAAAGGGAGACGCAGACTATAAGTACACATGGAGGGAAAAGGGAACAGGTGGAGACAGTTGGGAATCAGGGAAGACAATCAGACTGGTGACACATGAGGAAGGGTAAGTGACCTGAAACGAGAGGAGAGTTAATATTTCAAAATAAAACAGGAAATGACAAGACAAAGAAACCCAACAAAATAAGACAAACCCCACACTTTCACCGAGGTGTGACAGTTGCTTTGTTGTTGAGCTAATGCTTACATCCTAACAAGTGATTTTTTTTTTTTAATAATTTGTTTAAATAACTTATATAAGACTAGTGGAATATTCTAGCATTTTCATTGACATTTTTTTATATTCCCTCAGTAACTGAACATTATGGATACATTAACTCTTCTGACAGAAATTATCGGCAGGAATGAAAACAGCGAAAGATTCAGTCAGGTTATTTATTTTGGTCGACTTTTTTTTCCACCATCACCTTTATAATAGCCAGAAAGATTTCATACAACTCCAAGTCCAAATAGTTATGATGCAATGTAAAATGTAATTTAAAGAATGCAATGATTTGCAGCTCTCATAAACCAATATCTATCCTTCACACTAGAACATAGAAAACATATCAAATGCTGAAATTAAGACTTTTTCTATTTAATGAAAATGCTTTGCTCATCTTCAATCTGATGGCAGCAATACATCTCTAAAAGTTGGGACAGGTCCACGTTTACCATGTCCATGTAGCATCCCCTCTTCTTTTAATAACAGTCTGTACACATCTGGGAACTGAGGAGACCAGCTGACCAGCTAAATGAGCTTTGGTCCAGAAAAGACCTTCTCTGCATGACTTGCATCTGTGGATGTTACAGTGAGCTGTGTTCACAGACAAGGATTCCTGAGCCCATGCAGTGAGTTCCAGGACAGAATGATGTCTGGTTTTAATGCAGTTTTTGTAGGTTGTTGAACATCTGTTCATCTTTAGTTCTGGGAGACTCTGCCTCTCTAAGATAGATAGATTGATACTTTATGTCCCAATGTCTGTCAATTATGTCTGCCCCAAATGGTGACAGAAATTATTTTTCAACAGACTCAAAGACATCACATTTAAAATGTTAAAAACAGAGTAAAAACGTACAAGGGGGGCCAAGATGTTTGGCCAGTAGGACTTTATACCATCTGCCTGATGGCAGCAGCTGAAAGGAGTGGTATAGTAGGTGGGAGGGGTCCCCGATGATCTGGGTGGCTTTCCTGGTCACCCAACAGCAGTACAGCTCAGACAGGGGTGTTTGGGGTGAGGTCATTATTTTACTGGCCTGATTAGTTATGCAGGAAGGTTTTTTATGTTTGATGGTGAGGTGGCTATACCAGGGAGAAATGTTGAAGGTTAGTGGTCTACAAATCGCTGCTCAAATCCATTCTCACCTTCAACATTTCCTGCTTTTCCTGCTTTCCAATGGTGCTCTTTTTATATTCAATTATGTCACCACCAATTGCCAATTTACCTGACTGATGTTCATCCAGATGTTTCTCTCTACCACTTATTTTTCCAGCCTTTTGTTGCATTTGTTCCAACTTTTGAGATGTGTTGCTGCCATAAAATTTATAAGCTAATTATTATTTATGAAATAGTAAAATGGTTTTGTTAATACAATATTGTTTTATGAGATTTGCATGTCATTGCTTTCTATTTTTATTTCTATTTTACACAACACTCACAACTCTTTTGGAAATGGGGTTTTACTTTAATTTGATTTGCATTTAAAGTCATGCGGAAAAGAAAGTACACTTTTTCAGCCCTAAATTTTGATGTGTCAGGATATGATGGAAAAAAAAAATCTTGTCATGTCTTACAATGAGGTTAATAGAACCACAGATGAACCACAACATGATACATTATACCGTAAATATCAATTTACAAAAACTGAGCCAACGTTAAGAGGGTAAACTGCAGCCAGGTGCTGTTAATCAGATGTACTTGATCATCAGCAAGTAAGATCACCTGTTTAAAAGCTGTCCGTTTGACCATTTTTTGGTCAGCCTCTGGTGTGTGAATGTCTGTGAACCACTGTGAGGCCTGTAACTCTGTTGACTAAGAAGTGCTGTGTGTGTGAGTGAATGGGTGAATGTGGCTTGCACTGCAAAAACACTTTGAGTGGTCACCTAGACTAGAAAAAAGCATAAAAGTACAGTCCATTTACATCTTGATTCTGCATTCTTGGTTCAGCTCTTGTTAACTAAATTAGTACACAGTGTAATATGTCATGTGTTGTTGCTCATGTGAGGTTCTTCTTTTTTTTTTTTTTACTTATTTTAAAACCTGGTAAGGACCAGATGTTTTTTTGTTAAGTTCTGACATGTAAAACCATTTGTACTGGTGGTGTAATCTGCATAAGCATCCTATATTTTAACTCAGTACACTTATGTAAATTAGGACTCATAGCTGTAGCAAAGAAACCTCCTGTCTTGCCTGTGTGTTTCCTCCCAGATAGGTGATGCTCCGTATGGTCTCAATGAGCTTTGCCCCTCCATGGTGCTCCCCCAGAGATATCTCTAATCGAGGTGTGTCACTGTATTGGATCACAGCCACCTATAGCAAACACGGTTAAAACTTGTACAGGTTTCTAATACAGTCAGGTTTCACTGATACAGGTTTCTGATGGCCTTTTACACAAGGAAATGACCAAAACTTTGAATAGTGTTTTTTCTATGTACAAGCTTACACCAGATTTCTTAGGGAAAATAACCAATTCTAGGGAAGAGATTGAAATAGTACAGGCAAATCTGTTAGAGAACTATAGTATTTCAGCAGTATAAGTCAATATGATGTGGATCTTATTACCTGTGTATAAAGGGGACTGATGTCAAACCCACTGGAAATGTTAATAAGCCAGTGCTTGGCCGTGTCAAAGTCAGAGAAGCCAACACTCCACGAACCATCAACAATATAAACCAGGTCATTTACCGCTGTGCTGCACCCTGTACACATATGATAGCAGATATAGACACATACACACACACACACGTACACACAAGATAATGAAAAAGAACTTCAAAATTTAAGAGAATTTTTGGAAAAATTGATAATACATTGATCCACTTGGTAATTTCAGATGCTATGTCTCTCCACATTCTTAATGTTGGACTCAATAGACTTTGTCAGATGTAACAGCATCATCCCCACCTGCTCGAACATCATCCTCCTCTGCAGCCTCCATTGGAGTCAGTAGCATTAAACTCCATATTGACCACAACAACATGGCTTTTTTTTGGGTCGTGGTCAATCTCTGCACAGTCCAACCTGTATTAATCACAGTTGAAAACTAGCTTAGCAAGTTCTTTCTCTATCAAACACTTTATCCAAACATACCCATCCTTGTCAAATTTCAATACCACCCAAACATAGTTTGTTTGATGTCAACAAAGGGAACACTGCTAACTGCTAACATGTTACCATGGAGGTCCATGGTAACACGTTTGATGTTAGCAGTGTTTCCTTTGTTGACATCCCTTTATATTGTCCCTCATGTGACCACAGTTTTCTACACTGCACTTTGAGCGCTTTGAGTGGTCAGCTAGACTAGAAAAGCGCTCTGCAAGTACAGTACATTGACCATTTACACAGTGCCAAGTGAGAAATACTACAAGTTTTGTCATTTCAGAGATGCTCTGACTCAGTAATGTGGATTTATTGATTTAGTCCAAGTACAGCCAATTCAGAGATTACATGGAAACACATTATAGAAAATAAATGCAGAACAAACAAGTTTGTGCATGAATTCCCCATACCGTGATACAGTCAGTTTTTAGTCAATAAGTTCAGTTAATACGATCTGATATAAGAAATGCCAGTTGGTATCCTCAAAGGAAACACCCTCAGTCCTGTCAAAGTCATAATGTTTCAGCCTTAAACTGTAAGTAAAAAATAAACATAGTAATGTGATGTTAGATGTGAAGCTATAGCAGAAGTACCTTAAAGCGCAACAGATCTCTCGCTCCAACAGGCAAACATTTCAAAATACCAATGTTATGCTGATGATACCCAGCTCTATCTGTCATTCCCACCTGACGACCACACGGTCTCAGCACGAATCTCAGACTGTCTCTCTGACATATCAACATGGATGAAAGCCCATCATCTCCAACCTAACCTCCCAAAAACTGAACTGCTTGTCTTCCCAGCCAAACCAACCATACAACACAGCATCTGCATCCAAACCGAATCCCTATCTCTTGCTCCATCAAAGGTTGCTAGAAACTTGGGTGTCATGATTGATGACCAACTAACCTTCAAAGATCCCGTTATCTCGGTTGCTCGTTCATGCCGCTTTGCATTACTAAACATAAGAAAGATCAGACCATACCTGACCCAACATGCCACCCAACTCCTGGTGCAGGCCATGGTCATCTCCCGCCTTAACTACAGCAATGCTCTCCTAACTGGTCTCCCAGCCTGTGCTGTGAAACCTCTGCAGTTGGTCCAGAACGCGACGGCGCGTCTGATCTTCGATCAGCCTAAAAGAACACACGTCACCCCTCTGTTCATTGAACTCCACTGGCTGCCCTTAGCCGCCTGCATCAAATTCAAGTCACTGATGTTAGCTACAAAGAGCTTAATGGAACGGCTCCCATATACTTGAATGCTCTTGCAAAGGCTCATGTCACAACTCGGCCCCTCCGTTGGTCCCAGGATTGTCGTTTAGCAGCTCCTACACCACGCCTAAGACAATCCAAACTCTTTTCATGTGTCGTCCCACGATGGTGGAATGACCTACCGAGCGCTACCAGAACAGGGGTCTCCCTGTCTGTCTTCAAGAAACTCTTGAAAACCCAGCTCTTCAGAGAGCATCTCCTATCCTAGCACTTACCTTGTACTGCCCTATCCCCTCTATTTCTGCACTTTATCTGCACAGTAACTCCCCAATATGATCACTGCAGGCCCCTGTTTCCTGGGACCTGGGGAGCTTCTAGGGTTTTGGGGGCGTGTGTGTTCTGTGGGCTGTAGTGGATGGGGACCACGTAGGTGGTTCCCATTTGCTGTACTCTGCAGCCCCCTATTCCTGTTTTTATTACACCTTAGACATTATGACTTATTAGACACACACACACACACATTAGGTCTTGGGGGGTTGTAGTACTGAGTGGTATCTGGGTGGGGCTCTTTGGGAATGTAGGCAGCCCGGAGGGCCACGCTCCCAGTTCTACAAGGTTGCCTGCCCCTCAATTTTAATTGCTCACTATTAGAAAATATTGAAGGCCCAGAGGGGTGAGGATAAGGGTCTTCCCACACCCTTGTTGCCTGGTTCCTGCCTGGGGCGGGAGGGGCCGGGAGGAGTTGTTCTGCTGGTTCGGGATCAGTGATGAAACATTGGGAGTATCTTGGGGGTGAGGAGAACCAGCTAGTGGTCAGATTTTCATAATGGAGGATGGGAAGAGGGACGGTATGTATTTCTAACATTGCACAGAATAAATTCATAGTTTTATTTACTCTGGATCAGTTGACAAACTATTGGGAAGTTGAAAGTGTAACAAAGACAAAGAGATGGTTAAAAGAGATCACCAATGTAGCATACTCGTGATGACCGGTAAAAGGGGGAGACCAAAGAGACCCTTTTGCTTTGATCTGTTAGGAGTGGTTTCAAAACAACCAAAACCACCTAATTTACAATCATGAGAAAAGGGGTGGAAAAACATTCCAACCAAGGACCTTCCACCTTTGAAAGATTCTGGAGTCAGATTAACATCTGCTCGGCCGGCCAGCGCTGGGGAGAACATTACCTTCTTATCTAAAGAATTGTAAATAAAAACATGACGCTTACCACTGACAGAAGACAGACCCTTTTTGGAAGTAAGGAAAATCTTCAGAGCCAACTCCAGATGTATTAATGAATCTGTTACAAATATGCCTCATAACTACCTACTAACTGTGAAATATGAAAAAGGACAGCTCAAGCATAATTTTAAGACTTTCCATGACCCTGTACATAAAACACCAACAAAAAAGTGGCGTACACACTTTTTCACGTCAACGATCAGATGTATCAAGAGCGAAATCACTGTGGAAATGTGCAGTGCCTCACGCCAACTTCAGGGCTGTCGTACACACTTTTCTACAGCTGTTGATTCATTGGCGACACTTAGAGGTGATGTTGGGAAACGTTGGGTTACTTAACGTAATCCCTGGTTCTTTGATAACAGAGTGAGGTGTTTCACTATGGGAATCGCTTCTGGCGAGACCATTACGGAAGCTCCAATAACACAACGTCTGTCTCTGACAGACAGGTCGACGTGTGGGGAAGGACCGCCCCCCCTATATACCACGGTCGACCGCCCGGCCTGGGCCATTCTTATCGGTTTCTTCCCTCATCCATGCAAGGAGGGAATTGTTGGTGAAACACCTCACTCTGTTATCAAAGAACCAGGGATTACGTTAAGTAACCCAACGTTCTTTTTCTAACTTCGTTCGGTGTTTCACTATGGGAGATATAGACCACTCCCGGAATGCATAATCTCCCGAAGTGACCTGGCTCCTGACCCAGACTGGGATGGCATCAACCAGTTTCTGAAGCACCAGACTCCAGCACTGCGTGAGCCAGAGATGGACCTGAGACATCCAACTGGCCGCCGCACAAATGTCCTCCACCCTAATTCCTTTAAATAGAGCCCATGACGTAGCCATGCTCCTGGTGGAGTGTGCTTTCAAACCTGCAGGCGGCTGCAGCCCCCTGCACCTGTAAGCTAGCACTATAGCCTCCACAATCCAACGAGACAGCCTCTGTCGGGACAGAGGCTTCCCTTTGTGGGGCGTGGCCCAAGACACAAACAGCTGATCGGTTCCCCGGAAGCTGGCTGTCCTGTCAACATAGACGCGTAATGCACGCACAGGGCACAGAGCGTTCAATCTGCTCTCCTCCGCTGACCCAAACGGCGGTGGGTGAAAAGCCTTCAACTCCACCGTGGGGCATCTGTAAGCAGATTCCACCACTTTAGGTATGAACGCCGGATTAGGCCGTAAACACACCTTAGACAAGCCTGGCGACAACTGCAAGCAAGGCGACCGGGTTGACAGCGCCTGTAAATCACTCACTCGCTTCGCAGTAGTCAAAGCGAGGAGGAGAGCGGTCTTTAGTGACAAAAACTTCAGACCCACCCCCTCCAAAGGTTCAAATGGGTGTTGTGAGAGAGCTTCTAACACAACAGCCAAGTCCCATAATGGCACCATAGGCCTGGAAACTGGAAGTTTCCGGCGCACTCCGTTCATAAAACGGCACACTAATGGATGCTGGCCCGCCGGCTTATCCCCCAAGCCCATGTGGCATGCTGAAATGGCGGCCAGATACACCTTGATTGTGGAAAAGGCTTTACCCTTTTCCAGCAAGTCTTGGAGAAAACATAGAATGTCTCTCACTGAGCACTGAAATGAGACAATACGTCTGGCCTCACACCACTCCTCAAACACTCGCCACTTACAACTGTACAATGAGCGAGTGGATGAAGCCCTCGCACACTGAATAGTGTCGATCACGTTCTGAGGCAGTCCCACAGAGCCCAAATTCAACCTCTCACGGGCCAGGCCCAGAGAGCCACCTGCTCCGGATGGGGGTGGTAAATCTCCCCCCTGGCCTGAGACAAGAGGTCCCTGCACAGCGGCAGGGGCCAAGGTTGGCCCGATAGTAATTGAACTATCTCTGCTATCCAGTGTTTGGACGGCCATCGCGGGGCTATAAAAATCAGCGACAAGCCCTGATCCCTCACTCTGGTCAGTGTGGGGGAGATAAGGCTGAGAGGAGGAAATGCGTACAGTAGGACGTTTGACCATGGGTGCGACAGCGCGTCCACACCTAAAGGCGCATCCTCCTCTGTTAGTGAGAAATACAGCTGACAATGCGCGTTTTCTCGCGAGGCAAACAGATCTACGACAGCCGTATTTCTGCCACAGCTGGCTCACCACCTGGGGATGGAGTTTCCATTCCCCGAAAAGAGGGTTTCCTCTTGACATGAGATCTGCGCCCCTGTTCAGCACTCCTGCTACGTGCGTCGCTCTCAGCGACCCGAGCCGAATGACGCTCCACAGAATAATTTTTCTTGCCAGCTTGTGAAGCCGTGGAGAGCGCGTGTCTCCCTGACGGTTCACATATGCCACTACCGTGGAGTTGTCGGATTTCACCAGCACATGCCTCAGATGAGGGAGAAAGTGTCTTAAGGCCAGAAACACTGCCATCAACTCGAGATAGTTTATATGCGCCTGAGCCAGCTCCGCTGACCAGACGTCATTCACTGCTCTGCCCTTGAATGTCGCTCCCCAACCTGACATGGATGCGTCCGTTGTTATGACAACCCTTGACGCCACCGTCCCCAGGCTGACACCCTGTGAGAAAACCGCCGGATTTCTCCACTGGTGGAGAGCTGCCGAACACTCTGCAGAAACTTTCACCGAGCGAGAGAGGTGACAACGGGGACACAGTCTTAACGATGCAATCCACGTCCGTCTGCACATCCCTCATCAGCAGGAGGCCCAGCCTCACTACTGAAATGACTGACGCCATCAGACCCAGCAGCCGTAGACACAGTCTGAACTGCACCGCTGTCCCCGGTTGAAACCAGGCCAGACACTGATTGAACGACTGTTGCCTCTCCTCCGATAGAGTGGCACGATATCTGAGGGAGTCTATTTTGAGACCCAGATAAGAGATGCATTGTGCGGGCAGCACTCGGCTTTTGGTCCAGTTTATACTGAAACCCAGACCACTGATGTGAGACGTCACTGTCTCCACATCCCTGAGCGCCTGCTCCCGTGAATGAGAGCATATCAGATAATCGTCTATGTACGAAAATATTCTGATACCTCTGCTCCTTAACGGAGACAATGCTGCTTCCACACATTTGCTGAAAACCCGTGGAGCCAGCGAGAGACCAAATGGGAGCACTCAGTATTCGTATGCCGTGCCCCGGTGAGCAAACCTGAGAAATTTCCTGTGTGCCGGGAAAATCTCGATGTGAAAATATGCATCTGCTAGATTGATTGTGGCAAACCAGTCGCCAGGGCGGATAGATTGGCACAACACTTTTACTGTTAACATTCTGAACGTGTATTTCCTCAGATGACTGTTCAACACACGCAGATCCAGAATGGGTCGCAGTGATCCCCCTTTCTTTGGAATGAGGAAGTAACGGGAGTAAAACCCCTGTTGACTCTCCTCGATCGGGACCACTCTGATCGCTCTTTTGAGTAAAAGAGAATCGATTTCCCCCTCTGCTACTGACATTAAAACACCGTTGAATTTCGGTGGTTTTGTAGCAAACTGAAGCCTGTATCCCCGGGAGACAGACAGCATGACCCATGCATTCACTGCGCATGCGCGCCATTTCTCCACCTGAACAGCCAGGGGCCCTCTCTCCAGACGGGCGATGCCCTCCGGAGGCCCTGGGCTTCCTGATGCCAGATCTTTTTGTGTGTGACAGCCCACCCTCGGCTCTTGGCCTGGCTGCGGAGTTGCCAGCTTTATTTCTAGAAACATGGGAACCCGAAAATGAGTGTTTGGTGACACCCGGGGGGACAGCTCTTGGCTGTAGTGAATAACAGGTGCTTGATGACACTTGTTGAACTGCGCACCGTGGTGCGAAAATGACAGTCCCTCTCCCCCGTCTCTCTGAACTAGCGGGGGGGTGAATCCTGAAACTTGAACCGGAGCCGCTGCTCTGAACTCCTCCGTCCTCCTCTTTGCCGGGGGAGGGAGAGGTGATGAGGGGTATGTCGCGTCAGGTAGACCGCTTCTTCCCACCCCTCGGGGGTTGGGAAGAGCGGCGTTTTGCCGCCGCCTCGGCGAAAGAGTGCTTGCCCCATGGCTTGTTACTCCCCGCTCTTGGCTGCTGTTTGCCGCGATCGGGTGCCGGTCTCGCATCCCCCTGTCTGCCTCTCGCTGCTGCGGCCGCGGCAGCAAAGCCGGTGCGAGGTGGGGGCCGTGGGGTCTGCTTTCGAGGCAAACACAGCTCGAATGCCTCACCCTCTTGCTTCCTCTTCCCGCATTTTCTCCAGAGCTGGGCCGAAGAGACCCTTGGTGGGGTCGTAGGCGGCGTCCATGACCTCCACCTTTTGAGTGTCACCCAGTCCAGACAGGGAAAGCCACAGAGCCCTTTCTCCTGCGACTGCCAGGCCCATGACGCGCCCACAGCCCTGCACAGCTCCGTGGGAGGAGCGCAGGAGGAGATCGTTCACCACACAGATTTCGTCCCACAGCGCCGGGTTCGGGACCCCCGAATCCAACTGTCGGCCCATCTCCTCCAAAATCTCCCCTTGATAAGCCGACAACAGCGTGACGGCGTTCAAGGAGCAGACAGATTGCGCAGCATATTTGTACATACGCTGATACACACCTGCCGTTGTACGCTCCGTTTTACCGGGCAGGGAGATGTGAGATGACGCTGAGATGGATCGGCGGCTCGGGTGGAGGTGGTAGGCCAGTGAAGGCTCCACAGCCGGGGGTTCGGCCAGTCCCAGCTCCGCCATGCCATGCACCTCTAGCTTGGAGTAGCCTTGTGTGGTTGCCTTGCATTTGAACGGGCTCGACCAGAACCGACTCATCTCGGCCATGCAGGCCGGGACCGCCGGGAGCAGCTGCTTGGCCGGAGGGTGGGCCGGAGGGAGTCGTTTCCCGTCGTACAGGTCCCTTGCCGCCCCCTCCGTGTCCTGGGCCGCAGGCCAGGGGATATTAAGCTTAGCCGCTGCTCGTTTGCAAACCTCATACAGGTTCTTATCAATCGGAGTGGCTGCTTCGGTTGAGCTAGGGGGTCTGGAGTGCGTGGGGAAGGTAGAGTCCTCCTCTCCATGTCACCCAATTCGAGGATGTCAGAACCGATCTCATCGTCTGCATCGTCGTTTTCCTCCCGCCCGAAGACACCTTCGAACAGCGGGGGTATGGGCTCAACCTCCTCCGTCATGTCCGCCCAGGCCCTCGGGGCTTGCGGCTGATGGGAAGCGTGGCTCTTCTGAGCGGTATCTGACACGGCGAGGGAAGGGTCCCTGCCGTCAGTACCTGTCACAGCCACTCTTAATCTCCTCTCCAGGATTTTCACCGGCATGGTGGCGCAATGTGCACAAACCTGCGGGTCCGCTAGCGCCGCCTGAGCGTGCTTAGCTCCCATGCACACGATACACATAGGGTTGGGGTCTTTGCCCGAAATCGTTGCACCACATGATGTGGGACAACAGCGGGAAGAGCCCCTCCCTTCATTCTGCCCAGCTCCTGTGACGAGGGCTGCGGGGACAGACATGCCAACTGGGGGGAGAAATGTGTTACTAGGGGTGAGCCTAGTTTTAAAATATATAAAAATATATATTTTAATGTGGTATTTACGCGTTAACTATGCTCTTGTGGCTAACAAGTTAATGTTAGCACCTGACCGAGCTCGAGTGAACGAAGCTCGGAGCTAGCACAGGACACCCGGTAGGTGAGCACCTGGTGACCTGTGGGGAAGCTCGCCACAACGCGGTCGCAATCCCAGTGTAAGTAACTGTCAGCACAATCCAGAGTCTGTCGGTGCCGCGCTAGGCAACGTTTCCCTTAACGGGACGTCTGATAGCAGTTAAGCTAGCAACCAACCTGACGACCGGATGCACTGAGGGAGCTCTCGTAACTTCTCTGAGGAAGAAAGCGAGAATGGCCCGGGCCTGTCTGTCAGAGACAGACGTTGTGTCATTGGAGCTTCCGTAATGGTCTCGCCAGAAGCGATTCCCATAGTGAAACACCGAACGAAGTTAGAAAAAGAACTGTTATAATAAATAAATGTGAACACAATTTGTCCTCAGACAGAGGGATGTGCACATTTGACACACATGAACAATTAACACACACGTGTCTGCAATTGCACGAGTGGATGTAAAAGCATGTGCAAAGTGTTGCAATGCATACCATTAAAAACAATGGCTGCTTTAGTGATATTGGAAGACATTGTAAATGGTGCAATTGGAAGAAAGCGTGTGTTCAGAGACAGAGAGGATTTGCTGGCACACGATGAGAACTGGCTCATCAGCCGTTTGAGGGCAGTCCTCCTAGAACTGTGCGCAGAGCTGCGGCCGGCGTTGGAGCGCAACACAGCGAGGAGCCATGCGCTGTTTGTGCCACAGGGGATGTGCACACTGGGGTTTAAGCATTCTGATTGGGACTGTGCCAGTCGACCCTGAGCCGAGCCATGCCAGCCGAGTGGGAAGGAATTATCTGCATCTCAGCAGGTATATCAAATTTACAATGCAGTTGAACAGGCCAACACTGAAGAGCAATTTGAAGCGAGAGCTGGTTTTCCTAATGTAATCAGAGCTATCGACTACACACACATTGCTATAAAAACATCCACCTTAATGTCGGACCACTTCTTTTTCACCTCTGCTTGTGTATGTTTCTCAGACCCCACAGCATTAAAAGCCTTGCTCATGCTCTCCCACCCACTCCTCTTACATTTGCTGCTTATATCGTAGGACAGCGTGTCAAAGAGGACATTTTTGCGGGCCTTCACTTCAGAAAGTAGCACCTCCATCTTGCTTTCCATTAAGTTATTCTTTTTTCCCATCTTACTCGTTCTTTTTCTTTGTTTTCTGATTGTGCAGAGAGTGGACTCGCAGGTGCAGGTCTCATTTAAATATGATTAGCATATTTAAGTAGGGGTGTGGACAGGGAGGAGTCAGGTACTCTGACATGTGCGCTCAATTCCACGTTGATTGGGATGGACAAATGAAATGTGCTTGAATTCATGCATGCGCACACAATGATACATCCGGATAATTTTGTACGTTGGAGGGCATTTTGGTTTGAGCATACGCCATGTATCAGTAGGAAATCCACGCAAGTCTTTGTACATGAGGCCCCAGGAAATTAATTATTCCACCGTAGGTCCCGACTGTCGTACTCTGGAACCACAGCACCATCCATAGATCGTGACAGCGAAACTTTGAATTAGAATAATTCTGTATTTTATACTCTTGTGAATAATCATGTGAGTGCAGCATTAGTGAAAATTAAGTCTGTGTATGTTACAATGAACCGGAGGTCCAACTGACGGAATGACAGTCAGTAAATGAACCATGTGTATAATACATCTTCACTTTAATTGGTCACTCACCATAATCAGTTGTCTTCTCTTCTTTGAACGCTGTCAACTGATTCATGTTTACATTGCTTATATTTCATGCCTGTGTGATAAGTATGGTATTAATGTATTCTTTGAATGTGCTTTGGGATGCCGGGATGCATTTTTTTTATCCTTTTTCTTTTTACTCTTCTTCTACTTTTGACTTATTTTTACTTTTCAGTTGTCTTTATATTATTATACTCTTTTGGCTATCTGCGCTATATCATTCACCCATCCTTAGATGTGTTTTTGTAACTTCTCCCTGACTCTGCTTATCTCGTTTTTGTTACCTTTTTGGGGCACTCATTTCCGCGGGGCAGGCTTTTTGACCAAGTTTATTTGAAAACCTATTTTTGGTTATTTTGACTCGACCCTACTCAAAAGTTACTCAGCCACAGGCCCGCATTCTTCGGCCAAAAGGGGAGACGATATCACCAGCATCAGGTGCCTTCAAGCCGAACCAGAACCAGAGACTGGACCGCATGCTCCAAGGATCCTCCACTGCTCCATCGGCAACCACTTCACCGGAGAAAGGGGATCCACAAGTGTCCGCTTGGGATTCGTTTACCAGGTGACGAAGAGCTCCTGGAAGACGGCGGCCAATACCTCTGTGATTCTGCTCAAAGTAAGGTCAACCTATGTCTACCTCCCCAAGAACCTCAGGCTGTTGTTTGGTAATAAATAGGGCAGAGTTAAAATAACCAAGTTTTCATTCATGCAATAAGCCATCCCTATATTTAGCCAGAGGCTGCTATAGGAATATTAAGTTCCATATCTCTCTTATGCCTAAGCTATTTAATGGAATCTGTGGTGTGATGTCCTCATTACTCCTACAACAGTAGGATCAACAGTACAATACTGCTGACGGCTTTGCTTTGCGGTAAGACGTATTGCATAACTTCCTTGCTTTGTATGTGCACTGTGACAGTTCTCGCTCCTCTTGAACTACTAATAATCACCTTATTTCTCCCTATAATTTACACATCTTGCATAGTTAACTCTATCTCATACTTGTTATATTCTAACACTCACTCTTACAGATCTTTAGTCTTTATTTTTCACTTTTTAGCGGTGTGTCTGGTTCTCTAGCTAAGCATGGCTACCAGTTCTCTTCCTCTATCTCCTGCTTTCACCTGCTCCGTGTGTCAGATGTTTAGTTACTCCTCTGCCTCCTTTAGTGGTAATGGTACATGTAACAAATGTAGTCTTTTTGTAGTTTTGGAGGCGAGGTTATCTGAATTGGAAGCTCGGCTCTGCACTGTTGAAAACCACCCGATAGTGAGCCAGGTCCCTTCAGTCAGTGTGGAGCCACCTAGCGTAGCTCGCTCTGTTAGTCGTACCCGAGCAGATCCCGAGCAGCCGGGACTTAAGAGTGGCTGGGTGACTGTCAGGAAGAGGAGTCATAGTCCTAAAGTCAAGCCCGGTTCACCATCAACCTGTCCACGTTTCAAATAGATTTTCTCCACTCAGCGACACACCCGCTGAGGACAAAACCCTGGTAATTGGCAGCTCTATAGTCAGAAACGTGGCATTAGCGACACCAGCGACCATAGTCAAATGCATTCCAGGGGCCAGAGCGGGCGACATAGAATCCTGTTTAAAACTGCTGGCTAAGGATAAGCGTAAATACGGTAAAATAGTTATTCACGTCGGCGGTAATGACACCCGGTTACACCAATCGGAGGTCACTAAAATTAATGTTGCATCGGTGTGTAATTTTGCCAAAACAATGTCGGACTCCGTAGTTTTCTCTGGACCCCTGCCAAATCTGACCAGTGATGACATGTTTAGCCGCATGTCCTCATTCAATCGCTGGTTGTCTAGATGGTGTCCAGCAAACAACGTAGGCTACATAGATAATTGGCAATCTTTCTGGAGAAAACCTGGTCTGATGAAGAGAGACGGCATCCATCCCACTTTGGAAGGAGCGGCTCTCATTTCTAGAAATATGGACGAATTTACTAGTCATCCAAAAACATGACAACCCAGGGTTGAGACCAGGATGCAGAGTTGTAGTCTTACACACTTCTCTGCGGCTTCCCACCTGATGCTGCCCCCCCCTCAATTAAAAAACACAAAAGGAGCAAATCCTCTTGTGCAAAAAAAATTTAAAACAAAAACTTTAACTGAACAAAAACATCAAACTATTAAATGTGGTTTGCTGAATATTAGATCTCTCCCTTCGAAGTCTCTGTTAGTGAATGATTTGATCTGTGATCATCATATTGATATATTTTGTCTTACAGAAACCTGGCTGCAGCAGGAGGATCATGTTAGCATTAATGAATCAACTCCCTCTGACTTTTTAAATGTTCATGTTCCTAGAAACACGGGTAGAGGAGGAGGAGTGGCAGCTATCTTCAGATCAGGGTTACTAATCAGTCCTAGACCCAAGATTAGTTTTAGCTCTTTTGAATCTCTGATTCTCAGTTTTTCCCACCCAAAGTGGAAATCACAAAAACCTCTTGTGTTTGTTGTTGTGTATCGTCCACCTGGCCCTTATTCTGAGTTTCTCTCTGAATTCTCAGAGTTTTTATCCCAGTTAGTGCTGATTACAGATAAAGTCATTGTAGTGGGTGACTTTAATATTCATGTAGATGTTGAAAATGACAGCCTAAATATTAACTTTAATTCTATATTAGACTCTATTGGATTTTCTCAAAGTGTTCACAGACCTACTCACTGCCTTAATCATACCTTTGACCTTGTGCTGACTTATGGCATTGAGAGTTAACAGTTAACAGTGTTCCCTCATAACTCTGTCTTGTCTGACCATTTTTTAATAACTTTTGAATTTACATTACTTGACTACACGGTTTCTGAGAAGAATTCTAAATATAGAAGGTGTCTGTCAGAGAATGCTGTAACCAGATTTAAAGAGTTGATTTCATCATCCTTTTCTTCACTGCCATGTGCTGATATGACAGAGGACGGCTACCTAAATTTTACTCCAGTAGAACTTGACTCTCTTGTTGACGGCACTATAGCTTCAATGCGTACAACACTGGACAATGTTGCCCCTCTGAAAAGGAAGGTAATCAGTCAGAAGAGGTTGGCTCCTTGGTATAATTCACAGCTGCGTGCGTTAAAGCAGACTGCAAGAAAGATGGAGAGACAGTGGCGTTCCTCTAATTTAGAAGAGTCTCAATTAGTCTGGAAAGATAGTTTAATAACGTATAAGAAAGCACTTCGTAAAGCTAGAACTGCTTATTATTCATTATTGATAGAAGCGAATAAGAATAATCCCAGGTTTCTTTTCAGCACTGTTGCCAGGCTGACAAAGAGTCCGAGCTCTGCTGAGCCATGTATTCCTTTAACTCTCAGCAGTGATGATTTCATGAGATTCTTCATCAATAAAATTGTTTCTATCAGAGAGAAGATTAATGGAATCCTTCCTATTATTATCACTGATGTATCATCAGATTTAGAAGTATCTTTCGAACCTGAATTGTATTTAGACAGCTTCTGTCCAGTTGATCTTTCTGAGCTAACAACAGCAATAGTCTCTTCTAAACCATCAACTTGTATGTTAGACCCAATCCCAACCAGACTGTTCAAGGAGGTTTTCCCCTTAACTGACACTTCCATATTGGATTTGATCAATCGGTCTTTGTTGATAGGATATGTACCTCAGACTTTTAAGGTTGCTGTAATTAAACCTTTACTTAAAAAACCTACTCTTGATTCAGAAGTGTTGGCTAATTATCGACCTATATCCAATCTCCCTTTTTTGTCCAAAGTTCTTGAAAAAATAGTTGCAGTTCAACTTTGTGATCATTTACATAGAAATAATCTGTTTGAAGAGTTTCAGTCAGGATTCAGAGTGCATCATAGTACAGAAACAGCACTGGTGAAAGTTATCAATGATCTCCTGTTAGCTTCTGATAGCGGACTTGTTTCTGTGCTTGTCCTGTTGGATCTCAGTGCTGCATTTGATACGATCGATCACAGCATTCTGTTACAGAGACTTGAACATGTTATTGGGATTAAAGGAACTGCATTAGGCTGGTTTAAGTCATATTTATCTGATAGATTCCAGTTTGTTCTTGTAAATGAAGAATCTTCCTCACACATTGGAGTAAGTCATGGAGTTCCTCAGGGTTCTGTGCTTGGACCGATTCTTTTTACTTTATACATGCTTCCACATTAGGTAACATTATCAGACAGCATGGCATAAATTTCCATTGTTATGCTGATGATACTCAGCTGTACTTATCTATGAAACCAGATGAAACCAATAGGTTGGTCAGACTACAAGCCTGTCTTAAAGACATAAAGACCTGGATGACTCAGAACTGTCTGTTTCTAAATTCAGACAAAACTGAAGTTGTTCTCTTTGGACCTGAGCGCTTCAGGGAGAAATTGTCTAGTTATATAGTTACTCTAGATGGTATTTCCTTGGCTCCTAGTTCTACAGTGAGGAACCTTGGAGTTATTTTTGACCAGAATTTATCATTTGACGCACATATAAAACTGGTTTCTAGGACTGCCTTCTTTCACCTTCGTAATATTGCTAAAATCAGGAACATCCTGTCTCAGGGTGATGCAGAGAAACTAGTTCATGCATTTGTTACTTCAAGATTGGACTACTGTAATTCCTTATTATTGGGCTGTCCCACATATTCTCTGAAAAGCCTCCAGCTGATCCAAAATGCTGCAGCCAGAGTTCTGATGAGAACTAACAGGAGAGATCATGTTTCTCCAGTTTTAGCTTCTCTTCATTGGCTCCCTGTTAAATTCAGAATAGAATTTAAGATTCTTCTTCTCACATATAAAGCTCTTAATGACCGAGCTCCATCATATCTTAAAGATCTCATTGTAAGATATTTTCCTAACAGAACACTTCGCTCCCAAACTGCAGGTTTACTTATTGTTCCCAGAGTTTCTAAAAGTAGAATGGGAGGTAGAGCCTTCAGTTATCAGGCCCCTCTCTTGTGGAATAAGCTGCCAGTAAATGTCCGGGAAGCAGACACCCTTTCCACTTTTAAGATTAGGCTTAAAACTTTCTTTTTTGATAAAGCTTATAGTTAGGGATGGCTCAGGTGATCCTGAAACATCCCATAGTTAAGCTGCTATAGGCTTAGACTGCTGGGGGACCTCATCTGTCACACCTTTCCTCACTTTGCTCTCTTTCTCCCCCTGTTTAATTTCACAATTGATTTTATGTACATGTGACACTATTGTGGTTATTAACGTATGTTTCCCTGTTCCAACAGGTATCCTTTGAATGGTGTTATGGTGTTTTTCCCCCCTCTTTTCCCTCTTTTCTGTCTTCTCAAACCCCAGCCGGTCGAGGCGGATGGCCACCCTTCCTGAGTCTGGTTCTGCCAGAGGTTTCTTCCTGTTAAAAGGGAGTCGTTCCTTTCCACAGTCGCCACAGGCACGCTCAGGGCGGGAGATTGGACTGAAGACAAGTTTCGGTGCAATCTGTTGGTTTCCTTAGCTAGGATATTGTTTTTTTAATTGGCTCTATATGAATTAATTGGATTATGATTACAATGAATTGAATTCCAATTGGCTTGAATTGGACTATATTACTTAAGTGCCTTGAGATGACAATTGTTGTAATCTGGCGCTATATAAATACAATTTAATTGAATTGAATTGAATTTAATTACCATACGTCCTGAGTGCTGTTTTCCTCCACACGATCCATGTTTCATGTTTCTTAAGTAATTCTGTTCAATTCAGAGAAAACTCCATCCTTCAGTAATGACTCTTACTTAATACATTTTGATACGTCCCAATATCAATGGTAGGTGGTGCCCCGAAAAGAAAGATTTTAAGAATTAATTTCATATCTAGAACGCTACACCATGAATGCATTGGGATGATGTTTGTAACCTAGCAGTGACTGAGCTGTTGATGTCACAGGCAGCACAGTGACACATGGTAAAGTAAACACTGCCTCTTGATGTTTTGTTTTTTTGAGATGGCACCATGTAGTGGCAGCTCGTTACAGGAGCTCTGATCAGCTTTTACTTTCTTAATGTCTTTTTCTTGTTTTTACTTTTCTTTTTTCAACCAATCACAAGTATGGTTGTCTGAATCAAAGTGTGATCTTATATTTCTATTTCTTAATCATTTACATAGCGTTTAACCATCAAGCTACACTTGTGATCAGCTGTTAGCAGGTCGATAACAAGGAGCAGGAATCCTGTGACGGTCGGCCAGGTGGCAATTAAGCTCTGTAGTTCTGGCTGGGCTGCCCATGTCTGCCGCCACACCCTATGGCACCAGCAAAGGTGGTTATGAATGGACGGGATCGGTTCCTGTTCCTGAGAAAAAACAGTGGAGGCTGGTAGCCCATGGATGCCTTAAATGGTGACATAATTGTAGCAGTGGTGTTAGGGGAAAGTATTGGTAAGTATTGGGACAAGGAAGCTGGACTGTTCATTACCACACAGTAGAGGGCTTCCTCCAGTTCCTGGTTAGCCCTTTTGGTCTGGCCATTAGTCTGAGGACGGAAACCCGAAGATAGGCTAACATTAGCCCCAAGAGCCCAACATGTAGGAAAGGTTCTTGTGGTCAGTTCAGACCACAAGAGATTGTACAGAACCCTCCAGCCACTGGTGCCATTCTTTGAGAGCCAACTTCACTGTTCACTCTTCACTTCACTGAGCTGTTCTGTCACCCACGCTGTAGTTCTGCTCAGTTGGGGTGAGTTTCCTGGAGAAGAAATTTGGGTGCAAGGCCAGTTTACTGGGAGACGACTGTTCCTACTCCTGTATCACAAGCATCAACCTAAACAACAAACTGCTTGCAAACAACTGTTTGAGCTTAGAAAAAGCTGCCACTGCTTCAGAGGACCAGACAAAGTGTAGCTTAGTAGATGTGAGCTTGGTGAGAGGTTGAGCAATCAAACTGTAGTTCTTTATAAACTTATGGTAAAGATTTGCAAAACCCATGAAGCGTTGTAGCTGCTTATGGGTGCTTGGTTCTGACCACTCCACAACTGCTCTGGTCTTGATGGGGTCAGATTTAATCCGGCCATTCTCAATTAATCTGAGAAAGCTAACTGTGGAAAGATGAAACTCACATTTCTCTGCCTTGACAAACAGCTTTTTTCAAGTAGACATTGGAGTACTTGCAGATATGCTCAACCTTAGTCTTGGAATATATGAGTATTTCGTTGAGGTAGACAAACACTAACTGATTTAGGAAATTCCTTAGTACGTTGTTTATCAAGGCCTGGAAGACTGCAGCGGCATTAGTCAGACCGAATGGCATGACTAGGTCCTTGAAGTGGCCTATGGGATGTTTTAAAGGCTGTCTTTCTTCTTTTGTGAAAATGGTTTCACCATGAAGTACATCAAAAGTAGATGACATGAGTCATGTCCCAGGGCATTGTGTCCAATCTTTTTTTTACCTATGAAAAAGAAACCAGCTCCCAAAGGGGAAGAAGAGCAACGAATGATGCCAGCAGCTAGGGAGTCATTTATATACAGTATGTGTTCATGGCCTCACGTTCCTGTTTAAATAAACTGTAAAGACAACTCGAGGGAAGTGGAGAGTCAGGCAGGAGTTCAATGGCACAGTTGTAGGGCCTGTGAGTAGGTAAAGAGAGATTTACTAAATATATCAACCAAGTTGCGATATTCTGATGGCACTCGAGAGAGATCAGGTGAATCGTGGCTTTTGCTGGTGGTGGGGCTATTATCTAGTGGAGCAGAACGAAGGCAATTTTCAGAACAGGATAAGCTCCAGCTACAATTCTACCTGAGACCCAGTCAATGTGGGGATTCTGAGTTCTAAGCTATGGGTGGCCAAGAAAGTCTCTTAGTAACCCCATAACATTGTTAATCTTGGACATATCTAAAGCAAACGCTTGTGGTTGCTGGTAAAAAACACCATTTAGCATTGTAACAGAAAACCTCTGCATTTGGATAGATCACCAGAGAATGGAGGAGGATCAGGAACATATGGACATATCAGGAATAGGGGGCAGCAAGTGGCACAGCTGGTGGAGTGGCAGGTGGTGGAGTAGGCCGAGGGACAGGAACTGGCTAAGGAACTGTATTGGAGGTAAGAAATGTTGTTAGCTGAGCAAATTGAGAGGACAATTGTGCTAGCTTGTGGTGGATGGCATGGCTGAAAGCTTCCAGACCAGAGACTCTTTGTTCATGATGACCTAGAGTTCTTCTCTAGTTGGATAAAGCTGTTCTCAGCTTTCAAAGAACATCCCAGGGTGTAACTGGTTCCTGCTCAGTCAGGTCCATTATTAGTGGATTGTTCTGTCATGCTTCAGGCAGGGATTGACTCTGAGACTCAGCAGTAGAAATAAACAGATTATCAGATCAGGTGTACAGGTGGTCACGACTCCTCAGCAGGTGTGACTCTTGGACGCGCTGCAGTTTATGTACCAGCTGCACATGGGGGCGGATGATGCCGTCATCTACCTGCTGCAGCGGGCCCTTTCTCACCTCGAGAGCACCAGGTGCACTATAAGAATCATATTTTTTTTAACTTTTCCAGTGCTTTCAATATCATCCAGCCTTCACTGCTCAGGGGGAAAGTTGGAGAGAGCGGGAGTGGCTTCCTGGACCAATGACTACCTCACCAGCAGACCTCAGTGCATGAAGCTCAGAGACTGCATGTGTCCGAGGTGGTCTTCACCCTCTATAGTGCAGACTTTAGCCACAACACAGTGAGTTGCCATATCCTGAAATTCTCTGATGACACTGCTATTGTTGGCTGGGTGTTGGAGGGAAATGAGGTGGAATATAGAGGGGTCATCAGGGACTTTGTCAGCCAGTGTGAATGGAACCACCCTCACATTGCAGCGCTGGCATAATGAAGGAGCTGGTGACTGACTGACTGGCACACCACCTCACGCTAGTGAGCATCCAGGGACGGGACATTGAAACTGGACTGGTCCACAAATACTGATGCACTTTACAAGAAGGCCCTCAGCCATCTTCACCTGCTAAGGGGACTGAGGTTCTTTGGAGTGAACAGGACTCTCTTAAGGACTTTTTATGACACTATGGTAGCGCCTGCAGTCTTTTATGGTGTGGTCTGCTGGAGCAGTGAAATGGCAGAAAGGGACACAAGAAAACTCAATAAGCCAGCTCTGTCCTGGACTGCCCTCTGGACCTCACCGAGAAGATTAGTAAGCAGAGGATGTTATATAAGATAACATCCATTAGGAACAATACCTCTCACCCCATACATGTGACGGTACAGGCTGTGAGCAGCTCGTTCAACAACAGACTTTTGCTCCCGCAGTGTAGAAAGGAACGCCACAGCAGCTCATTCTTACTGGCAGCTGTGAGACTCCATAACACCACACGAGTACCCAAACTTATCACTCATCATCACTGTTACTTACTATTTCACCTGCATTTTATCATGTTCATATGTTGTATCTACTATTATACATCTCGTACATACCTTCTTGCATTTGTTTATTTATTTTTGTGTACAAATTCCTTCATCACACAGCTCTGTAACCTGCAATTTTCTCACTCATGGGATAATAGAGGATATTCTATTCTATTCTAACACAGGTGAACTCTCTCAGTGAATACTATGGATGCAAGCTTACAGCTAATAGTTGTCAGGTACGGTGCAAAGAAGGTAGGACCCAGATGCAGTTCTTTCAAAAATCAAAAAGGTTTATTACAACCAAGACAAAGGAGCACGAACAAAAGGCGCGGCAGAGCTGGATCATCAAAAATACTATGAACAAAAAAAAAGGCTATGAAAACAAGACTATGAATAAATACTTTGACCAAGACTATGAGGCAGGCAACCAGACTTAGCTTTCTGTGAGAATAACATGAAGGGTTGGTGAGGATTCTGCAATGGACATGAGTGAACCAGGAAACTAAATACTGTGGGGAAGTGATCAGTGATGACGTGCAGCTGTGAACAGAAACAGGTGACATGAGTGAACCTGACATGACAGGGGAGAAACATGACAAGAACCTGAAAACCTAACAAAGAAACTGAAAACATAAATGTCAAAACATGAACTGTGATAATAGTTCAATGTACTGGGTACAAATCCCTGCTTCACAGAGACATTTCCAGGATTAAACCAGCTGTAGTTAACGACTACTGAACTCCACTATCACACAGAGTACAATTCCACTGTTTCTGATGTCTGATGGCTTGTATCTGAAATACAGATAGAGAAATTTTGTAGTCTTTTGTAGGAGTATTTTATACTCCTGCAGCCATGGCTCAGTGAACCACATAATACTGTATTATCAGTGTGTCTGCTGTGTCCTCAGGAGCACTTCCATTTTATTTGCTAGTGATCCCACATTCCCTATGACAATCAAGGGAAGAAATGGTTTCCTCCACCTCTTTTTCTGTCTTTCTACTGTGCGAAATGCACAGGGTCTTTTTTGGTTTGGTTAGTTGACTTCAATCAACTGCTCTCATTTGTAAACAACTCCTCAATTGGCATGGCAGCTTAACTGTCAAAATTACAAGAAGTCACACAAGAGGCACAGCTTCAAAACCAAACCTAAACCAACCAACCCTTGGGTCAAAAATCTCTACATTACAAAGATTTCTTGTCATTGTTTGTGCACAGTCCTTATTCCTCTGCCCTATGTCACACCCCAAGGAAACCTATTTTATCCCTTGTCAGTGGTAAAGTTATCTAAACAACAAAATCAAGAAAACAGAAGCAAACAGAAAGATTCTGAATTTGATCTCACCTAATATCAACCTAACTGAGCAATTTAATACAAAAAAAATACAAAAGACTGAAAGCTTCATGAAACAAAACACAGCTGTTCTAAAAGCCTGACAGGTGTCAAAAAGGAGGACATTTTGGTAAAGCAGATTTAGTTAAAGTGTTTGTTATATCACTATCCACATGTTTCTGAACCTAATTGTCAACATTAGTGAACGTGAATGAACAAGCTGAGCCATTGTTAGACCATAAAATAAAAACAACTTCATATCCTCTTTATTCATTGCAGTAGCATACTGAAGCTAGAAGAATTACTCATAAACCAGTGGCTGGGTGTTCTATCTTTTCTTGCCTTCTCTTTAATTCATGCAGAAGAAACACAGACATGGAAACAAACTCTATTTGCTTGTCAGTCTCTAGAACTACAATAGTATAGTCTCAATGTCACATACCCCCATATTGAATATTAAATCCTTTTCTTCCTCTGATAGCTTAAATATAGGCTCTGTTCCCTTGAACATAGCAGTCATTTTTAAACCTTGTATTTGCAACATTTTGTTAATGCCTTGCATTGTTTTACATGAAAACATAATGGTGAGAACTGAAAAAAGCTGGAGATCAGTCAAAGCAAGATTTTCAACGACAGTTAACTTACGACAACAAACCGCTCAGCAATGTTAAATGTGATGTCTTGAGGCTGTTCACATATGAATATATACACAACGCTAATATATATATATATCTATATGTATGTGCATGGGCAGTGCAGGGACTCAATCCTACTGTCATACATAAATATACCGTGTTGTACTATCGAGTTTCCACATACACTGCCTTATGAAAGAATTGCATCTGTCCGTTCTTATTCTCCTCTTTCTTTCCAGTTTGAAATGCTTTTGTGAATTTCTATGTTGTGTCATGTAACACATAACAACCTAGAGGATTTTCTATACAGCTCCTACTGTGTCCATCTTGCACTGCAAAAATGGTTATATCAACTGCAAGACAGGGCAGAAAATAACAATGTGAAGATCATGCTGGATGGGAAAACAGAACAATAAATGTGGCAGAAAGGGCTGCAGCATAAAGACAAACTTTGGAAAAGGGCAGGATCAGTAAACTGAAGAGAGTACAGCCAGCAAAGCCATTCTTTTACAAAGTTTCTTCTTGGTTCCTGGCAACTTTGTTCTGTCTCTATACAACAGGCTGTTAGAAAACCACACTGCACTTAAATATGTGTTCTTGTGACAGAAACGTTTTTTCAACCAAAAACATTTAACAGTATCATGATCATCATAATCTGCAATGACTGATTAAGCTGGTGTGCACACTGTATCAACCAATACAAACTGTAGTGGTCAAAAACAGATATAGCTTCCAGTTAATTTAACTTTGAATTAATTCCAACACAACTCTGGGAAGTGTATAGAGTAGCTTCTGGAATGTGTGCATGTTTCATGATTTACTATAGACAATTTAGGCACTGAGTGAACTGTGAGTTTGAAATGGGGAACACGTGTAATTTACAAGATCCATGCGGATGCCCACACAGATTAGACATGAGGGAAAAGAGAGTGGAGTCGATCAGATTTTGCTTTAAAGTGAATGAATCTGTGTTGTAAAGACAAATTTAAATTGTGTACACTGCTGAGCTTCTTGGGGTTAATAACTAACACAGGCCAATCTAGCCAAGGAACATGTACTATTTCTTTCTGCCGTGAAAATCCAGAGGGACATCCTGCACCACTGCCAGTCACTTAAACCAGTGCCACTTACAACTATCAGTACAGTCTGCCAGAGGCTGTGGCAATCCTGGGGGGCCACCCCAGAAAGCTCACATTATTTTTATGTTTATGCATTTAGCAGACACTTTTATCCAAAGTGACTTACAAATTAAGCTATATATCAAAATATATATAAAAAAGCTAACAATAAACTACATAGAAGGAACCCAGGAGTCCGACTCTGTCGGTGACAGAGTAGAGATAGGGTGCAGGCATAGAAGGAAGTGCAGAAAGATAAAGTGCAGAGATAGAGGGGGTAGGGAAGTACAAGGTAAGTGCTGGGATAGGAGATGCTCTCTGAAGAGCTGGGTTTTCAGGAGCTTCTTGAAGATAGACAGGGACGCCCCTGTTCTGGTAGCGCTCGGTAGGTCATTCCACCATCGTGGGACGACACATGAACAGAGTTTGGATTGTCTTAGGCGTGGTGTAGGAGCTGCTAGACGACAATCCTGGGACCAACGGAGGGACCCAGTTGGGACAGAAGCCTTTGCAGGAGCATTCAAGTAGATGGAGCCGTTCCATTAAGCTCTTTGTAGCTAACATCAGGGACTTGAATGTGATGCGGGCGGCTAAGGGCAGCCAGAGGAGCTCAATGAACAGAGGGGTGACGTGTTCTTTTAGGCTGATCGAAGACCAGATGCGCCATCGCCTTCTGGACCATCTGCAGAGGTTTCACAGCAAAGAGGAGAGCGTTTCTGTAGTCAAGGCGGGAGATGACCATGGCCTGCACCAGGAGCTGGGTGGCATGTTGGGTTAGGTATGATCTGATCTTTCTGGGTGGCAACACCCATTCCGAAATCACGCCATTCCGACATCCCACCATTCCGATATCCCGCTATTTCGACATTCAAACTTCCCACCATTCCGACAAGGCTTTCCGTATAGGGAAATGTGCGTTACTCAACAGGTGAGTCCCTTCTTTCTGTTCATGCAATTTAAATGTTTAAGACATGTTTACAGATAAGCGTTATTAAAAACACAAAGTCTCGGCAACTGGAGGAGGAGAAGCAGACCGCAGTGGCTTTCAATCACACACTCCAATGCCACTTGTTTCAACTTCCGAAAATTTAATCCAGGAAAAAAGGCTTACAAATATGGACCGAAACGGCTCCATAATACGCACAAGAATCCAAAAGAAACGAAAGTTAACTAAAAGAAAGCAAATAAACAGCATGAAGTGGTCAACATTGGTTTTACGCATGCCTCTGTGCATCTGGCACATGCGTCTTCGGGCTCTCCCACGTTGGTTTGTGGATGAAAGCTATATGTTCAGCTGTAATGCCAATCTCTACATGACATTTACTCCCAGGTGTGACCAGTTAGGTCCTTAAGATATCAACAGGCTGTATAAAGCCTTGCGCAACGGCTGTGTGTTTGTGCCAAATGTGCAAAGCCCATCCGCGCTTCCCATAATTGGAGCGAGTGCTCATAAATCACGTGAATAACATGAATAAACGTTTTTACTGCATTTTGTTGTGTTTTATACGTTCTATGCTGTCATTTCTCTCCTCTCCTATTGGCAAGGCAAGGCAGAGTGCTCGCAACTGTGTCCTGTGCAGTAGCCGTGATATCTGTAATTGCAATTATTACTTTTGCATATGATGCCAGCGTGCAAAAGACGCATGGGCTCTGTGGAGAGCTCCGCTCCAGCTGGCTGCTGAGACAGGTCACTGACACTGTATTTCTGCTTAATCAGTTTCAGTCTTGCCAGAGTTACATTAATATCTGTATTTTTATATTTGACATTTCAGGGGATTTTGATAATAGATTATTAAAGTTTGTTTGCGAGGCTGATATGCCGGCGCGTGTATTTGCGCCGGCATATCATTAGTGCAAAATGTTTTGGGTAAAACATAGGCTATTAAAAGGAACTGTCGGAATGGCGGTACCCCCTCTACCCCAGAAAAGCTCCCTCTTTTTCATAGCCCAGTATTGGCAGGTATGAGTTAAGCGTTTAACATTTTTTTTATTGTTATTTGGATATGAAATGTTTCTGAACTGAGGGTGTTTTTGCTGATGTGTGTGTTCAATATAGCTATTGTTATATTGTTATATTTTTGACAAACCAGTGTGTGAAATATAGTGTGACAGTCTAGATGTAAGTAGCTATAACACAACAACAAGCTGTGGTTTATTTACTTGCTCTGTGATTTAAGGGCTGTTTAAAGGCTTTTTTTTCTCTTGGAGATAAAGGACTTCTTGTTTGTATCAATTAGCTCATCTTTACAGTTCACATATTTTTAGATGATTAAATAGGCAGAGTAAATTGCATTCAAATGCCACAAATGTTTGAGATGCAATTGACTGACTGGTTGATTGATCGATTGAGTGATTGAATTACATTTCCCCCAGGGATATAAGGGGAATATGAAGAGAAACAGGAAAATTGAGAGCTTCTTCCTCAAAAAAAAGACAACAGTTAGAGCCAGCCCAAGCTACTACCAGCAGCAGTGAGGCCCAGACAAGCCAGCAGTCCAGGTTCAGCAATATTAGTGATGAAGAGCAGTCAGCTCCCCCTTTGACTTTACCATGTAGGCTAGGGCTGCACGATTATGACCAAAATCATAATCACGATTATTCTGATCAATATTGAAATCACGATTATTAATCACAATCATTCTTTATGTCTGGAAAAACATGTATTTTTATTGCACCATTTATAAACAATGTGCCAACATTTTTTTGTGAAAAATTACATTTTAAATTAGAATAAATGATAAATAATGCAAAACAAAAACCCAATAATTTAAAATTTCAAAGTACTAACTGTATTGATGGGACACGTCTTTGTCCAAATAAAAACATGGCGTCTGTTATTCCTGCGTGTCTTTGGGAGGTAGATGGATCGGGTTCTGCCCGGTGCAGGCTGCTGTAATGGTTGTCTGGGTCGGCGCTGGACACAGACGGGGATTTTGTGAATTAACATTAGCTTTGGCCTTCATGCATTCCTCATATTTAGGTTTATGATGTTTTTTCAAGTGGTAGAACAGATTAGTGTACTACTCTGTTACACTCTTTGCAAATAAGTTGTTCTTGTTTAACGTCACTTGCCCTGAATCCGAAACAAGTCCAGACAGTGGATGTCGCCCCGTTTCGAGGCACAAGCTCCTCGCGATCCCCAGATGCTTCTGTATTCTTCTCGGCTTTCGACATGACTTGTTCTCATCAGTCTTACTCATTGACTGTCTAACTTGCTGTGCAATAGCTTACACTGTGCACTTGTTATTTAGCCTTATTAGTGCATAATACATAAATACACAAACACACATACGGATGTATGTATGTACCCCGGTTGTGTACATGGCATTAAACTTCGCTATGGCACGGCCAACCCACACTAGCTTTGTGTCCCATCTTGGCCACCCTAGTAAAAATGTCCTGAATACAGAGGCCATCGTGTTCACATTAAAATCTGAATTTCATGTTTCATGAAATTCATGTTCCTTAATTAACACTATTGATAATGTCCAGCCTGTTTTTAAATGCAACTCTTCAGGTATGTGTGGTCAGGTGCCTGTTGTGTCAGTTTTGAACACACAGCCTAAAGCGTTACTTTTGTATGTGCAGGGTTTTCTAAGCTGATAACCCAACAGTCTTTAGAAGCATTGTCTAGGCAACATGGAAAATGTTGGCAAAGTTTCCCAAAAACATTTAATTTCACATCTACCATGATGTTATGGTAGATCAAATAACTTAAACCTTAAACAAGTAGTTTTCAAGTGTAACAAAGTATCGAAGTAGTATAGTTGAACTGCGTCATGGTTTTGCTCAGTCCTCTGCCCAGCGTCAATCCCCGGGCGCTCACACCAAAAGCGTCTTGAGCGGCCAGCTGCCATTCATTTTCAATGTAAGCTGGCGTCGATGAGCGGCCGGCGTTGTGAGCTTCATGAGCTTCTTGAGCGTTGTGAGCTTCATGAGCTTCTTGAGCGTTGTGAGCTTAATGAGTTTCGTGAGCTTCGAAAGTTGAGAGAGGCTCAACTTTATGCAAATGAGCAGCAACGCGACACAGCCAATCTGGATTCCAAAGGTGGAAAAGGGTGGAAATGGAGGAGAAACTTATTATTGCAGGAACCGATGTATAGATGGATTCTTATATATGCCTGCTATTTGAAAGCCCCGCCCCTTCGGCTTCTTTGGCCGCTTCGGCAGCCAAGCCCGAGCTGTGAAACAGCGGAGGCCCTATTGTATCTTTTGGCGTTATTTTTCTTATTCTTTGCACTTTGATCACATTTTTGGGGGCTTTTGCATAAGCGAAAACTCCTGGTATGCCATTTTGTTTCACTGTAGTTGCGTTATAATTGCTCTGTAACGCCCCCTAGAAAATGAATAAATATCTGCGACGAGGGGCTTACTTTTGCGTAGCCGGACAAAATTCGCTACACGCCTTCATCATGCACAGGCGCACAAAAAAGCCTCTTGACATCATGGTGCTGTGTTCACAGGAAGTCGGACATTTTGAATTGAATGTGCAAATTAGTCCCGTTTTGCCTTTTTCCACACTGCGCATCTGATTAAACTTGTTCAAGAGATTTAATGCTACCGGCTTCAAACTTTGTCAGGTTACTCTTAAGTCATGGGGGATAACAAGTTCCACAAAACTCTTCCAAAGTCTTAAGGGTGTGGTCGTGGCAGACTCAGAACTTTTGCATACATTGTTTGATCTTCACCAAACTTCATAGGCTTGCCCGGCACTCTGCACTGACTGCATAAGTATGCACATACTGACACTCACCTACAGCACCACCTGCTGGTGGTTGGAAACGTGACTTTGTTTACACACCTCGCATATGATCAAACTCCTCCAACAGATTTCATGGTTACTATTTCAAACTTGGTCTGATTCCTCTTCAGCCATGTGGGATTAAAAGTTGTGATCACATTTTCCAAAGTCGAAATGGTGTGTCCGTGGCCAGGCGAAGATCGTGTGGTCGCGTTTGTGGGTTGAAAGCCATATCATCATCGCAAGGTCATGAAACTTGGCACACACGTCCACGCTGACGACCTCGTACGTATGTAAAGAATATCTGTGTGGCACGAGCTAAATGGCTCAGTGGCGCCCCCGATGAATTTTAAAAAACCCTTCTGAAGATGTCTTCATATACATGGGATTCTCACAGTCTGCTCCACACTTGACAGACAGCTGTTCTGGGCGATGCGCGTCAGCTGGCGTCCAACGCCTACCCCAACATGCACACGTGCTAGGGCCCGATCAACGCTGCTTGCAGCTTTAATTATAGTTTAATTTTGAAAGGAGGCGGAAGTTTATTTTGCTAATTATGTGTCGGATTTCCTGTGCTGGTGCAATCTGCTCTGTTGAGCTTGACGTGGTTCAACAACGACTCCATCAAGGATAGAAGTGCAACGGAATGAAAGCGACAGCCGCTGCTGAGACGTTACTCTCATTGACTAGAGTGGCAGCGATTAGCAACAGTGAGCGCGGTGCAGCCGTTTTGTCGCCAGTGGAAATCCTGGGTTACACTGCACCAGCTACCACAGAAGGATATCTGGTTACACACAGGAGTTCCCGGCGTGTCAGAATGTGATGTTAAAGGGGTTGTAAATAGATGCTAAGTGCTCTTGACCAAGGCTGCATATCAAAATATGTTGGAGTGTCTTTGACCAATCCTAGGATGACCAATCCTAGGATGACCAATCCTAATCTGAGCCCTGGTGGTTCCATTTTGTGTGAGTGAATAGGGGCCTGTAATGTAGCACATCATGTCCTCAATGACTGAAAGGCTCCAGTACAGTAATCTTGGCAAAGTGTAAAGAAATAATTAAAGTAATGTCATAAATTATCCTTTAAGCATGCTTAAGGGTAACAACTATAAGCTTGCATAGTCTGAAAGAACCACTATGTTTGACTGTCAAGAAGACTTTTGAGCTGTACTTCCTGTGGTTCCATTAACAATATGCATCCAAAACATACAGTTAAAAACCAGGATACAATAAAACTAAACAAAAAATAGGACCATTTTATAAATATTGTCATCAACTTACTGAAATCAGTAACATTGAGACCCCTGGGCCTGTTTGTCGGCCACAAGAAAATCATACCGGGGCGTGATGGCAGACATCTTTATTAAATTGAAATATTCTCCCGAGAGTGTTTTCAGTCCTCCGTCAATTCTTAGCTCAATCAGCTGGTCGTCTTGTTTTGATGGGAGCCGGTCTCGACCATCGTCATTCTTAAATGGATTGTATCCATCCTTTGCCGTTCCCCGGGTCCTTTGAAGATGGGAAATAGGGCTCAAACGCATCAGACAATGATGTCAGGTGGCTGTGCATCAGCTCGCCCAGTTCCGCCAGCTCTTCCGTAAAGCTGGACAAGTTGCTGAACATGTCAAAAACACCCCAGTTGACGCACCGTGCCCATGTAGCCAGTTTAGCTTTGAATCCAGCGATTTTGTCTGCCAGCCTGAATGTATCAGCCATCCGCCCCTGCATCGTCAGATTTAATTCATTCAAAGACATGAACATGTCGCACAGAAGTTTTGAGAGCCAGCTTTTGTCACTAAAGTGCTCTGCTAATGGTGACTGTCTGTCAGAGAGGAATTTCTGCAATTGCTCCTTTAACTGGAACACTGTGGTTAACGCTTTTCCTTTTGACAGCCACCTAACTTCTGTATGTAGAAGAAGGCGTTTGAAATCAGCATCCATGTCCTCGCACAACAATGCAAACTGCTGCAAATTCAGGGCATGGGCTTTGATGTGGTTAATGACCCTTATTGTGCTGTTCAGGACTGTGTGGAGTTCAGGGGACATCTCGCGGTGAATCATGCAGTGAGTTGCCTCTAGTGATGTGTCGTTCGCGAACGATTCGTTCGATATTAACTAATCTTTTATATGACTCTGGAGTAACGAGTAGTCTCAGTGAGTGATTCGTTCGTTTTCACGCAGTACCCTTCCTCCCCATATGACAGGTGGCTGCTGCATAAACTCAGTCAGCACGACAGGAAACAGAAATGAGTAATTAATTTCCATGCAGTACCCTCTCTCGCCACATGGCAGGCGGCAGCTGCACAAGCTCAGTCAGCAGGACAGGAAACAGTTTTGATTCGTTCACGAGTCAACTCCTCGGGTTACTGCTCCTCGCACAGGAAACAGTATTGATTCGTTCACAACTCAACTGCTGGCGGCTAAAAACACTGAGATCGGGATGTAGCCTAGCGACAGGATGTCAATAAATGATGTGGAAAGGAAGCTCAAAGAACAGCACAAAGACAAAGCAAGGCAAGTGTGATATTTGGAGAAGTTTCTCAATTGTCTGTGAATCTCTTTAGTAATAGCCTATAAAATGACGTGTTTTCTCCTGCGGGACGGGAGAAGACACAGAATCAATGCATTTCTATTATTGTGCGGGCATAAATTCTCAAAGTTTTGCGGCTGCGGGCGGGAGTGTAACACACACATTGCGGTGGTAATGGTCAGAAATTCAGCGGGAGCGGGGTGAAGAAAACAGTCCCGCACAGGACTCTACTGTGGACTGAGAAACGAAGGAGGAAATGAATGATGTCTGATTTGTGATGTTCATTCATTTGTCATGAAATCATAATTAATTAGTGGTCTTCGGTTCTTGTAGATATGTAAAGTGTTGTTGTGTATATAATGCCTGAAGTGTGTAAATATATAAATGATAATTTAATAATGTGAATAGATACTTTTGAAAATTATATCAACATATTGATTTTGTGTTATACTCTACCATAAAATAATATAATAATAATAATGATAATAATAATAATAAGACACAATAAATGCACTATGTAACATTTTAGGGAACTTATTGTTACTTTTTTCTCACTTAATTGTGTTACTAATTGTCAAAATCAATGTGAGTTTTACATTCACTTGTTCTCTACCAGCTGTCACCTGTAATTTGTCACGTGACAGCTACTGAGTCAGTGTCGGGCTTTAAACAACAATGGCAGGGAGGATACAGACACGAGTCACCTTATTGTGTATTTGCTTTCCCAGGTTTTCACATGGTTTGAATTGTTTGTGGCATTTTGTGTTTTGTACTTTGTCAGCTCAGCTGAAGCAAACTATGTTTCCTTCAGTGTTAAGTGTTTAGAACCGTGGCCATTTTGTGCAACGCCCACAGTAGGGCTACAGCGCCACCTGCTGGAAAAATGAACGAAATGATTCGTTCAAAGATTCGTTCAATTTACTGTTCGAGAGTAAATGATCCGATTCAGTCAAAAGAGTCGAAGTTCCCAACACTAGTTGCCTCGCATTCCGGCGCCACTTCTTTCAGTTTGGCGGTAAACCCCGACAACCGGCCCGTCTGTCTGCAGTGTATTCCTTCAATACTCTGAATATTTCTGCGCCGATGGTTGAGCTCGGAAGTGAAAGACAACGGAGTAAATCTTCATGCACCTCATCCTCATCGGACATACACCAACATTATTGCCTTATTTTCTACATCAGTGGATTCGTCCACTTGTATTGCGTACCACAGAGATGCTTTTATTCTGTCTAGCAATTGTCCCTCAATATCCCCGGCAATATCATAAATCTCCCCCCCTATCCCCCCCCCCCCCCCCCCCATATCCCCTCCTCAGAGACGTTCGTCTTCAATTTCTTAGTAAATCCAAAATGTGCAAGTAGATTTGCCTTCTTTTAGACATGATGAACTTATTATTTAGCACCAAAATTGAGCGGTTTTTTAAAAATGATTTATATTTAAAGATTAAGTAACGTTCGGTTTAAGACACAGCGCCCCCACGCTTCAATGGTGAGGACAAGAATTGCATGCAGGCCGACATCTTTATTAAATTGAAATAGCAATAATCACCCTCGTGCACAAATCATACATTAAAAACAGCCTAATTTTACACATGATCCATGGTTATGACAGTACAAAAAGAACAAAAAACAAAACGAAGAGGAAATGCATGGGAAAAACCAGCATTTTGCCAATATTTTAGAGACCCTCCCCAAAATTTCACAAATCAGGACCCCCCTGGCTCCCCCGTAGTTCGCACCCTGATCATCACTCTTTCTTTTACTCGAACAACCCATGAGGAAACGGCTCATGGAGGTTTGCTGAGGTCCACTCATCTCTGCATCGGCCCTTAATGCTGCACCGTAACCTAGGTTACGGCACCTGTGCATTGCTAATTAGTCCGACAGGTTCCAGTGTCAGGAACTTATGATCCACAAAGCCGTCACAGGGGCTCTCATAGACTCAGCATGATGGTTCATAATATAAAAAAACAAATTATGAGCCATTTCAGGCCGGTAGGAAGAGCTACCGGTCCACGGAACAGGGGTTGGGAACCACTGGTCTAAACAATCATTTTAATCGCTCTTGATAAATGTTTGTTCTTGTATGCAACTCAGCATGCATCATAACCCCCTAACCCAACCTGTATAACATGTTCAAATCAAATCATAACGTTCACATAGATCGTAAGGGTCAGTTAAACTGGATTTTGTTATGTCAATTTTCTGGAAATTTGACTGAATCTGAGTAAGAGCATAAACATTTTTTTGTGAACAGTGAAACACTAAAAATGCGGAACTATCTACAAAAGCATTCCTACCCTGTAACGCATACTTTTTGTAGTTCCTCCTCATATCCAGCTACAGAATATATCTGTACCATTATGCCTCAGTCTTGCTTTTTAAAACAAATTATTCTTTATCGGCAAGCATGTGGATAAGTGGGTACTGAACCTGAATTCCTCTGAAACCTCCCTCCACATTTGGCAAACTAAGAGTGCAGTACACCAACCACATCAGCTGCCTCCGTTGGCTACAGAATCACAGAGCATTCCTTGTACTCAGTTGCTGCTGGGATCGCTCTGTATATATGTCTGCAGAGAGTAAGTCTGGTACTACCACATACAAACACACATCCACACATTTCTCGCAGATGGTTAGGAGTATTTTTCTGTCACTGTATTGAATTATGAGACATCTGCCAGAATTTTAATTTGTAGATCATATTCAATACATTTCCTTACTTCTTTAACTATGTTATTATGTGTTGACACCTGTAATGTACTTTAATCTATTCATAATTGCCCAGAACATTTCTGTCCTGTGCTGGTTCCATATTATATTACTTGATCTATATTAAATTGTGAGGATTACAAACGTGTTCACATTTTCTCTGTCTGTATTACATACATGCTCTTGGCAGATCTCAGAGGAAAAGTAAAAGGGATAAATATATCTGTCATAAAGGAGCACATTGTTTTCGTAAAGGTGTACTTCAGATATCACAGAGTTCCCCTTTTTGTCAGAATGAGGAAATGTTGACATTTTAACCCAATATTTCTACAGTCTTTGACAGTTTTCCACAGTCTGATGATAATGTCTGATCATAACCAAAAGCTCTTGATAGGTAACTCTGACTACTCCTGAGGACAGGCAGTAAAGTGATGGAACATTATGTGATGAAATTACACCCAGGCTCATCCCATGGACATCTTGAAAACCATCCCACACACCTTCGTCATTTCCAGTTCATTCTGCAGTTGTACATGTAGTAATTAGAAGTTATTTCAGGAAACAGACTCATCTAACAGCGTAAGTTTGAAATGCCAAGAGACACAGAAAGAACTGGTGCTTCGCCATGAAGCCAAGGGCCTCTCTGACCCATAATCAGAGAGCCTGATGTATGTTGTTATACTGTATATTTAGCTTGTCTTCTCATTGTGCTGTAGGCTGATCACTTGTGGACAAACCAAACCCATATCATGGTAACTTCATGTTGGAAGTTTGAAGCAAACGCTAGTGAGGACATGTGCTAAGATGCTAAATATGCTCCAACAATTACTGCCAATATGAGCTGAGATCACTTAATTTTCTAAAAGCAAACTGAGATATTGTTGGCATGCTATTTGAATAGGCTAAGCCTTAATAAAAACCCAATATATATTAGTACATGTAGTATAGTACTATTGACAAGGCCTTACCTTTCTCTCTCAGCAGCTGGAAGTTGGTGATGAATCCCACTTTGCAGGCTGAAGGTGAAGAGTAAGGAGTCCTGACTCTGCAGTGGCAGTCCTGCCTCTGGTTGGCAGAGGGAGTGGTGGGAGTGTCAGGGCAGCCTTTGTAAATCATAGCCAGCTTCACCACAAAAAGTGACAACAGACCAATGTGGATCAGATGTGGACACACACACTCATGCACACACAATCACATCTGTGTGAAAATGAATTGGGTTAAATCTTTCATAACATTCAACATTTATTTTCATATGAAATATGAGGAGAAAAATACTCACTGTAATGAGTTTGTGAAGACGCTCAGGTACAGCAGTGAGCTAAGGGAAAGTAGCAGCCTGAGCCTCAGTCTGGTCGTGGTTTCTGATAACAAAACCATGTGTTGAAAATCTTGATCAGTAGATATATGATAAAGTGTGTTAGCGCTGTGGTTTAGCTACGAGCATGTTTTCACTGCAGCAGCTCATGGGTTTGATTAAATTACAGTTACAGAAACTTCCCCACAGGAGATGTAAAAGCATATGTTGGATCCCTGTAGAAGTGTTGATCTCCGAGGTAAAAGACTGACGACACAGGAGGAATAAAACATTCATTTGTCCAGCTGGTACCTACGTGTTTGTTTTTTATTTCTTTGGCTAAAAATGGTGGTTAAATCTTTGTTTAGCCATAATAAAATGCTAAAAATGTTGCCAGCTTGAACTTTAAAAGTTGCAACTCTGTCAACAGCTTCTAATCCAAGCTGAAACGCATCCTGCTAACCACCTTTCTAACCACATCATTTATGACTGGATAAAACAGATGGCAATAATAATCTCTGAGATTTAGTTTGAGACAGAAGAGAGTCAGTAAATGTAATAATCTACTGAATGGACATTGCGAAGAGTTCGTATTGTACCCTGAATAGGGAAAACATTCATTTTAACTATTTTGCATCTGTCTGAGGAGTCGCTGTAACTGTATGGAACATATTCAAATAAAGAGGTGACAAAGCTGCGCCAGACTTCTGCATGCTCATCCTGGGTTCCTATTATCATCAATTTCCACTTTCATTCTCTAGAGGGCAGTGTTGTGTAAAGTCACAGCTTTATGTATGGAAACAGCTGTGTGACAGATACCGCCTATTCAACATATTTATAGATTCAAAACCTATCTTAAATTTGTACAGACACACATTTTAGTCAAACGAATTGGTCATAAATAAAACAACATGACGTCAGTCAGTGGTATGCGAAGTGAAATATCATCCTCACCACAGACACCTTCAGCTGTTTCCTTTTTTCATCATTTATATAGTTATATATATTGTTCCACGATTCTAATGTTATGATTTTAGACGTTTAAGTTATCAGTATTTAGGTTTTTCTATAAATGCATCTTAAAACCCTATGAGGCTCTGTGGCCTGTTCTACATCCCATAATGCATCTGTCCATCAGCATGTCTGATCATCTCCACACAGACTGTTTACTGTTCAGGCTGTGTGTTCATCTGCTGCGGATAGAACAGGAGCTGGTGGTCCTCCTCCTGCAGCCCCGATGTGGTGTGTGAGCTGATAAGTGTTTTGGTCAATGGTTAAACGATCCAACCTTTTTTTTTTTACCTCTGCAGGATCTTTTGCTCAGAACTTACAGAGCTGATCTCTTTTTACTTTTTTAATTCAGCAGTTTTATAATTACAGAACTGAGATAATCAGATCAAGCTGATTTCCCTTTTCTCTGCTCCGTTGATGAGTGCAGGGAAAGCCCACATTCACTCACGACAGAAAATGGGAGTGGACATGAGGGTTGTGAAAGTGCGTACAGTTTCACACTGATTGAGATTTACAAACGAGAACCATGTAGTACAATATGTTAGCACATAAATTACATGAATAATTCATTCTTAATTGAAGCAGTATGGCTCTAAAAAGTCATTTGTCTGGATAAACCAAAGGATGATGATGATAAAACTTCTTACTGTCAATCCACCGATCACAAATGTTAAATGCAACTCACAATGCACACATGGTCATTTAGTTCTGTCAACATATCTTGTTTACATTGAATAAAACTTGTCAAGAAGTTTTGACCAAATTTATATGTTGCTTTCACAAAAATTCAAGTTTCAAACCTCCAAACCCCTTTGAGAATTTCTTTTTTTTTAATTATTGATTAATGCAATAATCTCACATGACTGTAGACTTCAGTGGTCGCTGAAGAAGTTATATTAATCAAAGCTTCCCCGGGAGCTCTGTAATTGTTGTAGTCTTGATGTAGTCCAGTCTGAACAGAAACTGTGAAATAGAGAAGTTTGTGCACATGTCCAGTCTGTTGTAGTTTCAGACTTAAAAGTTGTGTGACAACAGTGTTTTGGCTGTTATTACAGGGCAGATCTAACAAGCAGTCAACATCCAAGAATAATGTTCTATTGAATGACATCAGTATGTAGGATAAGAAATGCAACAACAAATTGTTCAGACTTCTGATTCACTGCCCTACAGGTCCCGGAAACAGGGATCTGTGGAATATGAACTTTCTGAATATCAAATGGGATTCATTATGGACTCACTACAACAAATATTAAGTCAACAACATGGTCATGGAAGTTCTCTTCAAAATAGTTAATTGAATTTACCCAACAAACCAATTTCTTAGGAGGTTCAGATACTATTTAGTGGAATTTAGTCTGTCCTTTAAAGCAAATAAGATATCAGAACTGAGAAAACTGGTAGGACCATCTTATTTGTGGAGAACATGAAGTTGACATGCTGCATTGAATTTTAGGTAATTGGGTTTGTTTCCTTGACATAATCTGATTATGTGACTTGCTTTGCAAGTGCATATGCAGGGACCCAGCACACCTTCAAAATTGTGTTTTAAGGTGTACACTGTAGAACTAACCTCTAAAATCATGTCTCAGTCTATTTCTGCTCAATGTAACCAAATGCTAAAGAAAACTGAAAAAGGACAAATATAATCCACTGATTCAGTAAAACTAACACATAGTTAAAATATTAGAATCTTTCACCCAGCCACTGTAAAACTGCTGTAAAAACAGACAAAATGGATCCACTCAGCCCTAAAGTCTAGTTTTCAATGTACAGGAATTTCAGAAGAAGCAGTGTAGCAGTTTCCGTAAAACTGCTCCAGAGTATGGATCCAGGTAACAGGTCCCTTTACTCTCCTCACCGTGAGGGCATCTCTATATCTTCCCTGCTTCATCAGGGTTCACAATTTGAACCTGGTAGTGGTCTGGGATTTTGCACTGTTAGGGACCTCTGCATTGGCTTCACACCTGACAATGGAGATTACATCCACTGTTAAGCATGAACCTCTTCCTTGGTGTCCAGAGATATTAATCTGTATCCCAATTTGGAACAATTAGAATTTGGAGTGTATTAAATTAACAGTGGTTAGGGCTAGTATTAGGTTTGTTGTTTTATCATTCTGATGTTAACTAATCAAAATCACAGCCGGGACGTGGCACTTCAAAGCATTGTATTGTTTTTTCTTCTTTTGGTTTTATGAGTATTTACATTCACTGCCTCCGCAGATTATAGCAAGTCCACTAACAGGCGCTTGATGGCAGCAACGTACTCACCAGCTATAAGCACTCTGTCGAAAAATATGAGTAGAAGAAGAAAGTCACTCGCGGAAAAAAAAACAGCTTCAGCACTGTCGCCGAGACAGAAGATTAGCTAACAGTAAAAACACCGTTAAAAGGTTGACAGTTCGCATCTATTTTTTTAGTATAACGAAACGGTGTTAATTGTCAATAATGTATATTGGTCTTGTGTTTGCACTCTGAAGCCTCTCTTGTAACGCTGATAATGCTGAATATGAAGCTACCGATGAAAACGGGCGAGGAAAGAGGCGATGACACGGCTGAGGACGATTCATTGGATCCGTCGGAGTCCCAACAAGGTCCCAGGGCGGCATCTGCCTCCTCGGTGTACGACAGGCTCCAGGAGTCCCCAAGATCTCATGTATTTGCGTCACAGCTGGACAAGGAAAGCGTTTTTGAGTGGTTCGGCCTGCATCTAAACCCTGCTAAGCGGATTGAGTTCATGTGCGGGCTGCTACATATGTGTCAACCCCTGGAGCTCCGTTTTTTTGCATCTTACTTGGAAGATCTTGCTAGAAAAGACTATCACGTTTTACGGGATTTTGAGTGTCGAGCAAACAACCTGAGCGACCTGGGAGTTTTAACAGACGTCTTTGACCCAGTGGTTAGGTCCAAACTCCTGGTATGCTTGTCCCTCCTCGGATCAGACAGCAGGGAATGCGCTGGAATACTATCTCGGATACTTAGCAGTGTAGATCTGGCCTTGTTCTATAGAAATTATGACTACTCCCTTCCTTCATTCAGGGACCCTCACCACCACTCATTGTATCCTCCGTGTCAGGAGGGAAATGTATACGGGCGGTCAGAGCAGATCTGCGAGCTCTCCGCCAGCGACACAGCGGCAGGGGCTCTGGAGCAGCTAGCTCTGCTTTTTACAATGGCCTCGCTACACCCAGCTTTCCACTTCCACCAACGGGAAGTTGTCCGAGGACAACTTGAGAAAATAGAGCAGGTCTTGGAGGAGGAAAGACGACATAGGCAGCTTAGAAAAAACGCCCAGGCAAAGGTAATGAGCAATAACCAGCATTAGTGCCTTGAAAAATGCTCTTATAGCTAATAACTACAACCTGCTTTCTTATGGTGGCAGACCTGCACAACAGGTTGGAAATCTGCGCAAAACCCATACGTATAGCTTTTTAATGTTTCAAAGTCTGTGTTAAACTGCATATTGACAAAGCATGTTAAAGACCAATTACAAAAAAACGTTTCCCAGCAATAGCTGTCATCCGCTTTAGCACACCTATTGCTCCGGCTAACTGAGTTAGCTAACACGTTAGCCACCAGCTAAAGCTGGCCAGGCGGTTTCAACCAGCTTCACCAACACGTTCAGGTGTTTGGGATACTTCGGAATCTTTTGCTTTGTTCACATTCCCAATATGCAACTTGATGCTATTGATTCATGCTACCAAATGCAGTCGAAGTCATCAATATGTTCCCTCGATGCTCACTTGTGCTCTAAGTGAAGCTTTACGCGGACGTAAAACCAAGAATTGTTGCGACAGCGTCTGATTAACGATTAGAATGTACAGCTGGTTTGTGTCCGATAAACCAGTAATTCACAGCACTAGAGTTTTCAGGTTCTAACTCTAATACAACAGTGCAGCAGCTGGTTATTTCCACCTGTAATCAAGACGTTTTGTTGATGGGGGACATCACCTGCCGTGTGTATGTGCTGTTCTAATGGCGCTTAACCAAGTCTGATTTTAAGTACAAGAGCAAGCTTTAGCTGCTTTTTTCCCGTTTCAGCACCTCATCTCTTGTTTAGTGGCTCGGTCTGAAGAAAAAACAAGTAGAAGTCATTGTGAAATGAAAGATGTTAAAGGAATGTTGTTACATAGTAGCTGTAGACATTGCCTTTGATTTTTAAATCTTCTCACCATGCAGTTAAGATGAGATAAGATGGACCCTCTTTGTCCCATCCAGGGAATCTCAAAAAACCTACAGCAGCAAAAGAGTAAAGAACAGCAAACAATACTGGAAAACGTGGAAATAAATAACTTGTAGAAAAAAAAACGAGGTTTTAGAAACTAACTACAACTGAAGCAAAAATACACACACAATACATATATGAATGGCTAGAAATGGAATTTAATACATAATCTGCAGATAGCGATCAGACGGACATGCACAATTGTTTGGGTAGTATTGAGGAAACCCCACATAAATCCATTATATTAAGAACACATTTATTTGTCACATAGAGCAGCGAGGATAATGACTGATTGCTGACAGGCAGGTATGTCTCATCCGATAGATGGAAATGGCACGGTTGGCTTCCTTTTTATGCAAGAAGGTTTAAAGGAATATCTGAACTGAATTTATTCACAGTGAAACAAATCTGTCAAAGTTCATTCCTGTTTAAGTTGTTCTGCTTTTAACTAAAGTGTCCAGATAAGTTGGTAAACCTGCTCTGTGTAACAAGATCCACAATCTGGCTTTTAAAGCTTGGGAACCAAAAGTCCAAATTTGGATACAGAACGGAACCTGGGTGGAGCTAATGTCAGACAGAAGAGTGGCAATCAGCCAGAGCGAGTGAGAGACAGCTGCCAATCAAGTAAACACGGTAGAAGTCCAGAACTGAGCACCTTATGGTGACTGGAGTCATCTTGCTTGACTTCAGCACCTATTTGCAGTTGAAGGTGACTGAATTGGTACCAAATTATTTGAACTATATGGTGATTTCTGTTGGAAACCCCAATTTTCTGTCCTTATCAGAGCGTCTTCAACCACTTCAACGTTCATGAGTTTGCTGGATTTGAATTCCATCTATCTCCAAACCGTCTAAAGAAAAAGGGGAATGGCTGGAAGTTTGGAGGTTTATGGTGTTTTTTGTGCTCATATAACTGCTTTATCCCTGTTGATGGTCAGATGGCCACATTTTGGTTTCTCATTAGGCATCCTCCAGTCTGTGTTTACTTGGATACAGTGGCTTGGCAGTCACTTTACGTATTTTCTGTTCTGAAAATATATCCTCTTGATATGTAGTTCGCTACTCAACGTTTTAAGTGAGTTTACATGTGGTGCTTGGTTAATCACACATTAATATGTTTACTTTGGGCTGTTTACTCTCAGTCAGCGAGTCTGACAGAAATAAATGGTACTATAGTTTATTGAAAGGTGATATTTATTTATTTTTTGCCTCTGGTATTTAAGAGTAGCCAAATGTGTATTAATGAATATGATACAGAAACTAATCTGATATGGTTGTGGTCTCCAGGAGCTGATAGGTCAGCAGGGGGGCTACGGGCCCTCAGCACCAGGATTGGGAGAGTACACATCCTCCCACCCTCCTTTGCAGAGCCGACGCTCCAGCCGCTGGACAACACAAAGAGAAGGTGAATGGAAACTGCTCTTTCTGCATTTAATACTAATGCTGTTCTGATTTGCAGAAGGTGCAGAAGTTAACTGAAGTAATCATGAAACCAAAGTTTCATCTTTTTTTGGGGGGTTACTGCTGAATAAACTCGAACCAGTGACCCACAGCCACCAAACTAAAGCATTTTTGTAACTATACCAATTGCATTGCTGTTGCAGATGCATTTTTGTTTCTAAAATTGTCGGAGAGACTGAGTAATAACAATGTAAATCGATCTTTATTTTTGCAGCAGTTCATATTGAGGAAATTGTGCTCAGGGGCATTTCTCGGACTGGAAATGACAAGGAATACAACTTTGAGGTAACTAACAGCACCTGACTGTTCACACATTCATCCATTTTCTATGTCCGCTTAATTCAACTCAGGCTCGCGGGGGGAGCCTATCCCAGCTGTCACTGGGTGAGAGGCAGGGTACACCCTGGACAGGTCACCAGTAGGTCACACATTCCCAGGGTTTTTCCTGGCTTAAAATGAGGTGGTGGTGGTACCTGATCGTGGGCTCACAGGTGCACATGTACCATGCCTTCAACTGGCTCATGCAAGTGGTTTACTAGCAGTCCATTTTAGGAGTTGTAATTACATGAATTAAAAAAAAAGTATTATTTTAAGGCAACCACTGGGATAGGCTCCAGCCCCCCTCGACCCGACCGATGGATTCAGCGGGTAAAAAAATGGATGGATTATTTTAAAGCATATTCATTTATTTTTATGTGCTTTGTTGAACATTCAGTTCAGTTACATGGCAGCTTAACCACCATTGACTTGCACAAGGTAGTCAATGACTTGCCAGGATCAGAACATTTGGCCCTTCTTGGTTTCATCCTGTTGAACATTCTGATGCAGTCTTTATACTCAAAGACCTCCTGGTGTGGCCCATCAAAGACCGCCTTACAGCATACATCCAAGTGCCTCTGTTGCACAGGGGTGTTTTTATCTTTAAAAAAGAAAAAGTTCATGCATGATAAACTTTGCATGATTCTGGTGTAGAGATGAATTGTGATAGTGTTCTCAATCATATCTTACACTATTGAGTGCAGAAAATAGTCTCTCAACATCTGCTTTCGTATCTGACAAATTTACCACATTTCATCAATAACACGAATTACTGCTTTTTAGCTGCCTGTCTTCAGTGTCTACACTCCTTCACCTGTCTTATCTCTCCTCTTCTCGCACTCGTTTTGTAAAAAATTCGCTGATCTTACATTTCGCCATACCTGCAAAACTGATATCGTTAACTAGTACTGGTAATATGAATTTATTTAGTATGTAACATTAACTTTTTCAAAGGAACTGGATGTGTTCGAGTACAGAAGAAACAATACTAACCCCTTTTTGTCGATCTGTCATCCGTGTTTGTTGCAGTGAAAACTTCTTGTTCTTCGTCTCTCTCTGGATGTGGTGCTAAAAGATGCTTTGTTTGACTTGTCGGCCGGTGCTAATTTTGACACAGCGCCACCGTCACTACTGGTGGTTGTGTGCAACTGCAGTTGCATATGAATGAAATGACAGATCCCGACAGGGAAACGATTGGTGAAATTGCCGATTGAAAAGCAGCCGTGAGCTGGTGGCGGTAAGGAATTTGGCGGTGGCGACCGCCACCAAATTCTCTATGCAGGAAAAACCCTACATTCCCAAACTTTAATCATCAGAACTAAACTTGACTTCTAGTCTCTAAATCAAATTCTTACTTTTATATTAATACCAGGTCAGAACTCTGGCTGCAGCATTTTGGCTTTTCAGAGAATATGTGGGACAGCCAAATAATAAGGAATTACAGTAGTCCAATCCTGAAGTAACAAATGCATGAACTAGTTTCTCTGCATCACCCTGAGACAGGATGTTCCTGATTTTAGCAATATTACGAAGGTGAAAGAAGGCAGTCCTAGAAACCAGTTTTATATGTGCGTCAAATGATAAATTCTGATAAAAAATAACTCCAAGGTTCCTCACTGTAGAACTAGAAGCCAAGGAAATACCATCTAGAGTAACTATATAACTAGACAATTTCTCCCTGAAGTGCTCAGGTCCAAAGAGAACAACTTCAGTTTTGTCTGAATTTAAAAGCAGACAGTTCAGAGTCATCCAGGTCTTTATGTCTTTAAGACAGGCTTGTAGTCTGACCAACCTATTGGTTTAATCTGGTTTCATAGATAAGTACAGCTGAGTATCATCAGCATAGAAATTGAAATTTATGCCATGCTGTCTGATAATGTTACCTAATGGAAGCATGTATAAAGTAAAAAGAATCGGTCCAAGCACAGAACCCTGAGGAACTCCATGACTTACTCTGGTGTGTGAGAAAGATTCTTCATTTACAAGAACAAACTGGAATCTATCAGATAAATATGACTTAAACCAGCCTAATGCAGTTCCTTTAATCCCAATAACATGTTCAAGTCTCTCAGACACAAGTCCGCTATCAGAGGCTACTAGGAGATCATTGGTAACTTTAACCAGTGCTGTTTCTGTGCTATGATGTAGAGGGCTGCATTGGGACTGGGTCCCGCCAGATCCAACTCAAATCTTGCGGGAGCGGGTAGTATGAACTTTGCTGCGGGCAGGTGCGGGCAGCTAAAAAAAAACACTGCGGGATCAGGATGTAGTGTTGCCAGGTCACGTGTACGATAATTATTGTATTTGTATGACAATTTTGCCCCGTGTACGATCAATAATCTCAAAAAAGGCCACATATATGATCATTTGACCATTCTGTGAATGTGTGGTTGTAATCGGTTGTAATCAGCCTGTTGCAACTGTCTGTCGGATTTTTTTTGTGAACCCTGAAGGCATTTCCAATTCCATGTGACAAGTTTCAAGCCAATCATGCTTTTATATGAAAGTTACGAGTGACGTGCTTGCGTTTGCCTCAGAAGTTCCTAACAGTAGGTGGCCTCCAGGCCCCATTATTTGGCTCATTAGTTCCCACTCGTCATTGTTCACGGGAACAATTAGCCTAACGCAACTGCTGATGCAAAGCCGTGAGTGCCTGTTAGACGCTATTCAACACCAGAGTAACTATAACGCATCAATAGACTTGTTATTTTAGTTATGACGGGTGTATGATAATTTTCCTCAAAATACGATAATTTTATGTCTCTGGTACAGTAATACTACATTTCCCACCTGGCAACACTGTCGGGATGTAGCCTAGCGACAGGATGTCAATAAATGACGTGGAAAGGAAGCTCAAAGAAGGTCTTTACAGCACAAAGACAAAGCAAGGCAAGTCTGACATTTGGAGAAGTTTCTCAATTGTCCGTGAATCTCTTTATTAATAGCCTATAAAATGACGTGTCTTCTCCTGCGGGACGGGAGAAGACACAAAATCAATGCATTTCTATTATTGTGCGGGCATAAATTCTCAAAGTTTTGCCGGTGCGGACGAGAGTGGACATGCACACTGTGGGTGCGGGCGGTAATGGTCAGAAATTTAGTGTGTACTCTAAATGTAAATTTAGAGTGGACTTGACCTGACAGGAAAAATACCATTTAAGCATTTTTCCATAGAATTTTTTGAATTGTGAACATTTGCATGAAAACTTCATTTTTTTTAAATGTTCTTTTTTGACCCGGTTAGTTATTACACTTCGGTTATTCCGCTTTTCACTCACATTGTGTATCAGTGTTGCACCATTTGGCAGGCAGTCACGCATAATGAGTTACACACGTGGACAAAATGGTTGGTACCCCTCAGTTAAAGAAGGAAAAACCCACAATTCTCACTGAAAGCACTTGAAACCTACAAAAGTAACAATAAATAAAAATTCATTGAAAATTAAATAATCAAAATCAGCCATTACTTTTGAAATGTTGATTAACATAATTATTTTTTTTAAAAAACTAATGAAATAGGGCTGGACAAAAATGATGGTACCTCTATAAAAGATTGAAAACTATTTGACCAGAGTGACATGATTAACTCAGGTGTGTCCTTTGATTGACATCACAGGTGTTTCCAAACTCATAATCAGTCAGTCTGCCTATTTAAAGGGAGACAAGTAGTCACTCTGCTGTTTGGTGAAAAGGTGTGTACCACACTGAACATGGACAACAGAAAGCGGAGGAGAGAATTGTCCCAGGACATCCGAAAAAAAATTATAGACAAACATCTTAAAGGTGCAGGCTATAAGACCATCTCTAAACAGCTTGAAGTTCCTGTGACAACAGTGGTTCATATTATTCAGAAGTTCAAGACCCACGGGACAGTAGCCAACCTCCCTGGACGTGGCCGCAAGAGGAAAATTGATGACAGATTGAAGAGACGGATCGTTCGAATTGTATCCAAAGAGCCCAGGACAACCTCCATAGAAATTAAAGGTGAACTCCAAGGCCAAGGTACATCAGTGTCAGATCGCACCATTCGTCGATGTTTGAGCCAAAGTGGACTTCATGGGAGACTGGGACCACTGCTGAAAAAAAAATCATAAAAAAGCGAGACTGGAGTTTGCAAAAATGCATGTTGACAAGCCACAAAGCTTCTGGGAGAATGTCCTCTGGACAGATGAGACCAAACTGGAGCTTTTTGGTAAGGCACATCAACTCTATGTTCATAGACTCAAAAACCAAGCATATGAAGAAAAGAACACTGTCCCTACGGTGAAACATGGAGGAGGCTCAGCAATGTTTTGGGGCTGCTTTGCTGCATCTGGCACAGGGTGTCTTGAATGTGTGCAAGGTAAAATGAAATCTGACGACTATCAAGGCATTCTGGAGAGAAATGTGCTGCCTAGTGTCAGAAAGCTTGGTCTCAGTCGCAGGTCATGGGTCTTCCAACAGGACAACGATCCAAAACACACAGCCAAAAACACCCAAGAATGGCTGAGAGAAAAGCGTTGGACTATTCTAAAGTGGCCTTCCATGAGCCCAGATCTGAATCCCATTGAACATCTGTGGAAGGAGCTGAAACATGCCATTTGGAGAAGGCACCCATCAAACCTGAGACAACTGGAGCAGTTTGCTCATGAGGAGTGGGCCAAAATACCTGCTGACAGCTGCAGAACGCTCATTGACAAATACAGAAACCGTTTAATTGCAGTGATTGCCTCAAAAGGTTGTGTAACAAAATATTAAGTTATGGGTACCATCATTTTTGTGCAGCCCTATTTCATTAGTTTTTTTTTTTTAATAATTATGTTAATCAACATTTCAAAAGTAATGGCTGATTTTGATTATTTAATTTTCAATGAATTTTTATTTATTGTTACTTTTGTAGGTTTCAAGTGCTTTCAGTGAGAATTGTGAGTTTTTCTTCTTTAACTGAGGGGTACCAACCATTTTGTCCACGTGTGTACCTCCATCAGAAACTAGATTTCCAAACACAGTAACTTATGGGATTGTTGTTCATTTACAGGGAGAAATTGATTAAGCCAGATGGTCAGGGGAGGCAAACTGTACAATTGGCATGACTTAGCTCTGACACTCAAGCCAACAGCACGCATAACAGTGAGCCACCCTTACTCTCCATCTGTTTATACTGAAACAACTAGTGGCACAAACACATTCTCTCATCTTTACTCTACACCCATGAGCTGTAAAGGTCTGTTTGATTTTCAGCATGGAGCATTATTTCTATACATGTGGGTGACAAATGAAAAGAATGCCCAGCTTAAAGTATCTTCAGAGATGTTGGATTTCCATGTGTTCGGTGGAATGAATTCATCAAGTCTGAAAAAGCCCTTTCTGGAGGGATAGTGCACCATTGGCCCTGAATGTGTGCCCTTAGTTAGTGCTTTAACGATGGATGGGAAGTGTCTTTCCAGCACATGGATCCAACCTCTCTTACGGATGTTCCATAACATCATTTCAATGTTCATCATAACAGTCAGTTTATCCTTGTGTCCTGTGGATTGAGGCACTGCTATCCTGGAAGAGAACACTCCTATACAAATAGAACTGTTTAATTATATTACAAAGGTGACCAATTATTTTATTTTTTTAAAGTGATCCATTCCTGGAAGTGGGTTACTACCCATTGTGACAGCCATCAGCCACCAGTGGTGGAACTTAGCCTTAGTCTTTAGCTCTGCTCCACAACCCTAGGCAAAAATGATACAACCTCTAACTTGGAAGATGTTCATGCAGCTTTTTAGGGCACAGAAAGACTTTATGAAATAGCTAAACGTCCAACCTCCAACATTTTAGTTATAATTCTTATCTTTATCATTATATCTTTTTCCTGTCAGATGAAAATTGTTAGCGTGTTTTCTTCTCTTGATGTTTGGCTTTTCTCTGGCTTCTTACACTTCTCTCACAAAAACTGACTCCTGTTTCTGTCCATTTCTTTTCTATTTCTTTAGTTGTACATTTTCTATTTCCAGACATATTGCTTTGAGTTTTCCATCTGCCTTGGTGGACCTGTACGTCCCAGCTGACTGGGAACAACCAACATTTTCTGCCCCAGTTAAATGACCTTGAACAGCTTTAGAATCCTTTCCACGGTCTCTACTACCAGCTCTCTTGTTGGGGCCATGTTTCCTGTCATTCAGCCAGGTCCAACAGCCTGTTTACTCTGCAAGAACTCTCTTTTAACTGCACACTGGTTTGCATTAGGGCTGCAGACGAATCTGCCACAGTAATTGATCGATTTTTTTTTTTTTTTTTTTTTTTTTTTTCTTTTTTTTTTTTTTTAAATCACCGGACCAGCTTATTTTCCTTTTCTTTTAAGATCTTGTGATCAAAATGCAACAAAGCAGTTACTAATTGTACAAAACAGTCAATAATAGGTACATATCTATTACAATAAAAAAAATCGATTTTTACCTGTAATTACATTATCTTTTAATAGAATTTAAGGATAAAATAAAAAAGCTGCATATTGCTCAATTAAAACAAATGAACAATAAATTTATGTGTGCTTTTTTTTTTCTGCAATAAAGACAAAACTGCAATGTTCCATACATACTAAAATAAGTTGACGAGTAAACATTTTTGTCCAATGACATTGACTCCCAACACAACACGGAGGAACACTTGCTGGCTAATAGCGGCAGCAACCAAATAATCTTCAGTCATATTAGCATCGCTGGCAATACTGACTTTCTTTGCATTTAAACTTTGGATCACGTAGCTTGTCTTGGGTCCGTAGCTCGTGCCTGAAGCGCCTCGTGGTTTCTGCTGAGATGCTGGGACATGGAAGTTGTGCTGTTGTGAAACACTAGCTCAGCCTTGCTGTGTAAGGCCTTGTCCGTCGTTTTGAGTTTGAAATGTTCCCACACTTTTTGACGTTTTTTTCTGGGTGTCGTCCTTCCTTTTTGCTGTCGCCCTGTCGCTTGCTTGCTCTGCTGACTGCATGATCTGTTGCCGCTATCAAACGAACGCGCTTCTCAACTACGACACATAATCGGAAGGTCATAATCGGAAGATTGCGTAGACCGGAAGTGATACAAAAACTAAACGTCGATTGAAACATTTTTAATCAAAATGTTTTTTAAACTGAATCAGTCGATTATTCGTTTCAGCCCTAGTTTGAATATTTAAACTCTTGCAGGTAATTATTTTAGAAATCCAGACTTCTCAGTGATTCAATCATTTTTCCTTGACATCACTGTTTAAAAGAAGAAATTTTAGCTGTTTTTCAAAACCAGAAAGTTCTGCTTATTAATAAAATGGCTTAGTGTCAGTTCTTTGTTTCTTTTTTGTTATCCTTTTTTACAAAGTTAAAATCAAAAAGCTGAATGAACATCCTCCAAATATGGTGATCCTGTTAATCTAGCTAGGGGTTGTACAAAGGAAAAGAAGTGTAGTCCTCTTTTTTTTTTTTTCTCTTTATTTAGACTCAAAGATTCATGGTTATTCGTCACAAGACATCTGATTAAATGTGAGAATGCTGGAAAGCATTCTCACTATTGTTTTCCTGTTTCTCTTTATTATTATTATTCCGTGCGTTTTTTGTCCGCTAACTACTTCTGCAGTCTGTCACCGATTTCTACAATTTTGGTATCAAAGCGCTCAGCTCGTTCAGGAGATGTGTGCTATATATTTTGGTGTTTATATCTTTTACACTTTTTAAACTAATTCAACTTTGATTAAACTTTTTTCCTCATTCAATTGAATGGAAAGTGCTTTCAACTCTTCAAAAACTTCCTACTCTTTCCAACCTAATTACTTCAACACACTTTCAGCTAAAGACACCATTCAAACTTTAAACGGGCCACACGGCATTCAGCTATTACCAAATGGTTCAGCTTTTTCAAATATTAAGCCAATTTTGAAATATGACAGTTTCAAAAACATGAACATTTTTGCTCCTTCTTGATTTTTATGAATGAGCAGCCAGCAGAGGGGCACACTGATCATTTTTAACTTTTTCTGATATTCAAACAAATTCCTCTAACTTTCATACAGTTTAACTCAGAGAAACAAATGATACCTCAAAATGTAGGTACACTTGTCTTCTTTCAGCTGATGTAACTACTAAAAAGCTCACATTTACAGAATTTCAGCTATGAGCCTTGAAGCAAGAAACCTTTCAATTTCTCTCACCAACTCTAATGGAAATTTTGGTATGACACCAGAGACGGGTTCAACTGTGTTCAACTCGCTGCCGTTTAAATATTTTTCACTCCATTAAAATAAAAACTACATTGCTGCGTTCCTCCAAGCCTTCTGATTCTTACGGTCTTCAAATTATTTTCCTTGCTCTTCCAGTTTTCTCACAGGAGGTCATAGTATCCAAAAAAGCCATTTCTGCAGGTTACACAGGGAGAGAGCTCGTTAAGCTGCAGCTGTTGACAAACATTGCTATCACTGATGACATCACTCTTCCACTCTTCCACTATATTACACTGAAGCCATTTTAACTATTACTCACTTGATTTCTGATAAATTTTCCCTAGTTGCAGCTTTTTGAGCATGTTCAACTAATCCCATTCAACTTAAAAAGCATTCTCACTGCTGTTTCGCAGGAACAGCTTTTTCTAGTTATGCTTTGACTCTCATCTTAATAGTTGTTGTTGTTAGGCGTAGAATGAAGCTTTTCTGCCTTGTGTCAAGTGTTGGGGGCTGCACGGCGGTGGGGTGGTTAGCACTGTCACCTCGCAGTAAGAGTGTTCCAGGTTAATTGGTGAATTTGAATTGACCCTCGGAGTGAGTGTGGGTGTGGATGGTTGTTTGTCTCTGCGTGGCCCTGTGATGGACTGGCAACCTGTCCAGGGCATCACCCGCCTCTCACCCAATGACAGCTGGGATAGGCTCCAGCCCCCCACGACCCTGAGTTGGATTAAGTGGGTATAGGAAATGGATGGATGGCTGTTAAGTGTTTCTTAAACATTTAATAGAGGAAACCTTTTTTTTCAAATCAAAGTTTTGTTTCTTCAACATAGATGTAATTGATTTGGAATTCTTTTCATTCTGTCAGTTTCAGTTACTTCACAGTTTCCATGGGATTGTTAATGTTTTTTGTTTGGATGTGTTTCTGAGTGCATGTGCTCACTTTTTGTGTGTCTGTTTTGATGTGGACTGTCCCCTGCTGTGTTTCAGGTGAAGTGGTCAGACTCTTCCTCCAGCTGTGTGACCAAAACCCATCATGAACTGGAGAACTTCCTTCTGAAGGTATCCACTTTTGCTAAAGTCAGAGTTTGCTGACTTGTTGATGCTCCAACTTCTTGAGCAGCTGCATCTCTTCTGTCTCTGTATCTGTTAACATAACTGAAGTAGATGATGTGAAAACATGCAGACAGGTCATTTACTGTGTCCCTCGTTAATCTTGCATAACAGTTCTAAAACTGCTGATAGAGACCAAAAATGTTGGGGCTCAGTAAAATGTATGATGTTTGGGCTAAAGATTTCTTAGGCTAAATGCATTCTTTGACTAAATCTTTGTTCCAGACCCCTGAAGCTTGAATCCATTTGATACTGTGTTTGATAACTTCATATCCAAAGTACCTCAACTCTAAGCCGTCGCTTAAGCTGCCACCAGTTGTTTATCTTTCCTGTTTCTTTGTGCAGCTTCCCAAGGATCAGTGTACGGAATCTTTCGAGAGAAGCATTCTGAGACTTCTGAACCAAGGGGAACAGTATGTGAGCAAGGAGGTGGAGAAGAACCTTCGGTAATTTCCATTTGAGCAGCTTATTCAGATTCAACTTCACAGGAACCCCTTTTCCATTATTGCATGCTTTCATCCAGATTTCCTTTAATTATTTTCTATAGTCAGTTATCCTGCTTTATTGGAGTTTTTCATGGTAGATGCAACTAAAGTAAATCTCTTGTCACTTGGAACATGCTGGACTGTGTGAGGTTCTCTGGTGTTCACATTGTATCAGGTGGCCTCAAAACATTCAGACTGCCGCTGTGAGGATGAGCCGAGGTCTCTGTGGTCCTTTGATTCGGACTGTCGGACTTTTCTGAGGATTAGAGTTCAGCTTCTGGCCCTTCGATCATTTCCTGAATGTAATACATTCATCCTCCCTCTTGCACCACAGTTGACTTGGATGACAGTCAGGCAAAGTATTTGAAGGTCATTGCACTTTGTCTTAAGCACTTTATAAAGAAGCAATGTAGACGAGACTTTCTGCGTTTGGTATTGTCAAAATAATGAACTGGTAGAGCAGACCTGCTTTTTATTCTTTGTATTTGGCAGACAATAATTCTCATGGATTTGGAAGAACAGCTCTCATAACGCTATGGCTGTTATAAACAGGAAGTGTTACATCCCCATACTATGAGCTACAGCTTTAATGCTCTCTTTCAAGCTGTTGCTGTTTACAAGTTGAGCCCCAGTTAATGTACAGACATCTTGAGTGGACCGCTTTGACTCTGAAAAACAAGGCAGATTGATGGATGTTTTTCAAGAAAGAAAAATCAGGCACATTTCGACCAACAGCACCCAGAACTTTAAAGTCCATGTGGTTGTTCTTCAGGGGGCTGAAACATTATTTCAGACCTGGGTCCACTGAGTTTTATGGTACAGGGTTGATTTGGTAAATAATCTGGTGTTTTCTGGCAGTCTCTGACACCGCCACACTGGTCACAAATTATTCAAAGCAGGCAGTGCGCTCCAGCTTTATTGTAAAATCTGTTAATGTTACATATTTCTATGGGTTGTGAATGTAAGTGCTCTGAAAGAGAGATTTAACGTTTTTCTTCAGATTGGCTCATACTCTCTTGGCTCATTGTGGAGCATGTTTGAACTCTGCAGTGCGATGTCTTCTCAGCTGAGTGACCCTGCAGGAATGACTTACTTACTTACAAACAGCAGCAGCTGTTCATGTCAGCAGCTTTTATGAGCTATTGTGGATATTAAATATGAGATGACTGAGACAGAAACACTGAATAGTCAAATCAATCAGGAATGTTCAATGCAACAGTCCCTGCCCCATAGGTTCAGGCTAATTTAAAATACAACGTGCTGATTGCTGAGGTGACTTTTCACCCGAAAAGGAACTCTTAAGCTCCTGATTCCTGCCTCCTTGAAATAAAGGAGGTTGATGAATTACCTTAGTACCAGGTCATGGTTCTTTGGGCAAAATTAAGTTACTGATTTAAAATAAATGTGTGCTGATATGTCTGGTTGTAAAGGTTTTAAGGTTCTTTAAAGGGGAACTCCGATATTTCTAAACCTAGACCTTATTTCTGGCATGAAATACGTTCATCTACTCACTGAGAACAGTTTGGCTAATACTTCATCCACACGCCCCCCTGCAGCACAGTTTATTCACTCCGTGCTCTGTGACAGTCGGCTAACTTCACACAGAGTTTGCTGCTGATAGTTTTGTGCAACATCGCAGGATATTTATCAGATTTTGATGACGTGGACGACGACTTTGAGTAAGATGGACGTTCTTACCGGAGTGAATGAGCTGTGCTGCAGGGGGGCGTGTGGATGAAGTGGTCCCAGTAGAGTGCCTGTGTAGAAATCCCTCCGTTAGCTCTCCTATAGCTGCAAGTAGCCACATAACAGCAGCTATGAGCTAACAGAGCTATGAGCTAACAGAGCTATGAGCTAACAGAGCTATAGCACACGTTCATTCATTCATTCTTCTTAAAGTATTGGTGAAATAAGGACAGATAATGCCTTATTTAGAGGCTGCATCCTCTAAGCCCCGTTCACGCCGTTATATGGATCTCAAGTTATCTAAATATCTTCTGAAGGACGCCGACTTTCACCAAACGGTTCTCGGTGAATAGATGAACGTATTTCATGCCAGAAATAAGGTCTAGGTTTAAAGATTCCGGAGTTCCCCTTTAATTCTCTCAACATCCAGTGCATCACAGTTATTTCTGCTGCTCCAAACCAGCAGGACAGACTGTACTAACTGCCTTCTGGTGTGTTCTGGTCCTTTATGTCCCCAGCACGATCTATTTGGAGTCGAGCTCACCCTCATTGGTGTTGTGTACAACAACGTGCACCTGAAGTGGGCTCACTGGCTCGGTGAGCTTTGCTCTTTTTTAGCAGGGTTATGCTCCTCCCAGCATTTGCAAGGTGCAGTTTCAGCTTAACTGAAGCTGCTTCATCTCAGCAGGCATCGTTATGATTCATCAGTAAGGAAGCATGGAGCCCCAAGAGGACAGGGAACTCTGTTGGCAGATGACTGCAACAGTTTTGCAGTTGTACACATACAACTGTGTCAGACAGTGTTGTGTGTGTTTGGCTGTTATAGTCTGATGTGTGAAACACTAAGAGGAGTTTTTCTTGTCTGATAATGCACGTCATGCACACTCACACACACCAGTCCCATCAGTTTCATTTAAAGAGAAGTGAAACCTATCTTCTTGTTTTTCTTTTTTCCTGCCCACAACCAGCATGCATCACAGTCCTCTTCCTCTGCACTGCTTCCATTTGCAGATCTCACTGTCTTAGTGTTGTCACGACACCAACATTTTGGTATCGATACTGGTACCAACATGTATTTCGATACTTTTCCAAATAAAAAGAGAACACAAAAAATGACATTACTGACTTTATTTTAATCGAAAATCTTAGAAGTATAACTATGCATCAGTGAATAAAGTGAACTATCACAAAGACAGGCTTTTCTAATGCACAGGCAACGCAATTTTAAAATAAATAGAATATGACATAAAATAATATAAATAGGCTGATTAAACCAGAGGTAGTGGTAGCTAATTGCAACGCAGCTTTAATTTCTTTCCAGAGCTACTTTTGTGGAGAGTGAAGGGTGCTGCCTGCTTTTAGCACTGAATGCTGCTTTGTTTCATGGGTATAGAAGTTATTACCTGTTGTTCTCTGAACCCCTTATGCAGGTCTGGGGGCTTGTCCTTCAAGTGTTTCGCCAAGTCGGAAGTGTTTCCACCCTTGGCCAGACAAGGCGGTGCTTCAGTGTTAGCGGCGTCACCGTGCTCGTTTGTTTTAAAGCCCAAGTAATTCCACGTAGCACAGTTGCAGCGTGGTGAAGGTTGCAGCAGCTGCCATGCTCTCCCTGCTCCGGTCTCTCTCTGTCGCCAGACTCCTGCTCCGTTTGCTGCTTTACGCTGCTCGCTCACTTGCTTGCCGGCTTACTCGCCTCGGCTCAAATTACAACGTGATGATGTCACGGGGCGACGTAAACAAACAAAGTACCGGCCTCATCCATAGTAGCGTTTTAAACGCGTCAGTACCAACCTAGTACCGGTGTGCCGAACAAGCCTACACTGTTTGTCTTTTGTGTCAGAGGAAACACTTACACCTGACTCTTAACCACCTCTACGGTTAATTGTTCTGATATTTCAAAGAAAAGTAAGGAAAAGAATGTTTTAATGGAATTGTGTCTTTGGTGAGCAGGATTTGAATGTCTGCAGTTCAGCTCAGCTACTCAGTGTGTTGGTTCTGTCAGTCAGGTTTGTGTCCTCTCTGTCCTCCTCCAGGGAAAGGTTCCTGTCGGCTCCTCCACTCTTCAGGCAGACCAGAAAGGTCTGCAGCTTCTTCAACTGTGATCTCAGTTACCCCTCTAAACCTGCCTGCTGCCGATGTGAGTGTCACGCTGATGCTCCTTCAAGCTGAGGAGTCGTTTTCATCTATCCAGATGTCTTGTTCTCCAACACAGTGCTTGTTAGGATGGACATCTGAATGCATTCTGTTGAAGTGTAGGAGCAGGCCACACCATAAGTGCACTTCAGTCCCGTTCAATTCACATAGTCCCCATGTCTCATAACACGAGTAATGTCAGCACATTTAACAGTGTGAGATGAGAACTACCTCACTACAAATTCCCCTTTTAAAAATGTCCCTCCGTCAATGAAAGAGTTGACAAAAGATTTGCTAGTTAAAGACCCTAAAAGTTTTGTTGGCCAGAATAAGCCATCTGAGGATGTCCACTTTTGCTTTTTGATGTTTTACTTTGTTCACATAGTTACCGTTAGTCATTATCCACACACACACACACACACACACACACACACACACGTGAATCCTGTTACAGAATTTTGCATTAGCTTAGTCCACATTTAACAACAGTTACCAGGAACATTGTTGTTTTTCTTTTTATTAAAAGGCAACTGCCAGGCAGGGATGGTCTACCAACGAGACTGCTCTGACGCCTCCAGTCAGGAGGAAGGTGAGGAAAGCAGCTGCTCTTTTCCCACAGTGATGTTTTTCCCTCTGGGGTGTGAATCAGAGACATGGAAAGAGCAGAATACAGAACAACAGAAATGCACAGGAGCATGTATGATTACTGAATGAGGCCTGATGGTGTGCACAAAGGAACAGCCCAACAGCCAGGGCGGCAGCCAGAGCTCTAGCTACATAGTAAGCAGGGGTAGTGTTTATTTTTGGTTGTTGTTTGGAAAAAGCTAAATCTGTTTCAAATCCTCATATTTCATGGCTATATTTGCCCCAGCATGTGCTGGCCTGGGATCAGCTCTGCCAGCGGAAACCACAGCTCATGTTTTGCATCAGACCTGTAAATCTACGGTTTGTGTTGAGTGAATGCTGGGATTATTTGTGATGGTACTGGTTTGATAAGCTGATGACAGGTTGAAGATTGGTTTTAAACAAGCTCAACTTAAGCTGGATACCTGAAAATGGAGACTTGTTACTTTGGGCACACTTTGGGCAGTAATATTCAGCACAAAATGTTTTTGGTATAAAGCAACATGTGTCAATATTGATAAAGATGGTGCTTTTTTTGTAATCTTTTTCTTCACTAACGTATATCTGCTACTATTCTCTGCAAATGTTTGGGTGTCCCATTATTGCTAAAATCCTGCAGATCTAATACATCTTGCAATCTTTTTTTTCCTTCAGAGTCGTATGTTCAGGGACACAAGAAAAAGCATGGATCCAAGAGCCCATGTCAGCTGTGAGTAGCCTGTCTGCACTCATTTAAAGCTCTTCATTATTTGTAATCCTGTGAGCAAAGTAGAACGTTACTGCAGCACACAGTAAATCATTTAGGGTAGGGTGTTGCTGAAGTGAATTTATTATTGTTCCTCAAAATCCCCTCTGCCAGTTCGTCTAATGCCAAAGGCCCCCAGGGGGACACACAGAGGAGGGGAGGCCATGCTGCAGAGCTCAATGGTCCTGCAGAGAGAAGAAAGAAAAGCTGCACACTGAGGAGTAGCCAGGAGGCTGAACAGGTAAGAGCGAAGTGGACAGCTGGAAGGTGCTGCTTCCACTGTTCTTACTCTAAACTGTGTGGGCTTATTAGGAGTTCCCTCCTGTAGAACCTCTGCAGATCATTGAAATAACAGACGTCTTCTCACAGATCTGTTGCAGCTTATCGCTTAAGAAAATATGTCCTTGTTAACCTGCTTCTTTTTCATACAGAGAGTGCTCAGCCACACATCAGTGTGTGCCTACACACATCAAGCCGTAGGTGCGGTGGTAGCGTTGGCTAGAATCAGCCAATGTTGCTGCTTAGAGTGGCGAGTTCCTCTCCCTTCCACACAAAGCCTGTTTCAGCTCTGTTCCTACTTTCTTTGCCAGCTCAGAGACAGGGCTTTAGTTCCCCCGTGCCACCTCCGTACTTTCATACATAATACCAATGCATCCCAGCTTGAGAATTGTGTGAAAAGAGCTTTGGTTACAGTGTTGGCAGAAGTCATTTAAAAATCAGTGCAGCACAAACCACCATCCAGTGCTTTTTACTCGCATTAATGCACTGTATTAATCAGTTCCATGTGGAAAAGCCAGTCTAACATTGAGAGTTATTCTTTCATTATATTCAGTCCTTATATTAGGTATAGTTGAAATATTTGGACTTTTTTATATTCAAACCTTCCTTTGCCAATATCCTAAAACTGTGATTTACTGGAAATGTGTTTTTCTCACTCTCACTGACATGCATTTATTTGCATGACGAGTGAGTCCCGATCACATCCGCGTTAGTTGGTGTGGACACACCCGCACTGATCTATCAGTAATCATTTCTAATGCTGGATGTGAGCGTGCTGCTGGAACACACTCATCACACCGAGTCCTGACCATGGTTTCATTCCTTCTGAGCCGGTGGGAACGGTTTAGTTAAAACTAACTAAACTCTTTACCAGCTCAGTTTTAACAGTTATTCAGTTTTTATTGACATTCACCACATGTTGAATTCTTGTCTTTTAAAAGCTGTTGAGCAATTTATTTTTCTGTTAACAGCAATCCTCAGACTCATCCGTCCCGGGCTAGAAATAAGGCATCTTTTTGATACTCTTCTGCTAGCTCGAGCAACGCTATCTCAGTCAGGTTACAGCTGAGCATATATGTGTAGCTCTCTGCTCTGATAGCTGAAGTTTGCTAAATGCCAGAACAGGGAGAATTCAGGCTGAGTCATGCTTTCAGTCAGACGTGGTCAAGTTTTCTATTTGGAACAGGTTGCTATGGATCTCCTGTTCAGGTGCTGTAAAACAAGAGGGAACGTTGTCTGTTCCTCAGGACAACTTAACAGTCTTGTCCAAAACCTTCTAATGTCCAGATGGATAAAACATCAAATCCATATGGACTCATCATCATCTTCATTCTTTTTAATCCAATTTATTAACAAGACACATCTGTTGAGATGTGTTGTTCCTAAATGAGGACTTTGTGGTTCTGTTAGAGTGGAAGCCATGGCATGTTGTGGTCACTGGTAACATCACCACAGATGGGAACCACAACTGGTCTAGGGATTTATTGAGCTGGGGAGCGTAGCTAAACAGTCGACAACACACACAGTTCCATGAAAACGGGTTAATCATTGCAGGCTGAAGGAATGATACGGAACCTGCCACATGCTAATCTCACTGATGGACAGAGACTGTGTGAGGGACAGAGCCACTTTGCTGACAGGGCCTGTCCTCTCTCTTTCTGTATCAGACACAGCAGAGGCTTAATACACACCTGACTGTCCTTCTGTTCACAGCTCATTTGTTTGCCATGTGTCATGACACTATGTGTGTATATATATATGTGTGTGTGTGTGTGTGTGTGCGTATATATGGTGATTATTCTTCATTTTTATGATAATACCGCTCAGTCTTCTCATTCACGCATTAGTAGAATAATAAATAGCACCTTACTCTTTGCTCTGAAATAATGGCCTCTGATCTTCCTTACAGCACCAGGACTCCGAGATAAGAAGCCACACGGCCTCTAAGATAAAGAGCAGAGTCCTGCCAACAGACAGGTAGGTGAGACGCTGCCAGCAGTGCTGCGTCACTGTTGAGGGAAATGGAGAGAATACACGATAGAAAGGCAGAGGGCAGGCTTACAATGTTGGTGACAGTCAATGGGCTTTTAAAGCAACATGTCTGTCCAGTATAACATGAGATCCATGTGGAAGAGTGTGGTGCACTCGTCTGCCGGTTCACATACTGCATTACTATCCCTTATTTTGAGGTATAGTTGAAATGACTTCATCCTTTTTCCTATCTGCCTGTCTGCAGGGACAAAGGGAAAGCAAAGGGCAAAGGAGTTGCCATCATTACCAATGGTGGTTTAGTCCCAACCCTGCCGCCTCAGAGGAAAGGTAAGGATGATGTAATGGACCCACATGGTTCTAGGATGACTGAAAAGAATGAGCTGTTGTAAGAAGAGATGCATGACAGAACACTTCGGTCCACAATAAACTTATGTTGAGTTCTATGAGCTGCAGGTTAAAGATGATAAAAGCCTTTTCATCTGCAAATAACAATTTCTCAATGTTCTAATAAAATGACAAAAAATACTTTAGTAAGCTCTAATTTCCCAGGATGTAGTTATGGTTCTGCTCAAAAGTAATACAGGGAGAACTGTCTGTCTTTATAAGCAGCTGGTTAAATATGCAAAAGTGTTTTTGTTCCACAGCATAGGTTATACACTTATTCTGTGTTGATCCTCAGTCATTCACCAAAAGAACCAAGCAGACCCACCTAATGGCATGATCCAAACCTTTGTTCAGTTTAGCCATTTCAGCGTGTCAGGTGCAGCTCAGGCCCGCAGAGAAGTTAATTTATTAGACACACAGATAGTGTGAGGGAGGCACGTTCCACTTGCAATCAGTGGCCATTTGGCAAGCTCTCTGGTCAGTTTAGAACTACAGCCACAGATACTCGTTTGTCATGTAAAAAGTATTCCAAGAGGTGAAATTCCAACCTCCAGATGATGTCAGAGAAGCCAGAATGAAAGGTTTTAAGTCATCATTTCTGGATGTTATGTAGATATCAGTAGAAATCTGTGATAAATGAAATGCTGCGAAAGTTCTTTTTCATTTTTCTTTCGATGTGCATGAAACAGTACAACACAAAAAAACCCTGAAATAAGGATAAAAAGTATTAGACAGGCTTGGTGTTAAGATGCTACCAGAGGCCCTGAAGCTCGAGGGTTCTAAGCAGTAGCCAGCCGTTCGCAGAACTGGACTGTTCTGGACAGAGATCTCTGATGTTGTTCCTGGGATCTGTTGGAGGGACTCTCCAAGTTTGAGTGTTACAGCCCTGAGGGCTCCAATCACCACCGGTACCACTGCTGCCTTCAATTCTCACATCTTTTCAACTTCCTCCTTCAGCCCTTGATATTTTTCAAGCTTCTTGTGTTCCTTCTTCTTGATGTTGCTATCCCTACTGCCTTCTTCTGTAGTTTGTCGACCACCACAATGTCTGGTTGGTTAGCCATCACCTGCTTATCGGTCTGGATCTAGAAGTCTTGTACGTTTGTGCGATTCAGACAATAACAGATAATCAGATGATTTAATATCTTATTGTTAGAAGGATTAACATTTAACAAATGTTGTTCATACTTCATGAGCTCACCATATCTGTCTGTTAACCATTTACTGGAAGAAAAATAAATGTAGAGTATAGTTAGTGGTTATGGACAGCGGAGGAGCTGACAAATACGAAACAACAAAATTAAGTATGAACCTTCCGAATCGTTTCCAAGTGAGACTAGGATGGGGATGGGGGGTGGGAACTAACAGAAAAGAGGAAGAATAGTAAAAAAAGAGGATGCTCTTTGGATACACAAAAATATGAATAAAAATTCAAGCTGCAAGCAGCAATGAATGGTCCTCACACCGGCCCCAGCAGCTGCGTTTGGCCCCTGCCTCATCGGGGAAGACACTTAAAACAAAAAAGTACAGATGGCCAGAGTACCCATCACTTGGCACTGCAATCATGAATCTGATGTGCAAACATGTTCAGGCTAGGACTGTTGCCAGTCACCCAAAACGTGTGTTATAGGACAGTGCACTGCAGAGTTAAATGTACGAGTGGGTGGAGCAGTGGCAATATGAGAGTATTTAGTTTAACATCTGTTCAGTTCACTTAAAAAAGCTTGATCTATTCCCAGGGGTAATTAAAGATGGAGCAGACATAGAATACAGTTTCAAGACATTTAACGTCAAATTAAAATAAGAATAATAGTGTCAGAACGACAGTGGTTGTGTGGTGGTGATGAAGGTAGGACTCAGATGCAGATGTTTCAAAAGAAAAACTTGATTTATTTAAACAGTCCATCAAAAAAACTAACTAACATGTCAACTTTGGTGAAGAATTTATGTTATGTGCCAGTTATGACTTCTTGTGCAATGGCGATGCATCAAAATTTGCCATGGATGTGTATGGTGAACAAACAAACCTCCTACGCATTTTTTGACCAACTTTTAAGTGAATGGGATGATTAGTTCAGAAGAAGTAAATCAAAGAATACTTGACTTGTTGTCAGTGGGCGTACTTTGGTCTTGAAAGATGTTGGTCTTATAGAGCTGTTCAATTCAGTTTTATTTATGTGGTGCCAAATCACAACAAATGTGATTGTAAATTGTAATACAAGCATAGTCCAATCAAATCAAATGAACCGATTACAAATAAGTCCAAATCATACAAACAGAGCCATTAAAAAAAAAAAAGTAGCCTAGCTAATGAAACAGATTGCACCGAAACTTTTCCTCAACCCAATCTCCTGTACTGAGCGTGCACGAGGCGACCGTTGGAGGAAAAAAGTCCCTCAGAACCAGAACCAGGAAGGGTCCATCTGCCTGGACCAGCTGGGGGCTGAGAGGACAGGAAAGAGGGGACAACAAGCAGCGTAACACCAGGCCAGAGACACCTGCTGAGAGAGAGAAACACAAGTTAATGACAGCAATGATGTCATCTGTACATGGAGGGAGGAGAGGTGCATCATGGGAGCTCCCCCAGCAGGCTGGGCCTATAGCAGCAGAACTATGGGATGTTTCAGGGTCACCTGAGCCATCCCTAACTATAAGCTTTATCAGAAAGGAAAGTTTTAAGTTACAGAGGGTGTCTGCTTCCTAAACACATGGGTCTGGGAAGTCATGACAACGGTGATGAAACCCCAATAAGTTTAATGCTTTTCAGATGATATATGAGTGATTTATAATCACTTTTGTGGTCATGGCATGATATCAAAATTTGCCACACTGCCATGGCTACGCCCTGCACCAAAAGTTTTCTAAATTAAGAATCGGGGTGTTATCTATTATCATTCTTCACATTTGAAGTTGAAGTGGCTAATAAGTTCAAAGTAATAGGCCAAAGATCAAATGAACAACTTCCTATGAAATGATGACACATCACAATTCAATTGTTTGGCTGTTTGAATTGTAATGTGTCACACACTCTGTGGCCGCACACTTTGAGGAAAAGTAAAGTTTCCAATAACTTTTAATGACATGGGCTCTATGCTTGTACGCACTACGGTTCAGGGTAATAGGAATATAGAAGTAGTTCATTAAGAGAGGAGGCCTAAAAAAGGCCAAAATTTTACCTAATCAAATCAAAATGGCTAACTTCTTGTTTGATGTAGCTAAGAGTTCCAGGAGGGTTTTTTGTGCAACTTGACATGTTGCATGCATGTGCCAATTTTCATACCTATGGTCGAAAGTAGTGGACATGGGTTAATTTCGCAAATATTGCAAAGGGTGGTATAGAGACATTTTGACACTCATCCACAATATTTGGAAAGCCCTATATTGAGGGCGTGTTCTCATACGCACCAAATTTTATGCATGTCGTTGAATGTAGACTTCAGGGCTGCAGTTTAGGGGGCGCTGTGGAGTCATTTCCACTGCCCACTTCTGAGTATGTTATGTTAAAAAAGTTTTCATCATTCAATAATTGTGTGCCAAATTCCAGCCGTCCCCCAAATAAGCAATTAATTTGCTAGAAGAATAATAATCATTAAAGCTTCAAAGAGCAATAAAGGCCCTCGCACCTTAGCGGCACTTTGACTGGTAATTGAGTATGGCACATGAAGGCTGTAGAGAAGGCTATTGACTCCTGTGAACATGATTCGATACGGACATGCAAACATGATCAGTTATCTTTCATGAAAAATATGTCTAGGACAGTGCGTCTCTGAGTAACATGGCAAATGTCTTCACATCTAACAAGAAGCATCTTAAATAATGAGGATACAGTACGTAGACTGAAGCATATTGAAAAGATTAAGGAACTACTGACCAAAGTTTGAAATGCTTTATTTATTACCACGAAATAAATGTTTGTCACGCCATCACAGATATGCCATCCTGCAAAACGTCCCAGTTTTCGAAACAATTGATTGTCAGCATTTTATCTCGTTTGACCACATTTGAATATGATGTGGTGATCAAGGTCAGAGTAATAAGTAATAGACCAAACAAGAAAATTTCTGAAGAAAATTTGATGGGTGCCGATGGAGCTACTGCCCGCTGAGAGACCTGATGCTATGGGTGGGCAAGGAACCTTTTAGGTAGACATAAGAAGATGGAGAGAAAGGTTGTGTGTGAGGTGGCTGAGGTTCAGTTAAATGACAGGCTGCTGTGGGGATTCAGTGTGTTTTAGTCAGACAGAGGCTGACAGACTCGGAACAAACCCCCCCCCCCCTTGAGGTTAACCTGTGAAATATTTTACTTTGATAGTGAAACATGTATAACATAGCTGTGACAACTCCTTGTTTGTTCAGCTGGGCTTTTCTTTTTTAAAGATTAGACTGAATAATCCTTACTGTTGGTATATTACTATAGGTAACAGAGGGTTTTACTATGAAAATCTGACTTAAGAGGCCTTGGTCTTGGTATATACCTTAAAGTAAGGTGGCTTTTATTTTGAAAATCTGTTTAACCTTGTCTTCCTGTTGGTATGTTGCTGTCAGTAATGTAGGCTTTTACTTTAAAAGTTAGACTGAGGAGGTCCTCACAATGTTTCTGTGTGGATATGTGTTTCTTTCATCAACAATCAGCCGCTGTTCAAAAACAGTCTAACCTGAAAAATTCTTTCTCTCAGTGAGAGAAGTACTGTCAGAGCATACATTTTCCTAAAACTTAAACTGCCATTGTGTTAAAACTATAAAAGACATCAACAAACCCTTTAATTCAGTAAAAGTATCATCTTTCCTGATCCCTTTAAACATTGAATGATGTCTCTATGATGGAGTTTAACTGAGTTATAGTGCTTCAAATTGGGCTTAGTTTGCTCCATTATTTATGGAAATCCATTCATTTTCTATGGGAGGAATTTAGCAGTAAGTTGAGAACGAAAAAATCTACGGTCAGTGGGCGGGACTATGGCGTTGGCAGTTATAGGCATATAGTTCTGTTCAGGGCACAAAAGAGAGAATACCCTGTAAATTTGGTACCATTTGGATGAGATATTAGCAAATTATGACTTTTCTGGTCATGAAATTGAAAGTGAAATTGAAATTTGTCTTGTTGCCACAGAGAAAAAGTCACTGTTTTGTAAGGAAAGTGTCATCCACTTATTATCTGTCTTCTGACCACCTTTTAAGTAGGGTCTGGTGAATAATGTCTTAGGTCCAAGAGTGAAATATGACTTCCTGTTGCCAAAGTTTGAGAAACTCAAGGTTTTGATAACTTTTAATCACACGTCTTAAAACTATATGGCGCAATTACCTTTATTATGAAATCAGTAAGAGGAGACTGTGAAAACATAACGTTTGAAACACTAAAATAGCCCAAAATGACGTTGATTGTTTATTTTTTCGATTTATACTATATTACGAAAAGTATTCACTCGCCTATCCAAATAATAATAAAATGCTTCTACATCTGTGACAGAACGGGTCTCTCAGGAGCTCAGTGAACTCCAGCATGGTACCCTGATAGGAAGCCACCTGTGCAACAAGTCCAGTCGTGAAATTTCCTCTGCTAAATATTCCACAGTCAGCTGTCAGTGGTGTTATAACAAAGTGGATGCGATTAGGAATGACAGCAGCTCAGCCAGGAAGTGGTCGGCCACGTAAAATGACAGAGCGAGGTCAGCGGATGCTGAGGCGCACAGTGGTCACCAATTTTCTGCAGAGCCAATCGCTACAGACCTCCAAACTTCATGTGGCCTTCAGATTAGCTCAAGAACAGTGAGCAGAGAGCTTCATGGAATGGGTTTCCATGGTAATTGCATCCAAGCCATACACCACCAAGTGCAATGCAAAGCGTCGGATGCAGTGGTGTAAACTGGACTCTAAAGCAGTGGAGACGCCTTCTCTGGAGTGACCAATCACACTTCCATTTCATGCTCCCAACTCTGTGGAAACAGTTTGGGGATGGCCCCTTCCTGCTCCAACATGACTGCGCACCAGTGCACAAAGCAAGGTCCATGAAGACATGGATGAGCCAGTTTGGTGTGGAAGAACCTGACTGGCCTGCAGAGTCCTGACCTCAACCTGATAGAACACCTTTGGGATGAATTAGAGCAGAGACTGAGAGCCAGACCTTCTGTCCAACATCAGTGTCTGACCTCACAAATGCGCTTCTGGAAGAATGGTCAAAAATTCCCATAAACACACTCCTAAACCTTTTGGAAAGCTTGTCCAGAAGAGCTGAAGCTGTTATAGCTACTAAGGGTGGGCCGGTGTCATATTAAACCCTATGGATTAAGAATGGGATGAACTTAAGTTCATATGGGTATTTCGGTGCCCCCAGGGGGGAAAAAAACAACAAAAAACACTACAGATACAATAGCCCTTCGGTGCTCGGGTCTGATTAAATCAGACCTATAAAAGGGATGTTGGATAGTGTAGTTTAATAAAACTATCTTCAGTTATATAGCCATGACACAAATTATGAGTTTTTATTTTTCAAGGTCATTTATCAGCTTTAGATCCATAATTCAGATTTTGGATTGATGAAATGGCTCTTCTTAACTGATTCTGGCCATTTATGATTGTCTGGATTCTGACCAGTGTGAACATCTTTCCACAAACTATTCTGCATGTCCATGATTTGACCTGACTCAGTGTCAGTTGTTAACAAATTCTGGCATTCAGATAATGGCCTGGAACAACAGCTGGGATATCCACCGTCCATAGACTTTGCTTGCTAGTAAGTAGTAGTAAGTGAATATGACAATTACGGTACGTGCCTCCATACTACCTACTATTTTCAATTAAAAAAAAAAATCAGTTCTTCCTTCATTTCTGTTCATACAGGTCGGCTTTGTGATGTTCTCTCTCACCGATTGTATGTAGGGTTCCCTCTCAAGGGCCGATGAAGCAGTAGTATCCAAGTTTAAACACTTCCACTGTGGCCATATTAACGCGCTTTTTCCTGTTGTCTTATGGCATGTTAGCACAGACACTAGAGTACATGTTGTGGTTCAGTGAGCACTTCATACCAGATGAGTGACTTGCATGAGTATTCTGCTGTTGAGGAATCGTCAGAGTGAGTGCCGTGCATCATGGTAGCAAAGTTCACAGTGGGCCTTGTGGGTATATTGTGGGGATATTCAGTAGCTCAGCAGTTGGCAGTCTGACATTCAGCTGTTGTTGCAGATGGGGGTTCTGGTCCTGATACCTGTGGCGAAACATCGTCAGAATGCTACAGCTCTCCATCCAGCCCTCAACATCGAGGACCAGAGAGCCTGGACAGCGAGGATGACAACCACAAAGGTGAGAGATGTGCTGACACAAGCAAAGTGTGCACAGGGGAGTGATGCAGTGTGATGGTGTAGTTTCTGTGACTCTTCTTGTTGTCTATCTCAGTGTCGGATACAGACAGCCATTCTGATGACTGCAGTAAAGGCGTGGCCCCTGACATGTTCTTCACACATGATCCAGCTGAAGTCTCCTCTGTCCATACTCTGTCTTCCAATATCCATGAGGCTCAGCTGGAGCCCCTCTGCCCAGAGAGCAGCACAGAGTTCCCCCCTCTTTCCTTCATGCATTCTCAGCCCTGCATGCTCCCCAACGGGGCCACTGACCCTGGTCTTCCACTGGTTTCTCCTCCCAGCCAAAGCATCATTCCCGATGGGAAGCTCCCTTCTGGGACATTGATGATGCAGATGTCTCTAGTGCCTCCGCCCGTCCAAGGTCCTGGAATTGTGGGAGACGCAGAGAAGAGGGACATGCTCGTAACCTTTGGGATTCCACCTACTGGCCTCCATCCTCCAGGAAATCTGGCTGTGCAGCCGCTGGTTCAGAGGTTCAAAACAGCTTTGTCTCACAGCCAGGGTGGTGCTGACGGCCCTCCTGGGAGTGATTCTCCTCCTGCTGCCCCACATACTTCTCATCCTCACCAGGCCCCTGTAAGAGCCTTGAATGTCATGTCTTCAGGTCCCACATCCTATTCTTCTCCTCTTCTGTCCTGCCAAGACCCAGCCAGTGTCAGCCCAGGTCTGGGCTCCTCTCTTCCACAAGTGGAGACTTCTCATGCCAAGCACCATGGCTTGACCTTACAGTCTGGCATGCCTTCCCCTTACAGCCTGCCGCCTGTACCCACTTCTGTTATGCCTACGCTGGGAGCACCCATGGTCTCTGGAGTAGCTCCATCTTCTGGAAATGGACAAACAGCTGTTCCTCCAGCTGTGCCCACACACACATCTGGACCTGCCCCGAGCCTCAGCCCAGCACTTACACATAGCATGGCGCAGAGCGACAGTGCATCCTACAACAACAGCAGCTCCTCCTGTGGGAGTGCCCCAGTTGCCCCCAGCAACCCTTTAACTCAGCAGCAACAGATGTCTTCCCAGCAGCCAACACCCCTCCAACAACAGCAGCAGCAACCAATGGGCTGTGGGACTTGTGGTTGTCATAACAACTGTGGAAGCCGAGGCATCAGCAACAGTGTGAGTGGTGCCTCTGGCTGCCAACCTCCTCTATTCTTCCCCACCCACCAGATGGCGGCGGCGGCGGCAGCAGCACGCCAGGTGTTCAGCGTTCCTCCGTCTCTCTTCCATCTCACGAGCATGTGCAGTAACAGCTACCTCACCCAGGCCCATCCTCCTCACCAGGCCAACGGTGCAGCCACCCTGTCCCCCTTTTTCCCATCTGCTCCACCTCCTGCACACCCATCCCCCTACCTTCACAGTCACTCTCACAGTCATGCAGATGTGCCGTCACATATGATGGGCAACCAGGCTGCAGCAGCGGTGGCAGCTGCTGCCGCTGCCGCTGCCAACTACAGTCTCCAGCAACAGATGGCACCAGCGGCATCGTTCTGTCAGCGTGTCTACCAGCCTGTATACTCTAATCCTATGGGGATGCTGCCAGCTGCTGCCCTGGCAGGAGGTGGAGTCAATAAGAAGAATGGCAATGTATCCTGTTACAACTGTGGTGTGAGTGGCCACTACGCTCAGGACTGCAACCAGCCTTCCATAGACTCCACACAGCAAGGTAACGCAGTTCTCCATCGGAACCCCCAAGTGTCCTGTAATGTACGCTTAGATCAGACAAATAGTTGCATCCCATCCTCACAAAGTAGGATTCAAGCTGTTTAATTCAGCCGTGGTGGGTTAGCTTTGGATGGTTGAGCTATAGAGAACCTTAAGAGGGTGATAGACCACCCAACCCTTGGGCTCTTCTGCCAGCTACATCGCGTCTGTGCCTGAAGGCCTCGTGCGTAGACCCTGACAGAGCACCAGAGCCATATGCTGACACCTCTGTGCACATAGTTTATAGTTCAAGAGGTTGAAGTTTTTTTTAAGTTTTGGTTTCCAATAAATCATCAATATTGCTGTGGTTCAGTTATCACATCCTCTTATAGTCGAGTCAAATGTATTTGTAGCACATTTCTTGTACAAAACAATTCAAAGTGCTTTAAATAAAATAAAAGCACTGCAGCAGGGAGTGGAAGAAGCATTAAAAATGCATAAAAGAATGTATAGAGAAAGGAATAAAACAAGCAACAGTCTAGATAAATTGAAAGATACCGTGCAGATTTCATGCATAGACACATGAGAAAATAAATGTTTTTAACCTGGATCTAAAAATGTCTTCATTTGGTGACAGTTTAATCTCCTCTGGCAGTTTGTTCCACTTGTTTGCAGCATAACAGCTAAATGCTGCTTCTCCAGGTTTAGTCTGGACTCTGGACTGGACCAGCTGACTTGAGTTCTTGGATCTAAGAGCTCTGCTGTGTTTATATTCTCTGAACATATCACAGATGTATTTTGGGCCTAAACCGTTCTGGGATTTGTAAACCATCAGCAGGCTTTTAAATTCTATTCTGTGACTGACTGGAAGCCAGTGTAAAGATTTTAAAACTGATGTGACGTGTTCACTGTTAACTGTTCCCTCTCAATGCCATAAGTCAGCACAAGGTCAAGGGTTAAGGCAGTGAGTAGGTCTGTGAACACTTTGAGAAAATCCAATAAAGTCTAATATAGAATTAAAGTTAATATTTAGGCTGTCATTTTCAACATCTACATGAATATTAAAGTCCCCCACTACAATGACTTCATCTGTACTCAGCACTAACTGGGATAAAAACTCTGAGAATTCAGACAGAAACTCAGAATAAGGGCCAGGCGGACGATACACAACAACAAACACAAGAGGTTTTTGTCATTTCCACTTTGGGTGGGAAAAACTGAGAATCAGAGATTCAAAAGAGCTAAAACTAATCTTGGGTCTAGGACTGATTAGTAACCCTGATCTGAAGATAGCTGCCACTCCTCCTCCTCTGCCTGTGGTTCTAGGAACATGAACATTTAAATAGTCAGAGGGAGTTGATTCATTAATGCTAACATGATCCTTCTGCTGCAGGCAGGTTTCTGTAAAACAAAATATATCAATATGATGATCACAGATCAAATCATTCACTAACAGAGACTTCCAAAGGAGAGATCTAATATTCAGCAAACCACATTTAATAGTTTTCTCCAGAAAGATTGCCAATTATCTATGTAGCCCACGTTGTTTGCTGGACACCATCTAGACAACCAGAGATTGAATGAGGACATGCGGCTAAACATGTCATCACTGGTCAGATTTGGCAGGGGTCCAGAGAAAACTACACAAAATTACACACCGATGCAACATTAATTTTAGTGACCTCCGATTGGCGTAACCGGGTGTCATTACCGCCGACGTGAATAACTATTTTACCGTATTTCCGCTTATCCTTAGCCAGCAGTTTTAAATAGGATTCTATGTCGCCCGCTCTGGCCCCTGGAATGCATTTGACTATGGTTGCTGGTGTCACTAATGCCACGTTTCTGACTATAGAGCTGCCAATTACCAGGGTTTTGTCCTCAGCGGGTGTGTCGCTGAGTGGGGAAAATCTATTTGAAACGTGGACAGGTTGATGGTGAACCACGGGCTTGACTTTAGGACTATGCCTCCTCTTCCTGACAGTCACCCAGCCACTCTTAAGTCCCGGCTGCTCGGGATCTGCTCGGGTACGACTAACAGAGCTAACTACGCTAGTTGGCTCCGCACTGGCAAAAGGAGCCTGGCTCGCTATCGGGTGGTTTTCAACAGTGCAGAGCCGAGCTTCCAATTCAGATAACCTTGGCTCCAAAACTACAAAAAGACTACATTTGTTACATGTACCATTACCACTAAAGGAGGCAGAGGAGTAACTAAACATCTGACACACGGAGCAGGTGAAAGCAGGGGATCTATTCAATAACGACTTTAATCTCATAATTAATTTAAAAAAATAGTTTTTTTAAAATGTGGCCCTAATACTCCGTGGTAATAAAGGAACAAATATAAATGGAAAGAATTAGCACTTGGGCAGAAGTTATCTTACATTAAAGCACTACACTGAAAGCCAACCGGATGCCACAGCCAGCTTTTTTAACACAGTTCCACATTATTTCAGCTTTGGCCAAAAGAAAGAAAGGACAAGTTATCGATTTATGTTTGGGAATATAGATTCAGAGTAAAGCAGGCCTGTTGTTCCTGAAGGCCAGTAAAGCTCATTATCTTACCCTGAGCCAGTACCCCACCCACACCCTAATGCTCAGATGTATTTTTGTGTGTTGAAATCCATCCTGATACGACTGTGGGTGCGTTGCAGGTGTTTTCCGGTTAAAGTACGCAGCATCCCACATCTCAGAAGCGCTCGACAATGCTGACTGAAGAAGAGGAAGAGAAGAGGAGGGCTTCCTGCTCTGTTCTTCTCCAGGTACTGTGTGAACAGTGCACTGAAGCTTCTGAGCAGCTGCTCGGCAGACAAAGCCTGAGAACATGTGCCTGCCACTTCTCATGGGGTCATGGGACTCCCTTCCCTTTCAGTTTTTTATATTTTTGCACTGAGGGTTGGAAAATCTTAAATTATTACTTAATTATTTGGAAGTTAAGAGATTTTTTTGTTTGTTTTTACATAAAGTGGGGATTTTAGTCTCAGCTGAAATGTTCTTATACACTTATTTGTAAAAGAGCCTTTTTATGCTTTTTCCTCATAATTACTGTTCATCTTGGATTTTACTGTCTGGCAAACTTGTGCAGCAGCTTTCAAAGACCAATAATCCTAATTAATGTAAGCAAAATGGACTTGATGTCTTCAGTCTTAGCTTGTTGAATGTCTCATTTCTAACTAAGGATCCTGTATCAACGTGTATGAATCAAATGCATTTTTTCCACTTGATATATAGAATGTTTGGAAGGTAACTGCTGCTTTTGAGTTAGTTTTATTCTTTTTCAATGTGTACATTTTTTACTGGGATGTACTCACTATGGCAGAACACCACAGATTGTTTTTGATCAACCTGAAATCGGAACTACTCAGCATTGTATTAAAATGGCTAACATTGTAGTCGATGAGATGTCAGTGTTTTTGAATGAAGCTGAAGGTGATTCAGAAACGCAACACAACACCACTCTGCCCTGGTCGCGTGTCATCTTCTGCAGTTTGGGATCCTTCTCCTTCCTCTACCTGCCACTCTGTTTTTTCTTTTTGCTTCAAACAGAGACACAAATGTGACTTGAATCAGATTGTTGGTGTGAGCCAGCTCTGTGGTCGTGACGTGTGGCCAAAGCAGGAAAGTACCACTTTCATTTCAGAAATACCGCTTAAGCTTGTAAGACAAAGATACAACTTCCTCTGTCTCATCCATTCAGTTTTGTCATGGAGCGTTCAGGAAGACGGGTAGATAGATGGCTGTACAGGAGGGTGGCACCCCCACTCCTGCAGTAGGACGATGTTCATGCAGTATCATGGAAGGTTGGCCACCGTGTGGTATTGGCCCTACTGGGTCAAGCCTGGTGGTAGCAGCAAAGGCTCTGAATGTATCAGCAAATATTAGAAGAAATAAATGTGCAAACACACAGGTGTGTGTGTGTGTGTGTGTGCTGCTGTCACACCATGGCCGCACAGGCTTGCAGACAGTATCCACCAGAAGAAGTGGACAGTAGTAATGGTGTGAGGAAAACCGTTGGAACGGGAACTCCCGGGCTGTTCAGAGGAGAGCAGCGTGCCGCCATCTTTTCAAACACTGACAGACAACACCAGACTGTTTCTGGGCTTGTTTAGTGAAAGAACGAATGGGAAGTATCTGTAGTTTAACTTCGTGAATCTTCATTTTTAACATGTATGACAGACATGACAATTGATACTTGAGTATATGTTTGTAGATAAACTTGAATATGTTGATCTGATTTGATGAAATGTGTTTTTTTTATGTTTTCTGAGGGTTCTTTGAAGGTATTTTGAAATTCATTCAAAATAATTTAAGATGGCAGTGTTCAGGTGTACATTAAATGATAATAAATGAATAGTTTCAGCTAATGTATCTTTGAAACTAATTAAATTTGGGTTGTGACAAAATGTTAGTGATTCAATGTAGTATTTCCTTCTAAAGTCCCAGTATTATTTTGAAATGTCTGTTTGACACTCATGACACATTGGGAGTCTCCTCACTGTCCCTCTGCTTTCTCTGATCACCCGCTGCAGTACTTGGAAGCAGATTTTTCAGTTGGTGCCTGTCGGCTGGAAAACATAAGTGACCGAACTGAAACGGTTAGCATTAGCTGCCTAATCACTAACCTCTGAAGCATTTTCTGTCTGCTACTCAGAGACTGACCCACAGCTCTATGAAGAGCAAACAGGAGACACGCCTCCTGTGTCCACTGGTCATTCCAGACAAGGTGCTAGCTAACACTGATAGTGTTTAACCACAATGATCAGCAGTAATAGCTTGTCTAGCTAGTTGGCTGCATGTTGTCTTAAGCAGTTTAGTTACTTCAGCGTTTTCGCTTGAGCTAACATGAGCTAACTGGTTACGTTAGGAAGCTGAAAATAGTTAGTGTGACATTTCATTGTTCCAAGCAAAGTTTGAATATTTCTTTCAGTGGTGAAAAAGGTTTAATTGTGAACCTTTTAGGGTTCCATGAGTGTGGATAGTTGTCCTGAAAAGAACAGGACACTGAAGAGAAGCGTGTTTCCCGTTGCATCTCGGAAGCGGTTTTATTCATGTGGTTCCCACATAGCAGCCGCTTGGTTCTGTGTGCATGTGTCTACCATCACTGCCCAGCCTCATGTCCCGGCGTTGGTTTAGGACTGATCTGATCCTGATAGTGACAGTCAGGAGATTCAAGTGGTGGAGACTGAAATATCTGATGCTGTTGAGCTGAATGTTTCCGGTTTTACTTTGGTCATAATTTAAGCTTCAAACTGTTTCCCTCATTGAAGAGCTCTGGATTACAAGCAGCGAGCACCAACCACTCAGACTGCGGAGGGACGGGGCGTCCGGTGTTTGCACCGAGGACGCACCCAACAACCCAAGTACTGTTGTGTTGAGCTGTTTGAAAAAATGCTGTACTGTACATTTGCAAGGGGTCCCCCTCAGCTGTTATGTTTACTGTACTTTGATATGTGTACTGGAAAGGTCAAATATATTTCTAGAGTGGAATTTGGATTTTATGCAAATTGTTGACCATTTTTCCTGTCATTAAAAGCAATAAATATTAAAAGTGAATTTGTCCTGATTTGCTTATTTTACATGATGAAAACTTCTTTAACCCTCCATAGTGGAAGCTATGGATTAAAGGTGAAATCTGTAGAAATCTGGTGCAAACGGAAGCTTGGATTCCTGCTTGGATAAATTAACTTCCTGTTTTAGGTTGACATTTGTTTCCTTTAATCTTTTGTTTTCAAGGATAAACACAGAAAACACCAGCACGACACAGACAGGATGAGAAAGACACAAAAAATCATCATCATCATCATCACGGTGTGTCTTTACAAGAGCAGAGAGCAGCTGGAGCTTAACTCGGCTTTGACTAAGGAAAAGGTAACCTGAGGGCTATTACTAACCAGCTTCCAGCTGGATGTGATGTGTGTTTAACTCCTGTTGTTTTGCAGCGACTCCTTCAGGCTCTCGTTGTACTCGGCGACCTGTTGGGAGACGTTCTTGGCGACTGGGGCGTAGTCACTCTCCTGAGATTTGGAGGCAATGTCTGATGTTGCAGTTAAAGAAAGACCAGTGTGTGACTTCTGCTGGACCTCACACAGCTGCTGTCTCAAGATTTATATGAAATGGAACAATCTGACTGCTTTTCTTTGTGATTTTCTGGTGGAAATGTCCTCTGTGCCACTTTAGATATTGAATAGAAGTGCTTTGCATGTATCACCTCTGTTCAGATCTGACAGTAACATCCCTGAGACTGACTATTATAGGATTACTGTGTAAGGTGATGGAAACTGATGCCTCCGCCACTCAAAACAGCAATATTCATGAATTCATACACATTGGTGCGTATGTAAAGTGCTTGGATCTGCCTTTGTGGAAGAAATGTCACATTAAATTCAAGGTAAACACAAGAAACATGTGCTAACAGTAGCTAAAACTATTATTAAGAGAGAAAATGGCCTGGAAGCACGGATAGTAGTACGAGAAGCTCTTTTCCCCCAGCAGAATAACTATGTTGGACATTTGTTTAATGAGTTGATCAAGTATTTCACATCTGTGAACGCTACGATGAACAGGTTCAGAGTCAAATGGAGCACAACAGTCTGGTCCTGCAGCAGGACCAGAAATGATCCGTTCGTGTGTGGAATCCCAGAGCTCAAATGGGCTGAAGCCCCAAACTGATGGAAAGGAGTCAGCTTTCTGAAGGATACACTCTTTCATGACAAAGTTGTTCTGCTCCAAGTGCTGCCATTTCCTCTCCAGGTTTGCCAGCTGTAATAACAGTTCACACACACACACACACACTTTTCTGTTTCCGTCTTAGGGATACGATCAGGTTTCAGAGGTCTGACTGTGACAGTTACAGATTATTGTTGCTGATTATTTGCAGATATCTTAAACCAATCATTTATTCAAAATAGATCATAAAAAACACATCAAGTGTTGAAAAATGAAAAATATCAGTCTGTAAAGGTTGGGACAGGTCCGTGTTTCCCACTGTGTGGCACCCCCTCTTCTTTTAACAACAGTCTGTACGCATGATTTCCATCTGACCACAGAACAGTTTCCCATGCTGCCTCAGTCCCTCTTAAATGAGCTTCGGTCCAGAGGAGACGGCCGTGCCTCTGGATCATGTTCACATGTGGCTTCTTCTCTGCCTGATGGAGCTTTAACCTGCATCTGTGGATGTTACGCTGAGCTGTGTTCCTGAGCCCAGGCAGTGATTTCCAGGACAGAATCAGGTCTGCTCTTAATGCAGAGCTGCCTGAGGCCTGAAGATTTCAGCTGTGCTCACAGACAGTGATTCCTGGAAGTGTTCCTGAGCCCAGGCAGTGATTTCCAGGACAGAATCAGGTCTGCTTTTAATGCAGAGCTGCCTGAGGCCTGAAGATTTCAGCTGTGCTCACAGACAGTGATTCCTGGAAGTGTTCCTGAGCCCAGGCAGTGATTTCCAGGACAGAATCAGGTCTGCTTTTAATGCAGAGCTGCCTGAGGCCTGAAGATTTCAGCTGTGCTCACAGACAGTGATTCCTGGAAGTGTTCCTGAGCCCAGGCAGTGATTTCCAGGACAGAATCAGGTCTGCTTTTAATGCAGAGCTGCCTGAGGCCTGAAGATTTCAGCTGTGTTCACAGACAGTGATTCCTGGAAGTGTTCCTGAGCCCAGGCAGTGATTTCCAGGACAGAATCAGGTCTGCTTTTAATGCAGAGCTGCCTGAGGCCTGAAGATTTCAGCTGTGCTCACAGACAGTGATTCCTGGAAGTGTTCCTGAGCCCAGGCAGTGATTTCCAGGACAGAATCAGGTCTGCTTTTAATGCAGAGCTGCCTGAGGCCTGAAGATTTCAGCTGTGCTCACAGACAGTGATTCCTGGAAGTGTTCCTGAGCCCAGGCAGTGATTTCCAGGACAGAATCAGGTCTGCTTTTAATGCAGAGCTGCCTGAGGCCTGAAGATTTCAGCTGTGCTCACAGACAGTGATTCCTGGAAGTGTTCCTGAGCCCAGGCAGTGATTTCCAGGACAGAATCAGGTCTGCTTTTAATGCAGAGCTGCCTGAGGCCTGAAGATTTCAGCTGTGCTCACAGACAGTGATTCCTGGAAGTGTTCCTGAGCCCAGGCAGTGATTTCCAGGACAGAATCAGGTCTGCTTTTAATGCAGAGCTGCCTGAGGCCTGAAGATTTCAGCTGTGCTCACAGACAGTGATTCCTGGAAGTGTTCCTGAGCCCAGGCAGTGATTTCCAGGACAGAATCAGGTCTGCTTTTAATGCAGAGCTGCCTGAGGCCTGAAGATTTCAGCTGTGCTCACAGACAGTGATTCCTGGAAGTGTTCCTGAGCCCAGGCAGTGATTTCCAGGACAGAATCAGGTCTGCTTTTAATGCAGAGCTGCCTGAGGCCTGAAGATTTCAGCTGTGCTCACAGACAGTGATTCCTGGAAGTGTTCCTGAGCCCAGGCAGTGATTTCCAGGACAGAATCAGGTCTGCTTTTAATGCAGAGCTGCCTGAGGCCTGAAGATTTCAGCTGTGCTCACAGACAGTGATTCCTGGAAGTGTTCCTGAGCCCAGGCAGTGATTTCCAGGACAGAATCAGGTCTGCTTTTAATGCAGAGCTGCCTGAGGCCTGAAGATTTCAGCTGTGCTCACAGACAGTGATTCCTGGAAGTGTTCCTGAGCCCAGGCAGTGATTTCCAGGACAGAATCAGGTCTGCTTTTAATGCAGAGCTGCCTGAGGCCTGAAGATTTCAGCTGTGCTCACAGACAGTGATTCCTGGAAGTGTTCCTGAGCCCAGGCAGTGATTTCCAGGACAGAATCAGGTCTGCTTTTAATGCAGAGCTGCCTGAGGCCTGAAGATTTCAGCTGTGCTCACAGACAGTGATTCCTGGAAGTGTTCCTGAGCCCAGGCAGTGATTTCCAGGACAGAATCCGGTCTGCTTTTAATGCAGAGCTGCCTGAGGCCTGAAGATTTCAGCTGTGCTCACAGACAGTGATTCCTGGAAGTGTTCCTGAGCCCAGGCAGTGATTTCCAGGACAGAATCAGGTCTGCTTTTAATGCAGAGCTGCCTGAGGCCTGAAGATTTCAGCTGTGCTCACAGACAGTGATTCCTGGAAGTGTTCCTGAGCCCAGGCAGTGATTTCCAGGACAGAATCAGGTCTGCTTTTAATGCAGAGCTGCCTGAGGCCTGAAGATTTCAGCTGTGCTCACAGACAGTGATTCCTGGAAGTGTTCCTGAGCCCAGGCAGTGATTTCCAGGACAGAATCCGGTCTGCTTTTAATGCAGAGCTGCCTGAGGCCTGAAGATTTCAGCTGTGCTCACAGACAGTGATTCCTGGAAGTGTTCCTGAGCCCAGGCAGTGATTTCCAGGACAGAATCAGGTCTGCTTTTAATGCAGAGCTGCCTGAGGCCTGAAGATTTCAGCTGTGTTCACAGACAGTGATTCCTGGAAGTGTTCCTGAGCCCAGGCAGTGATTTCCAGGACAGAATCAGGTCTGCTTTTAATGCAGAGCTGCCTGAGGCCTGAAGATTTCAGCTGTGTTCACAGACAGTGATTCCTGGAAGTGTTCCTGAGCCCAGGCAGTGATTTCCAGGACAGAATCAGGTCTGCTTTTAATGCAGAGCTGCCTGAGGCCTGAAGATTTCAGCTGTGCTCACAGACAGTGATTCCTGGAAGTGTTCCTGAGCCCAGGCAGTGATTTCCAGGACAGAATCAGGTCTGCTTTTAATGCAGAGCTGCCTGAGGCCTGAAGATTTCAGCTGTGCTCACAGACAGTGATTCCTGGAAGTGTTCCTGAGCCCAGGCAGTGATTTCCAGGACAGAATCAGGTCTGCTTTTAATGCAGAGCTGCCTGAGGCCTGAAGATTTCAGCTGTGCTCACAGACAGTGATTCCTGGAGGTGTTCCTGAGCCCAGGCAGTGATTTCCAGGACAGAATCAGGTCTGCTTTTAATGCAGAGCTGCCTGAGGCCTGAAGATTTCAGCTGTGCTCACAGACAGTGATTCCTGGAAGTGTTCCTGAGCCCAGGCAGTGATTTCCAGGACAGAATCAGGTCTGCTTTTAATGCAGAGCTGCCTGAGGCCTGAAGATTTCAGCTGTGCTCACAGACAGTGATTCCTGGAAGTGTTCCTGAGCCCAGGCAGTGATTTCCAGGACAGAATCAGGTCTGCTTTTAATGCAGAGCTGCCTGAGGCCTGAAGATTTCAGCTGTGTTCACAGACAGTGATTCCTGGAAGTGTTCCTGAGCCCAGGCAGTGATTTCCAGGACAGAATCCGGTCTGCTTTTAATGCAGAGCTGCCTGAGGCCTGAAGATTTCAGCTGTGCTCACAGACAGTGATTCCTGGAAGTGTTCCTGAGCCCAGGCAGTGATTTCCAGGACAGAATCAGGTCTGCTTTTAATGCAGAGCTGCCTGAGGCCTGAAGATTTCAGCTGTGCTCACAGACAGTGATTCCTGGAAGTGTTCCTGAGCCCAGGCAGTGATTTCCAGGACAGAATCAGGTCTGCTTTTAATGCAGAGCTGCCTGAGGCCTGAAGATTTCAGCTGTGCTCACAGACAGTGATTCCTGGAAGTGTTCCTGAGCCCAGGCAGTGATTTCCAGGACAGAATCCGGTCTGCTTTTAATGCAGAGCTGCCTGAGGCCTGAAGATTTCAGCTGTGCTCACAGACAGTGATTCCTGGAAGTGTTCCTGAGCCCAGGCAGTGATTTCCAGGACAGAATCAGGTCTGCTTTTAATGCAGAGCTGCCTGAGGCCTGAAGATTTCAGCTGTGCTCACAGACAGTGATTCCTGGAAGTGTTCCTGAGCCCAGGCAGTGATTTCCAGGACAGAATCAGGTCTGCTTTTAATGCAGAGCTGCCTGAGGCCTGAAGATTTCAGCTGTGCTCACAGACAGTGATTCCTGGAAGTGTTCCTGAGCCCAGGCAGTGATTTCCAGGACAGAATCAGGTCTGCTTTTAATGCAGAGCTGCCTGAGGCCTGAAGATTTCAGCTGTGCTCACAGACAGTGATTCCTGGAAGTGTTCCTGAGCCCAGGCAGTGATTTCCAGGACAGAATCAGGTCTGCTTTTAATGCAGAGCTGCCTGAGGCCTGAAGATTTCAGCTGTGCTCACAGACAGTGATTCCTGGAAGTGTTCCTGAGCCCAGGCAGTGATTTCCAGGACAGAATCAGGTCTGCTTTTAATGCAGAGCTGCCTGAGGCCTGAAGATTTCAGCTGTGCTCACAGACAGTGATTCCTGGAAGTGTTCCTGAGCCCAGGCAGTGATTTCCAGGACAGAATCAGGTCTGCTTTTAATGCAGAGCTGCCTGAGGCCTGAAGATTTCAGCTGTGCTCACAGACAGTGATTCCTGGAAGTGTTCCTGAGCCCAGGCAGTGATTTCCAGGACAGAATCAGGTCTGCTTTTAATGCAGAGCTGCCTGAGGCCTGAAGATTTCAGCTGTGCTCACAGACAGTGATTCCTGGAAGTGTTCCTGAGCCCAGGCAGTGATTTCCAGGACAGAATCAGGTCTGCTTTTAATGCAGAGCTGCCTGAGGCCTGAAGATTTCAGCTGTGCTCACAGACAGTGATTCCTGGAAGTGTTCCTGAGCCCAGGCAGTGATTTCCAGGACAGAATCAGGTCTGCTTTTAATGCAGAGCTGCCTGAGGCCTGAAGATTTCAGCTGTGCTCACAGACAGTGATTCCTGGAAGTGTTCCTGAGCCCAGGCAGTGATTTCCAGGACAGAATCAGGTCTGCTTTTAATGCAGAGCTGCCTGAGGCCTGAAGATTTCAGCTGTGCTCACAGACAGTGATTCCTGGAAGTGTTCCTGAGCCCAGGCAGTGATTTCCAGGACAGAATCAGGTCTGCTTTTAATGCAGAGCTGCCTGAGGCCTGAAGATTTCAGCTGTGCTCACAGACAGTGATTCCTGGAAGTGTTCCTGAGCCCAGGCAGTGATTTCCAGGACAGAATCAGGTCTGCTTTTAATGCAGAGCTGCCTGAGGCCTGAAGATTTCAGCTGTGCTCACAGACAGTGATTCCTGGAAGTGTTCCTGAGCCCAGGCAGTGATTTCCAGGACAGAATCAGGTCTGCTTTTAATGCAGAGCTGCCTGAGGCCTGAAGATTTCAGCTGTGCTCACAGACAGTGATTCCTGGAAGTGTTCCTGAGCCCAGGCAGTGATTTCCAGGACAGAATCAGGTCTGCTTTTAATGCAGAGCTGCCTGAGGCCTGAAGATTTCAGCTGTGCTCACAGACAGTGATTCCTGGAAGTGTTCCTGAGCCCAGGCAGTGATTTCCAGGACAGAATCAGGTCTGCTTTTAATGCAGAGCTGCCTGAGGCCTGAAGATTTCAGCTGTGCTCACAGACAGTGATTCCTGGAAGTGTTCCTGAGCCCAGGCAGTGATTTCCAGGACAGAATCAGGTCTGCTTTTAATGCAGAGCTGCCTGAGGCCTGAAGATTTCAGCTGTGCTCACAGACAGTGATTCCTGGAAGTGTTCCTGAGCCCAGGCAGTGATTTCCAGGACAGAATCAGGTCTGCTTTTAATGCAGAGCTGCCTGAGGCCTGAAGATTTCAGCTGTGCTCACAGACAGTGATTCCTGGAAGTGTTCCTGAGCCCAGGCAGTGATTTCCAGGACAGAATCAGGTCTGCTTTTAATGCAGAGCTGCCTGAGGCCTGAAGATTTCAGCTGTGCTCACAGACAGTGATTCCTGGAAGTGTTCCTGAGCCCAGGCAGTGATATCCAGGACAGAATCCGGTCTGCTTTTAATGCAGATCTGTCCATCTTCAGTTGTGGGAGACTCTTCCTCTCTCAGGTGTCACTGACCTGTTGACCATTAACCTGTTTTGTTCCAACATGTTCCTCCAGCTGTCCACTTCCTTTTGCAGCCCTTTGTTGCCCTGTCCCAACCTTTTCCAGCTGTTCAAGGTCACTTTCAACATTTCCTGTGTTTTCTGTGTTGCTGTGAGGAGCAGATCGTTGTGAACAGCTTGTACACATTGACAGTAAATTAGATGACAGCTTTGGGCAGTCACTGCCAGCAGTGTCTGACTGACCTGAGCGTGAGTCTCATTTTCCTGCAGTTTGGACTTCAGAGCTTCAAACTTCTGGTTCATCTCCTCCAACAACTGTTCAAATGAATCTCGGCACTGAGTCAGCGATGTCCGTTCTTCCAGTAGTCTCTGCACCAAAAGAACAACTCAAATCCAATCCGTGTTTACTTAAAGTACGAGCATCCACTACCTTTTTCTTCTCCTCAGCCGTGCGCCTCAGGGTGTCCAGGTCTCTGTAGGTGTGCAGCTCAGACTCCATCGTGCTGACCTGCTCCTTCAGGGCACCAAGCTCGCCTGTGATCTTCCCCTCCAGCTGCTGCACCTTCTCCAGGTCCTGCTGCAGGCGCTGGGACTCTGGGCAGCGGAGGAGAAAGAGTCATGGAGGTGTCGCAACAAAAGCCACATTTAAAATATCTGTCAATCATCATGTTCATCTCATATTAGCAATAATACAGCTTTCACTGCGTTTCATTTTTAAATGCTGTCATGGAGACTTTGACGTTAAGCCCAGATGACACAGAAGTGGCAGTATTTCTGGCTGTTAATGCAGCAGCTCAGCAGAGGACACGTGCACACACTGTGGGGACATTAAAAACCTGACCTGTTGTCAGTCCTTTGGCGGTGCTCTCTGATTGGACCACCTCTGTCTCCTTGCTGACCAGCACTTCCTGCATGTTCTTCAGCTCGTTGGCAGTCACTGTGTTCACTTGATGCAGCCGCAACATGTTCTACACACACACACACACACACCTCATGAACACATTCACACACACCGGCCTTCCTACCCCACCCCCCTGGAACCCCCCAGTGATATGTCCGAGGCTGTTAAATCGTTCCAGTGTTCACAGAACAATCCTTGCCCCTCCCCCGCTGACTCACCCTGCTGCAGTGTTCCAGGAGTGAGACAATGTCCTCTTGGCTCTGGGTCAGCTTCTTCAGCTCCTGAGCCTTGGACTCCTCAAATGACTCCAGGAACCCTGAAACAAAGGAGGATGTATAACTAATAAACTCTCCATGTTCCACGTTTTTGAAGGAAACTCTCTCATTGCAACATGAATGTGAAAGCTGCTCGACTTGACCAGCTAACGAAGGACTGCTGCTGGCCCTCACCATGGCAACACTTTTCTCTGATGGTGCTCATTCTCAGCAGCAGAACAACAAACACAAATGTGGAGAATGGTCTGAGCGTGAAAGAACGAGTTCAACGTTCCAATTTTCCAGATCATTCATCTGCGTGATGCGTGAGAGGAGCCCACACACAGTACTGACTGATGTCATATAAGAGGCTTTTCATACAGAAACTCACCGTCAATTTCCTCTTCCTTCCTCTTCAGCTCCTTGTATTTCTGCTGACACTCCCCTAGGAAAACAGTCATGCCATTATCCAGTTTTATACTAGTTAGAACAAAAAAAGGAAATGCACTATATTGCCAGAAGTATCCACTCACTCATATAATTAACTTCAGGTGTTCCAGTCACTTCCATGGCCACAGGTGTGTAAATTTAAGCACCTAGGCATGCAGACTGCTTCTACAAACATCTGTGACAGAACGGGTCTCTCAGGAGCTCAGTGAACTCCAGCATGGAACCCTGATAGGAAGCCACCTGTGCAACAAGTCCAGTCGTGAAATTTCCTCTGCTAAATATTCCACAGTCAGCTGTCAGTGGTGTTATAACAAAGTGGATGCGATTAGGAATGACAGCAGCTCAGCCAGGAAGTGGTCGGCCACGTAAAATGACAGAGCGAGGTCAGCGGATGCTGAGGCGCACAGTGGTCACCAATTTTCTGCAGAGCCAATCGCTACAGACCTCCAAACTTCATGTGGCCTTCAGATCAGCTCAAGAACAGTGAGCAGAGAGCTTCATGGAATGGGTTTCCATGGTAACTGCATCCAAGCCATACACCACCAAGTGCAATGCAAAGCGTCGGATGCAGTGGTGTAAACTGGACTCTAAAGCAGTGGAGACGCCTTCTCTGGAGTGACCAATCACACTTCTCCATCTGGCAATCTGATGGAGGAGTCTGGGTTTGGCGGTTGCCAGGGGAACGGTACTTGTCTGACAGCATCGTGCCGAGTGTAAAGTTTGGTGGAGGGGGGATTATGGTGTGGGGCTGTTCTTCAGGAGCTGGGCTTGGCCCCTTAGTTCCAGTGAAAGGAACTCTGAATGCTTCAGCATACCAAGAGATTTTGGACCATTTCATGCTCCCAACTCTGTGGAAACAGTTTGGGGATGGCCCCTTCCTGTTCCAACATGACTGCGCACCAGAGCACAAAGCAAGGTCCATGAAGACATGGATGAGCCAGTTTGGTGTGGAAGAACCTGACTGGCCTGCACAGTCCCGACCTCAACCTGATAGAACACCTTTGGGATGAATTAGAGCAGAGACTGAGAGCCAGACCTTCTGTCCAACATCAGTGTCTGACCTCACAAATGCTCTTCTGGAAGAATGGTCAAAAACTCCCATAAACACACTCCTAAACCTTTTGGAAAGCTTGTCCAGAAGAGCTGAAGCTGTTATAGCTACTAAGGGTGGGCCGGTGTCATATTAAACCCTATGGATTAAGAATGGGATGAACTTAAGTTCTCATGCGTGTAAAGGCAGGTGAGCCAATACTTTTGGCAATATAGTGTATGCTAAGTATCAGAGTTAAACTGTTACAATCTCAATGTGCTTAAAAGTGGATAAATATTACTGTGAGTAAAATGAACTGCTAAAATATGAAAGAGTTAAAGGTCCTGCTAAGTGCTACAGTTCAATTTTCTGTAAATGCTAGAAAAGAAGAAAAAGAGCAACCAGTCGCTACCCTGAGCTGCCTCCGAGTCCTGGTCCAGGTGTCGGATGTCCTCTGTAATTTGACTGGTCCTGTCCTTGATCTCAGTAAGCCTGAGCGCGCGCACACACACACACACACACACACACACACACACACACACACACACACAGAAACAACACTTCCATATATTTACACACACAAATATAAGTTTCAAACATACAAGCAACTCATTGATTAAGATTAATACACACTGTCTCTCCATGCTGGCTATTTCCTGGTTGTCCTCCTTCACCTGGAGAAAAGAAAATGTTTGTCTTTATACGAGTGACATCTCACGCTGGTCTCACTCAAAGTGATCTGGCTCTATCAGACAGCGAGTCGTGGTGCAGTCTGACGGTGAAGACACAGCCAGCCAACTGTGATGGCTGACAGCAGCAGAGTGGGTTACAGATGGAGTTTCTCTGATGCTGCTGAAAAGGTTTCCATGACCACGGCTCAACTTTACAGGCATCATCAAAGTGTCTGTGTGGGAATGTTTGACAACTCACTCGCTCATTTAAAGCTTGATCTGATCAACGTGAAATTCTAAAAGCTTAATGTGAGCTCATGCTGATCGGTTGCTTCACGTGTGTTCATGGTCAGTGTCGTGAGTTAGCAATAAGTGAGAACCACACCACCTCTCTGCGTGATTAAAAGACCCGTGGAAGATGTTTTCCTCTTTAATCAGTGAAGTGTGCGTCCGTGTGAGGCTCAACCTGCTGAAACAACTTCTCCCTCTCCTCCTTGGGGGAGTCCAGGCTCTTGTGCTCGGCCTCCATGGCGTCGTGCTTTGCCTCCAGAGCTAACAGGGTCTCATGAAGTCGAACCACTTCTTGTTTGATCTGTGAGTGGGACAGTTCCTGGAAACAGCAGATTTCAGTTAAATCACCACCATTATCATATTTCATATTGATTGGACTTTCTTCTTTGCTCCTTCCACAGGTTCTCATCAACTGTCTCATCCTGCACTCTTTCTGCTTTTCTGAAGCATAACTCACCACTTCATAGTCCTCCTTTCTGGTTACCAGAATGTCCAGCTCTTCCTGGAGCACTGCGAGCTCCTGAAACAAAACCATGAGGCAGGGAGAGGAGTCAGGAGTAGACCTTTGTCGTCCTCCCCCAACAATAAGAGAGAGCTCCAGTCATACCTGCAGCAGTTCCTCGTTGGCTGTTGTCATGGTGAAATACTTCTCTTGCTTCGCAGCTGGCATTGCTTGGACAACTTCATCAGCAACCCGTCGTTCTCTCTTGGTCTCCTCCTCAAGTGCCCTGATTGCCTCCTCTCTTCTGCAGAACAAACACAGTGGGGTGGAGCTGTGAACTGGGTCGGTTTTTTGTCATAACAGAAAACGGGAGAAGGGCATGAACTATTGATCCAGGCCACGTTCAAATCAAGAACTCAGATAAGACAGCTTGGACAAAGTAGATAAGGCAGGTAGTCCAATTGAATTCCAATTGGCTTGAATTGGACTATATTATTTCAGTGCCTTGAGATGACAATTGTTGTAATTTGGCGCTATATAAATAAAATTGAATTGAATAGTCCAATAAAGAACAGAGCACTGCTCAACAGGGACAGTGCAACATTTATAGAAGAAGTCTTTGGATTCTTGACATTATTCTTTTTTTGCAAAAAATCCTCTAAGCAGCTCAGAGTTCTGATTTCCATCGATAAATCCAAGGTCACCTACACACTCTACGAATCACAGCCCCAGACTTCATTGCTGCAACTCGTCTTAACACAACAGCAGAGACGTTTGTGACCCTTAGAACTATGCGCTCCTGACTCAGCTTGAAGTTCGCCAGCCTGTTACGCACATTCCCTGGTCTGAAACTGCCGTGAGCATCCCAGGGTTCACAGCTTTGATTTCCAGCTCGGCTCAACACCGCTTTGCTTTACAGGTCCGCTTCACACGCCAACGGCTACATAACAACACATTCAGCATGGTAAATGTTTGTAAAGAATGTTCAAAAAGCCAGGAGAATGCAGCGAAGAGAACCAAGATAATGCTATACGAGGAAGCAAAGAAGAAGAGATCAAAATGTTTGAGGAGGGCCAAGAAGGACGAGCAGGTTGGATGTTGGCGCTGGAGAAAGCGGCAGGAAGACAGACAGATGCAGAGGTAACCCAGTCAGTAACAACTCTCTGGTTCTGCTGGTGAAGTTGCTGAGATTCAGGTTAACGAAAAGAACTCGATGATGATTTGTCCCTCTGCTGTGTGTCGACTGCACATCAGAGCTGTGCCTGTAATAAACTAACGAAAGGTGTTTAAATACTGCAGACACTCACGTTAGTGCTCACCCCCGTTATGTCATTTATCTCAGACTGAAACACGAGTTTCAACCGTCTCTGACTCACACATGGAGCCTCAGTTCTGTTTCAGACTAACATGGAAGTAAGATCTTCTCGTGTTTGCTCACTTTTAGTCAATTTCCCAGCAAAATCTTGGAAGCTTGCAGCGTTTCAAAATGATTTCTGCTAAGCTGACTGTAACATATACACTGTGTATTGTGAAGTACGCGTACTGATTTCACACACAGAAAAGGCAACCTGAGTTCCAGAGGAAGAAGCCTGCGAGCATGTGAAGATACGCAGTCTTAATCTTCCTGTAACACTGCGGCACATTGCTGCTCCACACGTTTGGTTTTTTCTTTCACTGTATTCTCTAAATCAGCCTCCTCAGCATGAGGATTCAGGCGTATCCCTGTACATTCACGCTTCAGATGGATATTTGTTTTTAACTGCAGTGGCGAACATTAATGCTCGTTATGTGAAACCCTAACCCTACCGGTTCTCTCATTGCAACATGAATGTGAAAGCTGCTCGACTTGACCAGCTAACGAAGGACTGCTGCTGGCCATGCACACCTCACCATGGCAACACTTTTCTCTGATGGTGCTCATTCTCAGCAGCAGAACTAACTAAAGCACCAAATGAGTGAAAATATCTAAGCCTTTCAAAGGATTTACAGCATTCTGAGCTCTTCCACTGCCTCCTCCTTTGGACCCGCTGTATACACAGGGATGAATTTTCTCTCTTCATCTCCTCCTCTGCCTCTTTCTTCCTCTTAGCATGTTCTTCTCCTTTCACTCTAAGCTGTTGCTTGTTTTTATTCATTTTGTTTCTTTCTTTTATATTCTTTATGTAAAGCACTTTCACTCGTTTTGGACATGAAATGTGCCATACAAATAAAGTTGACTTGACTAAATTCCTTTGCTTTTTCATTCCATACTTTCTCTTTTCCAATCAAATTAAAACCGTCCCATCTCCTTTTCTTTCCTCTCTCTTCTTCCTGCATGAGTTTACTCTCCCCCTGCTTTATGTTTTAAACCTCCAGCTACTCACTACTTAAGACATGGAAATTAATGGTAAAATCAGCTCTTAAATAGCTTGCCCTTGCTCTCATTTTTCCCTTCATAGTATTGTTTACACTAGATCACCGAAGTAGGAGAGAAAGGAAAGTCAGGAGAACTGACTTGGCCAATCATAAATGGTTAGCTAGAAGGAACAGCCTCGTGTTCTGCAGGGAACAAGGGTCATTTGCTGTGCTGGCTGCTAATGGGCAACAGGTGAATAGGTCTGCCTGAGTGTGTGTAGAAATACAGGTAAGTTTCCTCTTTAATTCTCATTAGTACAGAAGGAGATTCAGCTCTGAGAGCACTCATAATCAGCCAAACAAAAATGTATACAGGTTTAGTCAGATGATCCACAGAAAGGAACAGGTGTGTTGTGAATTTTAATTTCAACACTTGGATAACGTCTGGAAAGAAAGCCATTCACAGAGAAACAGAGTCTCCAGTTTAGATGGTGCTGTACTGGACGAGCAGGTGTGTCAGCTGATCTCAGTCCATTCCATTCTTTAATGGAATGGTAGTTTTCCTCTCTTTGGTCACACATCTGTGAGGAAACAAACCGTGATGAGTGATTTTTTCTTCATCATTTTACAACATGACTGACTACTACACTACCTATAGTGATAGCTGTATCACTTCCAGCCTTTTTCACACAAGCTGTGTTTATTGTGTTGTTTCAATAAAAGAAACGGAAATGTAGAGGTTTAAAAGAGGAAGGTTCATGTGACTTACAAAGCTGAAAAATATGAAGGATCTTCTTAAGCTCTCTGGTAAAACAGATGACTATGTTGTCAGTTGCTCATTAATGTATTTTCTATTGGGTTGTCTTCAGAATACAATGAAGAGCAGGTGCTGCCGGCCTCTCCTCCTGCTTTGGCTGACTGCTGTGGTTGGAACTAGAAAGGGAAATACTACCAAGGCTGTGGAAGAGGAAGCAGTGGTATGGACAGTGCGAGTCTTTCAATCTTTGGTTTAAGTGTCTTCTCCTTCTGTATGTGATTGAGTAACTATTGTTAAAACTGTCCTCCATCAGCTGGTCAAAAACCTAACTAACAAGCTTCTCCAAGTCATCCCTTATAATGACAACGATGTTTTAGTAACTATACTGGCGATTGAAGAGAACCAGATTACTCTGAATGAGCTGGACCAACAAGCCCTAGCTAGCTATCCTGCACTGGTGGAACTCCACTTGAACGGTAACTTGGTCACCTCAGTACCAGCCAAGTTCTTCTCTGGGTTACAACAGCTGAGAGTGCTGTCTCTGGCCAGGAACAATATCAGCAGGTAAATAAGAGAGCAAAATAGTAGCAGTATCTAATTCTACATCAAATACTACTTCTACCTAATTCTACATATGCCATACCTGCACTGGATTTAATGCACGACAGATGCTTTGGTTCTTGTTATGTCAGTGATATGTCAATTGTTGCAGCCTAGACCCCGAAGCTTTCTCTGGCCTGGACTTTCTGAAAGAGCTGGACCTATCCCATAATGAGCTGACAAATCTCCCCACACAGCTAATCACAGGGCTCACAAATCTGCAGGTAGGCTGTCTATGGTCAACAAGGATCTATGTGGACACTGGAAAAGTTCCCTAACACTTTCTTTAGGAATCATGTGACTTTATGATGTCCATGCCTGTGTTACATGTACACACAGAAACAACTAACCCTCTCCATGAAGCTATTTCAGCAGCAGTGTGTCCCTCATCCTGGGGACAGGAGAACACAGCCATTTCTCTTACAGTATATTAGTGATTCATCTAACAACATTACTCTGCCCGGTCCCGTTAGACACTGAACCTACTGGAAAACCCTTGGATCTGTTCCTGTCCTCTGCTAAGCATCAGTGGAAAGATGAGACCAGCAAGTTCTATTGGTATTACCATTCATCCACTTACATCTTATTCAGTTCATACAGCGTGAACTCATCAGCAATAGCTACAGCTGACTCCCAAGCAGCCCCAATTATCCTACTGAACTATGCAAATACCGATTAGTTGCACTATAAATCATTTTATGTCATCACATGACGTCTGGCTATACAGGTTATCCAGAAATCATCTGTGCATCTCCAGAAGAACAGGCTGGAAGCAGCCTGGAGGATGCAGCTCTGAGTTCCACATCACATCCCACTAAGCCATCATACCCACAAACACCGCCAACTCCAGTCTACTCACAAAAGTCCTGGGGCTCAACCATTACGTTGAAGGCCACATTGTCACCAAGTCAGAACTACAGCATCAGCAAAGGTATGACAGTACGAGGGATATCTAATTTGATGCAATCTGCAACTTTGCCAATATACTTTAAAAGCTCAGAGTCTTGGACAATGACTCACTGTCTGATGACATTTAGTTCACTGACAGATGTCCTGACATGTTCCTTTACAATTTTCTGGCATAATTCAGAATTCACTGTTCCATTTTTAGAAGTAAGCCAACAAGGCCAAGATGCAGCAAAACATAAAAATATATATATATATATATATATATCAGCACCATATTTCACAGAGAGGGTTCGCTTCTTTTACTGGAACTAAATGTTTTCCTTTAGGGATAGTTTGGTAACCTTTTCAAGCCCTTTTGCATCAACAACTTAATTTCTGAGGAATTTAGAAATCTATTTTTTATGTTCTGAAGCACCTTAACTTACAAGTTTCCTGATGTACAGATTTTACTAGATCGCCTGTTCTTAAAATAACAGGAAATCCACAAGTGACTATCTTAATCTTCACATTAAATGTCAGATATTGGCATACTCTTGTCACTCACAGAAATGGAATCTTTTTACTTGTAATGGTGTTTGCAGAAATGTAGATATTCTTAAGAGTTCACAAACTTTCAAGCACCACTATGTGTAGATGACCAAATAGAACATAAAAAACTGAACAGACCGTTCATTCCACCCCATCTCCAACCTGTGACCAGGTGACCATGGCAACACTTGGAAGTTCACAGCGTGTGTTGCAGCCTTGGCACTAACCACCTTCATGCTCATCATATCTGCCGTCAAGGGGCCTTCATGGTACAAGCGCTTTCACAACTACAGACATCGGCGACTCCACCAAGAAGGGGAGGAGGAGGACATTGTGCCAACGGTCCTCTCAGAGACTGTAAGGTACCTGAACCATCAGACATTCACTTTTGAGGAACAACACACACAGACAGAGGAGGAAGAGCAAGAAGATGGGTACTTTGAAGATGCAAACATTAAAAGGGAAGGAGAACATGCAGGAGAGGACATTCGAGCGGAACCATGAAGAAGCAAGCAACAACTTATGAACCACTGAGAAGCTGAGGAAGCTGCTGTATCATAATCAGAGCAAAATCCGTCACCTGTGTTCTCTTTGAACAAAAAGCCCAGTTAGGGGCTGTTACATTAGGTGGGATACATTACACACCATGTTAGGTGGAACACCTGACAGCTAAACAAAATTAGCTAGGCATGTATTTTTAAAGCACAAATGAGTATCATCATTCAAGGGTTTACTAAACATTTGCCCTGGCTCTGTATGATTTCTGTAATGCTGCTTATAAAGCTATTTCAAATTATTCTAAAGACTCTAAATAAGTACTCTGTGGCGTGACATAAATGCAAAAAACATCAAGTACAAAGCTGATCATCTGATCATGTGGTTGACGGGATGATTTTCAGTCACACAGTCGGAGAAGGAAGACTTCAAGCGTAGCTCTAGATTACTTTGGATTTTAAAAGAAACTTTAACTCTCAGCAGTGATGATTTCATGAGATTCTTCATCAATAAAATTGTTTCTATCAGAGAGAAGATTAATGGAATCCTTCCCACTATTATCACTGATGTATCATCAAGTAGAGCAGCTTTAGAAGTATCTTTAGAACCTGAATTGTATTTAGACAGCTTCTGTCCAGTTGAGCTCTCTGAGCTAACAACAGCAATAGTCTCTTCTAAACCATCAACTTGTATTTTAGACCCAATCCCAACCAGACTGTTCAAGGAGGTTTTCCCCTTAACTGACACTTCCATTTTGGATTTGATCAATCGGTCTTTGTTGATAGGATATGTACCTCAGACTTTTAAGGTTGCTGTAATTAAACCTTTACTTAAAAAACCTACTCTTGATTCAGAAGTGTTGGCTAATTATCGACCTATATCCAATCTCCCTTTTTTGTCTAAAGTTCTTGTTGCAGTTCAACTTTGTGATCATTTACATAGAAATAATCTGTTTGAAGAGTTTCAGTCAGGATTCAGAGTGCATCATAGCACAGAAACAGCACTGGTGAAAGTTACCAATGATCTCCTGTTAGCTTCTGATAGCGGACTTGTTTCTGTGCTTGTCCTGTTGGATCTCAGTGCTGCATTTGATACGATCGATCACAGCATTCTGTTACAGAGACTTGAACATGTTATTGGGATTAAAGGAACTGCATTAGGCTGGTTTAAGTCATATTTATCTAATAGATTCCAGTTTGTTCTTGTAAATGAAGAATCTTCCTCACACATCGGAGTAAGTCATGGAGTTCCTCAGGGTTCTGTGCTTGGACCGATTCTTTTTACTTTATACATGTTTCCATTAGGTAACATTATCAGACAGCATGGCATAAATTTCCATTGTTATGCTGATGATACTCAGCTGTACTTATCTATGAAACCAGATGAAACCAACAGGTTGGTCAAACTACAAGCCTGTCTTAAAGACATAAAGACCTGGATGACTCAGAACTGTCTGCTTTTAAATTCAGACAAAACTGAAGTTGTTCTCTTTGGACCTGAGCGCTTCAGGGAGAAATTGTCTAGTTATATAGTTACTCTAGATGGTATTTCCTTGGCGTCTAGTTCTACAGTGAGGAACCTTGGAGTTGTTTTTGACCAGAATTTATCATTTGACGCACATATAAAACTGGTTTCTAGGACTGCCTTCTTTCACCTTCGTAATATTGCTAAAATCAGGAACATCCTGTCTCAGGGTGATGCAGAGAAACTAGTTCATGCATTTGTTACTTCAAGATTGGACTACTGTAATTCCTTATTATTGGGCTGTCCCACATATTCTCTGAAAAGCCTCCAGCTGATCCAAAATGCTGCAGCCAGAGTTCTGATGAGAACTAACAGGAGAGATCATGTTTCTCCAGTTTTAGCTTCTCTTCATTGGCTCCCTGTTAAGTTCAGAATAGAATTTAAGATTCTTCTTCTCACATATAAAGCTCTTAATGACCGAGCTCCATCATATCTTAAAGATTTAATTGTAAGATATTTTCCTAACAGAGCACTTCGCTCCCAAACTGCAGGTTTACTTGTTGTTCCCAGAGTCTCTAAAAGTAGAATGGGAGGCAGAGCCTTCAGTTATCAGGCCCCTCTCTTGTGGAATAAGCTGCCAGTAAATGTCCGGGAAGCAGACACCCTTTCCACTTTTAAGATTAGGCTTAAAACTTTCCTTTTTGATAAAGCTTATAGTTAGGGATGGCTCAGGTGATCCTGAAACATCCCATAGTTAAGCTGCTATAGGCTTAGACTGCTGGGGGACCTCATCTGTCACACCTTTCCTCACTTTGCTCTCTTTTTCCCCCTGTTTAATTTCTCAAATGATATTATGTACATGTGACATTATTGTGGTTATTAACTGGTGTTTCCCTGTTCCAACAGATATCCTTTGAATGGTGTTTTTCCCCCCTCTTTTCCCTCTTTTCTGTCTTCTCAAACCCCAGCCGGTCGAGGCGGATGGCCACCCTTCCTGAGTCTGGTTCTGCCAGAGGTTTCTTCCTGTTAAAAGGAGTCGTTCCTTTCCACAGTCCCTCAGGCTCAGGACGGGAGATTGGACTGAAGACAAGTTTCAGTGCAATCTGTTGGTTTCCTTAGCTAGGATATTATTTTTGAATTGGCTCTACATGAATGAATTGGATTATTTTTTAATTAATTACCGTATTTTCCGCACCATAAGGCGCACCTAAAAGCCTTAAATTTTCACAAAAAACGGCATATAATCCGGATTATGTGTCTACCGGATTATATGGATTCCATGGAATCCGGTATGGATACCTAGAACTGACATACTGTCACGGATACCGCCATTTTGAACCGCGGAGTGCCGAGCATTCATCAGGGCATTAATACCCTTCCTCATCATTCACCGCTCTCCCTTCGTGCCGCTCACCGCCACATTCACTTTTGCCACGCCTCTTGTGCGACGTGCAGTTTATAAGTTTCTAAGTGTAAAAACGACTGACAATGTTGTCCTTGACCGTCGGACCATTACATACACTACGTGTGCTGGCAACGATAAACCAATCAAAGAACATTAGGTAATACGTACGCTTTAAAATCAGGTGAGCCTTATGTATGGGTTAAGTACAGAAATGGACCCGTGACTGAGGGTGCGCTTTAAAATCAGGTGAGCCTTATGTATGGGTTAAGTACAGAAATGGACCCGTGACTGAGGGTGCGCTTTATAATCAGGTGAGCCTTATGTATGGGTTAAGTACAGAAATGGACCCGTGACTGAGGGTGCGCTTTATAATCAGGTGAGCCTTATGTATGGGTTAAGTACAGAAATGGACCCGTGACTGAGGGTGCGCTTTATAATCAGGTGAGCCTTATGTATGGGTTAAGTACAGAAATGGACCCGTGACTGAGGGTGCGCTTTATAATCAGGTGAGCCTTATGTATGGGTTAAGTACAGAAATGGACCCGTGACTGAGGGTGCGCTTTATAATCAGGTGAGCCTTATGTATGGGTTAAGTACAGAAATGGACCCGTGACTGAGGGTGCGCTTTATAATCAGGTGAGCCTTATGTATGGGTTAAGTACAGAAATGGACCCGTGACTGAGGGTGCGCTTTATAATCAGGTGAGCCTTATGTATGGGTTAAGTACAGAAATGGACCCGTGACTGAGGGTGCGCTTTATAATCAGGTGAGCCTTATGTATGGGTTAAGTACAGAAATGGACCCGTGACTGAGGGTGCGCTTTATAATCAGGTGAGCCTTATGTATGGGTTAAGTACAGAAATGGACCCGTGACTGAGGGTGCGCTTTATAATCAGGTGAGCCTTATGTATGGGTTAATTACAGAAATGGACCCGTGACTGAGGGTGCGCTTTATAATCAGGTAAGCCTTATGTATGGGTTAAGTACAGAAATGGACCCGTGACTTATAATCAGGTGAGCCTTATGTATGGGTTAAGTACAGAAATGGACCCGTGACTGAGGGTGCGCTTTATAATCAGGTGAGCCTTATGTATGGGTTAAGTACAGAAATGGACCCGTGACTGAGGGTGCGCTTTATAATCAGGTGAGCCTTATGTATGGGTTAAGTACAGAAATGGACCCGTGACTTATAATCAGGTGAGCCTTATGTATGGGTTAAGTACAGAAATGGACCCGTGACTGAGGGTGCGCTTTATAATCAGGTGAGCCTTATGTATGGGTTAATTACAGAAATGGACCCGTGACTGAGGGTGCGCTTTATAATCAGGTGAGCCTTATGTATGGGTTCAGTACAGAAATGGACCCGTGACTGAGGGTGCGCTTTATAATCAGGTGAGCCTTATGTATGGGTTAATTACAGAAATGGACCCGTGACTGAGGGTGCGCTTTAAAATCAGGTGAGCCTTATGTATGGGTTAAGTACAGAAATGGACCCGTGACTGAGGGTGCGCTTTATAATCAGGTGAGCCTTATGTATGGGTTAAGTACAGAAATGGACCCGTGACTGAGGGTGCGCTTTATAATCAGGTGAGCCTTATGTATGGGTTAAGTACAGAAATGGACCCGTGACTGAGGGTGCGCTTTATAATCAGGTGAGCCTTATGTATGGGTTAAGTACAGAAATGGACCCGTGACTTATAATCAGGTGAGCCTTATGTATGGGTTAAGTACAGAAATGGACCCGTGACTGAGGGTGCGCTTTATAATCAGGTGAGCCTTATGTATGGGTTCAGTACAGAAATGGACCCGTGACTGAGGGTGCGCTTTATAATCAGGTGAGCCTTATGTATGGGTTAATTACAGAAATGGACCTGTGACTGAGGGTGCGCTTTAAAATCAGGTGAGCCTTATGTATGGGTTAAGTACAGAAATGGACCCGTGACTGAGGGTGCGCTTTAAAATCAGGTGAGCCTTATGTATGGGTTAAGTACAGAAATGGACCCGTGACTGAGGGTGCGCTTTATAATCAGGTGAGCCTTATGTATGGGTTAAGTACAGAAATGGACCCGTGACTGAGGGTGCGCTTTATAATCAGGTGAGCCTTATGTATGGGTTAAGTACAGAAATGGACCCGTGACTGAGGGTGCGCTTTATAATCAGGTGAGCCTTATGTATGGGTTAAGTACAGAAATGGACCCGTGACTTATAATCAGGTGAGCCTTATGTATGGGTTAAGTACAGAAATGGACCCGTGACTGAGGGTGCGCTTTATAATCAGGTGAGCCTTATGTATGGGTTAATTACAGAAATGGACCCGTGACTGAGGGTGCGCTTTATAATCAGGTGAGCCTTATGTATGGGTTAAGTACAGAAATGGACCCATGACTGAGGGTGCGCTTTATAATCAGGTGAGCCTTATGTATGGGTTAAGTACAGAAATGGACCCGTGACTGAGGGTGCGCTTTATAATCAGGTGAGCCTTATGTATGGGTTAAGTACAGAAATGGACCCGTGACTGAGGGTGCGCTTTATAATCAGGTGAGCCTTATGTATGGGTTAAGTACAGAAATGGACCCGTGACTGAGGGTGCGCTTTATAATCAGGTGAGCCTTATGTATGGGTTAAGTACAGAAATGGACCCGTGACTGAGGGTGCGCTTTATAATCAGGTGAGCCTTATGTATGGGTTAAGTACAGAAATGGACCCGTGACTTATAATCAGGTGAGCCTTATGTATGGGTTAAGTACAGAAATGGACCCGTGACTGAGGGTGCGCTTTATAATCAGGTGAGCCTTATGTATGGGTTAATTACAGAAATGGACCCGTGACTGAGGGTGCGCTTTATAATCAGGTGAGCCTTATGTATGGGTTCAGTACAGAAATGGACCCGTGACTGAGGGTGCGCTTTATAATCAGGTGAGCCTTATGTATGGGTTAATTACAGAAATGGACCCGTGACTGAGGGTGCGCTTTATAATCAGGTGAGCCTTATGTATGGGTTAAGTACAGAAATGGACCCGTGACTGAGGGTGCGCTTTATAATCAGGTGAGCCTTATGTATGGGTTAAGTACAGAAATGGACCCGTGACTGAGGGTGCGCTTTATAATCAGGTGAGCCTTATGTATGGGTTAATTACAGAAATGGACCCGTGACTGAGGGTGCGCTTTATAATCAGGTGAGCCTTATGTATGGGTTCAGTACAGAAATGGACCCGTGACTGAGGGTGCGCTTTATAATCAGGTGAGCCTTATGTATGGGTTAATTACAGAAATGGACCTGTGACTGAGGGTGCGCTTTAAAATCAGGTGAGCCTTATGTATGGGTTAAGTACAGAAATGGACCCGTGACTGAGGGTGCGCTTTATAATCAGGTGAGCCTTATGTATGGGTTAAGTACAGAAATGGACCCGTGACTGAGGGTGCGCTTTAAAATCAGGTGAGCCTTATGTATGGGTTAAGTACAGAAATGGACCCGTGACTGAGGGTGCGCTTTATAATCAGGTGAGCCTTATGTATGGGTTAAGTACAGAAATGGACCCGTGACTGAGGGTGCGCTTTATAATCAGGTGAGCCTTATGTATGGGTTAAGTACAGAAATGGACCCGTGACTTATAATCAGGTGAGCCTTATGTATGGGTTAAGTACAGAAATGGACCCGTGACTGAGGGTGCGCTTTATAATCAGGTGAGCCTTATGTATGGGTTAAGTACAGAAATGGACCCGTGACTGAGGGTGCGCTTTATAATCAGGTGAGCCTTATGTATGGGTTAAGTACAGAAATGGACCCGTGACTGAGGGTGCGCTTTATAATCAGGTGAGCCTTATGTATGGGTTAAGTACAGAAATGGACCCGTGACTGAGGGTGCGCTTTATAATCAGGTGAGCCTTATGTATGGGTTAAGTACAGAAATGGACCCGTGACTGAGGGTGCGCTTTATAATCAGGTGAGCCTTATGTATGGGTTAATTACAGAAATGGACCCGTGACTGAGGGTGCGCTTTATAATCAGGTGAGCCTTATGTATGGGTTAAGTACAGAAATGGACCCGTGACTGAGGGTGCGCTTTATAATCAGGTGAGCCTTATGTATGGGTTAAGTACAGAAATGGACCCGTGACTTATAATCAGGTGAGCCTTATGTATGGGTTAAGTACAGAAATGGACCCGTGACTGAGGGTGCGCTTTATAATCAGGTGAGCCTTATGTATGGGTTAAGTACAGAAATGGACCCGTGACTGAGGGTGCGCTTTATAATCAGGTGAGCCTTATGTATGGGTTAATTACAGAAATGGACCCGTGACTTATAATCAGGTGAGCCTTATGTATGGGTTAAGTACAGAAATGGACCCGTGACTGAGGGTGCGCTTTATAATCAGGTGAGCCTTATGTATGGGTTAAGTACAGAAATGGACCCGTGACTGAGGGTGCGCTTTATAATCAGGTGAGCCTTATGTATGGGTTCAGTACAGAAATGGACCCGTGACTGAGGGTGCGCTTTATAATCAGGTGAGCCTTATGTATGGGTTAAGTACAGAAATGGACCCGTGACTGAGGGTGCGCTTTATAATCAGGTGAGCCTTATGTATGGGTTAAGTACAGAAATGGACCCGTGACTTATAATCAGGTGAGCCTTATGTATGGGTTAAGTACAGAAATGGACCCGTGACTGAGGGTGCGCTTTATAATCAGGTGAGCCTTATGTATGGGTTAAGTACAGAAATGGACCCGTGACTGAGGGTGCGCTTTATAATCAGGTGAGCCTTATGTATGGGTTAAGTACAGAAATGGACCCGTGACTGAGGGTGCGCTTTATAATCAGGTGAGCCTTATGTATGGGTTAAGTACAGAAATGGACCCGTGACTGAGGGTGCGCTTTATAATCAGGTGAGCCTTATGTATGGGTTAAGTACAGAAATGGACCCGTGACTGAGGGTGCGCTTTATAATCAGGTGAGCCTTATGTATGGGTTAAGTACAGAAATGGACCCGTGACTTATAATCAGGTGAGCCTTATGTATGGGTTAATTACAGAAATGGACCCGTGACTGAGGGTGCGCTTTATAATCAGGTGAGCCTTATGTATGGGTTAAGTACAGAAATGGACCCGTGACTGAGGGTGCGCTTTATAATCAGGTGAGCCTTATGTATGGGTTAAGTACAGAAATGGACCCGTGACTTATAATCAGGTGAGCCTTATGTATGGGTTAAGTACAGAAATGGACCCGTGACTGAGGGTGCGCTTTATAATCAGGTGAGCCTTATGTATGGGTTAAGTACAGAAATGGACCCGTGACTGAGGGTGCGCTTTATAATCAGGTGAGCCTTATGTATGGGTTAAGTACAGAAATGGACCCGTGACTGAGGGTGCGCTTTATAATCAGGTGAGCCTTATGTATGGGTTAATTACAGAAATGGACCCGTGACTGAGGGTGCGCTTTATAATCAGGTGAGCCTTATGTATGGGTTAAGTACAGAAATGGACCCGTGACTGAGGGTGCGCTTTATAATCAGGTGAGCCTTATGTATGGGTTAAGTACAGAAATGGACCCGTGACTGAGGGTGCGCTTTATAATCAGGTGAGCCTTATGTATGGGTTAAGTACAGAAATGGACCCGTGACTGAGGGTGCGCTTTATAATCAGGTGAGCCTTATGTATGGGTTAATTACAGAAATGGACCCGTGACTGAGGGTGCGCTTTATAATCAGGTGAGCCTTATGTATGGGTTCAGTACAGAAATGGACCCGTGACTGAGGGTGCGCTTTATAATCAGGTGAGCCTTATGTATGGGTTAATTACAGAAATGGACCCGTGACTGAGGGTGCGCTTTATAATCAGGTGAGCCTTATGTATGGGTTAAGTACAGAAATGGACCCGTGACTGAGGGTGCGCTTTATAATCAGGTGAGCCTTATGTATGGGTTAAGTACAGAAATGGACCCGTGACTGAGGGTGCGCTTTATAATCAGGTGAGCCTTATGTATGGGTTAATTACAGAAATGGACCCGTGACTGAGGGTGCGCTTTATAATCAGGTGAGCCTTATGTATGGGTTCAGTACAGAAATGGACCCGTGACTGAGGGTGCGCTTTATAATCAGGTGAGCCTTATGTATGGGTTAATTACAGAAATGGACCTGTGACTGAGGGTGCGCTTTAAAATCAGGTGAGCCTTATGTATGGGTTAAGTACAGAAATGGACCCGTGACTGAGGGTGCGCTTTATAATCAGGTGAGCCTTATGTATGGGTTAAGTACAGAAATGGACCCGTGACTGAGGGTGCGCTTTAAAATCAGGTGAGCCTTATGTATGGGTTAAGTACAGAAATGGACCCGTGACTGAGGGTGCGCTTTATAATCAGGTGAGCCTTATGTATGGGTTAAGTACAGAAATGGACCCGTGACTGAGGGTGCGCTTTATAATCAGGTGAGCCTTATGTATGGGTTAAGTACAGAAATGGACCCGTGACTTATAATCAGGTGAGCCTTATGTATGGGTTAAGTACAGAAATGGACCCGTGACTGAGGGTGCGCTTTATAATCAGGTGAGCCTTATGTATGGGTTAAGTACAGAAATGGACCCGTGACTGAGGGTGCGCTTTATAATCAGGTGAGCCTTATGTATGGGTTAAGTACAGAAATGGACCCGTGACTGAGGGTGCGCTTTATAATCAGGTGAGCCTTATGTATGGGTTAAGTACAGAAATGGACCCGTGACTGAGGGTGCGCTTTATAATCAGGTGAGCCTTATGTATGGGTTAAGTACAGAAATGGACCCGTGACTGAGGGTGCGCTTTATAATCAGGTGAGCCTTATGTATGGGTTAATTACAGAAATGGACCCGTGACTGAGGGTGCGCTTTATAATCAGGTGAGCCTTATGTATGGGTTAAGTACAGAAATGGACCCGTGACTGAGGGTGCGCTTTATAATCAGGTGAGCCTTATGTATGGGTTAAGTACAGAAATGGACCCGTGACTGAGGGTGCGCTTTATAATCAGGTGAGCCTTATGTATGGGTTAAGTACAGAAATGGACCCGTGACTGAGGGTGCGCTTTATAATCAGGTGAGCCTTATGTATGGGTTAAGTACAGAAATGGACCCGTGACTGAGGGTGCGCTTTATAATCAGGTGAGCCTTATGTATGGGTTAAGTACAGAAATGGACCCGTGACTGAGGGTGCGCTTTATAATCAGGTGAGCCTTATGTATGGGTTAAGTACAGAAATGGACCCGTGACTGAGGGTGCGCTTTATAATCAGGTGAGCCTTATGTATGGGTTAAGTACAGAAATGGACCCGTGACTTATAATCAGGTGAGCCTTATGTATGGGTTAAGTACAGAAATGGACCCGTGACTGAGGGTGCGCTTTATAATCAGGTGAGCCTTATGTATGGGTTAAGTACAGAAATGGACCCGTGACTGAGGGTGCGCTTTATAATCAGGTGAGCCTTATGTATGGGTTAATTACAGAAATGGACCCGTGACTTATAATCAGGTGAGCCTTATGTATGGGTTAAGTACAGAAATGGACCCGTGACTGAGGGTGCGCTTTATAATCAGGTGAGCCTTATGTATGGGTTAAGTACAGAAATGGACCCGTGACTGAGGGTGCGCTTTATAATCAGGTGAGCCTTATGTATGGGTTCAGTACAGAAATGGACCCGTGACTGAGGGTGCGCTTTATAATCAGGTGAGCCTTATGTATGGGTTAAGTACAGAAATGGACCCGTGACTGAGGGTGCGCTTTATAATCAGGTGAGCCTTATGTATGGGTTAAGTACAGAAATGGACCCGTGACTTATAATCAGGTGAGCCTTATGTATGGGTTAAGTACAGAAATGGACCCGTGACTGAGGGTGCGCTTTATAATCAGGTGAGCCTTATGTATGGGTTAAGTACAGAAATGGACCCGTGACTGAGGGTGCGCTTTATAATCAGGTGAGCCTTATGTATGGGTTAAGTACAGAAATGGACCCGTGACTGAGGGTGCGCTTTATAATCAGGTGAGCCTTATGTATGGGTTAAGTACAGAAATGGACCCGTGACTGAGGGTGCGCTTTATAATCAGGTGAGCCTTATGTATGGGTTAAGTACAGAAATGGACCCGTGACTGAGGGTGCGCTTTATAATCAGGTGAGCCTTATGTATGGGTTAAGTACAGAAATGGACCCGTGACTTATAATCAGGTGAGCCTTATGTATGGGTTAATTACAGAAATGGACCCGTGACTGAGGGTGCGCTTTATAATCAGGTGAGCCTTATGTATGGGTTAAGTACAGAAATGGACCCGTGACTGAGGGTGCGCTTTATAATCAGGTGAGCCTTATGTATGGGTTAAGTACAGAAATGGACCCGTGACTGAGGGTGCGCTTTATAATCAGGTGAGCCTTATGTATGGGTTAAGTACAGAAATGGACCCGTGACTGAGGGTGCGCTTTATAATCAGGTGAGCCTTATGTATGGGTTAAGTACAGAAATGGACCCGTGACTGAGGGTGCGCTTTATAATCAGGTGAGCCTTATGTATGGGTTAAGTACAGAAATGGACCCGTGACTGAGGGTGCGCTTTATAATCAGGTGAGCCTTATGTATGGGTTAAGTACAGAAATGGACCCGTGACTGAGGGTGCGCTTTATAATCAGGTGAGCCTTATGTATGGGTTAAGTACAGAAATGGACCCGTGACTGAGGGTGCGCTTTATAATCAGGTGAGCCTTATGTATGGGTTAATTACAGAAATGGACCCGTGACTGAGGGTGCGCTTTATAATCAGGTGAGCCTTATGTATGGGTTCAGTACAGAAATGGACCCGTGACTGAGGGTGCGCTTTATAATCAGGTGAGCCTTATGTATGGGTTAATTACAGAAATGGACCCGTGACTGAGGGTGCGCTTTATAATCAGGTGAGCCTTATGTATGGGTTAAGTACAGAAATGGACCCGTGACTGAGGGTGCGCTTTATAATCAGGTGAGCCTTATGTATGGGTTAATTACAGAAATGGACCCGTGACTTATAATCAGGTGAGCCTTATGTATGGGTTAAGTACAGAAATGGACCCGTGACTGAGGGTGCGCTTTATAATCAGGTGAGCCTTATGTATGGGTTAAGTACAGAAATGGACCCGTGACTGAGGGTGCGCTTTATAATCAGGTGAGCCTTATGTATGGGTTAAGTACAGAAATGGACCCGTGACTGAGGGTGCGCTTTATAATCAGGTGAGCCTTATGTATGGGTTAATTACAGAAATGGACCCGTGACTGAGGGTGCGCTTTATAATCAGGTGAGCCTTATGTATGGGTTAAGTACAGAAATGGACCCGTGACTGAGGGTGCGCTTTATAATCAGGTGAGCCTTATGTATGGGTTAAGTACAGAAATGGACCCGTGACTGAGGGTGCGCTTTATAATCAGGTGAGCCTTATGTATGGGTTAAGTACAGAAATGGACCCGTGACTGAGGGTGCGCTTTATAATCAGGTGAGCCTTATGTATGGGTTAAGTACAGAAATGGACCCGTGACTGAGGGTGCGCTTTATAATCAGGTGAGCCTTATGTATGGGTTAAGTACAGAAATGGACCCGTGACTGAGGGTGCGCTTTATAATCAGGTGAGCCTTATGTATGGGTTAAGTACAGAAATGGACCCGTGACTGAGGGTGCGCTTTATAATCAGGTGAGCCTTATGTATGGGTTAAGTACAGAAATGGACCCGTGACTTATAATCAGGTGAGCCTTATGTATGGGTTAAGTACAGAAATGGACCCGTGACTTATAATCAGGTGAGCCTTATGTATGGGTTAATTACAGAAATGGACCCGTGACTGAGGGTGCGCTTTATAATCAGGTGAGCCTTATGTATGGGTTAAGTACAGAAATGGACCCGTGACTGAGGGTGCGCTTTATAATCAGGTGAGCCTTATGTATGGGTTAAGTACAGAAATGGACCCGTGACTTATAATCAGGTGAGCCTTATGTATGGGTTAAGTACAGAAATGGACCCGTGACTGAGGGTGCGCTTTATAATCAGGTGAGCCTTATGTATGGGTTAAGTACAGAAATGGACCCGTGACTGAGGGTGCGCTTTATAATCAGGTGAGCCTTATGTATGGGTTAAGTACAGAAATGGACCCGTGACTGAGGGTGCGCTTTATAATCAGGTGAGCCTTATGTATGGGTTAATTACAGAAATGGACCCGTGACTGAGGGTGCGCTTTATAATCAGGTGAGCCTTATGTATGGGTTAAGTACAGAAATGGACCCGTGACTGAGGGTGCGCTTTATAATCAGGTGAGCCTTATGTATGGGTTAATTACAGAAATGGACCCGTGACTTATAATCAGGTGAGCCTTATGTATGGGTTAAGTACAGAAATGGACCCGTGACTGAGGGTGCGCTTTATAATCAGGTGAGCCTTATGTATGGGTTAAGTACAGAAATGGACCCGTGACTGAGGGTGCGCTTTATAATCAGGTGAGCCTTATGTATGGGTTAAGTACAGAAATGGACCCGTGACTTATAATCAGGTGAGCCTTATGTATGGGTTAAGTACAGAAATGGACCCGTGACTGAGGGTGCGCTTTATAATCAGGTGAGCCTTATGTATGGGTTAAGTACAGAAATGGACCCGTGACTGAGGGTGCGCTTTATAATCAGGTGAGCCTTATGTATGGGTTAAGTACAGAAATGGACCCGTGACTGAGGGTGCGCTTTATAATCAGGTGAGCCTTATGTATGGGTTAATTACAGAAATGGACCCGTGACTGAGGGTGCGCTTTATAATCAGGTGAGCCTTATGTATGGGTTAAGTACAGAAATGGACCCGTGACTGAGGGTGCGCTTTATAATCAGGTGAGCCTTATGTATGGGTTAATTACAGAAATGGACCCGTGACTTATAATCAGGTGAGCCTTATGTATGGGTTAAGTACAGAAATGGACCCGTGACTGAGGGTGCGCTTTATAATCAGGTGAGCCTTATGTATGGGTTAAGTACAGAAATGGACCCGTGACTGAGGGTGCACTTTATAATCAGGTGAGCCTTATAGTGTGCAAAATACGATAATTGGATTTCATTGGATTATGATTACAATGAATTGAATTCCAATTGAATTGGACTATATTATTTAAGTGCCTTGAGATGACATTTGTTGTAATTTAGCGCTTTATAAATAAAACGGAATTGAATTGAATTGAAGAGTTTTAAAGTATTTCAAAGAGACTTCAGCTGTACTGATGTTATGGAAAAAAATTTAAAAAATACATCACTTTGTTTGTGCTTGAGAGAGTATATCTGAAGTCACTCCCATAACCCAATCCTGGTATTTTGTTTAAGGCTTCATAGATCTGAACCTGGGTCATTCAGAGAGCAGTTCGGCTTCCCTTAAACAGGGATCAATAGATACCAGCTGTCAGAGCTCCAACTGCAGATGCAGAAGATGCAAGTATTTGAGAATGAAAATGTCATTTTCAATCAATTTGGTGTGTGGACTCAACTATCTGGTTATTTTGTATTGTAATATAGATATATATTATATTGTAAAGAGGCAGACCCTGAGGAAGAAGCACAGAATTGAGTCCAACAGGTCACTGCATAGCCTAAAATGATCTCTGAACTGTCCTGCTGTATTCTCTCTGTGTTATTTTGACCAAAGTACAGTATGTCAAACAGATGATTAGCTAAGACCTCAGAAAACTGTGGGATAAAAAGAGCAGAACATGTCTCCTTTAAGAGAACTACAAAAGGAGCCTTTAAAATGTTACTAAGGTGACACAGAGCTTACCACTTACTGCAGGGCAGAGTTTAGCATCAACACTATACACTCGTTTGTGACAGCATAAAGAACGCTGACTTTCCTGACTTGCACGTATTGATGGACACACAGCAATTAACTGTTGCCTAAACTTTAAGCTTACTTTGAGTGAAGGTTCTAGGCCACTGCTTACAAACTGTACATCTAAACTTGGGCTTCTGCTTCACTGTGTAGAATAATGTTTAAAGCTTTTCCAAAACATCATCATAGTTTTGAAGATAATTTTTCAACCAATTAACGGTTAGCCTGTTTTTTGATACAGCGCGTACTTGTTAATTATATTGCTTCATTGTAAATACAAAGACACTGTATCAGTTATTATCAAACCAACATTACTATGGCCCCTTGGTCTCAAGTATTCTTACTGTGTTGTCCTAAACACAGTGTGAAAAACTGAATACTCACTGTCTCCTCTCAGTGAAGATGCTGTCGATACTTTGTGCCTCACGGTCGTTCTGAGCTTTCAACTGGGAAAGGAAAACAAAATGCATTTAATCTAAAAACGTATTTAGAATGGCTACATCAGAGCAGTTTTTCATTATTTACAGGTAACACTTACCACGTTGTAGTCGTTAATCATTTCCTCCATCTCTGTGTTTGTGTTGAGCTTGTCCACCAACTGCAAACACAAGAAGAGAATTAGCGCAGGTGTGAGTAATAAAACCCATCACTTCAATGTTTATCTGGCTCTAAATATACTGATCAAACAGTTCCCACCACTGAGCTGCTGGATGGGAAAAGAGGAGCCAAGTTTCAGAGGTGGCTGACATTTTCTGATGACTACATGCAGTTATTGTTTACCATGTTGTAGTCAGCGAGCTCGCCTTGCAGGTCCTTAATCACTGCAGCCAGACCCTCAGCTCTGCGGTGCACACAACATGTTCAGAGGTCTGTGATGAGGCAGCTACGTGCTAAAGCAATCACAACTTCTCAATCTTTCACTCATTTTAATCGACAGAATCGCTGGCAGCGTCAGTAATAGCTAAGAAAACTAACACCCACCTCTTCTCATAGGAAAGGTAGACAGAGTTCTCTTGGTTGTAGCTGTCAATCTCATTGTGCAGTTTGCTGGTCTCTGTGGTCAACTCATTGATCTTACTCCTAACAGCAAAACACATAAACTTTTGTATCATAAATCAGACGAAGTTTGAAATAAGGTTGATAATCTTATCTTCACTTTCATCCCTAAACTTTGATGTAGCCTTTGGAAGCAAGTTGGACATGCTATACTTTGATATGCTATATTATTGCAAGTAACTGCAATGATCTAACGTGTAGGCAAATGTGTGGGGGTGTGCCGTGAGTATGTGTTACCTGAGGAGGCCAAGGTAGTAGGACTTATCCAGAATCTGTCTCTGAGGCCCTTCAGTAACGGACAGTGACAGAAACATGTTATGCTATAGTGACTGTGCTGCTGTACCTTGGCTCAGAGTTACACGTTAGACATTAACACAAATCCATACAAACAGAACCAGGAAAACAGCATTTCCTCCCGGCCCAAAGTCATTTCAATAGTACCTTTCATTCCAGTCTTCATCCCGCTGAGCCCCTGCTGGGTGACAGGCCTGTCAGTCACTTTGATGGGTGCAGACAGAACTCCGGGGCTGGGGACCCCCCCCCTCATACCGGGATGTCCACTGGTACCTGGAATCATCTGGATAAAAAAAGTATACAATACACCTGTTTAAGTTCAAGCTCCCATTCCACAGCTGATGGAGACCCATGTGTGACTGCTACTAATTGAACTTTTTCTTCTGACAGAACAACTAGTTTACTCAGAAGAGGAGAACTATGGTGGTGACTAAAAGTTACAAAGAATCTGAGCTGCAGATGGCTCACCCCAGTGGTGACACGAATAGCTGTGGGAGGAGCTCGGACAGCTGTTGGGGGTCTTCCAACTCCAGGGACCACAGACCCACCACGGCTCATAGGCCTGCTCATGCTGGAGGGAGGCCGCTGGCTCGCCATGATGCCCAAAACCTGTGAACACATGATCACTCAGCTGAGAGCAGACTTACACTAAGACTAACGGAAGTTATATCTGCGTGCTGACGGTATGGCAGCCCGGAGGATAGCGAGGCTTATGACTGGTGCTTTGCTGGTTCTGAGACAGCAATCTATATTTATATCTATATTTTCTATTTCCGCATCAGATTAGCTTTAAATCCAAATTCATTTGAGTCAGCCAATAAGATATCAGGGAAAGGGCTAAGTGTGTCACATCGGCAATGCAACACTGCTCCGCTGTTTAACGTTAAATGATTCAATTTAAAGGTTTAAGTCTGGCAGGGACGCTATTTCAGAAAGCTGCTTTGCATATGTTAGCAGCCGGAATGACTGATGTCACTGTTGGATTGGCTTTGTATTGTCCGAAATCATAACCTAAGCACCAACAGTTCACTATCTCTAAGAAAGACCGCAAAGAAAAATTTACTTTAGTTCAGTTTATTTAGTTACCGCTGCTGTTGGTTAGTTATCGCTGCTGTTGGTTAGTTACCGCTTCTGTTGGTTAGTTATCGCTGCTGTTGGTTAGTTACCGCTGCTGTTGGTTAGTTACCGCTGCTGTTGGTTAGTTATCGCTGCTGTTGGTTAGTTACCGCTGCTGTTGGTTAGTTATCGCTGCTGTTGGTTAGTTACCGCTGCTGTTGGTTAGTTATCGCTGCTGTTGGTTAGTTACCGCTGCTGTTGGTTAGTTACCGCTGCTGTTGGTTAGTTTTTTCACCAGAGACGTGAACCTAGCTTAGTTTACTGTGCTACTGCTTTGGCGCAGACATGAAATGTGTAAGTTTCCCACCTTAAATATGTCTTCGTCGGGGTGTTTCCGTCGATTTTATATGCTGCTGAAAATTCAAAGTGTGATCGTGTGCGAGTTTATCTGAGAGGAAAACTGAAAAGAAACGACGCTGAATGATTATCACGTTACCCCAGTAACCGTCGTCTTCTTCTTTTTCTACTGCTCCTTCTTCTTCGCGTATATCAGGTGGAGTCTGCAGTCTAGCGTCTGACGAAGGAAGTAGGCGCGGGCGTGTTTTTTTTGTGTGTGCGCGCGTGTGAGTCTGCGCGTGACGGAAGTTATCCTATTCGAAATATTATCGAATAAAAACAGCTTGAAAATAAAAACTAACTTCACTTAGTGATGATGTTAAACTACACAGTGAAGACTTTGAATAAAACCAGCAGAATTTGACTGGAGGACTGTTTAGGTGAGTTTGTCTGCTGAATCTGCTGGTGTGTCTTGTCCTGCCTCCACCTCTGGCACCCTTTATACTTTCATTAGCCCCTACGCGAACCAGCGTTTGAATCCCATTCAGTGCCAGATTAACACTTCGCTGTACCCTGGGCAACTATATTCAAGAGCCCCATGATCACTACCCCAGGATCACCATAATCTGGCAAAATACAGAATGAATTACAGTAATATAAATATACTCAGAACTTCAGTAACTCTCATCAAGTGCCATTTGATGTACAGATGTGGAAATGCTCATAAAGCCACAAATGCACCACTATGTCCTCTTGTCAAGGCCACTCACTCACATGCTCTTATGAAAATATAACACATCGGTATCAGTATAACCTGGCAAAATTTACCCACTTTCATAAAAAAATAAATAAGCAACCACTTTCAAAGCATCCAATATTTATTTAACAACACCTATTCCCAACATAAATGCATTGAACTGATAGAACCGTCACAGAGGAAGTCCACAGACAAGACAATCAAGTAATAGTGCAATATAAACTCTGAAATCTGCCTGTTTTCTCTCAACAACAACAAACAATTTACAGCATTTTCATGGAGCCAGCACAAGGAAAAAATAAAAATAAATAAAATGCAGTAACATCTGTATAATTTCAACCTATTCTAAAACAGAAAACAACCTGTCACATCACAACTCAACAAGACAGGCAAGGGTTAAACATTTGGAAATCTGTCAATTTCTCTCAGTTAGACAAATCAAAAAGAAATGCTACATAATCAGGCAAAATACACAGTCTTAATCCTAAATAATGGGGAAGTGCAAGTTTAAATTTGAAATGCTTGATTTCATTTGGCAAACACATCTTACACTGGCACTTTTCTGGACTTTGAATGTGCAAACTGGTGTGCAATATCTTCATAATGTTCGATGACCAAAAGAGAAAGTGCAGAGAGTGTCGTGCCAAAAAGGTGATTTCTGCCTAAATATGACTTGATCTCATTCATAAGCTTCATAATCTAAAGATCTGAGCTCCCAGGACAGCTTGAAATTCTTTTAAAGGACCATTACAACACAAAACGGGCTTAACAATGGGCAAACAAAAAAAAAGTATTTTCATGAAGGGATTGCCTGTATGGTCAATCCAGCCATGCTCACACTGACCCTTTTCACAGTTTACAAGTAGTGAAAAGTAAAGAGATAAGATATACTCTTCAAAATATAACTGATGAGTGATATGATGTGACTTTGAGGCAGCACACCCCTTTCAGTCCTACATCAGGAGCTGGAAACAATATTTGGCAAGTGTAAAAATGCTATTTTTGCATTGCATTGGCCCTTTAACACATGTAGGCTGCACATGCATCTACTATGTGCCCAAGTGCATTTGATTAATTAACAGGCCTGCTTAATTGACACGTGCACGCATAGGCTGCTAGATCCACTTGAGTGACTTGACTTTCATTCCATATTTCATCATGGATCCCTGTCTGTTTGACCAGATAAAGGCTTTCTTGTATGATGGAACCCTTCCCCCAGGATTATCCACAGTCAAGAAAAGTCATTTTTTGGCTTTTGAAGTGCAAGGTGAGATGGGTCCTCAAACTGAATTCTTAACCTAACCTGAGTATACATGAGGGGCGTCCGAGGGGCTTATAAATCATGTTAATCTGACAGAGGTGGCATACGTTAAATATATCATGTATAGTAAGTATAGTAAGTATAAGTAAGTAAATTATATCAAGTAAGTATACTAATAAGTATAAAAGCATGTATAAATATTACGTTAAACTAACCAACTTAATTTACTTGATTTAATTTATTTAGTTTAAGGTCAAACATTTTGTATGCTGCAGCTCTTTGGGCTCTATTTTGATGCAGTTGGATTTAGTTTGACACCGAGGCAGTTGTCATTTTCTTGCTCTGCGCCACTATGAACATGAGTGTCAACGGGACGTGTTGGCCTAAGACTTTTTCAGTGTCTTCTTCTTTCTTTTTATCAAGACATGGTCAGCTTGACATAGGCTATTTCGAATGTGAGAAAATATTTAAATATTAAATAGCTTTAATAGCTGTCATCGCGGTGGATAAATTATTCATCAACGGGAAGCTGTACCGCGACCAGGAAACCACTCCTTGGCTCTTCTAAACTCCAGGTGATCTGTATTCGTTAACTTGTATGAATCATTTCACTGTAGATGACATAAGTAAGATGAAATAATCTATCCAATTCACAGTTATCTATCAAGGCAAAATATATAGCTCACTGCAAGTCTCACCAGCACAGGATATTTGCAGTTCATATTTGTTTATTTGGGTTTTTTTGTTTTTGTTTTTCCTTTTTCTATCTCACACTTCCACTCTTTTGCACTGTTTTTCTATTCTGTCTTTCTTCCCCAACCCGCTGCGTTTCCACCTTAATAAGTAATGTTAACAAGCACGGCGCACATAGAGTTTTGAGCAGAGCACATAATCAAGTTCCACACAGCATCGACAGCGCAAGTACATATTGTAGCAAGCTCATACTGACAACTGAAACACCAACAATGGCATGTTCATGGAAGCATATATGCACACACACGCACAGGATGCTTTTAGCAAGCATCCAGCACTCACTGCGTTAGTCTGAGCATGTCCACACTGAGGTTTATCTCATGGAATGTGCATGGAGCTGGGTCCAGAGAGAAGAGATTAAAAATCTCCAATAAATTGAAGGATTTACAGGCGGACATTGTTTTATTACAGGAGATTCATTTATCAAAGACTGTAGCTGATGTTCTCACCACAGCACAGTTTCCTCATGTGTACTCAGCCTGTTACAACTCCAGACAAAGAGGTGTAGCCATTCTGATAAGTAGAAGAGTAAATTTCACCGTAAACAACACAGTTATAGATCCAGAAGGTAGATTTCTAATAGTTAATTTATCTATTCAAAATATGAATTTATGCATTGCAAATATATATGGTCCAAATGTGGATGACCCCTCATTTTTTCACTCCTTTTTCACTTCACTCTCTGATCACTCAGATAACACACTCGTCATAGGAGGGGACTTTAACATGGTATTAGACTCAGGAGTAGACAGACTCAGTACTACAGGAAGTCAGCGGAACTGGCAGTCCACAAATATTGTTAAACAGTATATGAAAGATTTTGGTCTTTGCGATGCTTGGCGCTCCCACCACCCCACTCTTAGAGAATACACCTTCTTCTCATCAGCACACCACTCATATTCAAGAATAGATTATTTCTTAGTTAGCAGTTCCTTGATGAGGGATATTTCAGACACCAAAATCCACCCCATCACTATCAGTGATCACGCTCCAGTTTCTATCACACTGAAGAATAACAGAGTTACACCATCAGCTAGGAATTGGAGATTTAATACATCATTACTAAAAGACCCTGATTTTATTCATTATTTCAAAAGGGAATGGTCTGTATATTTAGAAAATAATGACCTGCCAGGAATGTCAGCTTGTACTCTTTGGGAAGTCGGAAAAGCAGTTATGAGAAGCAAAATAATCTCTTTTTCATCAAATAAGAAAAAGAGGGAAAGTTCAAGGATATCAGATTTAGAACTCAGGATTAAATCATTAGACATTGCCTACAGTGCCTCCAAAGAGGAACACACACTGAATGAACTAAGAAAAGCTAAACTTGAATTAAACAAAATTATTGATAAACAAACACAGTTTCTGATACAAAGACTTCGCTTGGAGAACTTTGAGCACGGCAATAAATCTGGAAGGTTCCTAGCTAACCAACTAAAGAGAAACAAAGAGAAAACAACAATCACTTCTGTTAAAGACTCAAAAGGAAATGTCACCCATGACCCCGATGTAATCAACAATGCTTTTAGGGACTTCTATAAAACCTTATATTCATCACAAAATGATCCATCAGACAGTAACATAGATCAGTTTCTTAGTAATATCAACCTTCCAAAATTACAAACCGAACAGGCAATGGCTCTGGATTCACCTCTTTCAATAGGAGAACTCCATGAAGCCCTTCAACATATGCCTAGTAACAAAGCCCCGGGACCAGATGGTTTTCCAGCAGAGTTCTACAAAGAATTTTGGACTGTTTTGGCACCTGCATTTCACAAAATGGTATTACAAGTTAAGCAGAATGGCAGATTATCCCCACACATGAACTCTGCTAACATTATCTTGCTACAGAAACCAGGAAAAGACCCCATACTTCCATCTAGCTACCGCCCAATATCTCTAATAAATGCAGACCTCAAAATAATTTGTAAAGCCCTCGCCAAAAGAATAGAAAAAATAACTCCACTTATAATACATCCTGACCAGACAGGTTTTATAAAGGGTAGACACTCATCCACTAACACACGCAGGCTAATTAATCTCATAGACTATTCTACCATCAGAAACCTGGAAACCACAATAGTCTCTCTAGATGCAGAAAAAGCATTCGATCGAGTGAACTGGAAATTTTTATTCGCAGCATTAAACAAATTTGGGTTTGGGTCACACTTCATCAACTGGATAAGGATATTATATAGCTCCCCAAATGCAAGTGTCAGGACAAATGATCAAACCTCTCCAAGCTTCAGTCTGCAGAGAGGTACAAGACAGGGTTGCCCACTTTCTCCCTCACTTTTTGCTATTTTCATTGAACCTTTAACAGCTGCTATCAGACAAGAAAGAAATATTAAAGGCATCCAACCCCAAAATATTGAGCATAAAATAAGTCTTTATGCTGATGATGTTTTACTTTTCCTTCAGAACTCTCAAACGTCTCTCACTCACACGATCACACTCATAAATAAATTCTCAGCACTTTCTGACTACTCTATCAACTGGTCTAAGACCACAGTTCTGCCCATTAACTGCAGAGTCCAGAATATACCTGCGATCACTTTACAGTCAGGAAATATTAGATATTTAGGCATAAACATTTCCTCCAGGCTCTCAGAGCTAACAAAGCTAAATTATGTGCAATTATTAAAGACAGTAGAGGACGATCTCTCTCGTTGGAAGTCCTTACCTATATCACTTATGGGGAGAGTTACAACCATTAAAATGATGATACTACCAAAAGTTAACTATTTCTTCTCAATGATCCCCATAAAACCATCTGCTACTTGGTTTAAGTCACTAGATTCATGCATCTCCAAATTTCTGTGGAAAAACAAACCACCACGTATTAGTTTAAAAACCCTACAGAAGACCAAGGACAATGGTGGAGTAGATTTACTTAATTTTCAGCACTATTCCTTAGCCAATAGGTTACAGTATATATCAAAATGGTTTAAACCTAGCCCAATAGATGAACCATGGATAAATATAGAACAAGCATTGTGTGATAATCTGGAAATCTCTGACCTGCCACTTATTAGTCAAAACGTAAAACATCACAAATGTTTCAAAAGCATTAACATCAGCACCTCTCTGACAGCCTGGTGGGAATTTCTTAAAATTACAAAGTCTTCAATTGTCCCATGTAAGCTTACACCCATCTGGAACAATCCTGACATACTGCAAAACAAAAACAAAAAAAGCTAAACTTTACTCTGTGGAAGATCAAAGGAATCAAACATCTGGAACATATAATCCAAAATGGACATTTTATTTCATTTGATGAGCTCATATCACAACATGGGATAGGCAGCAATAAATTCCTAGAATATCAACAACTTAAGTCTATAATAACAAAGAAATATATCCTCCACCAACCAGACTTGCAACTCCCGACTAGGGTAGCAGAATTTCTAAGCATCTGCACCCCAAAACTGCTATCAAAAATTTATAAATTATTGTCTAAGATAGATGACACAATGTCTCTTCCATCCTCAAAATGGGAGGCAGATTTATCCATCAGTTCTAGTCATAGCTTCTGGCCACAAATATGTTTGAACACCTTCAGAATGACTCAGAATTCTAATTTACAGCTCATACAATACAAAATTCTTCATAGAACACACTATACAGGACAAAGGATGTCCAGGATGGGTCTAACACACTCAAACATCTGCTCACATTGCACAGATAACACACCTGATGATTATGCACACGCTTTGTGGTTCTGTGCGCCTGTCCAGAAGTTCTGGCTTGAAGTCTGTGAGGACCTATCAACATGGCTAAAGTGTAGCATCCCTGCATGCCCCACACTGTGCATACTGGGTGACTTAGACAACATCAACATGGAAATTAACTCAGCACACATGGTTCTCACAGTGTTATGTATCGCAAAGAAAACTATTCTCATGAACTGGAAAGCGAAGAACAATCTGTGTATTAACCAGTTTAGAAATTTTCTTTTAGACTATATTAGCGTGGAAACAATGTCTGCCTCCTCAAAACATCAATTGGCTGAATTTAATTCTCTCTGGTCCCCTCTGATTAGCTTTATCACATAGTGGTGGTGGTGGGTTGCTGTCCCGTCGCTCTGGGCGGTTGGGTGTGTGCTGGGGGGGGGCTGTGTGGCTTCGGGCGTCTGGTGGTCTCTCGGGTCGTGGGGACCGGGTTTGTCATTGCTGGGGGGGACTGTGTGTCGGGCTTGGAGGGCAGTTTTGGGGGCTTGCGGGTGGGACTGTTTTGCGGTGTGGGGCGGGGTCCCATAGGGGCCTTGGGGTGGTGGCTGCTGGCTCTATGCCGGGTGGCCGGGCCGCTCTGGCGTGGGTGGTGGTGCTGGGCCTGGGCCCTGGTGGCTGGGCGCTGCCTTGCGCCCGGGGGGGGGGCCCTGCCTGTGCCTGGGGGGGCTGGGTTGCCCTGGACGCGCCACAGTATGGGTGGGTTGGTGCAGGTCCTGGTGCCGGGCTTGTTGCTCTGGGACCTCCAAGGTGTCCGCAGATGGTTGGTTTTTTTTTCAGGGTGTTGGGGTGTGAGGTGGGGGGGGGCGTGCACTGGGTGATGGTGGGTCTCAGGCCCGGGCTGCTGCGACTGGTGTGACCGGGTGGTTTGTTTGTTTGTTTTTTGTTGTTGTTTGTTTGTTTTTGTAGAGGTCCTCCGGGGTGGGGCGGGATGGTTACCTTCTGGGGGTACAGTAGCTCCCGGAATATAGTCGCTGCAGGCCCCGAGCCTGGTGGACATCAGCCCCTCCTGCCCTGGGTTGGCTCCCAGGTAGCGGGGGTGCCTATTGCAGCCAGTCTCTGGCTGCCCTCTCCGGGGGAGAGTAGCTCCCCCGGTGTATATCCCCATACCCCTCTCCCTTCTGGCTCCTGTACACAGCACACACTCACACGTGAAGGGTTTTGGGGGCGTGTGTGTTCGGTGGGGTGTAGTGGATGGGGCCACGTAGGTGGTCCCCTTTGGTTGCACTCTGCAGTTCCCCGCCCCTGTTTTAATTACACCTTAGACATTACTACTTATCAAACACACTCACACACACACATTAGGTCTTGGGGGATGGTTGCACTGAGTGGCATCTGGTGGGCGGGGCTCTTTGGGTATGTAGGCTGCCCTGTCCACCATCCACTGTGGATCCACCCTCCACTGCCAGCCCACCCTCCACTACCAGTCTAACATCCACTACCAGTCCACCATCCACTACCGATCCACCATCCACTGTGGATCCACCCTCCACTGCCAGCCCACCCTCCACTACCAGTCTAACATCCACTACCAGTCCACCATCCACTACCGATCCACCATCCACTGTGGATCCACCATCCACTGTGGATCCACCCTCCACTGCCAGCCCACCCTCCACTACTGGTCCATCATCCACTGTGGGCCCATCCTCCACTACTGGTCCACTATCCACTGCAGGCCCATCCTCCACTGCCAGTCTACCATCCACTGCCGGTCCACCCTCTACTACCAGTCCACCCTTCACTACCGGTTCACCATCCACTGTGGGCCCACCCTCCACAACCAGTCCACCATCCACTACCAGTCCACCATCCACTGTGGGCAGATCCTCCACTACCAGTCCACCATCCACTGCCGGTCCACCATCCACTGTGGATCCACCCTCCACTGCCAGCCCACCCTCCACTACCAGTCTAACATCCACTACCAGTCCACCATCCACTACCGATCCACCATCCACTGTGGATCCACCCTCCACTGCCAGCCCACCCTCCACTACCAGTCTAACATCCACTACCAGTCCACCATCCACTACCGATCCACCATCCACTGTGGATCCACCCTCCACTGCCAGCCCACCCTCCACTACCAGTCTAACATCCACTACCAGTCCACCATCCACTACCGATCCACCATCCACTGTGGATCCACCCTCCACTGCCAGCCCACCCTCCACTACCAGTCCACCATCCACTACCGATCCACCATCCACTATGGACCCACCATCCACTGTGGATCCACCCTCCACTGCCAGCCCACCCTCCACTACCAGCACACCCTCCACTGCCAGCCCACCCTCCACTAATTCAATTCAATTCAATTCAATTTTATTTATGTAGTGCCAGATTACAACAATTGTCATCTCAAGGCACTTAAGTAATATAGTCCAATTCAAGCCAATTGGAATTCAATTCATTGTAATCATAATCCAATTAATTCATATAGAGCCAATTCAAAAATTAATATCCTAGCTAAGGAAACCAACAGATTGGACCGAAACTTGTCCTCAGTCCAATCTCCCGTCCTGAGCGTGCCTGTGGCGACTGTGGAAAGGAACGACTCCTTTTAACAGGAAGAAACCTCTGGCAGAACCAGACTCAGGAAGGGTGGCCATCCGCCTCGACCAGCTGGGGTTTGAGAAGACAGAAAAGAGGGAAAAGAGGGGGGGGGGGCACCATAAGACCATTCAAAGGATACCTGTTGGAACAGGGAAACACAAGTTAATAACCACAATAGTGTCAATATCAATTGAGAAATTAAACAGGGAGAAAAAGAGAGCAAAGTGAGGAAAGGTGTGACAGATGAGGTCCCCCAGCAGTCTAAGCCTATAGCAGCTTAACTATGGGATGTTTCAGGATTACCTGAGCCATCCTTAACTATAAGCTTTATCAAAAAGGAAAGTTTTAAGCCTAATCTTAAAAGTGGAAAGGGTGTCTGCTTCCCGGACATTTACTGGCAGCTTATTCCACAAGAGAGGGGCCTGATAACTGAAGGCTCTGCCTCCCATTCTACTTTTAGAGACTCTGGGAACAACAAGTAAACCTGCAGTTTGGGAGCGAAGTGCTCTGTTAGGAAAATATCTTACAATTAAATCTTTAAGATATGATGGAGCTCGGTCATTAAGAACTTTATATGTGAGGAGAAGAATCTTAAATTCTATTCTGAATTTAACAGGGAGCCAATGAAGAGAAGCTAAAACTGGAGAAACATGATCTCTCCTGTTAGTTCTCATCAGAACTCTGGCTGCAGCATTTTGGATCAGCTGGAGGCTTTTCAGAGAATATGTGGGACAGCCCAATAATAAAGAATTACAGTAGTCCAATCTTGAAGTAACAAATGCATGAACTAGTTTCTCTGCATCACCCTGAGACAGGATGTTCCTGATTTTAGCAATATTACGAAGGTGAAAGAAGGCAGTCCTAGAAACCAGTTTTATATGTGCGTCAAATGATAAATTCTGGTCAAAAATAACTCCAAGGTTCCTCACTGTAGAACTAGAAGCCAAGGAAATACCATCTAGAGTAACTATATAACGAGACAATTTGTCCCTGAAGCCCTCAGGTCCAAAGAGAACAACTTCAGTTTTGTCTGAATTTAAAAGCAGACAGTTCTGAGTCATCCAGGTCTTTATGTCTTTAAGACAGGCTTGTAGTCTGACCAACCTATTGGTTTCATCTGGTTTCATAGATAACTACAAATAAGTATCATCAGCATAGCAATGGAAATTTATGCAATGCTGTCTTATAATGTTACCTAATGGAAGCATGTACAAAGTAAAAAGAACACTACCAGTCCACCATCCACTACCGATCCACCCAACGCATCCACAAACCCCACAAACAATACACTGTATTTGCAAGCTTTAAATGCAGAAGCTTAAAAATTCAAATGTGTGTTTCATAATCAAATAAGGACAGAAATTCATCACTACAACTTCAAAAATTGTTTTTATAGATGTGAATGATGCATGGGAGGGGAAGAATGTTTATGTGCTCCAGTCCAAAGTCGGCCCGTACAAGATATTCTTTCGGGATATTTTTAACACAGGTCCCCAAAGAGATTTTGAAAGTGAGGTGAGGTGTTAATATTATTTTCTTTGAAAATGTTTTCCCTATTGGCCATACTTTTAAGTTAGACAAACCAAATTCTGTACATTTTTTGACATACAAAATGTGTGTCTAAACATTCATTTTTTAAATTACAGGTTATCAATGCATATCTGACCCTCCTTGGACACTCTTTGGGTAACTGTTTATGTTATAAGTCTGAATTACATATATATATATATACATATATATATATAAACTCTAACATTATTTAAATTTAGAAAAAAAAATTATTTCTTGTAATTTAAAATGATGTTGTGTGTTTTTTTGTCATAATTGATTAACAATTTAATTATAATTTTTTGATTTCCTGTCAAATTCAGATCAGATGTGACATCTGCCCAAGGTGGTACCATAAAAGCCACCATAAAAGTACCCACGCAGAGGCCGCAGGAAATATATTTGTGCAGCATGCAAGTAGCAACTGCAGCTGCTATTAATGGTATAAGTTTGGATGCACGAATGTATGTATGTATGTAGAAGCATACTTGTATGACCAAATAAATGTAGGTATCTCTTTGTATGTATGTACGTATATATATATAGATATAGTGAAAGTATTTTCTGCCAAAACTTGTGAATTTAAGTAATTCTTACATTCTCTCTAATTGGTATTTCTATGGTCACAAGGTAGGAACATTCTTGTAACGAAGACATTCAACAAGGTTGTCTTTTGAAATATTGACAGAGCAGTGATTTGAAGTCATTTTGAGGCAGAAAATGTGGTGATCTGTCACATTAGAACCACACCAGAATAGTGTTTATTGCTTACTTTACAGTCACAACCAAGTTGACTTGTAAGTTGTGGAGTTGTTGGAAGTAAAGGCCAGTGTGAGATGTAATATGAGCTGGTAATCTGTCACATATGATGCTTCAGGATAAAGACCAGTCTTTTAAAGGCAGAATACATTGAAGGGAGGCGCTGCAATCAATTTTGGCAGGTGAAAAAGCCTGTTTCGTGTTGTAATGATCCTTTAAAAGAATTTCAAGTTGTCCTGTGAGCTCAGACCTTTATATTATGAAGCTTATGAATGAGCCCACGTCATATTTAGGCAGAAATCACCTTTGAGTAACTGTATTTGGCCTTCATAGTATAGGTGAAAACTGACTTGAAAACTGCAAAACACATTGAAACATGGGAAGCAAATGCTATGTAGGGCCCAGATCAGATAAAAAACAATGCAGAGTCACGAGGATCGTTGCAAAAGTTATCATATCTATATTGAAAACCCACCAATAAATCATATTCATGATAGTCTAATTTCCAAAGACAGGCCTACACAAAGTCATCAGACATACCAAGCACAGAGACATGTCTATCACGTAATTGCCATGTCTGATTTCGCAACAAAATACACTTCTTTTGGCCACAGTTGTAATAATTACAACAAAAGTTGAACCTTCGACATTACACATGCCTTTGCTATAATTACATTATAATGCAGTAGTGTGTATCTGCATATTATGACCGTTTAATCAGGAGAAAAGCAGACGATTTTGCGCTACCGCTCAACGTACTGCTGTGCGCGCTCCCGCGGGCAGAAATCGGATTCTGGCAGACAATCACTTTTTGGCACGACATGGTATATACTTTAAATTGTCTGTATTTCTGATGTCCTTCTTTTTTAAAAATTTTCTTGTGTACTGGCGCTTGACATCACACAATCTGCTCAGTGCACGTTGATTGGCGTCACCGTTGACCCGCCTCATACGGGCTGACCAATGAGGAGAGGGTCACAGCTCACGGTCACAGTCACAGGCAGCCAGGGGCAGAGATTCTGTGCAGCGCATAGACTGTATTGCTGCTGCGCAACTGTGGAAGCGAATCGTAACCAGAATTCAAATTAAAATGCATTTGCAGAAATGCTTTTTCATTTTAAGAATGTGGTTGCATTATTTGACTCATGAATTAAATTAGTAATCAATCATCCTATTTGCATTTGAATTTTCTTCTTCAAGAGTGCTCAATCTTTCACTTAATTAAAATGAAAAAGAAATAGACATTTGAGATTGAATTTTCAAAATATGCCCCAGCAAATATATACCAAAATTCAATTTGAAATGTCAAATTTGAAAATTAAAATGCATTTGCAGAAATGCTTTTTCATTTTAAGAATGTGGTTGCATTATTTGACTCATAAATAAAATTAGTAATCAATTAGTAATCAATTTGCATTTGCATTTTCTTCTTCAAGACTGCACATTATTGCTTTTTCGTTTTCGTGGTCTGCCCGCAAAGTACTGCCCATGATTCGAAAGGAAAAAGCATTCTGAGCGGCGCAGCAGAGTGACGTCAGCTCTTCTTCAGCTCCCTGCTGACCGAGCTACCCATCTTGTTCGATAGGGGGCGGTGTGCACATCTGCATTGCATTACATTACATTGTAAATTTGCCGGGAAATGGATTGAATTGCCGGGTCTTTAGAGGTCGTATCACAGATTAACAGTATTAGAATTAGCTGAGCAGGTAGAATCTAATAATATATCTGGGTCTTATGCCCGTGGCCGAGTTGAACAAGTGAGAGAGCTTGGCTGCATACTCTGCTGTCACAGATTTATCCATTAATGAGGTTGCCAGTAAACCTCTGTTCAGTCCTGGAACGGCTGGATGCTGTGGAGCCTCAAATGGGACGAGGACGACCAACCATCAACATCCGTTCATTCCATTGAAAGCTATTTATTAAATGGTTTAAAAATAAAGGAAATAGCTGAGCTGTTCGGTGTAGGCCACCAGACTGTTAGGGTTTTTAACATTTATCTCATGATATACCCTGTGTTACAATTACCTTACTGTGCCTTTAATTGTATTGCTATGCTTTAACTGCATTTCTTACGCTTTACTATACATGTCCTATATGACATATACTGCATTTAGTTCCAATCATGTGGCGAGGAAATGAGGGTGCTTGTGAACAAAGAGAGATGCCTCAGGACGGAGTCTTCCAGAGGTCAACCGAGTTCACCCGAGTTCACACTACAAACCAACAATGGCTGATTCACACTAGTTTATTGATGTATGTCTTTGTATGATTGTCGTCAAGGTCTCACACTCTAATTGGCAGATGTGCCTCCATACGTAAATGCACATGTAAACGACCGACGTTCTGATTTTTCTATGAAACCCTTTGTTTTTCTAAAGCTCTTCCCCCTTTCTTATCTCTGAATAAAACTAGGCTGCTGCAATGAGGGAGTCGGAGATTGTTGTAGGTTGCTTAGACACATACACCTGTGGCTGAAGCAGCGACGGCTCTCCCCTTTTGCAAAAGCTGAACTTTATATTGATCTCTTGTGTGGTTCTTTCTGTTTAAGGTGGGACTTCGTTAGTAAGAACGAAAAACCCCATCACAGACAATCCGTGGGAGGATGCAAAGCAACGGATTGATGTAGCAGACTCCTTATTAATATTATTTTTGAAGGGACCGTGTTCACAACTAAACTTAATTAATTGTTGCCATTTGTTTTTAAAGGTCTTAACGGCCTCACCCCATCATATTTATCTGAGCTTTTAACTGTCTGTAACCCTGGCAGAGCTCTGAGGTCAACAAATCGACTTTTGCTGGAAGTGTTCAGGTCAAAATACAAGCACTGGGGTGACCGAGCCTTTTCCGTTGCTGCCCCCAGGCTCTGGAATTCCTTGTTGCCGGCTACATGTTGGGGCTGCGGGCGGGAGTGGACACACATGTTGCGGGTGCGGGTGGGAGTGGACTCACATGTTGTGGCTGCGGGCGGGAGTGGACACACATGTTGCGGGTGCGGGTGGGAGTGGACACACATGTTGCGGGTGCGGGTGGGAGTGGACACACATGTTGCGGGTGCGGGTGGGAGTGGACACACATGTTGCGGGTGCGGGTGGGAGTGGACACACATGTTGCGGGTGCGGGTGGGAGTGGACTCACATGTTGCAGGTGCGGGCGGGAGTGGACACACATGTTGCGGGTGCGGGTGGGAGTGGACACACATGTTGCGGGTGCGGGTGGGAGTGGACACACATATTGCGGGTGCGGGTGGGAGTGGACACACATGTTGTGGCTGCGGGTTGGAGTGGACTCACATGTTGCGGCTGCGGGCTTGAGTGGACTCACATGTTGCAGGTGCGGGCGGGAGTGGACACACATGTTGTGGGTGCGGCTTGGAGTGGACACACATGTTGCGGCTGTGGGTGGGAGTGGACTCACATGTTGCGGCTGTGGGTGGGAGTGGACTCACATGTTGCGGCTGTGGGTGGGAGTGGACTCACATGTTGCGGCTTTGGGTGGGAGTGGACTCACATGTTGCGGCTGCGGGTGGGAGTGGACACACATGTTGGGGCTGCGGGTGGGAGTGGACACACATGTTGCGGCTGCGGGTGGGAGTGGACACACATGTTGCGGGTGCGGGTGGGAGTGGACACACATGTTGCGGCTGTGGGTGGGAGTGGACTCACATGTTGCGGCTGTGCGCGGGAGTGGACTCACATGTTGCGGCTGCGGGTGGGAGTGGACACACATGTTGCGGGTGCGGGTGGGAGTGGACACACATGTTGCGGGTGCGGGTGGGAGTGGACACACATGTTGCGGCTGCGGGCTTGAGTGGACTCACATGTTGCAGGTGCGGGCGGGAGTGGACACACATGTTGTGGGTGCGGGCGGGAGTGGACACACATGTTGCCGGCGGGAGTGGACACACATGTTGCGGGTGCGGCTTGGAGTGGACACACATGTTGCGGCTGTGGGTGGGAGTGGACTCACATGTTGCGGCTGTGGGTGGGAGTGGACTCACATGTTGCGGCTGTGGGTGGGAGTGGACTCACATGTTGCGGCTTTGGGTGGGAGTGGACTCACATGTTGCGGCTGCGGGTGGGAGTGGACACACATGTTGCGGCTGCGGGTGGGAGTGGACTCACATGTTGCGGCTGCGGGTGGGAGTGGACACACATGTTGCGGGTGCGGGTGGGAGTGGACACACATGTTGCGGCTGCGGGCTTGAGTGGACTCACATGTTGCAGGTGCGGGCGGGAGTGGACACACATGTTGTGGGTGCGGGCGGGAGTGGACACACATGTTGCCGGCGGGAGTGGACACACATGTTGCGGGTGCGGCTTGGAGTGGACACACATGTTGCGGCTGTGGGTGGGAGTGGACTCACATGTTGCGGCTGTGGGTGGGAGTGGACTCACATGTTGCGGCTGTGGGTGGGAGTGGACTCACATGTTGCGGCTTTGGGTGGGAGTGGACTCACATGTTGCGGCTGCGGGTGGGAGTGGACTCACATGTTGCGGCTGTGGGTGGGAGTGGACTCACATGTTGCGGCTGTGGGTGGGAGTGGACTCACATGTTGCGGCTGTGCGCGGGAGTGAACACACATGTTGCGGCTGTGGGTGGGAGTGGACTCACATGTTGCGGCTGCGGGTGGGAGTGGACACACATGTTGCGGGTGCGGGTGGGAGTGGACACACATGTTGCAGGTGCGGGCGGGAGTGGACACACATGTTGTGGGTGCGGGCGGGAGTGGACACACATGTTGCCGGCGGGAGTGGACACACATGTTGCGGGTGCGGCTTGGAGTGGACACACATGTTGCGGCTGTGGGTGGGAGTGGACTCACATGTTGCGGCTGTGGGTGGGAGTGGACTCACATGTTGCGGCTGTGGGTGGGAGTGGACTCACATGTTGCGGCTTTGGGTGGGAGTGGACTCACATGTTGCGGCTGCGGGTGGGAGTGGACTCACATGTTGCGGCTGCGGGTGGGAGTGGACACACATGTTGGGGCTGCAGGCTTGAGTGGACACACATGTTGCGGCTGCGGGTGGGAGTGGACTCACATGTTGCGGCTGCGGGTGGGAGTGGACTCACATGTTGCGGCTGTGGGTGGGAGTGGACACACATGTTGCGGCTGTGGGTGGGATTGGACACACATGTTGCGGCTGCGGGTGGGAGTGGACTCACATGTTGCGGCTGCGGGTGGGAGTGGACTCACATGTTGGGGCTGCGGGTGGGAGTGGACTCACATGTTGCGGCTGCGGGTGGGAGTGGACACACATGTTGTGGCTGCGGGTGGGAGTGGACTCACATGTTCCGGCTGCGGGTGGGAGTGGACACACATGTTGCGGCTGCGGGTGGGAGTGGACTCACATGTTGGGGCTGCAGGCTTGAGTGGACACACATGTTGCGGCTGTGGGTGGGAGTGGACACACATGTTGCGGGTGCGGGTGGGAGTGGACTCACATGTTGCGGCTGCGGGTGGGAGTGGACACACATGTTGCGGGTGCGGGTGGGAGTGGACACACATGTTGCGGCTGCGGGCTTGAGTGGACTCACATGTTGCAGGTGCGGGCGGGAGTGGACACACATGTTGTGGGTGCGGGCGGGAGTGGACTCACATGTTGCGGCTGTGGGTGGGAGTGGACTCACATGTTGCGGCTGTGGGTGGGAGTGGACTCACATGTTGCGGCTTTGGGTGGGAGTGGACTCACATGTTGCGGCTGCGGGTGGGAGTGGACTCACATGTTGCGGCTGCGGGTGGGAGTGGACACACATGTTGCCGGCGGGAGTGGACACACATGTTGCGGGTGCGGCTTGGAGTGGACACACATGTTGCGGCTGTGGGTGGGAGTGGACTCACATGTTGCGGCTGTGGGTGGGAGTGGACTCACATGTTGCGGCTGTGGGTGGGAGTGGACTCACATGTTGCGGCTTTGGGTGGGAGTGGACTCACATGTTGCGGCTGCGGGTGGGAGTGGACTCACATGTTGCGGCTGCGGGTGGGAGTGGACACACATGTTGCGGCTGCGGGTGGGAGTGGACACACATGTTGGGGCTGTGGGTGGGAGTGGACACACATGTTGCGGCTGCGGGTGGGAGTGGACTCACATGTTGCGGCTGCGGGTGGGAGTGGACTCACATGTTGCGGCTGCGGGTGGGAGTGGACACACATGTTGCGGCTGTGGGTGGGAGTGGACTCACATGTTGCGGCTGTGGGTGGGAGTGGACTCACATGTTGCGGCTGTGCGCGGGAGTGGACACACATGTTGCCGGCGGGAGTGGACACACATGTTGCGGCTGTGGGTGGGAGTGGACTCACATGTTGCGGCTGTGGGTGGGAGTGGACTCACATGTTGCGGCTGTGGGTGGGAGTGGACTCACATGTTGCGGCTTTGGGTGGGAGTGGACTCACATGTTGCGGCTGCGGGTGGGAGTGGACTCACATGTTGCGGCTTCGGGTGGGAGTGGACACACATGTTGGGGCTGCAGGCTTGAGTGGACACACATGTTGCGGCTGTGGGTGGGAGTGGACACACATGTTGCGGCTGCGGGTGGGAGTGGACTCACATGTTGCGGCTGCGGGTGGGAGTGGACTCACATGTTGCGGCTGTGGGTGGGAGTGGACACACATGTTGCGGCTGTGGGTGGGAGTGGACTCACATGTTGCGGCTGTGGGTGGGAGTGGACTCACATGTTGCGGCTGCGGGTGGGAGTGGACACACATGTTGCGGGTGCGGGTGGGAGTGGACACACATGTTGCGGCTGCGGGCTTGAGTGGACTCACATGTTGCAGGTGCGGGCGGGAGTGGACACACATGTTGTGGGTGCGGGCGGGAGTGGACACACATGTTGCCGGCGGGAGTGGACACACATGTTGCGGCTGTGGGTGGGAGTGGACTCACATGTTGCGGCTGTGGGTGGGAGTGGACTCACATGTTGCGGCTGTGGGTGGGAGTGGACTCACATGTTGCGGCTGCGGGTGGGAGTGGACTCACATGTTGCGGCTTTGGGTGGGAGTGGACTCACATGTTGCGGCTGCGGGTGGGAGTGGACTCACATGTTGCGGCTTCGGGTGGGAGTGGACACACATGTTGCGGCTGCGGGTGGGAGTGGACACACATGTTGGGGCTGCAGGCTTGAGTGGACACACATGTTGCGGCTGTGGGTGGGAGTGGACACACATGTTGCGGCTGCGGGTGGGAGTGGACTCACATGTTGCGGCTGCGGGTGGGAGTGGACTCACATGTTGCGGCTGTGGGTGGGAGTGGACACACATGTTGCGGCTGTGGGTGGGAGTGGACTCACATGTTGCGGCTGTGGGTGGGAGTGGACTCACATGTTGCGGCTGTGGGTGGGAGTGGACTCACATGTTGCGGCTGTGCGCGGGAGTGGACACACATGTTGCGGCTGTGGGTGCGAGTGGACTCACATGTTGCGGCTGCGGGTGGGAGTGGACTCACATGTTGCGGCTGCGGGTGGGAGTGGACACACATGTTGCGGCTGCGGGTGGGAGTGGACACACATGTTGTGGGTGCGGGTGGGAGTGGACACACATGTTGCGGCTGCGGGTGGGAGTGGACTCACATGTTGCGGCTGTGGGTGGGAGTGGACACACATGTTGCGGCTGTGGGTGGGAGTGGACTCACATGTTGCGGCTGCGGGTGGGAGTGGACTCACATGTTGCGGCTGCGGGTGGGAGTGGACTCACATGTTGTGGCTGCGGGTGGGAGTGGACACACATGTTGCGGCTGTGGGTGGGAGTGGACACACATGTTGCGGCTGCGGGTGGGAGTGGACACACATGTTGCGGCTGCGGGTGGGAGTGGACTCACATGTTGTGGCTGCGGGTGGGAGTGGACTCACATGTTGTGGCTGCGGGTGGGAGTGGACACACATGTTGCCGGCGGGAGTGGACACACATGTTGCGGGTGCGGCTTGGAGTGGACACACATGTTGCGGCTGTGGGTGGGAGTGGACTCACATGTTGCGGCTGTGGGTGGGAGTGGACTCACATGTTGCGGCTGCGGGTGGGAGTGGACACACATGTTGCGGCTGCGGGTGGGAGTGGACTCACATGTTGCGGCTGCGGGTGGGAGTGGACTCACATGTTGCGGCTGTGGGTGGGAGTGGACACACATGTTGCGGCTGTGGGTGGGAGTGGACTCACATGTTGCGGCTGTGGGTGGGAGTGGACTCACATGTTGCGGCTGTGGGTGGGAGTGGACTCATATGTTGCGGCTTTGGGTGGGAGTGGACTCACATGTTGCGGCTGCGGGTGGGAGTGGACTCACATGTTGTGGCTGCGGGTGGGAGTGGACACACATGTTGCGGCTGCGGGTGGGAGTGGACACACATGTTGGGGCTGCAGGCTTGAGTGGACACACATGTTGTGGCTGTGGGTGGGAGTGGACACTCATGTTGCGGCTGCGGGTGGGAGTGGACTCACATGTTGCGGCTGCGGGTGGGAGTGGACTCACATGTTGCGGCTGCGGGTGGGAGTGGACACACATGTTGCGGCTGTGGGTGGGAGTGGACTCACATGTTGCGGCTGTGGGTGGGAGTGGACTCACATGTTGCGGCTGTGCGCGGGAGTGGACACACATGTTGCGGCTGTGGGTGGGAGTGGACTCACATGTTGCGGCTGCGGGTGGGAGTGGACTCACATGTTGCGGCTGCGGGTGGGAGTGGACTCACATGTTGCGGCTGCGGGTGGGAGTGGACACACATGTTGCGGCTGCGGGTGGGAGTGGACACACATGTTGCGGGTGCGGGTGGGAGTGGACACACATGTTGTGGGTGCGGGTGGGAGTGGACACACATGTTGCGGCTGCGGGTGGGAGTGGACACACATGTTGCGGCTGCGGGTGGGAGTGGACACACATGTTGCGGCTCTGGGTGGGAGTGGACTCACATGTTGCGGCTGCGGGTGGGAGTGGACACACATGTTGCGGCTGCGGGTGGGAGTGGACACACATGTTGCGGGTGCGGGTGGGAGTGGACACACATGTTGCGGCTGCGGGTGGGAGTGTACACACATGTTGCGGGTGCGGGTGGGAGTGGACTCGCATGTTGCAGGTGCTGGCGGGAGTGGACTCACATGTTGCGGCTGCGGGTGGGAGTGGACACACATGTTGCGGCTGCGGGTGGGAGTGGACTCACATGTTGCGGCTGCGGGTGGGAGTGGACACACATGTTGCGGCTGCGGGTGGGAGTGGACTCACATGTTGCGGCTGCGGGTGGGAGTGGACACACATGTTGCGGCTGCGGGTGGAAGTGGACTCACATGTTGCGGCTGCGGGTGGGAGTGGACACACATGTTGCGGCTGCGGGTGGGAGTGGACTCACATGTTGCGGCTGCGGGTGGGAGTGGACACACATGTTGCGGCTGCGGGTGGGAGTGGACACACATGTTGGGGCTGCAGGCTTGAGTGGACACACATGTTGCGGCTGCAGGTGGGAGTGGACACACATGTTGCGGCTGCGGGTGGGAGTGGACTCACATGTTGCGGCTGCGGGTGGGAGTGGACTCACATGTTGCGGCTGTGGGTGGGAGTGGACACACATGTTGCGGCTGTGGGTGGGAGTGGACTCACATGTTGCGGCTGTGGGTGGGAGTGGACTCACATGTTGCGGCTGTGGGTGGGAGTGGACTCACATGTTGCGGCTGTGCGCGGGAGTGGACACACATGTTGCGGCTGTGGGTGCGAGTGGACTCACATGTTGCGGCTGCGGGTGGGAGTGGACTCACATGTTGCGGCTGCGGGTGGGAGTGGACACACATGTTGCGGCTGCGGGTGGGAGTGGACACACATGTTGTGGGTGCGGGTGGGAGTGGACACACATGTTGCGGCTGCGGGTGGGAGTGGACTCACATGTTGCGGCTGTGGGTGGGAGTGGACACACATGTTGCGGCTGTGGGTGGGAGTGGACTCACATGTTGCGGCTGCGGGTGGGAGTGGACTCACATGTTGCGGCTGCGGGTGGGAGTGGACTCACATGTTGTGGCTGCGGGTGGGAGTGGACTCACATGTTGTGGCTGCGGGTGGGAGTGGACACACATGTTGCGGCTGTGGGTGGGAGTGGACACACATGTTGCGGCTGCGGGTGGGAGTGGACACACATGTTGCGGCTGCGGGTGGGAGTGGACTCACATGTTGTGGCTGCGGGTGGGAGTGGACTCACATGTTGTGGCTGCGGGTGGGAGTGGACACACATGTTGCCGGCGGGAGTGGACTCACATGTTGCGGGTGCGGCTTGGAGTGGACACACATGTTGCGGCTGTGGGTGGGAGTGGACTCACATGTTGCGGCTGTGGGTGGGAGTGGACTCACATGTTGCGGCTGCGGGTGGGAGTGGACACACATGTTGCGGCTGCGGGTGGGAGTGGACTCACATGTTGCGGCTGCGGGTGGGAGTGGACTCACATGTTGCGGCTGTGGGTGGGAGTGGACACACATGTTGCGGCTGTGGGTGGGAGTGGACTCACATGTTGCGGCTGTGGGTGGGAGTGGACTCACATGTTGCGGCTTCGGGTGGGAGTGGACACACATGTTGCCGGCGGGAGTGGACACACATGTTGCGGGTGCGGGTGGGAGTGGACACACATGTTGCGGGTGCGGGTGGGAGTGGACACACATGTTGCGGCTGTGGGTGGGAGTGGACTCACATGTTGCGGCTGCGGGTGGGAGTGGACACACATGTTGCGGGTGCGGGTGGGAGTGGACACACATGTTGCAGGTGCGGGCGGGAGTGGACACACATGTTGTGGGTGCGGGCGGGAGTGGACACACATGTTGCCGGCGGGAGTGGACACACATGTTGCGGGTGCGGCTTGGAGTGGACACACATGTTGCGGCTGTGGGTGGGAGTGGACTCACATGTTGCGGCTGTGGGTGGGAGTGGACTCACATGTTGCGGCTGTGGGTGGGAGTGGACTCACATGTTGCGGCTTTGGGTGGGAGTGGACTCACATGTTGCGGCTGCGGGTGGGAGTGGACTCACATGTTGCGGCTGCGGGTGGGAGTGGACACACATGTTGGGGCTGCAGGCTTGAGTGGACACACATGTTGCGGCTGCGGGTGGGAGTGGACTCACATGTTGCGGCTGCGGGTGGGAGTGGACTCACATGTTGCGGCTGCGGGTGGGAGTGGACTCACATGTTGCGGCTGTGGGTGGGAGTGGACACACATGTTGCGGCTGTGGGTGGGATTGGACACACATGTTGCGGCTGCGGGTGGGAGTGGACTCACATGTTGCGGCTGCGGGTGGGAGTGGACTCACATGTTGGGGCTGCGGGTGGGAGTGGACTCACATGTTGCGGCTGCGGGTGGGAGTGGACACACATGTTGTGGCTGCGGGTGGGAGTGGACTCACATGTTGCGGCTGCGGGTGGGAGTGGACACACATGTTGCGGCTGCGGGTGGGAGTGGACTCACATGTTGGGGCTGCAGGCTTGAGTGGACACACATGTTGCGGCTGTGGGTGGGAGTGGACACACATGTTGCGGGTGCGGGTGGGAGTGGACTCACATGTTGCGGCTGCGGGTGGGAGTGGACACACATGTTGCGGGTGCGGGTGGGAGTGGACACACATGTTGCGGCTGCGGGCTTGAGTGGACTCACATGTTGCAGGTGCGGGCGGGAGTGGACACACATGTTGTGGGTGCGGGCGGGAGTGGACACACATATTGCCGGCGGGAGTGGACACACATGTTGCGGGTGCGGCTTGGAGTGGACACACATGTTGCGGCTGTGGGTGGGAGTGGACTCACATGTTGCGGCTGTGGGTGGGAGTGGACTATCATGTTGCGGCTGTGGGTGGGAGTGGACTCACATGTTGCGGCTTTGGGTGGGAGTGGACTCACATGTTGCGGCTGCGGGTGGGAGTGGACTCACATGTTGCGGCTGCGGGTGGGAGTGGACACACATGTTGCGGCTGCGGGTGGGAGTGGACACACATGTTGGGGCTGTGGGTGGGAGTGGACACACATGTTGCGGCTGCGGGTGGGAGTGGACTCACATGTTGCGGCTGCGGGTGGGAGTGGACTCACATGTTGCGGCTGCGGGTGGGAGTGGACTCACATGTTGCGGCTTTGGGTGGGAGTGGACTCACATGTTGCGGCTTCGGGTGGGAGTGGACACACATGTTGGGGCTGCAGGCTTGAGTGGACACACATGTTGCGGCTGTGGGTGGGAGTGGACACACATGTTGCGGCTGCGGGTGGGAGTGGACTCACATGTTGCGGCTGCGGGTGGGAGTGGACTCACATGTTGCGGCTGTGGGTGGGAGTGGACTCACATGTTGCGGCTGCGGGTGGGAGTGGACTCACATGTTGCGGCTTCGGGTGGGAGTGGACACACATGTTGGGGCTGCAGGCTTGAGTGGACACACATGTTGCGGCTGTGGGTGGGAGTGGACACACATGTTGCGGCTGCGGGTGGGAGTGGACTCACATGTTGCGGCTGCGGGTGGGAGTGGACTCACATGTTGCGGCTGTGGGTGGGAGTGGACACACATGTTGCGGCTGTGGGTGGGAGTGGACTCACATGTTGCGGCTGTGGGTGGGAGTGGACTCACATGTTGCGGCTGCGGGTGGGAGTGGACACACATGTTGCGGGTGCGGGTGGGAGTGGACACACATGTTGCGGCTGCGGGCTTGAGTGGACTCACATGTTGCAGGTGCGGGCGGGAGTGGACACACATGTTGTGGGTGCGGGCGGGAGTGGACACACATGTTGCCGGCGGGAGTGGACACACATGTTGCGGCTGTGGGTGGGAGTGGACTCACATGTTGCGGCTGTGGGTGGGAGTGGACTCACATGTTGCGGCTGTGGGTGGGAGTGGACTCACATGTTGCGGCTGCGGGTGGGAGTGGACTCACATGTTGCGGCTTTGGGTGGGAGTGGACTCACATGTTGCGGCTGCGGGTGGGAGTGGACTCACATGTTGCGGCTTCGGGTGGGAGTGGACACACATGTTGCGGCTGCGGGTGGGAGTGGACACACATGTTGGGGCTACAGGCTTGAGTGGACACACATGTTGCGGCTGTGGGTGGGAGTGGACACACATGTTGCGGCTGCGGGTGGGAGTGGACTCACATGTTGCGGCTGCGGGTGGGAGTGGACTCACATGTTGCGGCTGTGGGTGGGAGTGGACACACATGTTGCGGCTGAGGGTGGGAGTGGACTCACATGTTGCGGCTGTGGGTGGGAGTGGACTCACATGTTGCGGCTGTGGGTGGGAGTGGACTCACATGTTGCGGCTGTGCGCGGGAGTGGACACACATGTTGCGGCTGTGGGTGCGAGTGGACTCACATGTTGCGGCTGCGGGTGGGAGTGGACTCACATGTTGCGGCTGCGGGTGGGAGTGGACACACATGTTGCGGCTGCGGGTGGGAGTGGACACACATGTTGTGGGTGCGGGTGGGAGTGGACACACATGTTGCGGCTGCGGGTGGGAGTGGACTCACATGTTGCGGCTGTGGGTGGGAGTGGACACACATGTTGCGGCTGTGGGTGGGAGTGGACTCACATGTTGCGGCTGCGGGTGGGAGTGGACTCACATGTTGCGGCTGCGGGTGGGAGTGGACTCACATGTTGCGGCTGCGGGTGGGAGTGGACACACATGTTGCGGCTGTGGGTGGGAGTGGACACACATGTTGCGGCTGCGGGTGGGAGTGGACACACATGTTGCGGCTGCGGGTGGGAGTGGACTCACATGTTGTGGCTGCGGGTGGGAGTGGACTCACATGTTGTGGCTGCGGGTGGGAGTGGACACACATGTTGCCGGCGGGAGTGGACACACATGTTGCGGGTGCGGCTTGGAGTGGACACACATGTTGCGGCTGTGGGTGGGAGTGGACTCACATGTTGCGGCTGTGGGTGGGAGTGGACTCACATGTTGCGGCTGCGGGTGGGAGTGGACACACATGTTGCGGCTGCGGGTGGGAGTGGACTCACATGTTGCGGCTGCGGGTGGGAGTGGACTCACATGTTGCGGCTGTGGGTGGGAGTGGACACACATGTTGCGGCTGTGGGTGGGAGTGGACTCACATGTTGCGGCTGTGGGTGGGAGTGGACTCACATGTTGCGGCTGTGGGTGGGAGTGGACTCATATGTTGCGGCTTTGGGTGGGAGTGGACTCACATGTTGCGGCTGCGGGTGGGAGTGGACTCACATGTTGTGGCTGCGGGTGGGAGTGGACACACATGTTGCGGCTGCGGGTGGGAGTGGACACACATGTTGGGGCTGCAGGCTTGAGTGGACACACATGTTGTGGCTGTGGGTGGGAGTGGACACACATGTTGCGGCTGCGGGTGGGAGTGGACTCACATGTTGCGGCTGCGGGTGGGAGTGGACTCACATGTTGCGGCTGCGGGTGGGAGTGGACACACATGTTGCGGCTGTGGGTGGGAGTGGACTCACATGTTGCGGCTGTGGGTGGGAGTGGACTCACATGTTGCGGCTGTGCGCGGGAGTGGACACACATGTTGCGGCTGTGGGTGGGAGTGGACTCACATGTTGCGGCTGCGGGTGGGAGTGGACTCACATGTTGCGGCTGCGGGTGGGAGTGGACTCACATGTTGCGGCTGCGGGTGGGAGTGGACACACATGTTGCGGCTGCGGGTGGGAGTGGACACACATGTTGCGGGTGCGGGTGGGAGTGGACACACATGTTGTGGGTGCGGGTGGGAGTGGACACACATGTTGCGGCTGCGGGTGGGAGTGGACACACATGTTGCGGCTGCGGGTGGGAGTGGACACACATGTTGCGGCTCTGGGTGGGAGTGGACTCACATGTTGCGGCTGCGGGTGGGAGTGGACTCACATGTTGCGGCTGCGGGTGGGAGTGGACTCACATGTTGCGGCTGCGGGTGGGAGTGGACACACATGTTGCGGCTGCGGGTGGGAGTGGACACACATGTTGCGGGTGCGGGTGGGAGTGGACACACATGTTGCGGCTGCGGGTGGGAGTGTACACACATGTTGCGGGTGCGGGTGGGAGTGGACTCGCATGTTGCAGGTGCTGGCGGGAGTGGACTCACATGTTGCGGCTGCGGGTGGGAGTGGACACACATGTTGCGGCTGCGGGTGGGAGTGGACTCACATGTTGCGGCTGCGGGTGGGAGTGGACACACATGTTGCGGCTGCGGGTGGGAGTGGACTCACATGTTGCGGCTGCGGGTGGGAGTGGACACACATGTTGCGGCTGCGGGTGGGAGTGGACTCACATGTTGCGGCTGCGGGTGGGAGTGGACACACATGTTGCGGCTGCGGGTGGGAGTGGACACACATGTTGGGGCTGCAGGCTTGAGTGGACACACATGTTGCGGCTGTGGGTGGGAGTGGACACACATGTTGCGGCTGCGGGTGGGAGTGGACTCACATGTTGCGGCTGCGGGTGGGAGTGGACTCACATGTTGCGGCTGTGGGTGGGAGTGGACACACATGTTGCGGCTGTGGGTGGGAGTGGACTCACATGTTGCGGCTGTGGGTGGGAGTGGACTCACATGTTGCGGCTGTGGGTGGGAGTGGACTCACATGTTGCGGCTGTGCGCGGGAGTGGACACACATGTTGCGGCTGTGGGTGCGAGTGGACTCACATGTTGCGGCTGCGGGTGGGGTGGACTCACATGTTGCGGCTGCGGGTCGGAGTGGACACACATGTTGCGGCTGCGGGTGGGAGTGGACACACATGTTGTGGGTGCGGGTGGGAGTGGACACACATGTTGCGGCTGCGGGTGGGAGTGGACTCACATGTTGCGGCTGTGGGTGGGAGTGGACACACATGTTGCGGCTGTGGGTGGGAGTGGACTCACATGTTGCGGCTGCGGGTGGGAGTGGACTCACATGTTGCGGCTGCGGGTGGGAGTGGACTCACATGTTGTGGCTGCGGGTGGGAGTGGACTCACATGTTGTGGCTGCGGGTGGGAGTGGACACACATGTTGCGGCTGTGGGTGGGAGTGGACACACATGTTGCGGCTGCGGGTGGGAGTGGACACACATGTTGCGGCTGCGGGTGGGAGTGGACTCACATGTTGTGGCTGCGGGTGGGAGTGGACTCACATGTTGTGGCTGCGGGTGGGAGTGGACACACATGTTGCCGGCGGGAGTGGACACACATGTTGCGGGTGCGGCTTGGAGTGGACACACATGTTGCGGCTGTGGGTGGGAGTGGACTCACATGTTGCGGCTGTGGGTGGGAGTGGACTCACATGTTGCGGCTGCGGGTGGGAGTGGACACACATGTTGCGGCTGCGGGTGGGAGTGGACTCACATGTTGCGGCTGCGGGTGGGAGTGGACTCACATGTTGCGGCTGTGGGTGGGAGTGGACACACATGTTGCGGCTGTGGGTGGGAGTGGACTCACATGTTGCGGCTGTGGGTGGGAGTGGACTCACATGTTGCGGCTGTGGGTGGGAGTGGACTCATATGTTGCGGCTTTGGGTGGGAGTGGACTCACATGTTGCGGCTGCGGGTGGGAGTGGACTCACATGTTGTGGCTGCGGGTGGGAGTGGACACACATGTTGCGGCTGCGGGTGGGAGTGGACACACATGTTGGGGCTGCAGGCTTGAGTGGACACACATGTTGTGGCTGTGGGTGGGAGTGGACACACATGTTGCGGCTGCGGGTGGGAGTGGACTCACATGTTGCGGCTGCGGGTGGGAGTGGACTCACATGTTGCGGCTGCGGGTGGGAGTGGACACACATGTTGCGGCTGTGGGTGGGAGTGGACTCACATGTTGCGGCTGTGGGTGGGAGTGGACTCACATGTTGCGGCTGTGCGCGGGAGTGGACACACATGTTGCGGCTGTGGGTGGGAGTGGACTCACATGTTGCGGCTGCGGGTGGGAGTGGACTCACATGTTGCGGCTGCGGGTGGGAGTGGACTCACATGTTGCGGCTGCGGGTGGGAGTGGACACACATGTTGCGGCTGCGGGTGGGAGTGGACACACATGTTGCGGGTGCGGGTGGGAGTGGACTCACATGTTGTGGGTGCGGGTGGGAGTGGACACACATGTTGCGGCTGCGGGTGGGAGTGGACACACATGTTGCGGCTGCGGGTGGGAGTGGACACACATGTTGCGGCTCTGGGTGGGAGTGGACTCACATGTTGCGGCTGCGGGTGGGAGTGGACTCACATGTTGCGGCTGCGGGTGGGAGTGGACACACATGTTGCGGCTGCGGGTGGGAGTGGACACACATGTTGTGGGTGCGGGTGGGAGTGGACACACATGTTGCGGCTGCGGGTGGGAGTGTACACACATGTTGCGGGTGCGGGTGGGAGTGGACTCGCATGTTGCAGGTGCTGGCGGGAGTGGACTCACATGTTGCGGCTGCGGGTGGGAGTGGACACACATGTTGCGGCTGCGGGTGGGAGTGGACTGACATGTTGCGGCTGCGGGTGGGAGTGGACACACATGTTGCGGCTGCGGGTGGGAGTGGACTCACATGTTGCGGCTGCGGGTGGGAGTGGACACACATGTTGCGGCTGTGCGCGGGAGTGGACACACATGTTGCGGCTGCGGGTGGGAGTGGACACACATGTTGCGGCTGCGGGTGGGAGTGGACACAAATGTTGTGGGTGCGGGTGGGAGTGGACACACATGTTGCGGCTGTGCGCGGGAGTGGACACACATGTTGCGGCTGCGGGTGGGAGTGGACACACATGTTGCGGCTGCGGGTGGGAGTGGACACACATGTTGCGGCTGCGGGTGGGAGTGGACACACATGTTGCGGCTGCGGGTGGGAGTGTACACACATGTTGCGGGTGCGGGTGGGAGTGGACTCGCATGTTGCAGGTGCTGGCGGGAGTGGACTCACATGTTGCGGCTGCGGGTGGGAGTGGACACACATGTTGCGGCTGCGGGTGGGAGTGGACTCACATGTTGCGGCTGCGGGTGGGAGTGGACTCACATGTTGCGGCTGCGGGTGGGAGTGGACTCACATGTTGCGGCTGCGGGTGGGAGTGGACACACATGTTGCGGCTGCGGGTGGGAGTGGACACACATGTTGCGGCTGCGGGTGGGAGTGTACACACATGTTGCGGGTGCGGGTGGGAGTGGACTCACATGTTGCAGGTGCTGGCGGGAGTGGACTCACATGTTGCGGCTGCGGGTGGGAGTGGACACACATGTTGCGGCTGCGGGTGGGAGTGGACTCACATGTTGTGGGTGCGGGTGGGAGTGGACACACATGTTGCGGCTGTGGGTGGGATTGGACACACATGTTGCGGCTGCGGGTGGGAGTGGACTCACATGTTGCGGCTGTGGGTGGGAGTGGACACACATGTTGCGGCTGTGGGTGGGAGTGGACACACATGTTGCGGGTGCGGGCGGGAGTGGACACACATGTTGCGGCTGCGGGTGGGAGTGGACTCACATGTTGCGGCTGTGGGTGGGAGTGGACACACATGTTGCGGGTGCGGGCGGGAGTGGACATACATGTTGCGGGTGCGGGCGGGAGTGAACTCACATGTTGGGGCTGTGGGTGGGAGTGGACACACATGTTGCGGCTGTGGGTGGGAGTGGACACACATGTTGCGGGTGCGGGCGGGAGTGGACACACATGTTGCGGCTGCGGGTGGGAGTGGACACACATGTTGCGGCTGCGGGTGGGAGTGGACTCACATGTTGCAGGTGCTGGCGGGAGTGGACTCACATGTTGCGGCTGCGGGTGGGAGTGGACACACATGTTGCGGCTGCGGGTGGGAGTGGACTCACATGTTGTGGCTGTGGGTGGGAGTGGACACACATGTTGCGGGTGCGGGCGGGAGTGGACATACATGTTGCGGGTGCGGGCGGGAGTGAACTCACATGTTGGGGCTGTGGGTGGGAGTGGACTCACATGTTGCGGCTGTGGGTGGGAGTGGACACACATGTTGCGGGTGCGGGCGGGAGTGGACATACATGTTGCGGGTGCGGGTGGGAGTGGACTCACATGTTGCAGGTGCTGGCGGGAGTGGACTCACATGTTGTGGCTGCGGGTGGGAGTGGACAAATATGTTGTGGGTGCGGGTGGGAGTGGACACACATGTTGTGGCTGCGGGTGGGAGTGGACACACATGTTGTGGGTGCGGGTGGGAGTGGACACACATGTTGTGGGTGCGGGTGGGAGTGGACTCATATGTTGCGCCTGCGGGCTTGAGTAGACTCACATGTTGCGGCTGCGGGCGGGAGTGGACTCACATGTTGCGGGTGCGGGTGGGAGTGGACACACATGTTGTGGCTGTGGGTGGGAGTGGACTCACATGTTGTGGCTGCGAGTGGGAGTGGACACACATGTTGTGGCTGCGCGTGGGAGTGGACACACATGTTCCAGGTGCGGGCGGGAGTGGACTCACATGTTGGGGCTGCGGGCGGGAGTGGACTCACATGTTGGGGCTGTGGGTGGGAGTGGACACACATGTTGTGGGTGCGGGTGGGAGTGGACACACATGTTGCGGCTGCGGGCGGGAGTTGACACACATGTTGCGGGTGCGGGTGGGAGTGGACACACATGTTGGGGCTGTGGGTGGGAGTGGACACACATGTTGCGGCTGTGGGTGGGAGTGGACACACATGTTGCGGCTGCGGGCGGGAGTGGACTCACATGTTGGGGCTGCGGGCGGGAGTGGACTCACATGTTGGGGCTGTGGGTGGGAGTGGACACACATGTTGTGGGTGCGGGTGGGAGTGGACACACATGTTGCGGCTGCGGGCGGGAGTGGACTCACATGTTGCGGCTGCGGGCGGGAGTGAACTCACATGTTGTGGCTGTGGGTGGGAGTGGACACACATGTTGCAGGTGCTGGCGGGAGTGGACTCACATGTTGCAGGTGTGCGCGGGAGTGGACACACATGTTGCAGGTGCTGGCGGGAGTGGACACACATGTTGCAGGTGCTGGCGGGAGTGGACTCACATGTTGCGGGTGTGCGCGGGAGTGGACACACATGTTGCGGGTGTGCGCGGGAGTGGACACACATGTTGTGGCTGCGGGTGGGAGTGGACACACATGTTGCGGCTGCGGGTGGGAGTGGACACACATGTTGCGGCTGTGGGTGGGAGTGAACTCACATGTTGGGGCTGCGGGTGGGAGTGGACTCACATGTTGCGGCTGTGGGTGGGAGTGGACACACATGTTGCGGCTGCGGGCGGGAGTGGACTCACATGTTGGGGCTGTGGGTGGGAGTGAACTCACATGTTGGGGCTGCGGGTGGGAGTGGACACACATGTTGCGGCTGCGGGCGGGAGTGAACTCACATGTTGGGGCTGCGGGCGGGAGTGGACTCACATGTTGGGGCTGCGGGTGGGAGTGGACTCACATGTTGCGGCTGCGGGTGGGAGTGGACACACATGTTGCGGCTGCGGGTGGGAGTGGACTCACATGTTGTGGCTGTGGGTGGGAGTGGACACACATGTTGCGGGTGCGGGCGGGAGTGGACATACATGTTGCGGGTGCGGGCGGGAGTGAACTCACATGTTGGGGCTGTGGGTGGGAGTGGACTCACATGTTGCGGCTGTGGGTGGGAGTGGACACACATGTTGCGGGTGCGGGCGGGAGTGGACATACATGTTGCGGGTGCGGGTGGGAGTGGACTCACATGTTGCAGGTGCTGGCGGGAGTGGACTCACATGTTGTGGCTGCGGGTGGGAGTGGACAAATATGTTGTGGGTGCGGGTGGGAGTGGACACACATGTTGTGGCTGCGGGTGGGAGTGGACACACATGTTGTGGGTGCGGGTGGGAGTGGACACACATGTTGTGGGTGCGGGTGGGAGTGGACTCATATGTTGCGCCTGCGGGCTTGAGTAGACTCACATGTTGCGGCTGCGGGCGGGAGTGGACTCACATGTTGCGGGTGCGGGTGGGAGTGGACACACATGTTGTGGCTGTGGGTGGGAGTGGACTCACATGTTGTGGCTGCGAGTGGGAGTGGACACACATGTTGTGGCTGCGCGTGGGAGTGGACACACATGTTCCAGGTGCGGGCGGGAGTGGACTCACATGTTGGGGCTGCGGGCGGGAGTGGACTCACATGTTGGGGCTGTGGGTGGGAGTGGACACACATGTTGTGGGTGCGGGTGGGAGTGGACACACATGTTGCGGCTGCGGGCGGGAGTTGACACACATGTTGCGGGTGCGGGTGGGAGTGGACACACATGTTGGGGCTGTGGGTGGGAGTGGACACACATGTTGCGGCTGTGGGTGGGAGTGGACACACATGTTGCGGCTGCGGGCGGGAGTGGACTCACATGTTGGGGCTGCGGGCGGGAGTGGACTCACATGTTGGGGCTGTGGGTGGGAGTGGACACACATGTTGTGGGTGCGGGTGGGAGTGGACACACATGTTGCGGCTGCGGGCGGGAGTGGACTCACATGTTGCGGCTGCGGGCGGGAGTGAACTCACATGTTGTGGCTGTGGGTGGGAGTGGACACACATGTTGCAGGTGCTGGCGGGAGTGGACTCACATGTTGCAGGTGTGCGCGGGAGTGGACACACATGTTGCAGGTGCTGGCGGGAGTGGACACACATGTTGCAGGTGCTGGCGGGAGTGGACTCACATGTTGCGGGTGTGCGCGGGAGTGGACACACATGTTGCGGGTGTGCGCGGGAGTGGACACACATGTTGTGGCTGCGGGTGGGAGTGGACACACATGTTGCGGCTGCGGGTGGGAGTGGACACACATGTTGCGGCTGTGGGTGGGAGTGAACTCACATGTTGGGGCTGCGGGTGGGAGTGGACTCACATGTTGCGGCTGTGGGTGGGAGTGGACACACATGTTGCGGCTGCGGGCGGGAGTGGACTCACATGTTGGGGCTGTGGGTGGGAGTGAACTCACATGTTGGGGCTGCGGGTGGGAGTGGACACACATGTTGCGGCTGCGGGCGGGAGTGAACTCACATGTTGGGGCTGCGGGCGGGAGTGGACTCACATGTTGGGGCTGCGGGTGGGAGTGGACACACATGTTGTGGCTGCGGGCGGGAGTGAACTCACATGTTGCAGCTGCGGGCGGGAGTGGACTCACATGTTGTGGCTGCGGGCGGGAGTGAACTCACATGTTGTGGCTGTGGGTGGGAGTGGACACACATGTTGCGGCTGCGGGCGGGAGTGGACTCACATGTTGTGGCTGCGGGCGGGAGTGAACTCACATGTTGTGGCTGTGGGTGGGAGTGGACTCACATGTTGCAGGTGCTGGCGGGAGTGGACACACATGTTGCGGCTGCGGGTGGGAGTGGACTCACATGTTGCGGCTGTGGGTGGGAGTGGACACACATGTTGCGGCTGTGGGTGGGAGTGGACTCACATGTTGCGGCTGTGGGTGGGAGTGGACTCACATGTTGCGGCTGTGGGTGGGAGTGGACTCACATGTTGCGGCTTTGGGTGGGAGTGGACTCACATGTTGCGGCTGCGGGTGGGAGTGGACTCACATGTTGTGGCTGCGGGTGGGAGTGGACACACATGTTGCGGCTGCGGGTGGGAGTGGACACACATGTTGGGGCTGCAGGCTTGAGTGGACACACATGTTGTGGCTGTGGGTGGGAGTGGACACACATGTTGCGGCTGCGGGTGGGAGTGGACTCACATGTTGCGGCTGCGGGTGGGAGTGGACTCACATGTTGCGGCTGTGGGTGGGAGTGGACACACATGTTGCGGCTGTGGGTGGGAGTGGACTCACATGTTGCGGCTGTGGGTGGGAGTGGACTCACATGTTGCGGCTGTGCGCGGGAGTGGACTCACATGTTGCGGCTGTGCGCGGGAGTGGACACACATGTTGCGGCTGTGGGTGGGAGTGGACTCACATGTTGCGGCTGCGGGTGGGAGTGGACTCACATGTTGCGGCTGCGGGTGGGAGTGGACTCACATGTTGCGGCTGCGGGTGGGAGTGGACACACATGTTGCGGCTGCGGGTGGGAGTGGACACACATGTTGTGGGTGCGGGTGGGAGTGGACACATATGTTGTGGGTGCGGGTGGGAGTGGACACACATGTTGCGGCTGCGGGTGGGAGTGGACACACATGTTGCGGCTGCGGGTGGGAGTGGACACACATGTTGCGGCTGCGGGTGGGAGTGGACTCACATGTTGCGGCTGCGGGTGGGAGTGGACTCACATGTTGCGGCTGCGGGTGGGAGTGGACTCACATGTTGCGGCTGCGGGTGGGAGTGGACACACATGTTGCGGCTGCGGGTGGGAGTGGACACACATGTTGTGGGTGCGGGTGGGAGTGGACACACATGTTGCGGCTGCGGGTGGGAGTGTACACACATGTTGCGGGTGCGGGTGGGAGTGGACACACATGTTGCGGCTGCGGGTGGGAGTGGACTCGCATGTTGCAGGTGCTGGCGGGAGTGGACTCACATGTTGTGGCTGTGGGTGGGAGTGGACACACATGTTGCGGCTGCGGGCGGGAGTGGACTCACATGTTGTGGCTGCGGGCGGGAGTGAACTCACATGTTGTGGCTGTGGGTGGGAGTGGACTCACATGTTGCAGGTGCTGGCGGGAGTGGACACACATGTTGCGGCTGCGGGTGGGAGTGGACTCACATGTTGCGGCTGTGGGTGGGAGTGGACACACATGTTGCGGCTGTGGGTGGGAGTGGACTCACATGTTGCGGCTGTGGGTGGGAGTGGACTCACATGTTGCGGCTGTGGGTGGGAGTGGACTCACATGTTGCGGCTTTGGGTGGGAGTGGACTCACATGTTGCGGCTGCGGGTGGGAGTGGACTCACATGTTGTGGCTGCGGGTGGGAGTGGACACACATGTTGCGGCTGCGGGTGGGAGTGGACACACATGTTGGGGCTGCAGGCTTGAGTGGACACACATGTTGTGGCTGTGGGTGGGAGTGGACACACATGTTGCGGCTGCGGGTGGGAGTGGACTCACATGTTGCGGCTGCGGGTGGGAGTGGACTCACATGTTGCGGCTGTGGGTGGGAGTGGACACACATGTTGCGGCTGTGGGTGGGAGTGGACTCACATGTTGCGGCTGTGGGTGGGAGTGGACTCACATGTTGCGGCTGTGCGCGGGAGTGGACTCACATGTTGCGGCTGTGCGCGGGAGTGGACACACATGTTGCGGCTGTGGGTGGGAGTGGACTCACATGTTGCGGCTGCGGGTGGGAGTGGACTCACATGTTGCGGCTGCGGGTGGGAGTGGACTCACATGTTGCGGCTGTGGGTGGGAGTGGACACACATGTTGCGGCTGCGGGTGGGAGTGGACACACATGTTGTGGGTGCGGGTGGGAGTGGACACATATGTTGTGGGTGCGGGTGGGAGTGGACACACATGTTGCGGCTGCGGGTGGGAGTGGACACACATGTTGCGGCTGCGGGTGGGAGTGGACTCACATGTTGCGGCTGCGGGTGGGAGTGGACTCACATGTTGCGGCTGCGGGTGGGAGTGGACTCACATGTTGCGGCTGCGGGTGGGAGTGGACACACATGTTGCGGCTGCGGGTGGGAGTGGACACACATGTTGTGGGTGCGGGTGGGAGTGGACACACATGTTGCGGCTGCGGGTGGGAGTGTACACACATGTTGCGGGTGCGGGTGGGAGTGGACTCGCATGTTGCAGGTGCTGGCGGGAGTGGACTCACATGTTGCGGCTGCGGGTGGGAGTGGACACACATGTTGCGGCTGCGGGTGGGAGTGGACACACATGTTGCGGCTGCGGGTGGGAGTGGACTCACATGTTGCGGCTGCGGGTGGGAGTGGACACACATGTTGAAGCTGTGCGCGGGAGTGGACACACATGTTGCGGCTGTGGGTGGGAGTGGACTCACATGTTGCGGCTGTGGGTGGGAGTGGACTCACATGTTGCGGCTGCGGGTGGGAGTGGACTCACATGTTGCGGCTGCGGGTGGGAGTGGACACACATGTTGCGGCTGCGGGTGGGAGTGGACACACATGTTGCGGCTGCGGGTGGGAGTGTACACACATGTTGCGGGTGCGGGTGGGAGTGGACTCACATGTTGCAGGTGCTGGCGGGAGTGGACTCACATGTTGCGGCTGCGGGTGGGAGTGGACACACATGTTGTGGCTGCGGGCGGGAGTGAACTCACATGTTGCGGGTGCGGGTGGAAGTGGACTCACATGTTGCGGCTGCGGGTGGGAGTGGACTCACATGTTGCGGCTGCGGGTGGGAGTGGACTCACATGTTGTGGCTGCGGGTGGGAGTGGACACACATGTTGCGGCTGCGGGTGGGAGTGGACTCACATGTTGCGGCTGCGGGCGGGAGTGGACTCACATGTTGCGGCTGCGGGTGGGAGTGGACTCACATGTTGTGGCTGTGGGTGGGAGTGGACACACATGTTGCAGGTGCTGGCGGGAGTGGACTCACATGTTGCAGGTGCTGGCGGGAGTGGACTCACATGTTGCGGCTGTGGGTGGGAGTGGACTCACATGTTGCGGCTGCGGGTGGGAGTGGACTCACATGTTGTGGCTGCGGGTGGGAGTGGACACACATGTTGCGGCTGCGGGTGGGAGTGGACTCACATGTTGCGGCTGCGGGCGGGAGTGGACTCACATGTTGCGGCTGCGGGTGGGAGTGGACTCACATGTTGTGGCTGTGGGTGGGAGTGGACACACATGTTGCAGGTGCTGGCGGGAGTGGACTCACATGTTGCAGGTGCTGGCGGGAGTGGACTCACATGTTGCGGCTGTGGGTGGGAGTGGACACACATGTTGTGGCTGTGGGTGGGAGTGGACACACATGTTGCAGGTGCTGGCGGGAGTGGACACACATGTTGCGGCTGCGGGTGGGAGTGGACACACATGTTGCAGGTGCTGGCGGGAGTGGACTCACATGTTGCGGCTGCGGGTGGGAGTGGACACACATGTTGCGGCTGCGGGTGGGAGTGGACACACATGTTGCGGCTGCGGGTGGGAGTGGACACACATGTTGCGGCTGTGGGTGGGAGTGGACACACATGTTGCGGCTGCGGGCGGGAGTGAACTCACATGTTGGGGCTGCGGGTGGGAGTGGACTCACATGTTGGGGCTGCGGGTGGGAGTGGACACACATGTTGTGGCTGCGGGCGGGAGTGAACTCACATGTTGCGGGTGCGGGTGGAAGTGGACACACATGTTGTGGCTGCGGGTGGGAGTGGACTCACATGTTGTGGCTGCGGGTGGGAGTGGACACACATGTTGCGGGTGCGGGTGGGAGTGGACTCACATGTTGCAGCTGCGGGTGGGAGTGGACACAAATGTTGCGGCTGCGGGCGGGAGTGGACTCACATGTTGGGGCTGTGGGTGGGAGTGGACTCACATGTTGTTGGTGCGGGCGGGAGTGGACTCACATGTTGGGGCTGTGGGTGGGAGTGGACACAAATGTTGCGGCTGCGGGCGGGAGTGGACTCACATGTTGGGGCTGTGGGTGGGAGTGGACTCACATGTTGTTGGTGCGGGCGGGAGTGGACTCACATGTTGGGGCTGTGGGTGGGAGTGGACTCACATGTTGCGGCTGCGGGCGGGAGTGAACTCACATGTTGAGGCTGCGGGCGGGAGTGGACACACATGTTGTGGGTGCGGGTGGGAGTGGACACACATGTTGCGGCTGCGGGCGGGAGTTAGCTCACATGTTGGGGCTGCGGGTGGGAGTGGACTCACATGTTGCGGCTGCGGGCGGGAGTGGACACACATGTTGCGGGTGCGGGTGGGAGTGGACTCACATGTTGCAGCTGCGGGTGGGAGTGGACACAAATGTTGCGGCTGCGGGCGGGAGTGGACTCACATGTTGGGGCTGTGGGTGGGAGTGGACTCACATGTTGTTGGTGCGGGCGGGAGTGGACTCACATGTTGGGGCTGCGGGTGGGAGTGGACACACATGTTGTGGCTGCGGGCGGGAGTGAACTCACATGTTGCAGCTGCAGGCGGGAGTGGACTCACATGTTGTGGCTGCGGGCGGGAGTGAACTCACATGTTGTGGCTGTGGGTGGGAGTGGACTCACATGTTGCGGGTGCGGGTGGGAGTGGACTCACATGTTGCAGGTGCTGGCGGGAGTGGACTCACATGTTGTGGCTGCGGGTGGGAGTGGACACACATGTTGTGGGTGCGGGTGGGAGTGGACACACATGTTGCGGCTGCGGGTGGGAGTGGACACACATGTTGTGGGTGCGGGTGGGAGTGGACACACATGTTGTGGGTGCGGGTGGGAGTGGACTCATATGTTGCGCCTGCGGGCTTGAGTAGACTCACATGTTGCGGCTGCGGGCGGGAGTGGACTCACATGTTGCGGGTGCGGGTGGGAGTGGACACACATGTTGTGGCTGTGGGTGGGAGTGGACTCACATGTTGTGGCTGCGAGTGGGAGTGGACACACATGTTGTGGCTGCGCGTGGGAGTGGACACACATGTTCCAGGTGCGGGCGGGAGTGGACTCACATGTTGGGGCTGCGGGCGGGAGTGGACTCACATGTTGGGGCTGTGGGTGGGAGTGGACACACATGTTGTGGGTGCGGGTGGGAGTGGACACACATGTTGCGGCTGCGGGCGGGAGTTGACACACATGTTGCGGGTGCGGGTGGGAGTGGACACACATGTTGGGGCTGTGGGTGGGAGTGGACACACATGTTGCGGCTGTGGGTGGGAGTGGACACACATGTTGCGGCTGCGGGCGGGAGTGGACTCACATGTTGGGGCTGCGGGCGGGAGTGGACTCACATGTTGGGGCTGTGGGTGGGAGTGGACACACATGTTGTGGGTGCGGGTGGGAGTGGACACACATGTTGCGGCTGCGGGCGGGAGTGGACTCACATGTTGTGGCTGTGGGTGGGAGTGGACACACATGTTGCGGCTGCGGGTGGGAGTGGACACACATGTTGCGGCTGTGGGTGGGAGTGGACACACATGTTGCGGCTGCGGGCGGGAGTGGACTCACATGTTGGGGCTGTGGGTGGGAGTGAACTCACATGTTGGGGCTGCGGGTGGGAGTGGACACACATGTTGCGGCTGCGGGCGGGAGTGAACTCACATGTTGGGGCTGCGGGCGGGAGTGGACTCACATGTTGGGGCTGCGGGTGGGAGTGGACACACATGTTGTGGCTGCGGGCGGGAGTGAACTCACATGTTGCAGCTGCGGGCGGGAGTGGACTCACATGTTGTGGCTGCGGGCGGGAGTGAACTCACATGTTGTGGCTGTGGGTGGGAGTGGACACACATGTTGCGGCTGCGGGCGGGAGTGGACTCACATGTTGTGGCTGCGGGCGGGAGTGAACTCACATGTTGTGGCTGTGGGTGGGAGTGGACTCACATGTTGCAGGTGCTGGCGGGAGTGGACACACATGTTGCGGCTGCGGGTGGGAGTGGACTCACATGTTGCGGCTGTGGGTGGGAGTGGACACACATGTTGCGGCTGTGGGTGGGAGTGGACTCACATGTTGCGGCTGTGGGTGGGAGTGGACTCACATGTTGCGGCTGTGGGTGGGAGTGGACTCACATGTTGCGGCTTTGGGTGGGAGTGGACTCACATGTTGCGGCTGCGGGTGGGAGTGGACTCACATGTTGTGGCTGCGGGTGGGAGTGGACACACATGTTGCGGCTGCGGGTGGGAGTGGACACACATGTTGGGGCTGCAGGCTTGAGTGGACACACATGTTGTGGCTGTGGATGGGAGTGGACACACATGTTGCGGCTGCGGGTGGGAGTGGACTCACATGTTGCGGCTGCGGGTGGGAGTGGACTCACATGTTGCGGCTGTGGGTGGGAGTGGACTCACATGTTGCGGCTGTGGGTGGGAGTGGACTCACATGTTGCGGCTGTGCGCGGGAGTGGACTCACATGTTGCGGCTGTGCGCGGGAGTGGACACACATGTTGCGGCTGTGGGTGGGAGTGGACTCACATGTTGCGGCTGCGGGTGGGAGTGGACTCACATGTTGCGGCTGCGGGTGGGAGTGGACTCACATGTTGCGGCTGCGGGTGGGAGTGGACACACATGTTGCGGCTGCGGGTGGGAGTGGACACACATGTTGTGGGTGCGGGTGGGAGTGGACACATATGTTGTGGGTGCGGGTGGGAGTGGACACACATGTTGCGGCTGCGGGTGGGAGTGGACACACATGTTGCGGCTGCGGGTGGGAGTGGACTCACATGTTGCGGCTGCGGGTGGGAGTGGACTCACATGTTGCGGCTGCGGGTGGGAGTGGACTCACATGTTGCGGCTGCGGGTGGGAGTGGACACACATGTTGCGGCTGCGGGTGGGAGTGGACACACATGTTGTGGGTGCGGGTGGGAGTGGACACACATGTTGCGGCTGCGGGTGGGAGTGTACACACATGTTGCGGGTGCGGGTGGGAGTGGACTCGCATGTTGCAGGTGCTGGCGGGAGTGGACTCACATGTTGCGGCTGCGGGTGGGAGTGGACACACATGTTGCGGCTGCGGGTGGGAGTGGACACACATGTTGCGGCTGCGGGTGGGAGTGGACTCACATGTTGCGGCTGCGGGTGGGAGTGGACACACATGTTGCGGCTGCGGGTGGGAGTGGACACACATGTTGAAGCTGTGCGCGGGAGTGGACACACATGTTGCGGCTGTGGGTGGGAGTGGACTCACATGTTGCGGCTGTGGGTGGGAGTGGACTCACATGTTGCGGCTGCGGGTGGGAGTGGACTCACATGTTGCGGCTGCGGGTGGGAGTGGACACACATGTTGCGGCTGCGGGTGGGAGTGGACACACATGTTGCGGCTGCGGGTGGGAGTGTACACACATGTTGCGGGTGCGGGTGGGAGTGGACTCACATGTTGCAGGTGCTGGCGGGAGTGGACTCACATGTTGCGGCTGCGGGTGGGAGTGGACACACATGTTGTGGCTGCGGGCGGGAGTGAACTCACATGTTGCGGGTGCGGGTGGAAGTGGACTCACATGTTGCGGCTGTGCGCGGGAGTGGACACACATGTTGCGGCTGTGGGTGGGAGTGGACTCACATGTTGCGGCTGCGGGTGGGAGTGGACTCACATGTTGCGGCTGCGGGTGGGAGTGGACTCACATGTTGCGGCTGTGGGTGGGAGTGGACACACATGTTGCGGCTGCGGGTGGGAGTGGACACACATGTTGTGGGTGCGGGTGGGAGTGGACACATATGTTGTGGGTGCGGGTGGGAGTGGACACACATGTTGCGGCTGCGGGTGGGAGTGGACACACATGTTGCGGCTGCGGGTGGGAGTGGACTCACATGTTGCGGCTGCGGGTGGGAGTGGACTCACATGTTGCGGCTGCGTGTGGGAGTGGACTCACATGTTGCGGCTGCGGGTGGGAGTGGACACACATGTTGCGGCTGCGGGTGGGAGTGGACACATATGTTGTGGGTGCGGGTGGGAGTGGACACACATGTTGCGGCTGCGGGTGGGAGTGTACACACATGTTGCGGGTGCGGGTGGGAGTGGACTCGCATGTTGCAGGTGCTGGCGGGAGTGGACTCACATGTTGCGGCTGCGGGTGGGAGTGGACACACATGTTGCGGCTGCGGGTGGGAGTGGACACACATGTTGCGGCTGCGGGTGGGAGTGGACTCACATGTTGCGGCTGCGGGTGGGAGTGGACACACATGTTGAAGCTGTGCGCGGGAGTGGACACACATGTTGCGGCTGTGGGTGGGAGTGGACTCACATGTTGCGGCTGTGGGTGGGAGTGGACTCACATGTTGCGGCTGCGGGTGGGAGTGGACTCACATGTTGCGGCTGCGGGTGGGAGTGGACACACATGTTGCGGCTGCGGGTGGGAGTGGACACACATGTTGCGGCTGCGGGTGGGAGTGTACACACATGTTGCGGGTGCGGGTGGGAGTGGACTCACATGTTGCAGGTGCTGGCGGGAGTGGACTCACATGTTGCGGCTGCGGGTGGGAGTGGACACACATGTTGTGGCTGCGGGCGGGAGTGAACTCACATGTTGCGGGTGCGGGTGGAAGTGGACTCACATGTTGCGGCTGCGGGTGGGAGTGGACTCACATGTTGCGGCTGCGGGTGGGAGTGGACTCACATGTTGTGGCTGCGGGTGGGAGTGGACACACATGTTGCGGCTGCGGGTGGGAGTGGACTCACATGTTGCGGCTGCGGGCGGGAGTGGACTCACATGTTGCGGCTGCGGGTGGGAGTGGACTCACATGTTGTGGCTGTGGGTGGGAGTGGACACACATGTTGCAGGTGCTGGCGGGAGTGGACTCACATGTTGCAGGTGCTGGCGGGAGTGGACTCACATGTTGCGGCTGTGGGTGGGAGTGGACACACATGTTGTGGCTGTGGGTGGGAGTGGACACACATGTTGCAGGTGCTGGCGGGAGTGGACACACATGTTGCGGCTGCGGGTGGGAGTGGACACACATGTTGCAGGTGCTGGCGGGAGTGGACTCACATGTTGCGGCTGCGGGTGGGAGTGGACACACATGTTGCGGCTGCGGGTGGGAGTGGACACACATGTTGCGGCTGCGGGTGGGAGTGGACACACATGTTGCGGCTGTGGGTGGGAGTGGACACACATGTTGCGGCTGCGGGCGGGAGTGAACTCACATGTTGGGGCTGCGGGTGGGAGTGGACACACATGTTGTGGCTGCGGGCGGGAGTGAACTCACATGTTGCGGGTGCGGGTGGAAGTGGACACACATGTTGTGGCTGCGGGTGGGAGTGGACTCACATGTTGTGGCTGCGGGTGGGAGTGGACACACATGTTGCGGGTGCGGGTGGGAGTGGACTCACATGTTGCAGCTGCGGGTGGGAGTGGACACAAATGTTGCGGCTGCGGGCGGGAGTGGACTCACATGTTGGGGCTGTGGGTGGGAGTGGACTCACATGTTGTTGGTGCGGGCGGGAGTGGACTCACATGTTGGGGCTGTGGGTGGGAGTGGACACAAATGTTGCGGCTGCGGGCGGGAGTGGACTCACATGTTGGGGCTGTGGGTGGGAGTGGACTCACATGTTGTTGGTGCGGGCGGGAGTGGACTCACATGTTGGGGCTGTGGGTGGGAGTGGACTCACATGTTGCGGCTGCGGGCGGGAGTGAACTCACATGTTGAGGCTGCGGGCGGGAGTGGAAACACATGTTGTGGGTGCGGGTGGGAGTGGACACACATGTTGCGGCTGCGGGCGGGAGTTAGCTCACATGTTGGGGCTGCGGGTGGGAGTGGACTCACATGTTGCGGCTGCGGGCGGGAGTGGACTCACATGTTGGGGCTGCGGGTGGGAGTGGACACACATGTTGCGGCTGCGGGTGGGAGTGGACTCACATGTTGTGGCTGCGGGTGGGAGTGAACTCACATGTTGTTGGTGCGGGCGGGAGTGAACTCACATGTTGGGGCTGTGGGTGGGAGTGGACACACATGTTGCGGCTGTGGGTGGGAGTGGACTCACATGTTGGGGCTGCGGGCGGGAGTGGACTCACATGTTGGGGCTGTGGATGGAAGTGGACACACATGTTGCGGCTGCGGGCGGGAGTGGACTCACATGTTGGGGCTGCGGGCGGGAGTGGACTCACATGTTGGGGCTGTGGGTGGGAGTGGACACACATGTTGCGGCTGCGGGCGGGAGTGGACTCACATGTTGTGGCTGCGGGTGGGAGTGGACTCACATGTTGCGGCTGCGGGCGGGAGTGGACTCACATGTTGCGGCTGCGGGTGGGAGTGGACTCACATGTTGTGGCTGCGGGTGGGAGTGGACACACATGTTGTGGCTGCGGGTGGGAGTGGACTCACATGTTGTGGCTGCGGGTGGGAGTGGACACACATGTTGCGGGTGCGGGTGGGAGTGGACTCACATGTTGCAGCTGCGGGTGGGAGTGGACACAAATGTTGCGGCTGCGGGCGGGAGTGGACTCACATGTTGGGGCTGTGGGTGGGAGTGGACTCACATGTTGTTGGTGCGGGCGGGAGTGGACTCACATGTTGGGGCTGCGGGTGGGAGTGGACACACATGTTGTGGCTGCGGGCGGGAGTGAACTCACATGTTGCAGCTGCAGGCGGGAGTGGACTCACATGTTGTGGCTGCGGGCGGGAGTGAACTCACATGTTGTGGCTGTGGGTGGGAGTGGACTCACATGTTGCGGGTGCGGGTGGGAGTGGACTCACATGTTGCAGGTGCTGGCGGGAGTGGACTCACATGTTGTGGCTGCGGGTGGGAGTGGACACACATGTTGTGGGTGCGGGTGGGAGTGGACACACATGTTGCGGCTGCGGGTGGGAGTGGACACACATGTTGTGGGTGCGGGTGGGAGTGGACACACATGTTGTGGGTGCGGGTGGGAGTGGACTCATATGTTGCGCCTGCGGGCTTGAGTAGACTCACATGTTGCGGCTGCGGGCGGGAGTGGACTCACATGTTGCGGGTGCGGGTGGGAGTGGACACACATGTTGTGGCTGTGGGTGGGAGTGGACTCACATGTTGTGGCTGCGAGTGGGAGTGGACACACATGTTGTGGCTGCGCGTGGGAGTGGACACACATGTTCCAGGTGCGGGCGGGAGTGGACTCACATGTTGGGGCTGCGGGCGGGAGTGGACTCACATGTTGGGGCTGTGGGTGGGAGTGGACACACATGTTGTGGGTGCGGGTGGGAGTGGACACACATGTTGCGGCTGCGGGCGGGAGTTGACACACATGTTGCGGGTGCGGGTGGGAGTGGACACACATGTTGGGGCTGTGGGTGGGAGTGGACACACATGTTGCGGCTGTGGGTGGGAGTGGACACACATGTTGCGGCTGCGGGCGGGAGTGGACTCACATGTTGGGGCTGCGGGCGGGAGTGGACTCACATGTTGGGGCTGTGGGTGGGAGTGGACACACATGTTGTGGGTGCGGGTGGGAGTGGACACACATGTTGCGGCTGCGGGCGGGAGTGGACTCACATGTTGTGGCTGTGGGTGGGAGTGGACACACATGTTGCGGCTGTGGGTGGGAGTGGACACACATGTTGCGGCTGCGGGTGGGAGTGGACACACATGTTGCGGCTGTGGGTGGGAGTGGACACACATGTTGCGGCTGCGGGCGGGAGTGGACTCACATGTTGGGGCTGTGGGTGGGAGTGAACTCACATGTTGGGGCTGCGGGTGGGAGTGGACACACATGTTGCGGCTGCGGGCGGGAGTGAACTCACATGTTGGGGCTGCGGGCGGGAGTGGACTCACATGTTGGGGCTGCGGGTGGGAGTGGACACACATGTTGTGGCTGCGGGCGGGAGTGAACTCACATGTTGCAGCTGCGGGCGGGAGTGGACTCACATGTTGTGGCTGCGGGCGGGAGTGAACTCACATGTTGTGGCTGTGGGTGGGAGTGGACACACATGTTGCGGCTGCGGGCGGGAGTGGACTCACATGTTGTGGCTGCGGGCGGGAGTGAACTCACATGTTGTGGCTGTGGGTGGGAGTGGACTCACATGTTGCAGGTGCTGGCGGGAGTGGACACACATGTTGCGGCTGCGGGTGGGAGTGGACTCACATGTTGCGGCTGTGGGTGGGAGTGGACACACATGTTGCGGCTGTGGGTGGGAGTGGACTCACATGTTGCGGCTGTGGGTGGGAGTGGACTCACATGTTGCGGCTGTGGGTGGGAGTGGACTCACATGTTGCGGCTTTGGGTGGGAGTGGACTCACATGTTGCGGCTGCGGGTGGGAGTGGACTCACATGTTGTGGCTGCGGGTGGGAGTGGACACACATGTTGCGGCTGCGGGTGGGAGTGGACACACATGTTGGGGCTGCAGTCTTGAGTGGACACACATGTTGTGGCTGTGGATGGGAGTGGACACACATGTTGCGGCTGCGGGTGGGAGTGGACTCACATGTTGCGGCTGCGGGTGGGAGTGGACTCACATGTTGCGGCTGTGGGTGGGAGTGGACTCACATGTTGCGGCTGTGGGTGGGAGTGGACTCACATGTTGCGGCTGTGCGCGGGAGTGGACTCACATGTTGCGGCTGTGCGCGGGAGTGGACACACATGTTGCGGCTGTGGGTGGGAGTGGACTCACATGTTGCGGCTGCGGGTGGGAGTGGACTCACATGTTGCGGCTGCGGGTGGGAGTGGACTCACATGTTGCGGCTGCGGGTGGGAGTGGACACACATGTTGCAGGTGCTGGCGGGAGTGGACTCACATGTTGCGGCTGCGGGTGGGAGTGGACACACATGTTGCGGCTGCGGGTGGGAGTGGACACACATGTTGCGGCTGCGGGTGGGAGTGGACACACATGTTGCGGCTGTGGGTGGGAGTGGACTCACATGTTGGGGCTGCGGGTGGGAGTGGACTCACATGTTGGGGCTGCGGGTGGGAGTGGACTCACATGTTGGGGCTGCGGGTGGGAGTGGACACACATGTTGCGGCTGCGGGCGGGAGTGAACTCACATGTTGGGGCTGCGGGTGGGAGTGGACTCACATGTTGGGGCTGCGGGTGGGAGTGGACACACATGTTGTGGCTGCGGGCGGGAGTGAACTCACATGTTGCGGGTGCGGGTGGAAGTGGACTCACATGTTGCGGCTGCGGGTGGGAGTGGACTCACATGTTGCGGCTGCGGGTGGGAGTGGACTCACATGTTGTGGCTGCGGGTGGGAGTGGACTCACATGTTGCGGCTGCGGGCGGGAGTGGACTCACATGTTGCGGCTGCGGGTGGGAGTGGACTCACATGTTGTGGCTGCGGGTGGGAGTGGACACACATGTTGTGGCTGCGGGTGGGAGTGGACTCACATGTTGCGGCTGCGGGTGGGAGTGGACTCACATGTTGCGGCTGCGGGTGGGAGTGGACACACATGTTGCGGCTGCGGGTGGGAGTGGACACACATGTTGTGGGTGCGGGTGGGAGTGGACACACATGTTGCGGCTGCGGGTGGGAGTGTACACACATGTTGCGGGTGCGGGTGGGAGTGGACTCGCATGTTGCAGGTGCTGGCGGGAGTGGACTCACATGTTGCGGCTGCGGGTGGGAGTGGACACACATGTTGCGGCTGCGGGTGGGAGTGGACACACATGTTGCGGCTGCGGGTGGGAGTGGACTCACATGTTGCGGCTGCGGGTGGGAGTGGACACACATGTTGAAGCTGTGCGCGGGAGTGGACACACATGTTGCGGCTGTGGGTGGGAGTGGACTCACATGTTGCGGCTGTGGGTGGGAGTGGACTCACATGTTGCGGCTGCGGGTGGGAGTGGACTCACATGTTGCGGCTGCGGGTGGGAGTGGACACACATGTTGCGGCTGCGGGTGGGAGTGGACACACATGTTGCGGCTGCGGGTGGGAGTGTACACACATGTTGCGGGTGCGGGTGGGAGTGGACTCACATGTTGCAGGTGCTGGCGGGAGTGGACTCACATGTTGCGGCTGCGGGTGGGAGTGGACACACATGTTGTGGCTGCGGGCGGGAGTGAACTCACATGTTGCGGGTGCGGGTGGAAGTGGACTCACATGTTGCGGCTGCGGGTGGGAGTGGACTCACATGTTGCGGCTGCGGGTGGGAGTGGACTCACATGTTGTGGCTGCGGGTGGGAGTGGACACACATGTTGCGGCTGCGGGTGGGAGTGGACTCACATGTTGCGGCTGCGGGCGGGAGTGGACTCACATGTTGCGGCTGCGGGTGGGAGTGGACTCACATGTTGTGGCTGTGGGTGGGAGTGGACACACATGTTGCAGGTGCTGGCGGGAGTGGACACACATGTTGCAGGTGCTGGCGGGAGTGGACTCACATGTTGCGGCTGTGGGTGGGAGTGGACACACATGTTGTGGCTGTGGGTGGGAGTGGACACACATGTTGCAGGTGCTGGCGGGAGTGGACTCACATGTTGCGGCTGCGGGTGGGAGTGGACACACATGTTGCGGCTGCGGGTGGGAGTGGACACACATGTTGCGGCTGCGGGTGGGAGTGGACACACATGTTGCGGCTGTGGGTGGGAGTGGACACACATGTTGCGGCTGCGGGCGGGAGTGAACTCACATGTTGGGGCTGCGGGTGGGAGTGGACTCACATGTTGGGGCTGCGGGTGGGAGTGGACACACATGTTGTGGCTGCGGGCGGGAGTGAACTCACATGTTGCGGGTGCGGGTGGAAGTGGACTCACATGTTGCGGCTGCGGGTGGGAGTGGACTCACATGTTGCGGCTGCGGGTGGGAGTGGACTCACATGTTGTGGCTGCGGGTGGGAGTGGACTCACATGTTGCGGCTGCGGGCGGGAGTGGACTCACATGTTGCGGCTGCGGGTGGGAGTGGACTCACATGTTGTGGCTGCGGGTGGGAGTGGACACACATGTTGTGGCTGCGGGTGGGAGTGGACACACATGTTGCGGGTGCGGGTGGGAGTGGACTCACATGTTGCAGCTGCGGGTGGGAGTGGACACAAATGTTGCGGCTGCGGGCGGGAGTGGACTCACATGTTGGGGCTGTGGGTGGGAGTGGACTCACATGTTGTTGGTGCGGGCGGGAGTGGACTCACATGTTGGGGCTGTGGGTGGGAGTGGACACAAATGTTGCGGCTGCGGGCGGGAGTGGACTCACATGTTGGGGCTGTGGGTGGGAGTGGACTCACATGTTGTTGGTGCGGGCGGGAGTGGACACACATGTTGCGGCTGCGGGTGGGAGTGGACTCACATGTTGCGGCTGCGGGCGGGAGTGAACTCACATGTTGAGGCTGCGGGCGGGAGTGGACACACATGTTGTGGGTGCGGGTGGGAGTGGACACACATGTTGCGGCTGCGGGCGGGAGTGGACACACATGTTGGGGCTGCGGGTGGGAGTGGACACACATGTTGCGGCTGCGGGCGGGAGTGGACTCACATGTTGGGGCTGCGGGTGGGAGTGGACACACATGTTGCGGCTGCGGGTGGGAGTGGACTCACATGTTGTGGCTGCGGGTGGGAGTGAACTCACATGTTGTTGGTGCGGGCGGGAGTGAACTCACATGTTGGGGCTGTGGGTGGGAGTGGACACACATGTTGCGGCTGTGGGTGGGAGTGGACTCACATGTTGGGGCTGCGGGCGGGAGTGGACTCACATGTTGGGGCTGTGGGTGGAAGTGGACACACATGTTGCGGCTGCGGGCGGGAGTGGACTCACATGTTGGGGCTGCGGGCGGGAGTGGACTCACATGTTGGGGCTGTGGGTGGGAGTGGACACACATGTTGTGGGTGCGGGTGGGAGTGGACACACATGTTGCGGCTGCGGGCGGGAGTGGACTCACATGTTGTGGCTGCGGGTGGGAGTGGACTCACATGTTGCGGCTGCGGGTGGGAGTGGACTCACATGTTGTGGCTGCGGGTGGGAGTGGACACACATGTTGTGGCTGCGGGTGGGAGTGGACTCACATGTTGTGGCTGCGGGTTGGAGTGGACACACATGTTGCGGGTGCGGGTGGGAGTGGACTCACATGTTGCAGCTGCGGGTGGGAGTGGACACAAATGTTGCGGCTGCGGGCGGGAGTGGACTCACATGTTGGGGCTGTGGGTGGGAGTGGACTCACATGTTGTTGGTGCGGGCGGGAGTGGACTCACATGTTGGGGCTGCGGGTGGGAGTGGACACACATGTTGTGGCTGCGGGCGGGAGTGAACTCACATGTTGCAGCTGCAGGCGGGAGTGGACTCACATGTTGTGGCTGCGGGCGGGAGTGAACTCACATGTTGTGGCTGTGGGTGGGAGTGGACTCACATGTTGCGGGTGCGGGTGGGAGTGGACTCACATGTTGCAGGTGCTGGCGGGAGTGGACTCACATGTTGTGGCTGCGGGTGGGAGTGGACACACATGTTGTGGGTGCGGGTGGGAGTGGACACACATGTTGCGGCTGCGGGTGGGAGTGGACACACATGTTGTGGGTGCGGGTGGGAGTGGACACACATGTTGTGGGTGCGGGTGGGAGTGGACTCATATGTTGCGCCTGCGGGCTTGAGTAGACTCACATGTTGCGGCTGCGGGCGGGAGTGGACTCACATGTTGCGGGTGCGGGTGGGAGTGGACACACATGTTGTGGCTGTGGGTGGGAGTGGACTCACATGTTGTGGCTGCGAGTGGGAGTGGACACACATGTTGTGGCTGCGCGTGGGAGTGGACACACATGTTCCAGGTGCGGGCGGGAGTGGACTCACATGTTGGGGCTGTGGGTGGGAGTGGACACACATGTTGTGGGTGCGGGTGGGAGTGGACACACATGTTGCGGCTGCGGGCGGGAGTTGACACACATGTTGCGGGTGCGGGTGGGAGTGGACACACATGTTGGGGCTGTGGGTGGGAGTGGACACACATGTTGCGGCTGTGGGTGGGAGTGGACACACATGTTGCGGCTGCGGGCGGGAGTGGACTCACATGTTGGGGCTGCGGGCGGGAGTGGACTCACATGTTGCGGCTGCGGGCGGGAGTGAACTCACATGTTGTGGCTGTGGGTGGGAGTGGACACACATGTTGCAGGTGCTGGCGGGAGTGGACTCACATGTTGCGGGTGTGCGCGGGAGTGGACACACATGTTGCAGGTGCTGGCGGGAGTGGACACACATGTTGCAGGTGCTGGCGGGAGTGGACTCACATGTTGCGGGTGTGCGCGGGAGTGGACACACATGTTGCGGGTGTGCGCGGGAGTGGACACACATGTTGCGGGTGTGCGCGGGAGTGGACACACATGTTGTGGCTGCGGGTGGGAGTGGACACACATGTTGCGGCTGCGGGTGGGAGTGGACACACATGTTGCGGCTGTGGGTGGGAGTGGACACACATGTTGCGGCTGCGGGCGGGAGTGGACTCACATGTTGGGGCTGTGGGTGGGAGTGAACTCACATGTTGGGGCTGCGGGTGGGAGTGGACACACATGTTGCGGCTGCGGGCGGGAGTGAACTCACATGTTGGGGCTGCGGGCGGGAGTGGACTCACATGTTGGGGCTGCGGGTGGGAGTGGACACACATGTTGTGGCTGCGGGCGGGAGTGAACTCACATGTTGCAGCTGCGGGCGGGAGTGGACTCACATGTTGCGGCTGCGGGCGGGAGTGGACTCACATGTTGTGGCTGCGGGCGGGAGTGAACTCACATGTTGGGGCTGTGGGTGGGAGTGGACTCACATGTTGCAGGTGCTGGCGGGAGTGGACACACATGTTGCGGCTGCGGGTGGGAGTGGACTCACATGTTGCGGCTGTGGGTGGGAGTGGACTCACATGTTGGGGCTGTGGGTGGGAGTGGACTCACATGTTGGGGCTGCGGGTGGGAGTGGACACACATGTTGTGGCTGCGGGCGGGAGTGAACTCACATGTTGCGGCTGCGGGCGGGAGTGGACTCACATGTTGCGGCTGCGGGCGGGAGTGGACTCACATGTTGGGGCTGTGGGTGGGAGTGGACTCACATGTTGTGGCTGCGGGCGGGAGTGGACTCACATGTTGCGGCTGCGGGCGGGAGTGAACTCACATGTTGGGGCTGTGGGTGGGAGTGGACTCACATGTTGGGGCTGCGGGTGGGAGTGGACACACATGTTGTGGCTGCGGGCGGGAGTGGACTCACATGTTGGGGCTGTGGGTGGGAGTGGACTCACATGTTGGGGCTGTGGGTGGGAGTGGACTCACATGTTGCGGCTGCGGGTGGGAGTGGACTCACATGTTGCGGCTGCGGGCGGGAGTGAACTCACATGTTGGGGCTGTGGGTGGGAGTGGACTCACATGTTGGGGCTGCGGGTGGGAGTGGACACACATGTTGTGGCTGCGGGCGGGAGTGAACTCACATGTTGCAGCTGCGGGCGGGAGTGGACTCACATGTTGCGGCTGCGGGCGGGAGTGGACTCACATGTTGTGGCTGCGGGCGGGAGTGAACTCACATGTTGCAGCTGCGGGCGGGAGTGGACACACATGTTGCGGCTGCGGGCGGGAGTGGACTCACATGTTGTGGCTGCGGGCGGGAGTGAACTCACATGTTGTGGCTGTGGGTGGGAGTGGACTCACATGTTGCAGGTGCTGGCGGGAGTGGACACACATGTTGCGGCTGCGGGTGGGAGTGGACTCACATGTTGCGGCTGTGGGTGGGAGTGGACTCACATGTTGCGGCTGTGGGTGGGAGTGGACTCACATGTTGCGGCTGTGGGTGGGAGTGGACTCACATGTTGCGGCTTTGGGTGGGAGTGGACTCACATGTTGCGGCTGCGGGTGGGAGTGGACTCACATGTTGTGGCCGCGGGTGGGAGTGGACAAACATGTTGCGGCTGCGGGTGGGAGTGGACACACATGTTGGGGCTGCAGGCTTGAGTGGACACACATGTTGTGGCTGTGGGTGGGAGTGGACACACATGTTGCGGCTGCGGGTGGGAGTGGACTCACATGTTGCGGCTGTGGGTGGGAGTGGACACACATGTTGCGGCTGTGGGTGGGAGTGGACTCACATGTTGCGGCTGTGGGTGGGAGTGGACTCACATGTTGCGGCTGTGCGCGGGAGTGGACACACATGTTGCGGCTGTGGGTGGGAGTGGACTCACATGTTGCGGCTGCGGGTGGGAGTGGACTCACATGTTGCGGCTGCGGGTGGGAGTGGACTCACATGTTGCGGCTGCGGGTGGGAGTGGACACACATGTTGCGGCTGCGGGTGGGAGTGGACACACATGTTGCGGGTGCGGGTGGGAGTGGACACATATGTTGTGGGTGCGGGTGGGAGTGGACACACATGTTGCGGCTGCGGGTGGGAGTGGACACACATGTTGCGGCTGCGGGTGGGAGTGGACACACATGTTGCGGCTGCGGGTGGGAGTGGACTCACATGTTGCGGCTGCGGGTGGGAGTGGACTCACATGTTGCGGCTGCGGGTGGGAGTGGACTCACATGTTGCGGCTGCGGGTGGGAGTGGACACACATGTTGCGGCTGCGGGTGGGAGTGGACACACATGTTGTGGGTGCGGGTGGGAGTGGACACACATGTTGCGGCTGCGGGTGGGAGTGTACACACATGTTGCGGGTGCGGGTGGGAGTGGACTCGCATGTTGCAGGTGCTGGCGGGAGTGGACTCACATGTTGCGGCTGCGGGTGGGAGTGGACACACATGTTGCGGGTGCGGGTGGGAGTGGACACACATGTTGCGGCTGCGGGTGGGAGTGGACTCACATGTTGCGGCTGCGGGTGGGAGTGGACACACATGTTGCGGCTGCGGGTGGGAGTGGACACACATGTTGAAGCTGTGCGCGGGAGTGGACACACATGTTGCGGCTGTGGGTGGGAGTGGACTCACATGTTGCGGCTGTGGGTGGGAGTGGACTCACATGTTGCGGCTGCGGGTGGGAGTGGACACACATGTTGCGGCTGCGGGTGGGAGTGGACACACATGTTGCGGCTGCGGGTGGGAGTGTACACACATGTTGCGGGTGCGGGTGGGAGTGGACTCACATGTTGTTGGTGCGGGCGGGAGTGGACTCACATGTTGGGGCTGTGGGTGGGAGTGGACTCACATGTTGTTGGTGCGGGCGGGAGTGGACTCACATGTTGGGGCTGTGGGTGGGAGTGGACTCACATGTTGTTGGTGCGGGCGGGAGTGGACTCACATGTTGGGGCTGTGGGTGGGAGTGGACTCACATGTTATTGGTGCGGGCGGGAGTGGACTCACATGTTGGGGCTGTGGGTGGGAGTGGACTCACATGTTGTTGGTGTGGGTGGGAGTGGACTCACATGTTGGGGCTGCGGGCGGGAGTGGACTCACATGTTGGGGCTGTGGGTGGAAGTGGACACACATGTTGCGGCTGCGGGCGGGAGTGGACTCACATGTTGGGGCTGCGGGCGGGAGTGGACTCACATGTTGGGGCTGTGGGTGGGAGTGGACACACATGTTGTGGGTGCGGGTGGGAGTGGACACACATGTTGCGGCTGCGGGCGGGAGTGGACTCACATGTTGTGGCTGTGGGTGGGAGTGGACACACATGTTGCAGGTGCTGGCGGGAGTGGACACACATGTTGCAGGTGCTGGCGGGAGTGGACTCACATGTTGCGGCTGTGGGTGGGAGTGGACACACATGTTGTGGCTGTGGGTGGGAGTGGACACACATGTTGCAGGTGCTGGCGGGAGTGGACTCACATGTTGCGGCTGCGGGTAGGAGTGGACACACATGTTGCGGCTGCGGGTGGGAGTGGACACACATGTTGCGGCTGCGGGTAGGAGTGGACACACATGTTGCGGCTGCGGGTGGGAGTGGACACACATGTTGCGGCTGCGGGTGGGAGTGGACACACATGTTGCGGCTGCGGGTGGGAGTGGACACACATGTTGCAGGTGCGGGTAGGAGTGGACACACATGTTGCGGCTGCGGGTAGGAGTGGACACACATGTTGCGGCTGCGGGTGGGAGTGGACACACATGTTGCGGCAGTGGGTGGGAGTGGACACACATGTTGCGGCTGTGGGTGGGAGTGGACACACATGTTGCGGCTGCGGGCGGGAGTGGACTCACATGTTGGGGCTGTGGGTGGGAGTGGACACACATGTTGTGGGTGCGGGTGGGAGTGGACACACATGTTGCGGCTGCGGGCGGGAGTGAACTCACATGTTGGGGCTGCGGGTGGGAGTGGACACACATGTTGCGGCTGCGGGCGGGAGTGAACTCACATGTTGGGGCTGCGGGTGGGAGTGGACTCACATGTTGGGGCTGCGGGTGGGAGTGGACACACATGTTGTGGCTGCGGGCGGGAGTGAACTCACATGTTGCAGCTGCAGGCGGGAGTGGACTCACATGTTGTGGCTGCGGGTGGGAGTGGACTCACATGTTGCAGGTGCTGGCGGGAGTGGACACACATGTTGCAGGTGCTGGCGGGAGTGGACTCACATGTTGCGGGTGTGCGCGGGAGTGGACACACATGTTGCGGCTGCGGGTGGGAGTGGACACACATGTTGCAGGTGCGGGCGGGAGTGGACTCACATGTTGTGGGTGCGGGCGGGAGTGGACTCACATGTTGCGGCTGCGGGTGGGAGTGGACTCACATGTTGTGGCTGCGGGTGGGAGTGGACTCACATGTTGTGGGTGCGGGCGGGAGTGGACACACATGTTGCGGCCGCGGGCGGGAGTGGACACACATGTTGCGGCCGTGGGCGGGAGTGGACACACATGTTGCGGCCGTGGGTGTGAGTGGACTCACATGTTGGGGCTGCGGGTGGGAGTGGACTCACATGTTGGGGCCGCGGGTGGGAGTGGACACACATGTTGGGGCTGCGGGCGGGAGTGGACACACATGTTGGGGCTGCGGGTGGGAGTGGACACACATGTTGTGGCTGCGGGCGGGAGTGAACTCACATGTTGCGGCTGCGGGCGGGAGTGGACTCACATGTTGCGGCTGCGGGCGGTAGTGGACTCACATGTTGGGGCTGCGGGCGGGAGTGGACTCACATTTTGCGGCTGCGGGTGGGAGTGGACACACATGTTGCGGCTGCGGGCGGGAGTGGACTCACATGTTGTGGGTGCGGGTGGGAGTGGACTCACATGTTGCGGCTGCGGGTGGGAGTGGACACACATGTTGCGGCTGCGGGTGGGAGTGGACACACATGTTGCGGCTGCGGGCGGGAGTGGACTCACATGTTGCGGCTGCGGGCGGGAGTGGACTCACATGTTGTGGGTGCGGGTGGGAGTGGACTCACATGTTGGGGCTGCGGGTGGGAGTTGACACACATGTTGCGGGTGCGGGTGGGAGTGGACACACATGTTGCGGCTGTGGGTGGGAGTGGACTCACATGTTGTGGGTGCGGGCGGGAGTGGACTCACATGTTGTGGCTGCGGGTGGGAGTGGACTCACATGTTGTTGGTGCGGGCGGGAGTGAACTCACATGTTGGGGCTGTGGGTGGGAGTGGACACACATGTTGCGGCTGTGGGTGGGAGTGGACACACATGTTGCGGCTGCGGGCGGGAGTGGACTCACATGTTGGGGCTGCGGGCGGAATTGGACTCACATGTTGGGGCTGTGCGCGGGAGTGAACTCACATGTTGTGGCTGTGGGTGGGAGTGGACACACATGTTGTGGGTGCGGGTGGGAGTGAACTCACATGTTGTGGCTGTGCGCGGGAGTGAACTCACATGTTGTGGCTGTGGGTGGGAGTGGACACACATGTTGCAGGTGCTGGCGGGAGTGGACACACATGTTGCAGGTGCTGGCGGGAGTGAACTCACATGTTGCGGGTGCTGGCGGGAGTGGACACACATGTTGCAGGTGCTGGCGGGAGTGGACACACATGTTGCGGCTGTGGGTGGGAGTGGACACACATGTTGCGGCTGCGGGCGGGAGTGGACTCACATGTTGGGGCTGCGGGCGGGAGTGGACTCACATGTTGTGGGTGCGGGTGGGAGTGGACTCACATGTTGCGGCTGCGGGTGGGAGTGGACACACATGTTGCGGCTGCGGGTGGGAGTGGACACACATGTTGCGGCTGCGGGCGGGAGTGGACTCACATGTTGCGGCTGCGGGCGGGAGTGGACTCACATGTTGTGGGTGCGGGTGGGAGTGGACTCACATGTTGGGGCTGCGGGTGGGAGTTGACACACATGTTGCGGGTGCGGGTGGGAGTGGACACACATGTTGCGGCTGTGGGTGGGAGTGGACTCACATGTTGTGGGTGCGGGCGGGAGTGGACTCACATGTTGTGGCTGCGGGTGGGAGTGGACTCACATGTTGTTGGTGCGGGCGGGAGTGAACTCACATGTTGGGGCTGTGGGTGGGAGTGGACACACATGTTGCGGCTGCGGGCGGGAGTGGACTCACATGTTGGGGCTGCGGGCGGAAGTGGACTCACATGTTGGGGCTGTGGGTGGGAGTGGACACACATGTTGTGGGTGCGGGTGGGAGTGAACTCACATGTTTTGGCTGTGCGCGGGAGTGAACTCACATGTTGTGGCTGTGGGTGGGAGTGGACACACATGTTGCAGGTGCTGGCGGGAGTGGACACACATGTTGCAGGTGCTGGCGGGAGTGGACACACATGTTGCGGCTGTGGGTGGGAGTGGACACACATGTTGCGGCTGCGGGCGGGAGTGGACTCACATGTTGGGGCTGTGGGTGGGAGTGGACACACATGTTGTGGGTGCGGGTGGGAGTGGACACACATGTTGCGGCTGCGGGCGGGAGTGAACTCACATGTTGGGGCTGCGGGTGGGAGTGGACTCACATGTTGGGGCTGCGGGTGGGAGTGGACACACATGTTGTGGCTGCGGGCGGGAGTGAACTCACATGTTGTGGCTGCGGGTGGGAGTGGACTCACATGTTGGGGCTGCGGGTGGGAGTGAACTCACATGTTGGGGCTGCAGGTGGGAGTGGACTCACATGTTGGGGCTGCGGGTGGGAGTGGACACACATGTTGTGGCTGCGGGCGGGAGTGAACTCACATGTTGCAGCTGCGGGCGGGAGTGAACTCACATGTTGTGGCTGTGGGTGGGAGTGGACACACATGTTGTGGCTGCGGGCGGGAGTGAACTCACATGTTGGGGCTGCGGGTGGGAGTGGACTCACATGTTGCAGCTGCGGGCGGGAGTGAACTCACATGTTGTGGCTGTGGGTGGGAGTGGACACACATGTTGCGGCTGTGGGTGGGAGTGTACTCACATGTTGCAGGCGCTGGCGGGAGTGGACACACATGTTGCAGGTGCTGGCGGGAGTGGACTCACATGTTGCGGGTGTGCGCGGGAGTGGACACACATGTTGCGGCTGCGGGTGGGAGTGGACACACATGTTGCAGGTGCGGGCGGGAGTGGACTCACATGTTGCGGCTGCGGGTGGGAGTGGACTCACATGTTGCGGCTGTGGGTGGGAGTGGACTCACATGTTGTGGGTGCGGGCGGGAGTGGACACACATGTTGCGGCTGTGGGTGTGAGTGGACTCACATGTTGCGGGTGCGGGTGGAAGTGGACTCAGATGTTGCGGCTGCGGGTGGGAGTGGACTCACATGTTGCGGCTGCGGGTGGGAGTGGACTCACATGTTGTGGCTGCGGGTGGGAGTGGACACACATGTTGCGGCTGCGGGTGGGAGTGGACTCACATGTTGCGGCTGCGGGCGGGAGTGGACTCACATGTTGCGGCTGCGGGTGGGAGTGGACTCACATGTTGTGGCTGCGGGTGGGAGTGGACACACATGTTGTGGCTGCGGGTGGGAGTGGACACACATGTTTTGGCTGCGGGTGGGAGTGGACTCACATGTTGTGGCTGCGGGTGGGAGTGGACACACATGTTGCGGGTGCGGGTGGGAGTGGACTCACATGTTGCAGCTGCGGGTGGGAGTGGACACAAATGTTGCGGCTGCGGGCGGGAGTGGACTCACATGTTGCGGCTGCGGGCGGGAGTGGACACACATGTTGTAGGTGCGGGTGGGAGTGGACACACATGTTGCGGCTGCGGGCGGGAGTGGACACACATGTTGCGGGTGCGGGTGGGAGTGGACACACATGTTGCGGGTGCAGGTGGGAGTGGACACACATGTTGCGGCTGCGGGCGGGAGTGAGCTCACATGTTGGGGCTGCGGGTGGGAGTGGACACACATGTTGCGGCTGCGGGCGGGAGTGGACTCACATGTTGGGGCTGCGGGTGGGAGTGGACTCACATGTTGTGGCTGCGGGTGGGAGTGGACTCACATGTTGTTGGTGCGGGCGGGAGTGAACTCACATGTTGGGGCTGTGGGTGGGAGTGGACACACATGTTGCGGCTGTGGGTGGGAGTGGACTCACATGTTGGGGCTGCGGGCGGGAGTGGACTCACATGTTGGGGCTGTGGGTGGGAGTGGACTCACATGTTGGGGCTGCGGGCGGGAGTGGACTCACATGTTGGGGCTGTGGGTGGGAGTGGACACACATGTTGCGGCTGTGGGTGGGAGTGGACTCACATGTTGGGGCTGCGGGCGGGAGTGGACTCACATGTTGGGGCTGTGGGTGGGAGTGGACACACATGTTGTGGGTGCGGGTGGGAGTGGACACACATGTTGCGGCTGCGGGCGGGAGTGGACACACATGTTGCGGCTGCGGGTGGGAGTGGACTCACATGTTGTGGCTGCGGGTGGGAGTGGACTCACATGTTGTTGGTGCGGGCGGGAGTGAACTCACATGTTGGGGCTGTGGGTGGGAGTGGACACACATGTTGCGGCTGTGGGTGGGAGTGGACTCACATGTTGGGGCTGCGGGCGGGAGTGGACTCACATGTTGGGGCTGTGGGTGGGAGTGGACTCACATGTTGGGGCTGCGGGCGGGAGTGGACTCACATGTTGGGGCTGTGGGTGGGAGTGGACACACATGTTGCGGCTGTGGGTGGGAGTGGACTCACATGTTGGGGCTGCGGGCGGGAGTGGACTCACATGTTGGGGCTGTGGGTGGGAGTGGACACACATGTTGTGGGTGCGGGTGGGAGTGGACACACATGTTGTGGGTGCGGGTGGGAGTGGACACACATGTTGTGGGTGCGGGTGGGAGTGGACACACATGTTGTTGGTGCGGGCGGGAGTGAACTCACATGTTGCGGCTGTGGGTGGGAGTGGACACACATGTTGCGGCTGTGGGTGGGAGTGGACTCACATGTTGGGGCTGCGGGCGGGAGTGGACTCACATGTTGGGGCTGTGGGTGGGAGTGGACACACATGTTGTGGGTGCGGGTGGGAGTGGACACACATGTTGCGGCTGCGGGCGGGAGTGGACTCACATGTTGTGGCTGCGGGCGGGAGTGAACTCACATGTTGTGGCTGTGGGTGGGAGTGAACTCACATGTTGTGGCTGTGGGTGGGAGTGGACACACATGTTGCAGGTGCTGGCGGGAGTGGCCTCACATGTTGCGGGTGTGCGCGGGAGTGGACACACATGTTGCGGCTGCGGGTGGGAGTGGACACACATGTTGCGGCTGCGGGTGGGAGTGGACACACATGTTGCGGCTGTGGGTGGGAGTGGACACACATGTTGCAGCTGCGGGTGGGAGTGGACACACATGTTGCGGCTGTGGGTGGGAGTGGACACACATGTTGTGGGTGCGGGTGGGAGTGAACTCACATGTTGTGGCTGTGCGCGGGAGTGAACTCACATGTTGTGGCTGTGGGTGGGAGTGGACACACATGTTGCAGGTGCTGGCGGGAGTGGACACACATGTTGCAGGTGCTGGCGGGAGTGAACTCACATGTTGCGGGTGCTGGCGGGAGTGGACACACATGTTGCAGGTGCTGGCGGGAGTGGACTCACATGTTGGGGCTGCGGGTGGGAGTGGACACACATGTTGCAGGTGCTGGCGGGAGTGGACACACATGTTGCAGGTGCTGGCGGGAGTGAACTCACATGTTGCGGGTGCTGGCGGGAGTGGACACACATGTTGCAGGTGCTGGCGGAAGTGGACTCACATGTTGGGGCTGCGGGTGGGAGTGGACACACATGTTGCGGCTGTGGGTGGGAGTGGACACACATGTTGCGGCTGCGGGCGGGAGTGGACTCACATGTTGGGGCTGCGGGCGGGAGTGGACTCACATGTTGCGGGTGCGCGCGGGAGTGGACTCACATGTTGCAGGTGCTGGCGGGAGTGGACTCACATGTTGTGGCTGCGGGTGGGAGTGGACACACATGTTGCGGCTGCGGGTGGGAGTTGACACACATGTTGTGGGTGCAGGCGGGAGTGGACACACATGTTGTGGGTGCGCGCGGGAGTGGACACACATGTTGTGCGTGCGGGCGGGAGTTGACACACATGTTGTGGGTGCGTGCGGGAGTGGACTCACATGTTGCGCCTGCGGGCTTGAGTAGACTCACATGTTGCGGCTGCGGGTGGGAGTGGACACACATGTTGTGGTTGCGGGCGGGAGTGGACTCACATGTTGCGGGTGCGCGCGGGAGTGGACTCACATGTTGCAGGTGCTGGCGGGAGTGGACTCACATGTTGTGGCTGCGGGTGGGAGTGGACACACATGTTGCGGCTGCGGGTGGGAGTTGACACACATGTTGCGGCTGCGGGCGGGAGTGGACACACATGTTGCAGGTGCGGGCGGGAGTGGACTCACATGTTGTGGCTGCGGGTGGGAGTGGACTCACATGTTGTGGCGTCGGGCGGGAGTGGACTCACATGTTGTGGGTGCGGGCGGGAGTGGACACACATGTTGCGGCTGCGGGTGGGAGTGGACACACATGTTGCGGCTTCGGGTGGGAGTGGACACACATGTTGCAGGTGCGGGCGGGAGTGGACTCACATGTTGTGGCTGCGGGTGGGAGTGGACTCACATGTTGTGGCGTCGGGCGGGAGTGGACTCACATGTTGTGGGTGCGGGTGGGAGTGGACACACATGTTGGGGCTGCGTGCGGGAGTGGACACACATGTTGCGGGTGCGGGTGGGAGTGGACACACATGTTGCGGCTGCGGGTGGGAGTGGACTCACATGTAGCGGCTGCGGGTTGGAGTGGACACACATGTTGCGGCTGTGGGTGGGAGTGGACACACATGTTGTGGCTGTGGGTGGGAGTGGACTCACATGTTGCGGCTGCGGGTGGGAGTGGACACACATGTTGGGGCTGCGGGTGGGAGTGGACACAGATGTTGTGGCTGTGGGTGGGAGTGGACACACATGTTGCGGGTTCGGGCGGGAGTGGACACACATGTTGGGGCTGCGGGCGGGTGCGGGCGGGAGTGGACACACATGTTGTGGGTGCAGGCGGGAGTGGACACACATGTTGGGGCTGCGGGTGGGAGTGGACTCACATGTTGTGGCTGTGGGTGGGAGTGGACACACATGTTGCGGCTGTGGGTGGGAGTGGACACACATGTTGCGGCTGCGGGCGGGAGTGAACTCACATGTTGGGGCTGCGGGTGGGAGTGGACTCACATGTTGTGGCTGCGGGCGGGAGTGGACTCACATGTTGTGGCTGCGGGTTGGAGTGGACACACATGTTGCGGCTGCGGGTTGGAGTGGACACACATGTTGCGGCTGTGGGTGGGAGTGGACACACATGTTGTGGCTGTGGGTGGGAGTGGACTCACATGTTGCGGCTGCGGGTGGGAGTGGACACACATGTTGGGGCTGCGGGTGGGAGTGGACTCACATGTTGTGGCTGCGGGTGGGAGTGGACATACATGTTGCGGCTGCGGGTGGGAGTGTACACACATGTTGCAGGTGCTGGCGGGAGTGGACTCACATGTTGTGGGTGCGGGCGGGAGTGCACTCACATGTTGTGGCTGCGGGTGGGAGTGGACACACATGTTGCGGCTGCGGGTGGGAGTGGACACACATGTTGCGGCTGTGGGTGGGAGTGGACTCACATGTTGCGGCTGTGGGTGGGAGTGGACACACATGTTGCGGCTTCGGGCGGGAGTGGACTCACATGTTGTGGCTGCGGGTGGGAGTGGACTCACATGTTGTGGGTGCGGGTGGAAGTGGACACACATGTTGCAGGGGCGGGCGGGAGTGGACTCACATGTTGTGGCTGCGGGTGGGAGTGGACTCACATGTTGTGGGTGCGGGTGGGAGTGGACACACATGTTGCAGGGGCGGGCGGGAGTGGACTCACATGTTGTGGCTGCGGGTGGGAGTGGACACACATGTTGCGGCTGTGGGTGGGAGTGGACACACATGTTGCGGCTTCGGGCGGGAGTGGACTCACATGTTGTGGCTGCGGGTGGGAGTGGACTCACATGTTGTGGGTGCGGGTGGGAGTGGACACACATGTTGCGGCTGTGGGTGGGAGTGGACACACATGTTGCGGCTGTGGGTGGGAGTGGACACACATGTTGTGGGTGCAGGCGGGTTCGGGCGGGAGTGGACACACATGTTGTGGCTGTGGGCGGGAGTGGACACACATGTTGGGGCTGCGGGTGGGAGTGGACACATATGTTGTGGGTGCAGGCGGGAGTGGACACACATGTTGGGGCTGCGGGCGGGAGTGGACACACATGTTGGGGCTGCGGGTGGGAGTGGACACACATGTTGTGGGTGCAGGCGGGAGTGGACACACATGTTGTGCGTGCGGGCGGGAGTTGACACACATGTTGTGGGTGCGTGCGGGAGTGGACTCACATGTTGCGCCTGCGGGCTTGAGTAGACTCACATGTTGCGGCTGCGGGTGGGAGTGGACTCACATGTTGCAGGTGCTGGCGGGAGTGGACACACATGTTGTGCGTGCGGGCGGGAGTTGACACACATGTTGTGGGTGCGTGCGGGAGTGGACTCACATGTTGCGCCTGCGGGCTTGAGTAGACTCACATGTTGCGGGTGCGCGCGGGAGTGGACTCACATGTTGTGGCTGCGGGTGGGAGTGGACACACATGTTGCGGCTGCGGGTGGGAGTGGACTCACATGTTGCGCCTGCGGGCTTGAGTAGACTCACATGTTGCGGCTGCGGGTGGGAGTGGACTCACATGTTGTGGCTGCGGGTGGGAGTGGACTCACATGTTGCGCCTGCGGGCTTGAGTAGACTCACATGTTGCGGCTGCGGGTGGGAGTGGACACACATGTTGCGGCTGCGGGTGGGAGTGGACTCACATGTTGCGGCTGCGGGTGGGAGTGGACTCACATGTTGTGGGTGCGGGCGGGAGTGGACTCACATGTTGGGGCTGCGGGTGGGAGTGGACTCACATGTTGTGGGTGCGGGTGGGAGTGGACACACATGTTGCGGCTGCGGGTGGGAGTGGACTCACATGTTGTGGGTGCGGGCGGGAGTGGACTCACATGTTGTGGGTGCGTGCGGGAGTGGACTCACATGTTGCGCCTGCGGGCTTGAGTAGACTCACATGTTGCGGGTGCGCGCGGGAGTGGACTCACATGTTGTGGCTGCGGGTGGGAGTGGACACACATGTTGCGGCTGCGGGTGGGAGTGGACTCACATGTTGCGCCTGCGGGCTTGAGTAGACTCACATGTTGCGGCTGCGGGTGGGAGTGGACTCACATGTTGTGGCTGCGGGTGGGAGTGGACTCACATGTTGCGCCTGCGGGCTTGAGTAGACTCACATGTTGCGGCTGCGGGTGGGAGTGGACACACATGTTGCGGCTGCGGGTGGGAGTGGACTCACATGTTGCGGCTGCGGGTGGGAGTGGACTCACATGTTGTGGGTGCGGGCGGGAGTGGACTCACATGTTGGGGCTGCGGGTGGGAGTGGACTCACATGTTGTGGGTGCGGGTGGGAGTGGACACCCATGTTGCGGCTGCGGGTGGGAGTGGACACACATGTTGCAGGTGCGGGTGGGAGTGGACACACATGTTGCGGCTGCGGGTGGGAGTGGACACACATGTTGGGGCTGCGGGTGGGAGTGGACTCACATGTTGCGGCTGCGGGTGGGAGTGGACTCACATGTTGTGGGTGCGGGCGGGAGTGGACTCACATGTTGGGGCTGTGGGTGGGAGTGGACTCACATGTTGCGGCTGCGGGTGGGAGTGGACTCACATGTTGTGGGTGCGGGCGGGAGTGGACTCACATGTTGGGGCTGTGGGTGGGAGTGGACTCACATGTTGTGGCTGCGGGTGGGAGTGGACACACATGTTGCAGGTGCGGGCGGGAGTGGACTCACATGTTGGGGCTGTGGGTGGGAGTGGACTCACATGTTGTGGCTGCGGGTGGGAGTGGACTCACATGTTGCGGCTGCGGGTGGGAGTGGACACACATGTTGCAGGTGCGGGCGGGAGTGGACACACATGTTGCGGCTGCGGGTGGGAGTGGACACACATGTTGCGGCTGCGGGTGGGAGTGGACACACATGTTGTGGGTGCAGGCGGGTTCGGGCGGGAGTGGACACACATGTTGTGGGTGCAGGCGGGAGTGGACACACATGTTGTGGGTGCGGGCGGGAGTGGACACACATGTTGGGGCTGCGGGCGGGAGTGAACACACATGTTGTGGGTGCAGGCGGGTTCGGGCGGGAGTGGACACACATGTTGTGGCTGTGGGCGGGAGTGGACACACATGTTGGGGCTGCGGGTGGGAGTGGACACATATGTTGTGGGTGCAGGCGGGAGTGGACACACATGTTGGGGCTGCGGGCGGGAGTGGACACACATGTTGGGGCTGCGGGTGGGAGTGGACACACATGTTGTGGGTGCAGGCGGGAGTGGACACACATGTTGTGCGTGCGGGCGGGAGTTGACACACATGTTGTGGGTGCGTGCGGGAGTGGACTCACATGTTGCGCCTGCGGGCTTGAGTAGACTCACATGTTGCGGCTGCGGGTGGGAGTGGACACACATGTTGTGCGTGCGGGCGGGAGTTGACACACATGTTGTGGGTGCGTGCGGGAGTGGACTCACATGTTGCGCCTGCGGGCTTGAGTAGACTCACATGTTGCGGGTGCGCGCGGGAGTGGACTCACATGTTGTGGCTGCGGGTGGGAGTGGACACACATGTTGCGGCTGCGGGTGGGAGTGGACTCACATGTTGCGCCTGCGGGCTTGAGTAGACTCACATGTTGCGGCTGCGGGTGGGAGTGGACTCACATGTTGTGGCTGCGGGTGGGAGTGGACTCACATGTTGCGCCTGCGGGCTTGAGTAGACTCACATGTTGCGGCTGCGGGTGGGAGTGGACACACATGTTGCGGCTGCGGGTGGGAGTGGACTCACATGTTGCAGCTGCGGGTGGGAGTGGACTCACATGTTGTGGGTGCGGGCGGGAGTGGACTCACATGTTGCGGCTGCGGGCGGGAGTGGACTCACATGTTGTGGGTGCGGGTGGGAGTGGACTCACATGTTGGGGCTGCGGGTGGGAGTTGACACACATGTTGCGGGTGCGGGTGGGAGTGGACACACATGTTGCGGCTGTGGGTGGGAGTGGACTCACATGTTGTGGGTGCGGGCGGGAGTGGACTCACATGTTGTGGCTGCGGGCGGGAGTGGACTCACATGTTGTTGGTGCGGGCGGGAGTGAACTCACATGTTGGGGCTGTGGGTGGGAATGGACACACATGTTGTGGGTGCGGGTGGGAGTGAACTCACATGTTTTGGCTGTGCGCGGGAGTGAACTCACATGTTGTGGCTGTGGGTGGGAGTGGACTCACATGTTGTGGCTGCGGGCGGGAGTGAACTCACATGTTGTGGCTGTGGGTGGGAGTGGACTCACATGTTGTGGCTGCGGGCGGGAGTGAACTCACATGTTGTGGCTGTGGGTGGGAGTGGACTCACATGTTGTGGCTGCGGGTGGGAGTGAACTCACATGTTGTGGCTGTGGGTGGGAGTGGACTCACATGTTGTGGCTGCGGGCGGGAGTGAACTCACATGTTGTGGCTGTGGGTGGGAGTGGACTCACATGTTGCGGGTGTGCGCGGGAGTAGACTCACATGTTGCGGGTGTGCGCGGGAGTGGACTCACATGTTGTGGCTGCGGGTGGGAGTGGACACACATGTTGCGGCCGCGGGTGGGAGTGGACTCACATGTTGTGGCTGCGGGTGGGAGTGGACTCACATGTTGTGGCTGCGGGCGGGAGTGAACTCACATGTTGTGGCTGCGGGTGGGAGTGGACTCACATGTTGCGGGTGTGCGCTGGAGTGGACTCACATGTTGCGGGTGTGCGCGGGAGTAGACTCACATGTTGCGGGTGTGCGCGGGAGTGGACTCACATGTTGTGGCTGCGGGTGGGAGTGGACACACATGTTGCGGCCGCGGGTGGGAGTGGACTCACATGTTGTGGCTGCGGGTGGGAGTGGACTCACATGTTGTGGCTGCGGGCGGGAGTGAACTCACATGTTGTGGCTGCGGGTGGGAGTGGACTCACATGTTGCGGGTGTGCGCGGGAGTGGACTCACATGTTGTGGCTGCGGGTGGGAGTGGACACACATGTTGCGGCCGCGGGTGGGAGTGGACTCACATGTTGTGGCTGCGGGTGGGAGTGGACTCACATGTTGTGGCTGCGGGCGGGAGTGGACTCACATGTTGCGGTTTCGGGTGGGAGTGAACTCACATGTTGGGGCTGCGGGTGGGAGTGGACACACATGTTGCGGCTGCGGGCGGGAGTGAACTCACATGTTGTGGCTGTGGGTGGGAGTGGACACACATGTTGTGGCTGTGGGCGGGAGTGGACTCACATGTTGCAGGTGCGGGCGGGAGTGGACACACATGTTGCGGCTGCGGGTGGGAGTGGACTCACATGTTGTGGCTGCGGGTGGGAGTGGACATACATGTTGCGGCTGCGGGTGGGAGTGTACACACATGTTGCAGGTGCTGGCGGGAGTGGACTCACATGTTGCGGCTGCGGGTGGGAGTGGACACACATGTTGCGGCTGCGGGCGGGAGTGGACACACATGTTGTGGCTGCGGGTGGGAGTGGACACACATGTTGCGGCTGCGGGTTGGAGTGGACACACATGTTGTGGCTGTGGGTGGGAGTGGACACACATGTTGTGGCTGTGGGCGGGAGTGGACTCACATGTTGCGGGTGCGGGTGGGAGTGGACATACATGTTGGGGCTGCGGGTGGGAGTGGACACAGATGTTGTGGCTGTGGGTGGGAGTGGACACACATGTTGCGGGTTCGGGCGGGAGTGGACACACATGTTGGGGCTGCGGGCGGGAGTGGACACACATGTTGGGGCTGCGGGCGGGAGTGGACACACATGTTGTGGGTGCAGGCGGGTGCGGGCGGGTGTGGGCGGGAGTGGACACACATGTTGGGGCTGCGGGCGGGAGTGGACACACATGTTGTGGCTGCGGGTGGGAGTGGACACAGATGTTGTGGCTGTGGGCGGGAGTGGACACACATGTTGGGGCTGCGGGTGGGAGTGGACACACATGTTGGGGCTGCGGGTGGGAGTGGACACACATGTTGTGGGTGCAGGCGGGAGTGGACACACATGTTGGGGCTGCGGGCGGGAGTGGACACACATGTTGGGAATGCGGGTGGGAGTGGACACACATGTTGTGGGTGCAGGCGGGAGTGGACACACATGTTGGGGCTGTGGGCGAGAGTGGACACACATGTTGGGAATGCGGGTGGGAGTGGACACACATGTTGTGGGTGCAGGCGGGAGTGGACACACATGTTGGGGCTGCGGGCGGGAGTGGACACACATGTTGGGGCTGCGGGTGGGAGTGGACACACATGTTGTGGGTGCAGGCGGGAGTGGACACACATGTTGTGGGTGCGCGCGGGAGTGGACACACATGTTGTGCGTGCGGGCGGGAGTTGACACACATGTTGTGGGTGCGTGCGGGAGTGGACTCACATGTTGCGCCTGCGGGCTTGAGTAGACTCACATGTTGCGGCTGCGGGTGGGAGTGGACACACATGTTGTGGTTGCGGGCGGGAGTGGACTCACATGTTGCGGGTGCGCGCGGGAGTGGACTCACATGTTGCAGGTGCTGGCGGGAGTGGACTCACATGTTGTGGCTGCGGGTGGGAGTGGACTCACATGTTGTGGGTGCGGGCGGGAGTGGACTCACATGTTGGGGCTGTGGGTGGGAGTGGACTCACATGTTGCGGCTGCGGGTGGGAGTGGACTCACATGTTGTGGGTGCGGGCGGGAGTGGACTCACATGTTGGGGCTGTGGGTTGGAGTGGACTCACATGTTGTGGCTGCGGGTGGGAGTGGACTCACATGTTGCGGCTGCGGGTGGGAGTGGACTCACATGTTGCAGGTGCGGGCGGGAGTGGACTCACATGTTGGGGCTGTGGGTGGGAGTGGACTCACATGTTGTGGCTGCGGGTGGGAGTGGACTCACATGTTGCGGCTGCGGGTGGGAGTGGACACACATGTTGCAGGTGCGGGCGGGAGTGGACACACATGTTGCGGCTGCGGGTGGGAGTGGACTCACATGTTGCGGGTGCGGGTGGGAGTGGACTCACATGTTGTGGGTGCGGGTGGGAGTGGACACACATGTTGCGGCTGCGGGTGGGAGTGGACTCACATATTGTGGCTGCGGGTGGGAGTGGACACATGTTGCAGGTGCTGGCGGGAGTGGACTCACATGTTGTGGGTGCGGGTGGGAGTGGACACACATGTTGTGGGTGCAGGCGGGTTCGGGCGGGAGTGGACACACATGTTGTGGGTGCAGGCGGGAGTGGACACATATGTTGTGGGTGCGGGCGGGAGTGAACACACATGTTGTGGGTGCAGGCGGGTTCGGGCGGGAGTGGACACACATGTTGTGGCTGTGGGCGGGAGTGGACACACATGTTGGGGCTGCGGGTGGGAGTGGACACATATGTTGTGGGTGCAGGCGGGAGTGGACACACATGTTGGGGCTGCGGGCGGGAGTGGACACACATGTTGGGGCTGCGGGTGGGAGTGGACACACATGTTGTGGGTGCAGGCGGGAGTGGACACACATGTTGTGGGTGCGCGCGGGAGTGGACACACATGTTGTGCGTGCGGGCGGGAGTTGACACACATGTTGTGGGTGCGTGCGGGAGTGGACTCACATGTTGCGCCTGCGGGCTTGAGTAGACTCACATGTTGCGGCTGCGGGTGGGAGTGGACTCACATGTTGCAGGTGCTGGCGGGAGTGGACACACATGTTGTGCGTGCGGGCGGGAGTTGACACACATGTTGTGGGTGCGTGCGGGAGTGGACTCACATGTTGCGCCTGCGGGCTTGAGTAGACTCACATGTTGTGGGTGCGTGCGGGAGTGGACTCACATGTTGCGCCTGCGGGCTTGAGTAGACTCACATGTTGCGGCTGCGGGTGGGAGTGGACTCACATGTTGTGGCTGCGGGTGGGAGTGGACACACATGTTGCGGCTGCGGGTGGGAGTGGACACACATGTTGCGGCTGCGGGTGGGAGTGGACTCACATGTTGCGGCTGCGGGTGGGAGTGGACTCACATGTTGTGGGTGCGGGCGGGAGTGGACTCACATGTTGGGGCTGCGGGTGGGAGTGGACTCACATGTTGTGGGTGCGGGTGGGAGTGGACACCCATGTTGCGGCTGCGGGTGGGAGTGGACACACATGTTGCAGGTGCGGGTGGGAGTGGACAAACATGTTGAGGCTGCGGGTGGGAGTAGACACACATGTTGCAGGTGCGGGCGGGAGTGGACTCACATGTTGTGGCTGCGGGTGGGAGTGGACTCACATGTTGTGGCTGCGGGTGGGAGTGGACTCACATGTTGTGGCTGCGGGTGGGAGTGGACTCACATGTTGTGGGTGCGGGTGGGAGTGGACACACATGTTGTGGGTGCAGGCGGGTTCGGGCGGGAGTGGACACACATGTTGTGGGTGCAGGCGGGAGTGGACACACATGTTGTGGGTGCGGGCGGGAGTGGACACACATGTTGTGGGTGCAGGCGGGAGTGGACACACATGTTGTGGCTGCGGGTGGGAGTGGACTCACATGTTGTGGCTGCGGGTGGGAGTGGACTCACATGTTGTGGGTGCGGGTGGGAGTGGACACACATGTTGTGGGTGCAGGCGGGTTCGGGCGGGAGTGGACACACATGTTGTGGGTGCAGGCGGGAGTGGACACACATGTTGTGGGTGCAGGCGGGAGTGGACACACATGTTGTGGGTGCAGGCGGGAGTGGACACACATGTTGTGGGTGCGGGCGGGAGTGGACACACATGTTGTGGGTGCGGGCGGGAGTAGACTCACATGTTGCGGCTGCGGGTGGGAGTGGACACACATGTTGCAGGTGCGGGCGGGAGTGGACTCACATGTTGTGGGTGCGGGTGGGAGTGGACACACATGTTGCGGCTGCGGGTGGGAGTGGACACACATGTTGAAGGTGCTGGCGGGAGTGGACTCACATGTTGTGGCTGCGGGTGGGAGTGGACTCACATGTTGCGCCTGCGGGCTTGAGTAGACACACATGTTGCAGGTGCGGGCGGGAGTGGACACACATGTTGCGGCTGCGGGTGGGAGTGGACACACATGTTGAAGGTGCTGGCGGGAGTGGACTCACATGTTGTGGCTGCGGGCGGGAGTGGACACACATGTTGCGGGTGCGGGTGGGAGTGGACACACATGTTGCGGCTGCGGGTGGGAGTGGACACACATGTTGCAGGTGCGGGCGGGAGTGGACTCACATGTTGTGGGTGCGGGTGGGAGTGGACACACATGTTGCGGCTGCGGGTGGGAGTGGACACACATGTTGAAGGTGCTGGCGGGAGTGGACTCACATGTTGTGGCTGCGGGTGGGAGTGGACTCACATGTTGCGCCTGCGGGCTTGAGTAGACACACATGTTGCAGGTGCGGGCGGGAGTGGACACACATGTTGCGGCTGCGGGTGGGAGTGGACACACATGTTGAAGGTGCTGGCGGGAGTGGACTCACATGTTGTGGCTGCGGGCGGGAGTGGACACACATGTTGCGGGTGCGGGTGGGAGTGGACACACATGTTGCGGCTGTGGGTGGGAGTGGACACACATGTTGCGGCTGTGGGTGGGAGTGGACACACATGTTGCGGCTGCGGGTGGGAGTGGACTCACATGTTGCGGCTGCGGTTGGGAGTGGACACACATGTTGCGACTGCGGGCGGGAGTGGACACACATGTTGCTGGTGCGGGTGGGAGTGGACTCACATGTTGCGGCTGCGGGTGGGAGTGGACACACATGTTGCGGCTGCGGGCGGGAGTGGACACACATGTTGTGGCTGCGGGTGGGAGTGGACACACATGTTGCGGCTGCGGGTTGGAGTGGACTCACATGTTGTGGGTGCAGGCGGGAGTTGACACACATGTTGTGGGTGCAGGCGGGTGCGGGCGGGAGTGGACACACATGTTGTGGGTGCAGGCGGGAGTGGACACACATGTTGGGGCTGCGGGCGGGAGTGGACACACATGTTGCGGCTGCGGGTGGGAGTGGACTCACATGTTGTGGGTGCAGGCGGGAGTTGACACACATGTTGTGGGTGCAGGCGGGTGCGGGCGGGAGTGGACACACATGTTGTGGGTGCAGGCGGGAGTGGACACACATGTTGTGGGTGCAGGCGGGAGTGGACACACATGTTGTGGGTGCAGGCGGGTGCGGGCGGGAGTGGACACACATGTTGTGGGTGCAGGCGGGAGTGGACACACATGTTGGGGCTGCGGGCGGGAGTGGACACACATGTTGCAGGTGCTGGCGGGAGTGGACACACATGTTGCGGCTGCGGGTGGGAGTGGACACACATGTTGGGGCTGCGGGTGGGAGTGGACACATATGTTGTGGGTGCAGGCGGGAGTGGACACACATGTTGGGGCTGCGGGCGGGAGTGGACACACATGTTGTGGCTGTGGGCGGGAGTGGACACACATGTTGGGGCTGCGGGTGGGAGTGGACACATATGTTGTGGGTGCAGGCGGGAGTGGACACACATGTTGGGGCTGCGGGCGGGAGTGGACACACATGTTGGGGCTGCGGGTGGGAGTGGACACACATGTTGCGGCTGCGGGTGGGAGTGGACACACATGTTGGGGCTGCGGGTGGGAGTGGACACATATGTTGTGGGTGCAGGCGGGAGTGGACACACATGTTGGGGCTGCGGGCGGGAGTGGACACACATGTTGGGGCTGCGGGTGGGAGTGGACTCACATGTTGTGGGTGCAGGCGGGTACGGGCGGGAGTGGACACACATGTTGTGGCTGTGGGCGGGAGTGGACACACATGTTGGGGCTGCGGGTGGGAGTGGACACACATGTTGTGGGTGCAGGCGGGAGTGGACACACATGTTGTGCGTGCGGGCGGGAGTGGACACACATGTTGGGGCTGCGGGCGGGAGTGGACACACATGTTGGGGCTGCGGGTGGGAGTGGACACACATGTTGTGGGTGCAGGCGGGAGTGGACACACATGTTGTGCGTGCGGGCGGGAGTGGACTCACATGTTGCGGCTGCGGGCTTGAGTAGACTCACATGTTGCGGCTGCGGGTGGGAGTGGACTCACATGTTGTGGGTGCAGGCGGGAGTGGACACACATGTTGTGGGTGCGCGCGAGAGTGGACACACATGTTGTGCGTGCGGGCGGGAATGGACTCACATGTTGCGCCTGCGGGCTTGAGTAGACTCACATGTTGCGGCTGCGGGTGGGAGTGGACTCACATGTTGCAGGTGCTGGCGGGAGTGGACACACATGTTGTGCGTGCGGGCGGGAGTTGACACACATGTTGTGGGTGCGTGCGGGAGTGGACTCACATGTTGCGCCTGCGGGCTTGAGTAGACTCACATGTTGCGGGTGCGCGCGGGAGTGGACTCACATGTTGTGGCTGCGGGTGGGAGTGGACACACATGTTGCGGCTGCGGGTGGGAGTGGACTCACATGTTGCGCCTGCGGGTGGGAGTGGACTCACATGTTGTGGCTGCGGGTGGGAGTGGACACACATGTTGCGGCTGCGGGTGGGAGTGGACACACATGTTGCGGCTGCGGTTGGGAGTGGACTCACATGTTGCGGCTGCGGGTGGGAGTGGACTCACATGTTGTGGGTGCGGGCGGGAGTGGACTCACATGTTGGGGCTGCGGGTGGGAGTGGACTCACATGTTGCGGGTGCGGGTGGGAGTGGACACCCATGTTGCGGCTGCGGGTGGGAGTGGACACACATGTTGCAGGTGCGGGTGGGAGTGGACAAACATGTTGAGGCTGCGGGTGGGAGTGGACACACATGTTGCAGGTGCGGGTGGGAGTGGACACCCATGTTGCGGCTGCGGGTGGGAGTGGACACACATGTTGCAGGTGCGGGTGGGAGTGGACACCCATGTTGCGGCTGCGGGTGGGAGTGGACACACATGTTGCAGGTGCGGGCGGGAGTGGACTCACATGTTGTGGCTGCGGGTGGGAGTGGACTCACATGTTGTGGCTGCGGGTGGGAGTGGACTCACATGTTGTGGCTGCGGGTGGGAGTGGACTCACATGTTGTGGGTGCGGGTGGGAGTGGACACACATGTTGTGGGTGCAGGCGGGTTCGGGCGGGAGTGGACACACATGTTGTGGGTGCAGGCGGGAGTGGACACACATGTTGTGGGTGCGGGCGGGAGTGAACACACATGTTGTGGGTGCGGGCGGGAGTGGACTCACATGTTGTGGCTGCGGGCTTGAGTAGACTCACATGTTGCGGCTGCGGGTGGGAGTGGACACACATGTTGCAGGTGCGGGCGGGAGTGGACTCACATGTTGTGGGTGCGGGTGGGAGTGGACACACATGTTGCGGCTGCGGGTGGGAGTGGACACACATGTTGAAGGTGCTGGCGGGAGTGGACTCACATGTTGTGGCTGCGGGTGGGAGTGGACACACATGTTGCAGGTGCGGGCGGGAGTGGACTCACATGTTGCGCCTGCGGGCTTGAGTAGACTCACATGTTGCGGCTGCGGGTGGGAGTGGACACACATGTTGCAGGTGCGGGCGGGAGTGGACTCACATGTTGTGGCTGCGGGTGGGAGTGGACTCACATGTTGCGCCTGCGGGCTTGAGTAGACTCACATGTTGCGCCTGCGGGCTTGAGTGGACACACATGTTGCAGGTGCGGGCGGGAGTGGACACACATGTTGCGGCTGCGGGTGGGAGTGGACACACATGTTGAAGGTGCTGGCGGGAGTGGACACACATGTTGCGGGTGCGGGTGGGAGTGGACACACATGTTGCGGCTGTGGGTGGGAGTGGACACACATGTTGCGGGTGCGGGTGGGAGTGGACACACATGTTGCTGGTGCGGGTGGGAGTGGACTCACATGTTGCGGGTGCGGGTGGGAGTGGACACACATGTTGCGGCTGTGGGTGGGAGTGGACTCACATGTTGCGGCTGCGGGTGGGAGTGGACACACATGTTGAAGGTGCTGGCGGGAGTGGACACACATGTTGAAGGTGCTGGCGGGAGTGGACACACATGTTGCGGGTGCGGGTGGGAGTGGACACACATGTTGCGGCTGTGGGTGGGAGTGGACTCACATGTTGCGGCTGCGGGTGGGAGTGGACACACATGTTGCGGCTGCGGGCGGGAGTGGACACACATGTTGTGGCTGCGGGTGGGAGTGGACACACATGTTGCGGCTGCGGGTTGGAGTGGACACACATGTTGCGGCTGTGGGTGGGAGTGGACACACATGTTGTGGCTGTGGGCGGGAGTGGACTCACATGTTGCGGGTGCGGGTGGGAGTGGACATACATGTTGGGGCTGCGGGTGGGAGTGGACACAGATGTTGTGGCTGTGGGTGGGAGTGGACACACATGTTGCGGGTTCGGGCGGGAGTGGACACACATGTTGGGGCTGCGGGCGGGAGTGGACACACATGTTGGGGCTGCGGGTGGGAGTGGACACACATGTTGTGGGTGCAGGCGGGAGTGGACACACATGTTGTGGGTGCAGGCGGGTGCGGGCGGGTGTGGGCGGGAGTGGACACACATGTTGCGGCTGCGGGTGGGAGTGGACACACATGTTGGGGCTGCGGGTGGGAGTGGACACACATGTTGGGGCTGCGGGTGGGAGTGGACACACATGTTGTGGGTGCAGGCGGGAGTGGACACACATGTTGGGGCTGCGGGCGGGAGTGGACACACATGTTGGGAATGCGGGTGGGAGTGGACACACATGTTGTGGGTGCAGGCGGGAGTGGACACACATGTTGGGGCTGCGGGCGGGAGTGGACACACATGTTGGGGCTGCGGGTGGGAGTGGACACACATGTTGTGGGTGCAGGCGGGAGTGGACACACATGTTGTGGGTGCGCGCGGGAGTGGACACACATGTTGTGCGTGCGGGCGGGAGTTGACACACATGTTGTGGGTGCGTGCGGGAGTGGACTCACATGTTGCGCCTGCGGGCTTGAGTAGACACACATGTTGTGGTTGCGGGCGGGAGTGGACTCACATGTTGCAGGTGCTGGCGGGAGTGGACTCACATGTTGCGGGTGCGCGCGGGAGTGGACTCACATGTTGCAGGTGCTGGCGGGAGTGGACTCACATGTTGCGGGTGTGCGCGGGAGTGGACTCACATGTTGTGGCTGCGGGTGGGAGTGGACACACATGTTGCGGCTGCGGGTGGGAGTGGACTCACATGTTGTGGCTGCGGGTGGGAGTGGACACACATGTTGCGGCTGCGGGTGGGAGTGGACTCACATGTTGTGGCTGCGGGTGGGAGTGGACACACATGTTGCGGCTGCGGGTGGGAGTGGACACACATGTTGCGGCTGCGGGTGGGAGTGGACACACATGTTGGGGCTGCGGGTGGGAGTGGACTCACATGTTGCGGCTGCGGGTGGGAGTGGACACACATGTTGGGGCTGTGGGCGAGAGTGGACACACATGTTGGGAATGCGGGTGGGAGTGGACACACATGTTGTGGGTGCAGGCGGGAGTGGACACACATGTTGGGGCTGCGGGCGGGAGTGGACACACATGTTGGGGCTGCGGGTGGGAGTGGACACACATGTTGTGGGTGCAGGCGGGAGTGGACACACATGTTGTGGGTGCGCGCGGGAGTGGACACACATGTTGTGCGTGCGGGCGGGAGTTGACACACATGTTGTGGGTGCGTGCGGGAGTGGACTCACATGTTGCGCCTGCGGGCTTGAGTAGACTCACATGTTGCGGCTGCGGGTGGGAGTGGACACACATGTTGTGGTTGCGGGCGGGAGTGGACTCACATGTTGCGGGTGCGCGCGGGAGTGGACTCACATGTTGCAGGTGCTGGCGGGAGTGGACTCACATGTTGCGGGTGTGCGCGGGAGTGGACTCACATGTTGTGGCTGCGGGTGGGAGTGGACACACATGTTGCGGCTGCGGGTGGGAGTGGACTCACATGTTGTGGCTGCGGGTGGGAGTGGACACACATGTTGCGGCTGCGGGTGGGAGTGGACTCACATGTTGTGGCTGCGGGTGGGAGTGGACACACATGTTGCGGCTGCGGGTGGGAGTGGACACACATGTTGGGGCTGCGGGTGGGAGTGGACTCACATGTTGCGGCTGCGGGTGGGAGTGGACTCACATGTTGTGGGTGCGGGCGGGAGTGGACTCACATGTTGGGGCTGTGGGTGGGAGTGGACTCACATGTTGCGGCTGCGGGTGGGAGTGGACTCACATGTTGTGGGTGCGGGCGGGAGTGGACTCACATGTTGGGGCTGTGGGTGGGAGTGGACTCACATGTTGTGGCTGCGGGTGGGAGTGGACACACATGTTGCAGGTGCGGGCGGGAGTGGACTCACATGTTGGGGCTGTGGGTGGGAGTGGACTCACATGTTGTGGCTGCGGGTGGGAGTGGACTCACATGTTGCGGCTGCGGGTGGGAGTGGACTCACATGTTGTGGGTGCGGGTGGGAGTGGACACACATGTTGCGGCTGCGGGTGGGAGTGGACTCACATATTGTGGCTGCGGGTGGGAGTGGACACATGTTGCAGGTGCTGGCGGGAGTGGACTCACATGTTGTGGGTGCGGGTGGGAGTGGACACACATGTTGTGGGTGCAGGCGGGTTCGGGCGGGAGTGGACACACATGTTGTGGGTGCAGGCGGGAGTGGACACACATGTTGTGGGTGCGGGCGGGAGTGGACACACATGTTGGGGCTGCGGGCGGGAGTGAACACACATGTTGTGGGTGCAGGCGGGTTCGGGCGGGAGTGGACACACATGTTGTGGCTGTGGGCGGGAGTGGACACACATGTTGGGGCTGCGGGTGGGAGTGGACACATATGTTGTGGGTGCAGGCGGGAGTGGACACACATGTTGGGGCTGCGGGTGGGAGTGGACACATATGTTGTGGGTGCAGGCGGGAGTGGACACACATGTTGGGGCTGCGGGCGGGAGTGGACACACATGTTGGGGCTGCGGGTGGGAGTGGACACACATGTTTTGGGTGCAGGCGGGAGTGGACACACATGTTGTGGGTGCGCGCGGGAGTGGACACACATGTTGTGCGTGCGGGCGGGAGTTGACACACATGTTGTGGGTGCGTGCGGGAGTGGACTCACATGTTGCGCCTGCGGGCTTGAGTAGACTCACATGTTGCGGGTGCGCGCGGGAGTGGACTCACATGTTGCGCCTGCGGGCTTGAGTAGACTCACATGTTGCGGCTGCGGGTGGGAGTGGACTCACATGTTGCAGGTGCTGGCGGGAGTGGACACACATGTTGTGCGTGCGGGCTTGAGTAGACTCACATGTTGCGGGTGCGCGCGGGAGTGGACTCACATGTTGCGCCTGCGGGCTTGAGTAGACTCACATGTTGCGGCTGCGGGTGGGAGTGGACACACATGTTGCGGCTGCGGGTGGGAGTGGACACACATGTTGCGGCTGCGGGTGGGAGTGGACTCACATGTTGCGGCTGCGGGTGGGAGTGGACTCACATGTTGTGGGTGCGGGCGGGAGTGGACTCACATGTTGGGGCTGCGGGTGGGAGTGGACTCACATGTTGTGGGTGCGGGTGGGAGTGGACACCCATGTTGCGGCTGCGGGTGGGAGTGGACACACATGTTGCAGGTGCGGGTGGGAGTGGACAAACATGTTGAGGCTGCGGGTGGGAGTGGACTCACATGTTGTGGCTGCGGGTGGGAGTGGACTCACATGTTGTGGCTGCGGGTGGGAGTGGACTCACATGTTGTGGGTGCGGGTGGGAGTAGACACACATGTTGTGGGTGCAGGCGGGTTCGGGCGGGAGTGGACACACATGTTGTGGGTGCAGGCGGGAGTGGACACACATGTTGTGGGTGCGGGCGGGAGTGGACTCACATGTTGCGCCTGCGGGCTTGAGTAGACTCACATGTTGCGGCTGCGGGTGGGAGTGGACACACATGTTGCAGGTGCGGGCGGGAGTGGACTCACATGTTGTGGGTGCGGGTGGGAGTGGACACACATGTTGCGGCTGCGGGTGGGAGTGGACACACATGTTGAAGGTGCTGGCGGGAGTGGACTCACATGTTGTTGCTGCGGGTGGGAGTGGACTCACATGTTGCGCCTGCGGGCTTGAGTAGACTCACATGTTGCGGCTGCGGGTGGGAGTGGACACACATGTTGTGGGTGCAGGCGGGTTCGGGCGGGAGTGGACACACATGTGGGTGCGGGCGGGAGTGGACACACATGTTGTGGGTGCGGGTGGGAGTAGACACACATGTTGTGGGTGCAGGCGGGTTCGGGCGGGAGTGGACACACATGTTGTGGGTGCGGGCGGGAGTGGACACACATGTTGTGGGTGCGGGCGGGAGTGGACTCACATGTTGCGCCTGCGGGCTTGAGTAGACTCACATGTTGCGGCTGCGGGTGGGAGTGGACACACATGTTGCAGGTGCGGGCGGGAGTGGACTCACATGTTGTGGGTGCGGGTGGGAGTGGACACACATGTTGCGGCTGCGGGTGGGAGTGGACACACATGTTGAAGGTGCTGGCGGGAGTGGACTCACATGTTGTGGCTGCGGGTGGGAGTGGACTCACATGTTGCGCCTGCGGGCTTGAGTAGACTCACATGTTGCGGCTGCGGGTGGGAGTGGACACACATGTTGCAGGTGCGGGCGGGAGTGGACTCACATGTTGTGGCTGCGGGTGGGAGTGGACTCACATGTTGCGCCTGCGGGCTTGAGTGGACACACATGTTGCAGGTGCGGGCGGGAGTGGACACACATGTTGCGGCTGCGGGTGGGAGTGGACACACATGTTGAAGGTGCTGGCGGGAGTGGACTCACATGTTGTGGCTGCGGGCGGGAGTGGACACACATGTTGCGGGTGCGGGTGGGAGTGGACACACATGTTGCGGCTGTGGGTGGGAGTGGACACACATGTTGCGGCTGTGGGTGGGAGTGGACACACATGTTGCGGCTGAAGGTGGGAGTGGACTCACATGTTGCGGCTGCGGTTGGGAGTGGACACACATGTTGCGACTGCGGGCGGGAGTGGACACACATGTTGCTGGTGCGGGTGGGAGTGGACACACATGTTGTGGCTGCGGGTGGGAGTGGACACACATGTTGCGGCTGCGGGTTGGAGTGGACACACATGTTGCGGCTGCGGGTGGGAGTGGACTCACATGTTGTGGGTGCAGGCGGGTGCGGGCGGGAGTGGACACACATGTTGTGGGTGCAGGCGGGAGTGGACACACATGTTGTGGGTGTGCGCGGGAGTGGACTCACATGTTGTGGCTGCGGGTGGGAGTGGACACACATGTTGCGGCTGCGGGTGGGAGTGGACTCACATGTTGTGGCTGCGGGTGGGAGTGGACACACATGTTGCGGCTGCGGGTGGGAGTGGACTCACATGTTGTGGCTGCGGGTGGGAGTGGACACACATGTTGCGGCTGCGGGTGGGAGTGGACACACATGTTGGGGCTGCGGGTGGGAGTGGACTCACATGTTGCGGCTGCGGGTGGGAGTGGACTCACATGTTGTGGGTGCGGGCGGGAGTGGACACACATGTTGTGGGTGCAGGCGGGAGTGGACACACATGTTGGGGCTGCGGGCGGGAGTGGACACACATGTTGCAGGTGCTGGCGGGAGTGGACACACATGTTGCGGCTGCGGGTGGGAGTGGACTCACATGTTGCGGCTGCGGGTGGGAGTGGACACACATGTTGCGGCTGCGGGTGGGAGTGGACACACATGTAGCGGCTGCGGGTGGGAGTGGACACACATGTTGTGGCTGCGGGTGGGAGTGGACACACAAGTTGCAGGTGCGGGCGGGAGTGGACTCACATGTTGCGGCTGCGGGTGGGAGTGGACACACATGTTGCGGCTGCGGGTGGGAGTGGACACACTTGTTGCGGCTGCGGGTGGGAGTAGACACACATGTTGCAGGTGCGGGCGGGAGTGGACTCACATGTTGTGGCTGCGGGTGGGAGTGGACTCACATGTTGTGGGTGCGGGTGGGAGTGGACTCACATGTTGTGGGTGCGCGCGGGAGTGGACTCACATGTTGTGGGTGCGGGTGGGAGTGGACACACATGTTGCGGCTGCGGGTGGGAGTGGACTCACATGTTGTGGGTGCGGGTGGGAGTGGACTCACATGTTGCGCCTGCGGGCTTGAGTAGACTCACATGTTGCGGCTGCGGGTGGGAGTGGACACACATGTTGCAGGTGCGGGCGGGAGTGGACACACATGTTGCAGGTGCAGGCGGGAGTGGACACACATGTTGCGGCTGCGGGTGGGAGTGGACTCACATGTTGCGGGTGCGGGTGGGAGTGGACTCACATGTTGCGGGTGCGGGTGGGAGTGGACACACATGTTGCGGCTGCGGGTGGGAGTGGACTCACATGTTGTGGCTGCGGGTGGGAGTGGACTCACATGTTGCGGGTGCGGGTGGGAGTGGACACACAGGTTGCGGCTGCGGGTGGGAGTGGACTCACATGTTGGGGCTGCGGGTGGGAGTGGACTCACATGTTGTGGGTGCGGGTGGGAGTGGACACACATGTTGCGGCTGCGGGTGGGAGTGGACTCACATGTTGTGGCTGCGGGTGGGAGTGGACTCACATGTTGCGGGTGCGGGTGGGAGTGGACACACATGTTGCGGCTGCGGGTGGGAGTGGACTCACATGTTGCGGGTGCGGGTGGGAGTGGACACACATGTTGCGGCTGCGGGTGGGAGTGGACTCACATGTTGTGGCTGCGGGTGGGAGTGGACTCACATGTTGTGGGTGCGGGTGGGAGTAGACACACATGTTGCGGCTGCGGGTGGGAGTGGACACACATGTTGCGGCTGCGGGTGGGAGTGGACTCACATGTTGTGGCTGCGGGTGGGAGTGGACTCACATGTTGCGCCAGCGGGCTTGAGTAGACTCACATGTTGCGGCTGCGGGTGGGAGTGGACTCACATGTTGCAGGTGCGGGTGGGAGTGGACACACATGTTGCAGGTGCGGGCGGGAGTGGACACACATGTTGCGGCTGCGGGTGGGAGTTGACTCACATGTTGCGGGTGCGTGTGGGAGTGGACTCACATGTTGTGGGTGCAGGTGGGAGTGGACACACATGTTGCGGCTGCGGGTGGGAGTGGACACACATGTTGCGGCTGCGGGTTGGAGTGGACACACATGTTGCGGCTGCGGGTGGGAGTGGACTCACATGTTGTGGCTGCGGGTGGGAGTGGACACACATGTTGCAGGTGCCGGCGGGAGTGGACTCACATGTTGTGGCTGCGGTTGGGAGTGGACACACATGTTGCGACTGCGGGCGGGAGTGGACACACATGTTGCTGGTGCGGGTGGGAGTGGACTCACATGTTGCGGCTGCGGGTGGGAGTGGACACACATGTTGCGGCTGCGGGCGGGAGTGGACACACATGTTGTGGCTGCGGTTGGGAGTGGACACACATGTTGCGGCTGCGGGTTGGAGTGGACACACATGTTGTGGCTGTGGGTGGGAGTGGACACACATGTTGTGGCTGTGGGCGGGAGTGGACTCACATGTTGCGGGTGCGGGTGGGAGTGGACATACATGTTGGGGCTGCGGGTGGGAGTGGACACAGATGTTGTGGCTGTGGGTGGGAGTGGACACACATGTTGCGGGTTCGGGCGGGAGTGGACACACATGTTGGGGCTGCGGGCGGGAGTGGACACACATGTTGGGGCTGCGGGCGGGAGTGGACACACATGTTGTGGGTGCAGGCGGGTGCGGGCGGGTGTGGGCGGGAGTGGACACACATGTTGGGGCTGCGGGCGGGAGTGGACACACATGTTGTGGCTGCGGGTGGGAGTGGACACAGATGTTGTGGCTGTGGGCGGGAGTGGACACACATGTTGGGGCTGCGGGTGGGAGTGGACACACATGTTGGGGCTGCGGGTGGGAGTGGACACACATGTTGTGGGTGCAGGCGGGAGTGGACACACATGTTGGGGCTGCGGGCGGGAGTGGACACACATGTTGGGAATGCGGGTGGGAGTGGACACACATGTTGTGGGTGCAGGCGGGAGTGGACACACATGTTGGGGCTGTGGGCGAGAGTGGACACACATGTTGGGAATGCGGGTGGGAGTGGACACACATGTTGTGGGTGCAGGCGGGAGTGGACACACATGTTGGGGCTGCGGGCGGGAGTGGACACACATGTTGGGGCTGCGGGTGGGAGTGGACACACATGTTGTGGGTGCAGGCGGGAGTGGACACACATGTTGTGGGTGCGCGCGGGAGTGGACACACATGTTGTGCGTGCGGGCGGGAGTTGACACACATGTTGTGGGTGCGTGCGGGAGTGGACTCACATGTTGCGCCTGCGGGCTTGAGTAGACTCACATGTTGCGGCTGCGGGTGGGAGTGGACACACATGTTGTGGTTGCGGGCGGGAGTGGACTCACATGTTGCAGGTGCTGGCGGGAGTGGACTCACATGTTGCGGGTGTGCGCGGGAGTGGACTCACATGTTGTGGCTGCGGGTGGGAGTGGACACACATGTTGCGGCTGCGGGTGGGAGTGGACTCACATGTTGTGGCTGCGGGTGGGAGTGGACACACATGTTGCGGCTGCGGGTGGGAGTGGACTCACATGTTGTGGCTGCGGGTGGGAGTGGACACACATGTTGCGGCTGCGGGTGGGAGTGGACACACATGTTGCGGCTGCGGGTGGGAGTGGACTCACATGTTGCGGCTGCGGGTGGGAGTGGACTCACATGTTGTGGGTGCGGGCGGGAGTGGACTCACATGTTGGGGCTGTGGGTGGGAGTGGACTCACATGTTGCGGCTGCGGGTGGGAGTGGACTCACATGTTGTGGCTGCGGGTGGGAGTGGACACACATGTTGCGGCTGCGGGTGGGAGTGGACTCACATGTTGTGGCTGCGGGTGGGAGTGGACACACATGTTGCGGCTGCGGGTGGGACTGGACACACATGTTGGGGCTGCGGGTGGGAGTGGACTCACATGTTGCGGCTGCGGGTGGGAGTGGACACACATGTTGCGGGTGCGGGTGGGAGTGGACACACATGTTGCAGCTGCGGGTGGGAGTGGACTCACATGTTGTGGGTGCGGGCGGGAGTGGACTCACATGTTGGGGCTGTGGGTGGGAGTGGACTCACATGTTGCGGCTGCGGGTGGGAGTGGACACACATGTTGCGGGTGCGGGTGGGAGTGGACACACATGTTGCAGCTGCGGGTGGGAGTGGACTCACATGTTGTGGCTGCGGGTGGGAGTGGACTCACATGTTGTGGCTGCGGGTGGGAGTGGACACACATGTTGTGGGTGCGGGTGGGAGTGGACACACATGTTGCAGCTGCGGGTGGGAGTGGACTCACATGTTGTGGCTGCGGGTGGGAGTGGACACACATGTTGCGGCTGCGGGTGGGAGTGGACACACATGTTGAAGGTGCTGGCGGGAGTGGACTCACATGTTGTGGCTGCGGGCGGGAGTGGACACACATGTTGCGGCTGCGGGTGGGAGTTGACTCACATGTTGCGGCTGCGGGTGGGAGTGGACACACATGTTGCGGCTGCGGGTGGGAGTGGACTCACATGTAGCGGCTGCGGGTGGGAGTGGACACACATGTTGTGGCTGCGGGTGGGAGTGGACACACATGTTGTGGGTGCAGGCGGGAGTGGACACACATGTTGCGGCTGCGGTTGGGAGTGGACTCACATGTTGTGGGTGCAGGCGGGAGTGGACACACATGTTGGGGCTGCGGGCGGGAGTGGACACACATGTTGGGGCTGCGGGTGGGAGTGGACACACATGTTGTGGGTGCAGGCGGGTGCGGGCGGGAGTGGACACACATGTTGGGCGGCTGTAGCTCAGGAGGAAGAGCAGTCGCCCACCAATCGGAAGGTCGGTGGTTCGACTCTGGCTTCCCCAGGATACATGTCGAAGCGTCCTTGGGCAAGACACTGAACCCCACGTTGCTCCCCCAGTGTATCATTGGGGGTATGAATGTGTGTGAATGCTTAGAAAGCACGTAGTTAAGTATCTTAAGACGTGCTGTATGAATGTGTGTGAGTGGGGTGAATGCGGCATGTAGTGAAGCGCTTTGAGTGGTCAGCTAGACTAGAAAAGCGCTATACAAGTACAAGTCCATTTACCATTTACCATGTTGTGGGTGCAGGCGGGAGTGGACACACATGTTGCAGGTGCGGGCGGGAGTGGACACACATGTTGCGGCTGCTGGTGGGAGTAGACACACATGTTGCGGCTGCGGGTGGGAGTGGACACACATGTTGCGGGTGCGGGTGGGAGTGGACACACATGTTGCGGCTGCGGGTGGGAGTAGACACACATGTTGCAGGTGAGGGCGGGAGTGGACTCACATGTTGTGGCTGCGGGTGGGAGTGGACTCACATGTTGTGGGTGCGGGTGGGAGTGGACACACATGTTGTGGGTGCAGGCGGGTTCGGGCGGGAGTGGACACACATGTTGTGGGTGCAGGCGGGAGTGGACACACATGTTGTGGGTGCGGGCGGGAGTGGACACACATGTTGGGGCTGCGGGCGGGAGTGGACACACATGTTGTGGGTGCGGGCGGGAGTGGACTCACATGTTACGCCTGCGGGCTTGAGTAGACTCACATGTTGCGGCTGCGGGTGGGAGTGGACACACATGTTGAAGGTGCTGGCGGGAGTGGACTCACATGTTGTGGCTGCGGGTGGGAGTGGACTCACATGTTGCGCCTGCGGGCTTGAGTAGACTCACATGTTGCGCCTGCGGGCTTGAGTGGACACACATGTTGCAGGTGCGGGCGGGAGTGGACACACATGTTGCGGCTGCGGGTGGGAGTGGACACACATGTTGCAGGTGCGGGCGGGAGTGGACACACATGTTGCGGCTGTGGGTGGGAGTGGACACACATGTTGCGGCTGTGGGTGGGAGTGGACACACATGTTGCGGCTGCGGGTGGGAGTGGACTCACATGTTGCGGCTGCGGGTGGGAGTGGACACACATGTTGCGGCTGCGGGCGGGAGTGGACTCACATGTTGCAGCTGTGGGTGGGAGTGGACACACATGTTGCGGCTGCGGGCGGGAGTGGACACACATGTTGCTGGTGCGGGTGGGAGTGGACTCACATGTTGCGGCTGCGGGTGGGAGTGGACACACATGTTGCGGCTGCGGGTGGGAGTGGACTCACATGTAGCGGCTGCGGGTTGGAGTGGACACACATGTTGTGGCTGCGGGTGGGAGTGGACTCACATGTTGTGGGTGCAGGCGGGAGTGGACACACATGTTGTGGGTGCAGGCGGGTGCGGGCGGGAGTGGACACACATGTTGTGGCTGTGGGTGGGAGTGGACACACATGTTGCGGCTGCGGGTTGGAGTGGACACACATGTTGCGGCTGCGGGTGGGAGTGGACTCACATGTTGTGGGTGCAGGCGGGAGTGGACACACATGTTGTGGGTGCAGGCGGGTGCGGGCGGGAGTGGACACACATGTTGTGGGTGCAGGCGGGTGCGGGCGGGAGTGGACACACATGTTGTGGCTGTGGGTGGGAGTGGACACACATGTTGCGGCTGCGGGTTGGAGTGGACACACATGTTGTGGGTGCAGGCGGGAGTGGACACACATGTTGTGGGTGCGGGCGGGAGTGGACACACATGTTGGGGCTGCGGGCGGGAGTGGACACACATGTTGCAGGTGCTGGCGGGAGTGGACTCACATGTTGCGGCTGCGGGTGGGAGTGGACTCACATGTTGCGGCTGCGGGTGGGAGTGGACACACATGTTGCGGCTGCGGGTGGGAGTGGACACACATGTTGCGGGTGCGGGTGGGAGTGGACACACATGTTGTGGGTGCAGGCGGGAGTGGACACACATGTTGGGGCTGCAGGCTTGAGTGGACACACATGTTGCGGCTGCGGGTGGGAGTGGACTCACATGTTGTGGGTGCAGGCGGGAGTGGACACACATGTTGGGGCTGCGGGCAGGAGTGGACACACATGTTGGGGCTGCGGGTGGGAGTGGACACACATGTTGTGGGTGCAGGCGGGTGCGGGCGGGAGTGGACACACATGTTGTGGGTGCAGGCGGGAGTGGACACACATGTTGCGGCTGCGGGTGGGAGTGGACACACATGTTGTGGCTGCGGGTGGGAGTGGACTCACATGTTGTGGGTGCGGGTGGGAGTGGACTCACATGTTGTGGCTGCGGGTGGGAGTGGACACACATGTTGCAGGTGCCGGCGGGAGTGGACTCACATGTTGTGGCTGCGGGTGGGAGTGGACTCACATGTTGTGGCTGCGGGTGGGAGTGGACTCACATGTTGCGGCTGCGGGTGGGAGTGGACTCACATGTTGTGGGTGCGGGTGGGAGTGGACACACATGTTGTGGGTGCAGGCGGGTTCGGGCGGGAGTGGACACACATGTTGTGGGTGCAGGCGGGAGTGGACACACATGTTGTGGGTGCGGGCGGGAGTGGACTCACATGTTGCGCCTGCGGGCGGGAGTGGACACACATGTTGTGGGTGCGGGCGGGAGTAGACTCACATTTTGCGGCTGCGGGTGGGAGTGGACACACATGTTGCAGGTGCGGGCGGGAGTGGACTCACATGTTGTGGGTGCGGGTGGGAGTGGACACACATGTTGCGGCTGCGGGTGGGAGTGGACACACATGTTGAAGGTGCTGGCGGGAGTGGACTCACATGTTGTGGCTGCGGGTGGGAGTGGACACACATGTTGCAGGTGCGGGCGGGAGTGGACTCACATGTTGCGCCTGCGGGCTTGAGTAGACTCACATGTTGCGGCTGCGGGTGGGAGTGGACACACATGTTGCAGGTGCGGGCGGGAGTGGACTCACATGTTGTGGCTGCGGGTGGGAGTGGACTCACATGTTGCGCCTGCGGGCTTGAGTAGACTCACATGTTGCGCCTGCGGGCTTGAGTGGACACACATGTTGCAGGTGCGGGCGGGAGTGGACACACATGTTGCGGCTGCGGGTGGGAGTGGACACACATGTTGAAGGTGCTGGCGGGAGTGGACACACATGTTGCGGGTGCGGGTGGGAGTGGACACACATGTTGCGGCTGTGGGTGGGAGTGGACACACATGTTGCGGCTGTGGGTGGGAGTGGACACACATGTTGCGGCTGCAGGTGGGAGTGGACTCACATGTTGCGGCTGCGGTTGGGAGTGGACACACATGTTGCGACTGCGGGCGGGAGTGGACACACATGTTGCTGGTGCGGGTGGGAGTGGACTCACATGTTGCGGCTGCGGGTGGGAGTGGACACACATGTTGCGGCTGCGGGCGGGAGTGGACACACATGTTGTGGCTGCGGTTGGGAGTGGACACACATGTTGCGGCTGCGGGTTGGAGTGGACACACATGTTGTGGCTGTGGGTGGGAGTGGACACACATGTTGTGGCTGTGGGCGGGAGTGGACTCACATGTTGCGGGTGCGGGTGGGAGTGGACATACATGTTGGGGCTGCGGGTGGGAGTGGACACAGATGTTGTGGCTGTGGGTGGGAGTGGACACACATGTTGCGGGTTCGGGCGGGAGTGGACACACATGTTGGGGCTGCGGGCGGGAGTGGACACACATGTTGGGGCTGCGGGCGGGAGTGGACACACATGTTGTGGGTGCAGGCGGGTGCGGGCGGGTGTGGGCGGGAGTGGACACACATGTTGGGGCTGCGGGCGGGAGTGGACACACATGTTGTGGCTGCGGGTGGGAGTGGACACAGATGTTGTGGCTGTGGGCGGGAGTGGACACACATGTTGGGGCTGCGGGTGGGAGTGGACACACATGTTGGGGCTGCGGGTGGGAGTGGACACACATGTTGTGGGTGCAGGCGGGAGTGGACACACATGTTGGGGCTGCGGGCGGGAGTGGACACACATGTTGGGAATGCGGGTGGGAGTGGACACACATGTTGTGGGTGCAGGCGGGAGTGGACACACATGTTGGGGCTGTGGGCGAGAGTGGACACACATGTTGGGAATGCGGGTGGGAGTGGACACACATGTTGTGGGTGCAGGCGGGAGTGGACACACATGTTGGGGCTGCGGGCGGGAGTGGACACACATGTTGGGGCTGCGGGTGGGAGTGGACACACATGTTGTGGGTGCAGGCGGGAGTGGACACACATGTTGTGGGTGCGCGCGGGAGTGGACACACATGTTGTGCGTGCGGGCGGGAGTTGACACACATGTTGTGGGTGCGTGCGGGAGTGGACTCACATGTTGCGCCTGCGGGCTTGAGTAGACTCACATGTTGCGGCTGCGGGTGGGAGTGGACACACATGTTGTGGTTGCGGGCGGGAGTGGACTCACATGTTGCGGGTGCGCGCGGGAGTGGACTCACATGTTGCAGGTGCTGGCGGGAGTGGACTCACATGTTGCGGGTGTGCGCGGGAGTGGACTCACATGTTGTGGCTGCGGGTGGGAGTGGACACACATGTTGCGGCTGCGGGTGGGAGTGGACTCACATGTTGTGGCTGCGGGTGGGAGTGGACACACATGTTGCGGCTGCGGGTGGGAGTGGACTCACATGTTGTGGCTGCGGGTGGGAGTGGACACACATGTTGCGGCTGCGGGTGGGAGTGGACACACATGTTGCGGCTGCGGGTGGGAGTGGACTCACATGTTGCGGCTGCGGGTGGGAGTGGACTCACATGTTGGGGCTGTGGGTGGGAGTGGACTCACATGTTGTGGGTGCGGGCGGGAGTGGACTCACATGTTGGGGCTGTGGGTGGGAGTGGACTCACATGTTGCGGCTGCGGGTGGGAGTGGACTCACATGTTGTGGCTGCGGGTGGGAGTGGACACACATGTTGCGGCTGCGGGTGGGAGTGGACTCACATGTTGTGGCTGCGGGTGGGAGTGGACACACATGTTGCGGCTGCGGGTGGGACTGGACACACATGTTGGGGCTGCGGGTGGGAGTGGACTCACATGTTGCGGCTGCGGGTGGGAGTGGACACACATGTTGCGGGTGCGGGTGGGAGTGGACACACATGTTGCAGCTGCGGGTGGGAGTGGACTCACATGTTGTGGGTGCGGGCGGGAGTGGACTCACATGTTGGGGCTGTGGGTGGGAGTGGACTCACATGTTGCGGCTGCGGGTGGGAGTGGACACACATGTTGCGGGTGCGGGTGGGAGTGGACACACATGTTGCAGCTGCGGGTGGGAGTGGACTCACATGTTGTGGCTGCGGGTGGGAGTGGACTCACATGTTGTGGCTGCGGGTGGGAGTGGACACACATGTTGTGGGTGCGGGTGGGAGTGGACACACATGTTGCAGCTGCGGGTGGGAGTGGACTCACATGTTGTGGCTGCGGGTGGGAGTGGACACACATGTTGCGGCTGCGGGTGGGAGTGGACACACATGTTGAAGGTGCTGGCGGGAGTGGACTCACATGTTGTGGCTGCGGGCGGGAGTGGACACACATGTTGCGGCTGCGGGTGGGAGTTGACTCACATGTTGCGGCTGCGGGTGGGAGTGGACACACATGTTGCGGCTGCGGGTGGGAGTGGACTCACATGTAGCGGCTGCGGGTGGGAGTGGACACACATGTTGTGGCTGCGGGTGGGAGTGGACACACATGTTGTGGGTGCAGGCGGGAGTGGACACACATGTTGCGGCTGCGGTTGGGAGTGGACTCACATGTTGTGGGTGCAGGCGGGAGTGGACACACATGTTGGGGCTGCGGGCGGGAGTGGACACACATGTTGGGGCTGCGGGTGGGAGTGGACACACATGTTGTGGGTGCAGGCGGGTGCGGGCGGGAGTGGACACACATGTTGTGGGTGCAGGCGGGAGTGGACACACATGTTGCAGGTGCGGGCGGGAGTGGACACACATGTTGCGGCTGCGGGTGGGAGTAGACACACATGTTGCGGCTGCGGGTGGGAGTGGACACACATGTTGCGGGTGCGGGTGGGAGTGGACACACATGTTGCGGCTGCGGGTGGGAGTAGACACACATGTTGCAGGTGAGGGCGGGAGTGGACTCACATGTTGTGGCTGCGGGTGGGAGTGGACTCACATGTTGTGGGTGCGGGTGGGAGTGGACACACATGTTGTGGGTGCAGGCGGGTTCGGGCGGGAGTGGACACACATGTTGTGGGTGCAGGCGGGAGTGGACACACATGTTGTGGGTGCGGGCGGGAGTGGACACACATGTTGGGGCTGCGGGCGGGAGTGGACACACATGTTGTGGGTGCGGGCGGGAGTGGACTCACATGTTACGCCTGCGGGCTTGAGTAGACTCACATGTTGCGGCTGCGGGTGGGAGTGGACACACATGTTGAAGGTGCTGGCGGGAGTGGACTCACATGTTGTGGCTGCGGGTGGGAGTGGACTCACATGTTGCGCCTGCGGGCTTGAGTAGACTCACATGTTGCGCCTGCGGGCTTGAGTGGACACACATGTTGCAGGTGCGGGCGGGAGTGGACACACATGTTGCGGCTGCGGGTGGGAGTGGACACACATGTTGAAGGTGCTGGCGGGAGTGGACTCACATGTTGTGGCTGCGGGCGGGAGTGGACACACATGTTGCGGGTGCGGGTGGGAGTGGACACACATGTTGCGGCTGTGGGTGGGAGTGGACACACATGTTGCGGCTGTGGGTGGGAGTGGACACACATGTTGCGGCTGCGGGTGGGAGTGGACTCACATGTTGCGGCTGCGGGTGGGAGTGGACACACATGTTGCGGCTGCGGGCGGGAGTGGACTCACATGTTGCAGCTGTGGGTGGGAGTGGACACACATGTTGCGGCTGCGGGCGGGAGTGGACACACATGTTGCTGGTGCGGGTGGGAGTGGACTCACATGTTGCGGCTGCGGGTGGGAGTGGACACACATGTTGCGGCTGCGGGTGGGAGTGGACTCACATGTAGCGGCTGCGGGTTGGAGTGGACACACATGTTGTGGCTGCGGGTGGGAGTGGACTCACATGTTGTGGGTGCAGGCGGGAGTGGACACACATGTTGTGGGTGCAGGCGGGTGCGGGCGGGAGTGGACACACATGTTGTGGCTGTGGGTGGGAGTGGACACACATGTTGCGGCTGCGGGTTGGAGTGGACACACATGTTGCGGCTGCGGGTGGGAGTGGACTCACATGTTGTGGGTGCAGGCGGGAGTGGACACACATGTTGTGGGTGCAGGCGGGTGCGGGCGGGAGTGGACACACATGTTGTGGGTGCAGGCGGGAGTGGACACACATGTTGTGGGTGCGGGCGGGAGTGGACACACATGTTGGGGCTGCGGGCGGGAGTGGACACACATGTTGCAGGTGCTGGCGGGAGTGGACTCACATGTTGCGGCTGCGGGTGGGAGTGGACTCACATGTTGCGGCTGCGGGTGGGAGTGGACACACATGTTGCGGCTGCGGGTGGGAGTGGACACACATGTTGCGGGTGCGGGTGGGAGTGGACACACATGTTGTGGGTGCAGGCGGGAGTGGACACACATGTTGGGGCTGCAGGCTTGAGTGGACACACATGTTGCGGCTGCGGGTGGGAGTGGACTCACATGTTGTGGGTGCAGGCGGGAGTGGACACACATGTTGGGGCTGCGGGCAGGAGTGGACACACATGTTGGGGCTGCGGGTGGGAGTGGACACACATGTTGTGGGTGCAGGCGGGTGCGGGCGGGAGTGGACACACATGTTGTGGGTGCAGGCGGGAGTGGACACACATGTTGCGGCTGCGGGTGGGAGTGGACACACATGTTGTGGCTGCGGGTGGGAGTGGACTCACATGTTGTGGGTGCGGGTGGGAGTGGACACACATGTTGTGGCTGCGGGTGGGAGTGGACTCACATGTTGTGGGTGCGGGTGGGAGTAGACACACATGTTGCGGCTGCGGGTGGGAGTGGACACACATGTTGCGGCTGCGGGTGGGAGTGGACTCACATGTTGTGGCTGCGGGTGGGAGTGGACTCACATGTTGTGGGTGCGGGTGGGAGTAGACACACATGTTGCGGCTGCGGGTGGGAGTGGACACACATGTTGCGGCTGCGGGTGGGAGTGGACTCACATGTTGCGGCTGCGGGTGGGAGTGGACTCACATATTGCGCCAGCGGGCTTGAGTAGACTCACATGTTGCGGCTGCGGGTGGGAGTGGACACACATGTTGCAGGTGCTGGCGGGAGTGGACTCACATGTTGTGGCTGCGGGTGGGAGTGGACTCACATGTTGCGCCTGCGGGCTTGAGTAGACTCACATGTTGCGCCTGCGGGCTTGAGTGGACACACATGTTGCAGGTGCGGGCGGGAGTGGACACACATGTTGCGGCTGCGGGTGGGAGTGGACACACATGTTGAAGGTGCTGGCGGGAGTGGACTCACATGTTGTGGCTGCGGGCGGGAGTGGACACACATGTTGCGGGTGCGGGTGGGAGTGGACACACATGTTGCGGCTGTGGGTGGGAGTGGACACACATGTTGCGGCTGTGGGTGGGAGTGGACACACATGTTGCGGCTGCGGGTGGGAGTGGACTCACATGTTGCGGCTGCGGGTGGGAGTGGACACACATGTTGCGGCTGCGGGCGGGAGTGGACACACATGTTGCTGGTGCGGGTGGGAGTGGACTCACATGTTGCGGCTGCGGGTGGGAGTGGACACACATGTTGCGGCTGCGGGTGGGAGTGGACTCACATGTAGCGGCTGCGGGTTGGAGTGGACACACATGTTGTGGCTGCGGGTGGGAGTGGACACACATGTTGCGGCTGCGGGTTGGAGTGGACACACATGTTGCGGCTGCGGGTGGGAGTGGACTCACATGTTGTGGGTGCAGGCGGGAGTGGACACACATGTTGTGGGTGCAAGCGGGTGCGGGCGGGAGTGGACACACATGTTGTGGGTGCAGGCGGGAGTGGACACACATGTTGTGGGTGCGGGCGGGAGTGGACACACATGTTGGGGCTGCGGGCGGGAGTGGACACACATGTTGCAGGTGCTGGCGGGAGTGGACACACATGTTGAAGGTGCTGGCGGGAGTGGACTCACATGTTGTGGCTGCGGGCGGGAGTGGACACACATGTTGGGGCTGCGGGCGGGAGTGGACACACATGTTGTGGCTGCGGGTGGGAGTGGACACAGATGTTGTGGCTGCGGGTGGGAGTGGACTCACATGTTGCGGCTGCGGGTGGGAGTGGACTCACATGTTGCGGCTGCGGGTGGGAGTGGACACACATGTTGCGGCTGCGGGTGGGAGTGGACACACATGTTGAAGGTGCTGGCGGGAGTGGACTCACATGTTGTGGCTGCGGGCGGGAGTGGACACACATGTTGGGGCTGCGGGCGGGAGTGGACACACATGTTGTGGCTGCGGGTGGGAGTGGACACAGATGTTGTGGCTGTGGGCGGGAGTGGACACACATGTTGGGGCTGCGGGTGGGAGTGGACACACATGTTGGGGCTGCGGGTGGGAGTGGACACACATGTTGTGGGTGCAGGCGGGAGTGGACACACATGTTGGGGCTGCGGGCGGGAGTGGACACACATGTTGGGAATGCGGGTGGGAGTGGACACACATGTTGTGGGTGCAGGCGGGAGTGGACACACATGTTGGGGCTGTGGGCGAGAGTGGACACACATGTTGGGAATGCGGGTGGGAGTGGACACACATGTTGTGGGTGCAGGCGGGAGTGGACACACATGTTGGGGCTGCGGGCGGGAGTGGACACACATGTTGGGGCTGCGGGTGGGAGTGGACACACATGTTGTGGGTGCAGGCGGGAGTGGACACACATGTTGTGGGTGCGCGCGGGAGTGGACACACATGTTGTGCGTGCGGGCGGGAGTTGACACACATGTTGTAGGTGCGTGCGGGAGTGGACTCACATGTTGCGCCTGCGGGCTTGAGTAGACTCACATGTTGCGGCTGCGGGTGGGAGTGGACACACATGTTGTGGTTGCGGGCGGGAGTGGACTCACATGTTGCGGGTGCGCGCGGGAGTGGACTCACATGTTGCGGGTGTGCGCGGGAGTGGACACACATGTTGTGCGTGCGGGCGGGAGTTGACACACATGTTGTAGGTGCGTGCGGGAGTGGACTCACATGTTGCGCCTGCGGGCTTGAGTAGACTCACATGTTGCGGCTGCGGGTGGGAGTGGACACACATGTTGTGGTTGCGGGCGGGAGTGGACTCACATGTTGCGGGTGCGCGCGGGAGTGGACTCACATGTTGCAGGTGCTGGCGGGAGTGGACTCACATGTTGCGGGTGTGCGCGGGAGTGGACTCACATGTTGTGGCTGCGGGTGGGAGTGGACACACATGTTGCGGCTGCGGGTGGGAGTGGACTCACATGTTGTGGCTGCGGGTGGGAGTGGACACACATGTTGCGGCTGCGGGTGGGAGTGGACTCACATGTTGTGGCTGCGGGTGGGAGTGGACACACATGTTGCGGCTGCGGGTGGGAGTGGACACACATGTTGCGGCTGCGGGTGGGAGTGGACTCACATGTTGCGGCTGCGGGTGGGAGTGGACTCACATGTTGTGGGTGCGGGCGGGAGTGGACTCACATGTTGGGGCTGTGGGTGGGAGTGGACTCACATGTTGCGGCTGCGGGTGGGAGTGGACTCACATGTTGTGGCTGCGGGTGGGAGTGGACACACATGTTGCGGCTGCGGGTGGGAGTGGACTCACATGTTGTGGCTGCGGGTGGGAGTGGACACACATGTTGCGGCTGCGGGTGGGACTGGACACACATGTTGGGGCTGCGGGTGGGAGTGGACTCACATGTTGCGGCTGCGGGTGGGAGTGGACTCACATGTTGTGGGTGCGGGCGGGAGTGGACTCACATGTTGGGGCTGTGGGTGGGAGTGGACTCACATGTTGCGGCTGCGGGTGGGAGTGGACACACATGTTGCGGGTGCGGGTGGGAGTGGACACACATGTTGCAGCTGCGGGTGGGAGTGGACTCACATGTTGTGGCTGCGGGTGGGAGTGGACTCACATGTTGTGGCTGCGGGTGGGAGTGGACACACATGTTGTGGGTGCGGGTGGGAGTGGACACACATGTTGCAGCTGCGGGTGGGAGTGGACTCACATGTTGTGGCTGCGGGTGGGAGTGGACACACATGTTGCGGCTGCGGGTGGGAGTGGACACACATGTTGAAGGTGCTGGCGGGAGTGGACTCACATGTTGTGGCTGCGGGCGGGAGTGGACTCACATGTTGCGGCTGCGGGTGGGAGTGGACACACATGTTGCGGCTGCGGGTGGGAGTGGACTCACATGTAGCGGCTGCGGGTGGGAGTGGACACACATGTTGTGGCTGCGGGTGGGAGTGGACACACATGTTGTGGGTGCAGGCGGGAGTGGACACACATGTTGCGGCTGCGGTTGGGAGTGGACTCACATGTTGTGGGTGCAGGCGGGAGTGGACACACATGTTGGGGCTGCGGGCGGGAGTGGACACACATGTTGGGGCTGCGGGTGGGAGTGGACACACATGTTGTGGGTGCAGGCGGGTGCGGGCGGGAGTGGACACACATGTTGTGGGTGCAGGCGGGAGTGGACACACATGTTGCGGCTGCGGGTGGGAGTAGACACACATGTTGCGGCTGCGGGTGGGAGTGGACACACATGTTGCGGGTGCGGGTGGGAGTGGACACACATGTTGCGGCTGCGGGTGGGAGTAGACACACATGTTGCAGGTGAGGGCGGGAGTGGACTCACATGTTGTGGCTGCGGGTGGGAGTGGACTCACATGTTGTGGCTGCGGGTGGGAGTGGACACACATGTTGGGGCTGCGGGCGGGAGTGGACACACATGTTGGGGCTGCGGGTGGGAGTGGACACACATGTTGTGGGTGCAGGCGGGTGCGGGCGGGAGTGGACACACATGTTGCAGGTGCGGGCGGGAGTGGACACACATGTTGCGGCTGCGGGTGGGAGTAGACACACATGTTGCGGCTGCGGGTGGGAGTGGACACACATGTTGCGGGTGCGGGTGGGAGTGGACACACATGTTGCGGCTGCGGGTGGGAGTAGACACACATGTTGCAGGTGAGGGCGGGAGTGGACTCACATGTTGTGGCTGCGGGTGGGAGTGGACTCACATGTTGTGGGTGCGGGTGGGAGTGGACACACATGTTGTGTGTGCAGGCGGGTTCGGGCGGGAGTGGACACACATGTTGTGGGTGCAGGCGGGAGTGGACACACATGTTGTGGGTGCGGGCGGGAGTGGACACACATGTTGGGGCTGCGGGCGGGAGTGGACACACATGTTGTGGGTGCGGGCGGGAGTGGACTCACATGTTACGCCTGCGGGCTTGAGTAGACTCACATGTTGCGGCTGCGGGTGGGAGTGGACACACATGTTGAAGGTGCTGGCGGGAGTGGACTCACATGTTGTGGCTGCGGGTGGGAGTGGACTCACATGTTGCGCCTGCGGGCTTGAGTAGACTCACATGTTGCGCCTGCGGGCTTGAGTGGACACACATGTTGCAGGTGCGGGCGGGAGTGGACACACATGTTGCGGCTGCGGGTGGGAGTGGACACACATGTTGAAGGTGCTGGCGGGAGTGGACTCACATGTTGTGGCTGCGGGCGGGAGTGGACACACATGTTGCGGGTGCGGGTGGGAGTGGACACACATGTTGCGGCTGTGGGTGGGAGTGGACACACATGTTGCGGCTGTGGGTGGGAGTGGACACACATGTTGCGGCTGCGGGTGGGAGTGGACTCACATGTTGCGGCTGCGGGTGGGAGTGGACACACATGTTGCGGCTGCGGGCGGGAGTGGACACACATGTTGCTGGTGCGGGTGGGAGTGGACTCACATGTTGCGGCTGCGGGTGGGAGTGGACACACATGTTGCGGCTGCGGGTGGGAGTGGACTCACATGTAGCGGCTGCGGGTTGGAGTGGACACACATGTTGTGGCTGCGGGTGGGAGTGGACTCACATGTTGTGGGTGCAGGCGGGAGTGGACACACATGTTGTGGGTGCAGGCGGGTGCGGGCGGGAGTGGACACACATGTTGTGGCTGTGGGTGGGAGTGGACACACATGTTGCGGCTGCGGGTTGGAGTGGACACACATGTTGCGGCTGCGGGTGGGAGTGGACTCACATGTTGTGGGTGCAGGCGGGAGTGGACACACATGTTGTGGGTGCAGGCGGGTGCGGGCGGGAGTGGACACACATGTTGTGGGTGCAGGCGGGAGTGGACACACATGTTGTGGGTGCGGGCGGGAGTGGACACACATGTTGGGGCTGCGGGCGGGAGTGGACACACATGTTGCAGGTGCTGGCGGGAGTGGACTCACATGTTGCGGCTGCGGGTGGGAGTGGACTCACATGTTGCGGCTGCGGGTGGGAGTGGACACACATGTTGCGGCTGCGGGTGGGAGTGGACACACATGTTGCGGGTGCGGGTGGGAGTGGACACACATGTTGTGGGTGCAGGCGGGAGTGGACACACATGTTGGGGCTGCAGGCTTGAGTGGACACACATGTTGCGGCTGCGGGTGGGAGTGGACTCACATGTTGTGGGTGCAGGCGGGAGTGGACACACATGTTGGGGCTGCGGGCAGGAGTGGACACACATGTTGGGGCTGCGGGTGGGAGTGGACACACATGTTGTGGGTGCAGGCGGGTGCGGGCGGGAGTGGACACACATGTTGTGGATGCAGGCGGGAGTGGACACACATGTTGCGGCTGCGGGTGGGAGTGGACACACATGTTGTGGCTGCGGGTGGGAGTGGACTCACATGTTGTGGGTGCGGGTGGGAGTGGACACACATGTTGTGGCTGCGGGTGGGAGTGGACTCACATGTTGTGGGTGCGGGTGGGAGTAGACACACATGTTGCGGCTGCGGGTGGGAGTGGACACACATGTTGCGGGTGCGGGTGGGAGTGGACACACATGTTGCGGCTGCGGGTGGGAGTGGACTCACATGTTGTGGCTGCGGGTGGGAGTGGACTCACATGTTGTGGGTGCGGGTGGGAGTAGACACACATGTTGCGGCTGCGGGTGGGAGTGGACACACATGTTGCGGCTGCGGGTGGGAGTGGACTCACATGTTGTGGCTGCGGGTGGGAGTGGACTCACATGTTGCGCCTGCGGGCTTGAGTAGACTCACATGTTGCGCCTGCGGGCTTGAGTGGACACACATGTTGCAGGTGCGGGCGGGAGTGGACACACATGTTGCGGCTGCGGGTGGGAGTGGACACACATGTTGAAGGTGCTGGCGGGAGTGGACTCACATGTTGTGGCTGCGGGCGGGAGTGGACACACATGTTGCGGGTGCGGGTGGGAGTGGACACACATGTTGCGGCTGTGGGTGGGAGTGGACTCACATGTTGCGGCTGCGGGTGGGAGTGGACTCACATGTTGCGGCTGCGGGTGGGAGTGGACACACATGTTGCGGCTGCGGGTGGGAGTGGACTCACATGTTGCGGCTGCGGGTGGGAGTGGACACACATGTTGCGGCTGCGGGCGGGAGTGGACACACATGTTGCTGGTGCGGGTGGGAGTGGACTCACATGTTGCGGCTGCGGGTGGGAGTGGACACACATGTTGCGGCTGCGGGTGGGAGTGGACTCACATGTAGCGGCTGCGGGTTGGAGTGGACACACATGTTGTGGCTGCGGGTGGGAGTGGACACACATGTTGCGGCTGCGGGTTGGAGTGGACACACATGTTGCGGCTGCGGGTGGGAGTGGACTCACATGTTGTGGGTGCAGGCGGGAGTGGACACACATGTTGTGGGTGCAGGCGGGTGCGGGCGGGAGTGGACACACATGTTGTGGGTGCAGGCGGGAGTGGACACACATGTTGTGGGTGCGGGCGGGAGTGGACACACATGTTGGGGCTGCGGGCGGGAGTGGACACACATGTTGCAGGTGCTGGCGGGAGTGGACTCACATGTTGCGGCTGCGGGTGGGAGTGGACTCACATGTTGCGGCTGCGGGTGGGAGTGGACACACATGTTGCGGCTGCGGGTGGGAGTGGACACACATGTTGCGGGTGCGGGTGGGAGTGGACACACATGTTGGGGCTGCAGGCTTGAGTGGACACACATGTTGCGGCTGCGGGTGGGAGTGGACTCACATGTTGTGGGTGCAGGCGGGAGTGGACACACATGTTGGGGCTGCGGGCAGGAGTGGACACACATGTTGGGGCTGCGGGTGGGAGTGGACACACATGTTGTGGGTGCAGGCGGGTGCGGGCGGGAGTGGACACACATGTTGTGGGTGCAGGCGGGAGTGGACACACATGTTGCGGCTGCGGGTGGGAGTGGACACACATGTTGTGGCTGCGGGTGGGAGTGGACTCACATGTTGTGGGTGCGGGTGGGAGTGGACACACATGTTGTGGCTGCGGGTGGGAGTGGACTCACATGTTGTGGGTGCGGGTGGGAGTAGACACACATGTTGCGGCTGCGGGTGGGAGTGGACACACATGTTGCGGGTGCGGGTGGGAGTGGACTCACATGTTGGGGCTGTGGGTGGGAGTGGACTCACATGTTGCGGCTGCGGGTGGGAGTGGACTCACATGTTGTGGCTGCGGGTGGGAGTGGACACACATGTTGCGGCTGCGGGTGGGAGTGGACTCACATGTTGTGGCTGCGGGTGGGAGTGGACACACATGTTGCGGCTGCGGGTGGGACTGGACACACATGTTGGGGCTGCGGGTGGGAGTGGACTCACATGTTGCGGCTGCGGGTGGGAGTGGACTCACATGTTGTGGGTGCGGGCGGGAGTGGACTCACATGTTGGGGCTGTGGGTGGGAGTGGACTCACATGTTGCGGCTGCGGGTGGGAGTGGACACACATGTTGCGGGTGCGGGTGGGAGTGGACACACATGTTGCAGCTGCGGGTGGGAGTGGACTCACATGTTGTGGCTGCGGGTGGGAGTGGACTCACATGTTGTGGCTGCGGGTGGGAGTGGACACACATGTTGTGGGTGCGGGTGGGAGTGGACACACATGTTGCAGCTGCGGGTGGGAGTGGACTCACATGTTGTGGCTGCGGGTGGGAGTGGACACACATGTTGCGGCTGCGGGTGGGAGTGGACACACATGTTGAAGGTGCTGGCGGGAGTGGACTCACATGTTGTGGCTGCGGGCGGGAGTGGACACACATGTTGCGGCTGCGGGTGGGAGTTGACTCACATGTTGCGGCTGCGGGTGGGAGTGGACACACATGTTGCGGCTGCGGGTGGGAGTGGACTCACATGTAGCGGCTGCGGGTGGGAGTGGACACACATGTTGTGGCTGCGGGTGGGAGTGGACACACATGTTGTGGGTGCAGGCGGGAGTGGACACACATGTTGCGGCTGCGGTTGGGAGTGGACTCACATGTTGTGGGTGCAGGCGGGAGTGGACACACATGTTGGGGCTGCGGGCGGGAGTGGACACACATGTTGGGGCTGCGGGTGGGAGTGGACACACATGTTGTGGGTGCAGGCGGGTGCGGGCGGGAGTGGACACACATGTTGTGGGTGCAGGCGGGAGTGGACACACATGTTGCAGGTGCGGGCGGGAGTGGACACACATGTTGCGGCTGCGGGTGGGAGTAGACACACATGTTGCGGCTGCGGGTGGGAGTGGACACACATGTTGCGGGTGCGGGTGGGAGTGGACACACATGTTGCGGCTGCGGGTTGGAGTAGACACACATGTTGCAGGTGAGGGCGGGAGTGGACTCACATGTTGTGGCTGCGGGTGGGAGTGGACTCACATGTTGTGGGTGCGGGTGGGAGTGGACACACATGTTGTGGGTGCAGGCGGGTTCGGGCGGGAGTGGACACACATGTTGTGGGTGCAGGCGGGAGTGGACACACATGTTGTGGGTGCGGGCGGGAGTGGACACACATGTTGGGGCTGCGGGCGGGAGTGGACACACATGTTGTGGGTGCGGGCGGGAGTGGACTCACATGTTACGCCTGCGGGCTTGAGTAGACTCACATGTTGCGGCTGCGGGTGGGAGTGGACACACATGTTGAAGGTGCTGGCGGGAGTGGACTCACATGTTGTGGCTGCGGGTGGGAGTGGACTCACATGTTGCGCCTGCGGGCTTGAGTAGACTCACATGTTGCGCCTGCGGGCTTGAGTGGACACACATGTTGCAGGTGCGGGCGGGAGTGGACACACATGTTGCGGCTGCGGGTGGGAGTGGACACACATGTTGAAGGTGCTGGCGGGAGTGGACACACATGTTGCGGGTGCGGGTGGGAGTGGACACACATGTTGCGGCTGTGGGTGGGAGTGGACACACATGTTGCGGCTGTGGGTGGGAGTGGACACACATGTTGCGGCTGCGGGTGGGAGTGGACTCACATGTTGCAGCTGCGGGTGGGAGTGGACACACATGTTGCGGCTGCGGGCGGGAGTGGACACACATGTTGCTGGTGCGGGTGGGAGTGGACTCACATGTTGCGGCTGCGGGTGGGAGTGGACACACATGTTGCGGCTGCGGGTGGGAGTGGACTCACATGTAGCGGCTGCGGGTTGGAGTGGACACACATGTTGTGGCTGCGGGTGGGAGTGGACTCACATGTTGTGGGTGCAGGCGGGAGTGGACACACATGTTGTGGGTGCAGGCGGGTGCGGGCGGGAGTGGACACACATGTTGTGGCTGTGGGTGGGAGTGGACACACATGTTGCGGCTGCGGGTTGGAGTGGACACACATGTTGCGGCTGCGGGTGGGAGTGGACTCACATGTTGTGGGTGCAGGCGGGAGTGGACACACATGTTGTGGGTGCAGGCGGGTGCGGGCGGGAGTGGACACACATGTTGTGGGTGCAGGCGGGAGTGGACACACATGTTGTGGGTGCGGGCGGGAGTGGACACACATGTTGGGGCTGCGGGCGGGAGTGGACACACATGTTGCAGGTGCTGGCGGGAGTGGACTCACATGTTGCGGCTGCGGGTGGGAGTGGACTCACATGTTGCGGCTGCGGGTGGGAGTGGACACACATGTTGCGGCTGCGGGTGGGAGTGGACACACATGTTGCGGGTGCGGGTGGGAGTGGACACACATGTTGTGGGTGCAGGCGGGAGTGGACACACATGTTGGGGCTGCAGGCTTGAGTGGACACACATGTTGCGGCTGCGGGTGGGAGTGGACTCACATGTTGTGGGTGCAGGCGGGAGTGGACACACATGTTGGGGCTGCGGGCAGGAGTGGACACACATGTTGGGGCTGCGGGCAGGAGTGGACACACATGTTGGGGCTGCGGGTGGGAGTGGACACACATGTTGTGGGTGCAGGCGGGTGCGGGCGGGAGTGGACACACATGTTGTGGGTGCAGGCGGGAGTGGACACACATGTTGCGGCTGCGGGTGGGAGTGGACACACATGTTGTGGCTGCGGGTGGGAGTGGACTCACATGTTGTGGGTGCGGGTGGGAGTGGACACACATGTTGTGGCTGCGGGTGGGAGTGGACTCACATGTTGTGGGTGCGGGTGGGAGTAGACACACATGTTGCGGCTGCGGGTGGGAGTGGACACACATGTTGCGGGTGCGGGTGGGAGTGGACACACATGTTGCGGGTGCGGGTGGGAGTGGACAAACATGTTGCGGCTGCGGGTGGGAGTGGACTCACATGTTGTGGCTGCGGGTGGGAGTGGACTCACATGTTGTGGGTGCGGGTGGGAGTAGACACACATGTTGCGGCTGCGGGTGGGAGTGGACACACATGTTGCGGCTGCGGGTGGGAGTGGACTCACATGTTGTGGCTGCGGGTGGGAGTGGACTCACATATTGCGCCAGCGGGCTTGAGTAGACTCACATGTTGCGGCTGCGGGTGGGAGTGGACACACATGTTGCAGGTGCTGGCGGGAGTGGACTCACATGTTGTGGCTGCGGGTGGGAGTGGACTAACATGTTGCGCCTGCGGGCTTGAGTAGACTCACATGTTGCGCCTGCGGGCTTGAGTGGACACACATGTTGCAGGTGCGGGCGGGAGTGGACACACATGTTGCGGCTGCGGGTGGGAGTGGACACACATGTTGAAGGTGCTGGCGGGAGTGGACTCACATGTTGTGGCTGCGGGCGGGAGTGGACACACATGTTGCGGGTGCGGGTGGGAGTGGACACACATGTTGCGGCTGTGGGTGGGAGTGGACACACATGTTGCGGCTGTGGGTGGGAGTGGACACACATGTTGCGGCTGCGGGTGGGAGTGGACTCACATGTTGCGGCTGCGGGTGGGAGTGGACACACATGTTGCGGCTGCGGGCGGGAGTGGACACACATGTTGAAGGTGCTGGCGGGAGTGGACTCACATGTTGTGGCTGCGGGTGGGAGTGGACTCACATGTTGCGCCTGCGGGCTTGAGTAGACTCACATGTTGCGCCTGCGGGCTTGAGTGGACACACATGTTGCAGGTGCGGGCGGGAGTGGACACACATGTTGCGGCTGCGGGTGGGAGTGGACACACATGTTGAAGGTGCTGGCGGGAGTGGACACACATGTTGCGGGTGCGGGTGGGAGTGGACACACATGTTGCGGCTGTGGGTGGGAGTGGACACACATGTTGCGGCTGTGGGTGGGAGTGGACACACATGTTGCGGCTGCGGGTGGGAGTGGACTCACATGTTGCAGCTGCGGGTGGGAGTGGACACACATGTTGCGGCTGCGGGCGGGAGTGGACACACATGTTGCTGGTGCGGGTGGGAGTGGACTCACATGTTGCGGCTGCGGGTGGGAGTGGACTCACATGTTGTGGGTGCAGGCGGGAGTGGACACACATGTTGTGGGTGCAGGCGGGTGCGGGCGGGAGTGGACACACATGTTGTGGCTGTGGGTGGGAGTGGACACACATGTTGCGGCTGCGGGTTGGAGTGGACACACATGTTGCGGCTGCGGGTGGGAGTGGACTCACATGTTGTGGGTGCAGGCGGGAGTGGACACACATGTTGTGGGTGCAGGCGGGTGCGGGCGGGAGTGGACACACATGTTGTGGGTGCAGGCGGGAGTGGACACACATGTTGTGGGTGCGGGCGGGAGTGGACACACATGTTGGGGCTGCGGGCGGGAGTGGACACACATGTTGCAGGTGCTGGCGGGAGTGGACTCACATGTTGCGGCTGCGGGTGGGAGTGGACTCACATGTTGCGGCTGCGGGTGGGAGTGGACACACATGTTGCGGCTGCGGGTGGGAGTGGACACACATGTTGCGGGTGCGGGTGGGAGTGGACACACATGTTGTGGGTGCAGGCGGGAGTGGACACACATGTTGGGGCTGCAGGCTTGAGTGGACACACATGTTGCGGCTGCGGGTGGGAGTGGACTCACATGTTGTGGGTGCAGGCGGGAGTGGACACACATGTTGGGGCTGCGGGCAGGAGTGGACACACATGTTGGGGCTGCGGGCAGGAGTGGACACACATGTTGGGGCTGCGGGTGGGAGTGGACACACATGTTGTGGGTGCAGGCGGGTGCGGGCGGGAGTGGACACACATGTTGTGGGTGCAGGCGGGAGTGGACTCACATGTTGTGGGTGCAGGCGGGAGTGGACACACATGTTGTGGGTGCAGGCGGGTGCGGGCGGGAGTGGACACACATGTTGTGGCTGTGGGTGGGAGTGGACACACATGTTGCGGCTGCGGGTTGGAGTGGACACACATGTTGCGGCTGCGGGTGGGAGTGGACTCACATGTTGTGGGTGCAGGCGGGAGTGGACACACATGTTGTGGGTGCAGGCGGGTGCGGGCGGGAGTGGACACACATGTTGTGGGTGCAGGCGGGAGTGGACACACATGTTGTGGGTGCGGGCGGGAGTGGACACACATGTTGGGGCTGCGGGCGGGAGTGGACACACATGTTGCAGGTGCTGGCGGGAGTGGACTCACATGTTGCGGCTGCGGGTGGGAGTGGACTCACATGTTGCGGCTGCGGGTGGGAGTGGACACACATGTTGCGGCTGCGGGTGGGAGTGGACACACATGTTGCGGGTGCGGGTGGGAGTGGACACACATGTTGCGGGTGCGGGTGGGAGTGGACACACATGTTGTGGGTGCAGGCGGGAGTGGACACACATGTTGGGGCTGCAGGCTTGAGTGGACACACATGTTGCGGCTGCGGGTGGGAGTGGACTCACATGTTGTGGGTGCAGGCGGGAGTGGACACACATGTTGGGGCTGCGGGCAGGAGTGGACACACATGTTGGGGCTGCGGGCAGGAGTGGACACACATGTTGGGGCTGCGGGTGGGAGTGGACACACATGTTGTGGGTGCAGGCGGGTGCGGGCGGGAGTGGACACACATGTTGTGGGTGCAGGCGGGAGTGGACACACATGTTGCGGCTGCGGGTGGGAGTGGACACACATGTTGTGGCTGCGGGTGGGAGTGGACTCACATGTTGTGGGTGCGGGTGGGAGTGGACACACATGTTGTGGCTGCGGGTGGGAGTGGACTCACATGTTGTGGGTGCGGGTGGGAGTAGACACACATGTTGCGGCTGCGGGTGGGAGTGGACACACATGTTGCGGGTGCGGGTGGGAGTGGACAAACATGTTGCGGCTGCGGGTGGGAGTGGACTCACATGTTGTGGCTGCGGGTGGGAGTGGACTCACATGTTGTGGGTGCGGGTGGGAGTAGACACACATGTTGCGGCTGCGGGTGGGAGTGGACACACATGTTGCGGCTGCGGGTGGGAGTGGACTCACATGTTGTGGCTGCGGGTGGGAGTGGACTCACATATTGCGCCAGCGGGCTTGAGTAGACTCACATGTTGCGGCTGCGGGTGGGAGTGGACACACATGTTGCAGGTGCTGGCGGGAGTGGACTCACATGTTGTGGCTGCGGGTGGGAGTGGACTCACATGTTGCGCCTGCGGGCTTGAGTAGACTCACATGTTGCGCCTGCGGGCTTGAGTGGACACACATGTTGCAGGTGCGGGCGGGAGTGGACACACATGTTGCGGCTGCGGGTGGGAGTGGACACACATGTTGAAGGTGCTGGCGGGAGTGGACTCACATGTTGTGGCTGCGGGCGGGAGTGGACACACATGTTGCGGGTGCGGGTGGGAGTGGACACACATGTTGCGGCTGTGGGTGGGAGTGGACACACATGTTGCGGCTGTGGGTGGGAGTGGACACACATGTTGCGGCTGCGGGTGGGAGTGGACTCACATGTTGCGGCTGCGGGTGGGAGTGGACACACATGTTGCGGCTGCGGGCGGGAGTGGACACACATGTTGAAGGTGCTGGCGGGAGTGGACTCACATGTTGTGGCTGCGGGTGGGAGTGGACTCACATGTTGCGCCTGCGGGCTTGAGTAGACTCACATGTTGCGCCTGCGGGCTTGAGTGGACACACATGTTGCAGGTGCGGGCGGGAGTGGACACACATGTTGCGGCTGCGGGTGGGAGTGGACACACATGTTGAAGGTGCTGGCGGGAGTGGACACACATGTTGCGGGTGCGGGTGGGAGTGGACACACATGTTGCGGCTGTGGGTGGGAGTGGACACACATGTTGCGGCTGTGGGTGGGAGTGGACACACATGTTGCGGCTGCGGGTGGGAGTGGACTCACATGTTGCAGCTGCGGGTGGGAGTGGACACACATGTTGCGGCTGCGGGCGGGAGTGGACACACATGTTGCTGGTGCGGGTGGGAGTGGACTCACATGTTGCGGCTGCGGGTGGGAGTGGACTCACATGTTGTGGGTGCAGGCGGGAGTGGACACACATGTTGTGGGTGCAGGCGGGTGCGGGCGGGAGTGGACACACATGTTGTGGCTGTGGGTGGGAGTGGACTCACATGTTGTGGGTGCAGGCGGGAGTGGACACACATGTTGTGGGTGCAGGCGGGTGCGGGCGGGAGTGGACACACATGTTGCGGCTGCGGGTTGGAGTGGACACACATGTTGCGGCTGCGGGTGGGAGTGGACTCACATGTTGTGGGTGCAGGCGGGAGTGGACACACATGTTGTGGGTGCAGGCGGGTGCGGGCGGGAGTGGACACACATGTTGTGGGTGCAGGCGGGAGTGGACACACATGTTGTGGGTGCGGGCGGGAGTGGACACACATGTTGGGGCTGCGGGCGGGAGTGGACACACATGTTGCAGGTGCTGGCGGGAGTGGACTCACATGTTGCGGCTGCGGGTGGGAGTGGACTCACATGTTGCGGCTGCGGGTGGGAGTGGACACACATGTTGCGGCTGCGGGTGGGAGTGGACACACATGTTGCGGGTGCGGGTGGGAGTGGACACACATGTTGTGGGTGCAGGCGGGAGTGGACACACATGTTGGGGCTGCAGGCTTGAGTGGACACACATGTTGCGGCTGCGGGTGGGAGTGGACTCACATGTTGTGGGTGCAGGCGGGAGTGGACACACATGTTGGGGCTGCGGGCAGGAGTGGACACACATGTTGGGGCTGCGGGCAGGAGTGGACACACATGTTGGGGCTGCGGGTGGGAGTGGACACACATGTTGTGGGTGCAGGCGGGTGCGGGCGGGAGTGGACACACATGTTGTGGGTGCAGGCGGGAGTGGACACACATGTTGCGGCTGCGGGTGGGAGTGGACACACATGTTGTGGCTGCGGGTGGGAGTGGACTCACATGTTGTGGGTGCGGGTGGGAGTGGACACACATGTTGTGGCTGCGGGTGGGAGTGGACTCACATGTTGTGGGTGCGGGTGGGAGTAGACACACATGTTGCGGCTGCGGGTGGGAGTGGACACACATGTTGCGGGTGCGGGTGGGAGTGGACAAACATGTTGCGGCTGCGGGTGGGAGTGGACTCACATGTTGTGGCTGCGGGTGGGAGTGGACTCACATGTTGTGGGTGCGGGTGGGAGTAGACACACATGTTGCGGCTGCGGGTGGGAGTGGACACACATGTTGCGGCTGCGGGTGGGAGTGGACTCACATGTTGTGGCTGCGGGTGGGAGTGGACTCACATATTGCGCCAGCGGGCTTGAGTAGACTCACATGTTGCGGCTGCGGGTGGGAGTGGACACACATGTTGCAGGTGCTGGCGGGAGTGGACTCACATGTTGTGGCTGCGGGTGGGAGTGGACTCACATGTTGCGCCTGCGGGCTTGAGTAGACTCACATGTTGCGCCTGCGGGCTTGAGTGGACACACATGTTGCAGGTGCGGGCGGGAGTGGACACACATGTTGCGGCTGCGGGTGGGAGTGGACACACATGTTGAAGGTGCTGGCGGGAGTGGACTCACATGTTGTGGCTGCGGGCGGGAGTGGACACACATGTTGCGGGTGCGGGTGGGAGTGGACACACATGTTGCGGCTGTGGGTGGGAGTGGACACACATGTTGCGGCTGTGGGTGGGAGTGGACACACATGTTGCGGCTGCGGGTGGGAGTGGACTCACATGTTGCGGCTGCGGGTGGGAGTGGACACACATGTTGCGGCTGCGGGCGGGAGTGGACACACATGTTGCTGGTGCGGGTGGGAGTGGACTCACATGTTGCGGCTGCGGGTGGGAGTGGACACACATGTTGCGGCTGCGGGTGGGAGTGGACTCACATGTAGCGGCTGCGGGTTGGAGTGGACACACATGTTGTGGCTGCGGGTGGGAGTGGACACACATGTTGCGGCTGCGGGTTGGAGTGGACACACATGTTGCGGCTGCGGGTGGGAGTGGACTCACATGTTGTGGGTGCAGGCGGGAGTGGACACACATGTTGTGGGTGCAGGCGGGTGCGGGCGGGAGTGGACACACATGTTGTGGGTGCAGGCGGGAGTGGACACACATGTTGTGGGTGCGGGTGGGAGTGGACACACATGTTGGGGCTGCGGGCGGGAGTGGACACACATGTTGCAGGTGCTGGCGGGAGTGGACTCACATGTTGCGGCTGCGGGTGGGAGTGGACTCACATGTTGCGGCTGCGGGTGGGAGTGGACACACATGTTGCGGCTGCGGGTGGGAGTGGACACACATGTTGCGGGTGGGAGTGGACACACATGTTGGGGCTGCAGGCTTGAGTGGACACACATGTTGCGGCTGCGGGTGGGAGTGGACTCACATGTTGTGGGTGCAGGCGGGAGTGGACACACATGTTGGGGCTGCGGGCAGGAGTGGACACACATGTTGGGGCTGCGGGTGGGAGTGGACACACATGTTGTGGGTGCAGGCGGGTGCGGGCGGGAGTGGACACACATGTTGTGGGTGCAGGCGGGAGTGGACACACATGTTGCGGCTGCGGGTGGGAGTGGACACACATGTTGTGGCTGCGGGTGGGAGTGGACTCACATGTTGTGGGTGCGGGTGGGAGTGGACACACATGTTGTGGCTGCGGGTGGGAGTGGACTCACATGTTGTGGGTGCGGGTGGGAGTAGACACACATGTTGCGGCTGCGGGTGGGAGTGGACACACATGTTGCGGGTGCGGGTGGGAGTGGACACACATGTTGCGGCTGCGGGTGGGAGTGGACTCACATGTTGTGGCTGCGGGTGGGAGTGGACTCACATGTTGTGGGTGCGGGTGGGAGTAGACACACATGTTGCGGCTGCGGGTGGGAGTGGACACACATGTTGCGGCTGCGGGTGGGAGTGGACTCACATGTTGTGGCTGCGGGTGGGAGTGGACTCACATATTGCGCCAGCGGGCTTGAGTAGACTCACATGTTGCGGCTGCGGGTGGGAGTGGACACACATGTTGCAGGTGCGGGCGGGAGTGGACACACATGTTGCGGCTGCGGGTGGGAGTGGACTCACATGTTGTGGGTGCGGGTAGGAGTGGACACACATGTTGGGGCTGCGGGTGGGAGTGGACACACATGTTGTGGGTGCAGGCGGGTGCGGGCGGGAGTGGACACACATGTTGTGGGTGCAGGCGGGAGTGGACACACATGTTGCGGCTGCGGGTGGGAGTGGACACACATGTTGTGGCTGCGGGTGGGAGTGGACTCACATGTTGTGGGTGCGGGTGGGAGTGGACACACATGTTGTGGCTGCGGGTGGGAGTGGACTCACATGTTGTGGGTGCGGGTGGGAGTAGACACACATGTTGCGGCTGCGGGTGGGAGTGGACACACATGTTGCGGGTGCGGGTGGGAGTGGACACACATGTTGCGGCTGCGGGTGGGAGTGGACTCACATGTTGTGGCTGCGGGTGGGAGTGGACTCACATGTTGTGGGTGCGGGTGGGAGTAGACACACATGTTGCGGCTGCGGGTGGGAGTGGACACACATGTTGCGGCTGCGGGTGGGAGTGGACTCACATGTTGTGGCTGCGGGTGGGAGTGGACTCACATATTGCGCCAGCGGGCTTGAGTAGACTCACATGTTGCGGCTGCGGGTGGGAGTGGACACACATGTTGCAGGTGCGGGCGGGAGTGGACACACATGTTGCGGCTGCGGGTGGGAGTGGACTCACATGTTGCGGCTGCGGGTGGGAGTGGACACACATGTTGCAGGTGCGGGCGGGAGTGGACACACATGTTGCGGCTGCGGGTGGGAGTGGACTCACATGTTGCGGGTGCGGGTGGGAGTGGACACACATGTTGCGGCTGCGGGTGGGAGTGGACTCACATGTTGTGGCTGCGGGTGGGAGTGGACACACATGTTGAAGGTGCTGGCAGGAGTGGACTCACATGTTGTGACTGCGGGCGGGAGTGGACACACATGTTGCGGGTGCGGGTGGGAGTGGACACACATGTTGCGGCTGCGGTTGGGAGTGGACACACATGTTGCGGCTGCGGGTGGGAGTGGACTCACATGTTGCGGCTGCGGGTGGGAGTGGACACACATGTTGCGGCTGCGGGTGGGAGTGGACTCACATGTTGCGGCTGCGGGTGGGAGTGGACACACATGTTGCGGCTGCGGGTGGGAGTGGACTCACATGTTGGGGCTGTGGGTGGGAGTGGACACACATGTTGCGGCTGCGGGTGGGAGTGGACTCACATGTTGGGGCTGTGGGTGGGAGTGGACTCACATGTTGCGGCTGCGGGTGGGAGTGGACACACATGTTGCGGCTGCGGGTGGGAGTGGACACACATGTTGCGGCTGCGGGTGGGAGTGGACTCACATGTTGCGGCTGCGGGTGGGAGTGGACACACATGTTGCGGCTGCGGGTGGGAGTGGACTCACATGTTGTGGGTGCAGGCGGGAGTGGACACACATGTTGCGGCTGCGGGTGGGAGTGGACTCACATGTTGCGGCTGCGGGTGGGAGTGGACACACATGTTGCGGCTGCGGGTGGGAGTGGACTCACATGTAGCGGCTGCGGGTGGGAGTGGACACACATGTTGTGGCTGCGGGTGGGAGTGGACACACATGTTGGGGCTGCAGGCTTGAGTGGACACACATGTTGTGGATGCGGTTGGGAGTGGACTCACATGTTGTGGGTGCAGGCGGGAGTGGACTCACATGTAGCGGCTGCGGGTGGGAGTGGACACACATGTTGTGGGTGCAGGCGGGAGTGGACACACATGTTGGGGCTGCAGGCTTGAGTGGACACACATGTTGTGGATGCGGTTGGGAGTGGACTCACATGTTGTGGGTTCAGGCGGGAGTGGACACACATGTTGGGGCTGCGGGCGGGAGTGGACACACATGTTGCGGCTGCGGGTGGGAGTGGACTCACATGTTGCAGGTGCGGGCGGGAGTGGACTCACATGTTGTGGCTGCGGGTGGGAGTGGACTCACATGTTGCGGCTGCGGGTGGGAGTGGACACACATGTTGCGGCTGCGGGTGGGAGTGGACTCACATGTAGCGGCTGCGGGTTGGAGTGGACACACATGTTGTGGCTGCGGGTGGGAGTGGACACACATGTTGCGGCTGCGGGTTGGAGTGGACACACATGTTGCGGCTGCGGGTGGGAGTGGACTCACATGTTGTGGGTGCAGGCGGGAGTGGACACACATGTTGTGGGTGCAGGCGGGTGCGGGCGGGAGTGGACACACATGTTGTGGGTGCAGGCGGGAGTGGACACACATGTTGTGGGTGCGGGCGGGAGTGGACACACATGTTGGGGCTGCGGGCGGGAGTGGACACACATGTTGCAGGTGCTGGCGGGAGTGGACTCACATGTTGCGGCTGCGGGTGGGAGTGGACTCACATGTTGCGGCTGCGGGTGGGAGTGGACACACATGTTGCGGCTGCGGGTGGGAGTGGACACACATGTTGCGGGTGCGGGTGGGAGTGGACACACATGTTGGGGCTGCAGGCTTGAGTGGACACACATGTTGCGGCTGCGGGTGGGAGTGGACTCACATGTTGTGGGTGCAGGCGGGAGTGGACACACATGTTGGGGCTGCGGGCAGGAGTGGACACACATGTTGGGGCTGCGGGTGGGAGTGGACACACATGTTGTGGGTGCAGGCGGGTGCGGGCGGGAGTGGACACACATGTTGTGGGTGCAGGCGGGAGTGGACACACATGTTACGGCTGCGGGTGGGAGTGGACACACATGTTGTGGCTGCGGGTGGGAGTGGACTCACATGTTGTGGGTGCGGGTGGGAGTGGACACACATGTTGTGGCTGCGGGTGGGAGTGGACTCACATGTTGTGGGTGCGGGTGGGAGTAGACACACATGTTGCGGCTGCGGGTGGGAGTGGACACACATGTTGCGGGTGGGAGTGGACACACATGTTGCGGCTGCGGGTGGGAGTGGACTCACATGTTGTGGCTGCGGGTGGGAGTGGACTCACATGTTGTGGGTGCGGGTGGGAGTAGACACACATGTTGCGGCTGCGGGTGGGAGTGGACACACATGTTGCGGCTGCGGGTGGGAGTGGACTCACATGTTGTGGCTGCGGGTGGGAGTGGACTCACATATTGCGCCAGCGGGCTTGAGTAGACTCACATGTTGCGGCTGCGGGTGGGAGTGGACACACATGTTGCAGGTGCGGGCGGGAGTGGACACACATGTTGCGGCTGCGGGTGGGAGTGGACTCACATGTTGTGGGTGCGGGTGGGAGTGGACACACACGTTGCGGCTGCGGGTGGGAGTGGACTCACATGTTGCGCCTGCGGGCTTGAGTAGACTCACATGTTGCGGCTGCGGGTGGGAGTGGACACACATGTTGCAGGTGCGGGCGGGAGTGGACACACATGTTGCGGCTGCGGGTGGGAGTGGACTCACATGTTGCGGGTGCGGGTGGGAGTGGACACACATGTTGCGGCTGCGGGTGGGAGTGGACTCACATGTTGTGGCTGCGGGTGGGAGTGGACTCACATGTTGTGGGTGCGGGTGGGAGTAGACACACATGTTGCGGCTGCGGGTGGGAGTGGACACACATGTTGCGGCTGCGGGTGGGAGTGGACTCACATGTTGTGGCTGCGGGTGGGAGTGGACTCACATATTGCGCCAGCGGGCTTGAGTAGACTCACATGTTGCGGCTGCGGGTGGGAGTGGACTCACATGTTGCAGGTGCGGGTGGGAGTGGACACACATGTTGCAGGTGCGGGCGGGAGTGGACACACATGTTGCGGCTGCGGGTGGGAGTTGACTCACATGTTGCGGGTGCGTGTGGGAGTGGACTCACATGTTGTGGGTGCGGGTGGGAGTGGACACACATGTTGCGGCTGCGGGTGGGAGTGGACACACATGTTGCGGCTGCGGGTTGGAGTGGACACACATGTTGCGGCTGCGGGTGGGAGTGGACACACATGTTGCAGGTGCCGGCGGGAGTGGACTCACATGTTGTGGCTGCGGGTGGGAGTGGACTCACATGTTGTGGCTGCGGGTGGGAGTGGACATACATGTTGTGGGTGCGGGTTGGAGTGGACACACATGTTGCGGCTGCGGGTGGGAGTGGACACACATGTTGCGGGTGCGGGTGGGGGTGGACACACATGTTGCGGCTGCGGGTGGGAGTGGACTCACATGTTGCGGGTGCGTGTGGGAGTGGACTCACATGTTGTGGGTGCGGGTGGGAGTGGACACACATGTTGCGGCTGCGGGTTGGAGTGGACACACATGTTGCGGCTGCGGGTGGGAGTGGACAATCATGTTGCAGGTGCCGGCGGGAGTGGACTCACATGTTGTGGCTGCGGGTGGGAGTGGACACACATGTTGCGGGTGCGGGTGGGAGTGGACACACATGTTGTGGGTGCGGGTTGGAGTGGACACACATGTTGCGGCTGCGGGCGGGAGTGGACACACATGTTGCGGCTGCGGTTGGGAGTGGACTCACATGTTGTGGGTGCGGGTGGGAGTGGACACCCATGTTGCGGCTGCGGGTGGGAGTGGACTCACATGTTGTGGCTGCGGCTGGGAGTGGACACACATGTTGTGGGTGCGGGTTGGAGTGGACACACATGTTGCGGCTGCGGGTGGGAGTGGACACACATGTTGTGGCTGCGGCTGGGAGTGGACACACATGTTGTGGGTGCGGGTTGGAGTGGACACACATGTTGCGGCTGCGGGTGGGAGTGGACACACATGTTGTGGCTGCGGCTGGGAGTGGACACACATGTTGTGGGTGCGGGTTGGAGTGGACACACATGTTGCGGCTGCGGGTGGGAGTGGACTCACATGTTGTGGCTGCGGCTGGGAGTGGACACACATGTTGTGGGTGCGGGTTGGAGTGGACACACATGTTGCGGCTGCGGGTGGGAGTGGACACACATGTTGCGGGTGCGGTTGGGAGTGGACTCACATGTTGTGGGTGCGGGTGGGAGTGGACACCCATGTTGCGGCTGCGGGTGGGAGTGTACACACATGTTGCGGGTGCGGGTGGGAGTGGACTCACATGTTGCGCCTGCGGGCTTGAGTAGACTCACATGTTGCGGCTGCGGGTGGGAGTGGACACACATGTTGCGGCTGTGGGTGGGAGTGGACTCACATGTTGTGGCTGCGGGTGGGAGTTGACTCACATGTTGTGGCTGCGGGTGGGAGTGGACACACATGTTGTGGGTGCGGGTTGGAGTGGACACACATGTTGCGGCTGCGGGTGGGAGTGGACACACATGTTGCGGGTGCGGGTGGGAGTGGACACACATGTTGCGGCTGCGGGTGGGAGTTGACTCACATGTTGCGGGTGCGTGTGGGAGTGGACTCACATGTTGCGGCTGCGGGTTGGAGTGGACACACATGTTGCAGGTGCCGGCGGGAGTGGACTCACATGTTGTGGCTGCGGGTGGGAGTGGACTCACATGTTGTGGCTGCGGGTGGGAGTGGACACACATGTTGTGGGTGCGGGTTGGAGTGGACACACATGTTGCGGCTGCGGGTGGGAGTGGACACACATGTTGCGGGTGCGGTTGGGAGTGGACTCACATGTTGTGGGTGCGGGTGGGAGTGGACACCCATGTTGCGGCTGCGGGTGGGAGTGTACACACATGTTGCGGGTGCGGATGGGAGTGGACTCACATGTTGCGCCTGCGGGCTTGAGTAGACTCACATGTTGCGGCTGCGGGTGGGAGTGGACACACATGTTGCGGCTGTGGGTGGGAGTGGACACACATGTTGCAGGTGCGGGCGGGAGTGGACTCACATGTTGCGGGTGCAGGCGGGAGTGGACTCACATGTTGCGGGTGCGGGTGGGAGTGGACACACATGTTGCAGCTGCGGGTGGGAGTGGACTCACATGTTGTGGCTGCGGGTGGGAGTGGACACACATGTTGCAGGTGCGGGTGGGAGTGGACACACATGTTGCGGGTGCGGGTGGGAGTGGACACACATGTTGCGGCTGCGGTTGGGAGTGGACACACATGTTGCGGCTGCGGGTGGGAGTGGACTCACATGTTGCGGCTGCGGGTGGGAGTGGACACACATGTTGCGGCTGCGGGTGGGAGTGGACTCACATGTTGCGGCTGCGGGTGGGAGTGGACACACATGTTGCGGCTGCGGGTGGGAGTGGACTCACATGTTGCGGCTGCGGGTGGGAGTGGACACACATGTTGTGGGTGCGGGTTGGAGTGGACACACATGTTGCGGCTGCGGGTGGGAGTGGACACACATGTTGCGGGTGCGGTTGGGAGTGGACTCACATGTTGTGGGTGCGGGTGGGAGTGGACACCCATGTTGCGGCTGCGGGTGGGAGTGTACACACATGTTGCGGGTGCGGATGGGAGTGGACTCACATGTTGCGCCTGCGGGCTTGAGTAGACTCACATGTTGCGGCTGCGGGTGGGAGTGGACACACATGTTGCGGCTGTGGGTGGGAGTGGACACACATGTTGCAGGTGCGGGCGGGAGTGGACTCACATGTTGCGGGTGCAGGCGGGAGTGGACTCACATGTTGCGGGTGCGGGTGGGAGTGGACACACATGTTGCAGCTGCGGGTGGGAGTGGACTCATATGTTGTGGCTGCGGGTGGGAGTGGACACACATGTTGCAGCTGCGGGTGGGAGTGGACTCACATGTTGTGGCTGCGGGTGGGAGTGGACACACATGTTGCGGCTGCGGGTGGGAGTGGACACACATGTTGAAGGTGCTGGCGGGAGTGGACTCACATGTTGTGGCTGCGGGCGGGAGTGGACACACATGTTGCGGGTGCGGGTGGGAGTGGACACACATGTTGCGGCTGCGGTTGGGAGTGGACACACATGTTGCGGCTGCGGGTGGGAGTGGACTCACATGTTGCGGCTGCGGGTGGGAGTGGACACACATGTTGCGGCTGCGGGTGGGAGTGGACTCACATGTTGCGGCTGCGGGTGGGAGTGGACACACATGTTGCGGCTGCGGGTGGGAGTGGACTCACATGTTGGGGCTGTGGGTGGGAGTGGACACACATGTTGCGGCTGCGGGTGGGAGTGGACTCACATGTTGGGGCTGTGGGTGGGAGTGGACTCACATGTTGCGGCTGCGGGTGGGAGTGGACACACATGTTGCGGCTGCGGGTGGGAGTGGACACACATGTTGCGGCTGCGGGTGGGAGTGGACTCACATGTTGCGGCTGCGGGTGGGAGTGGACACACATGTTGCGGCTGCGGGTGGGAGTGGACTCACATGTTGTGGGTGCAGGCGGGAGTGGACACACATGTTGCGGCTGCGGGTGGGAGTGGACTCACATGTTGCGGCTGCGGGTGGGAGTGGACACACATGTTGCGGCTGCGGGTGGGAGTGGACTCACATGTAGCGGCTGCGGGTGGGAGTGGACACACATGTTGTGGCTGCGGGTGGGAGTGGACACACATGTTGGGGCTGCAGGCTTGAGTGGACACACATGTTGTGGATGCGGTTGGGAGTGGACTCACATGTTGTGGGTGCAGGCGGGAGTGGACTCACATGTAGCGGCTGCGGGTGGGAGTGGACACACATGTTGTGGGTGCAGGCGGGAGTGGACACACATGTTGGGGCTGCAGGCTTGAGTGGACACACATGTTGTGGATGCGGTTGGGAGTGGACTCACATGTTGTGGGTTCAGGCGGGAGTGGACACACATGTTGGGGCTGCGGGCGGGAGTGGACACACATGTTGGGGCTGCGGGTGGGAGTGGACACACATGTTGCGGCTGCGGGTGGGAGTGGACTCACATGTTGCAGGTGCGGGCGGGAGTGGACTCACATGTTGTGGCTGCGGGTGGGAGTGGACTCACATGTTGTGGGTGCGGGTGGGAGTGGACACACATGTTGCAGGGGCGGTTGGGAGTGGACTCACATGTTGTGGCTGCGGGTGGGAGTGGACACACATGTTGTGGGTGCGGGTGGGAGTGGACACACATGTTGTGGGTGCGGGTGGGAGTGGACACACATGTTGTGGCTGCGGGTGGGAGTGGACACACATGTTGTGGCTGCGGGTGGGAGTGGACACAGATGTTGCGGCTGTGGGTGGGAGTGGACTCACATGTTGTGGCTGCGGGTGGGAGTGGACTCACATGTTGTGGCTGCGGGTGGGAGTGGACACACATGTTGTGGGTGCGGGTGGGAGTGGACACACATGTTGTGGCTGCGGGTGGGAGTGGACACACATGTTGGGGCTGCGGGCGGGAGTGGACACACATGTTGGGGCTGCGGGTGGGAGTGGACACACATGTTGTGGGTGCAGGCGGGTGCGGGCGGGAGTGGACACACATGTTGTGGGTGCAGGCGGGAGTGGACTCACATGTTGCGGCTGCGGGTGGGAGTGGACACACATGTTGCGGGTGCGGGTGGGAGTGGACACACATGTTGTGGGTGCAGGCGGGTGCGGGCGGGAGTGGACACACATGTTGTGGGTGCAGGCGGGAGTGGACTCACATGTTGCAGGTGCGGGCGGGAGTGGACACACATGTTGTGGGTGCAGGCGGGTGCGGGCGGGAGTGGACTCACATGTTGCGGCTGCGGGTGGGAGTGGACTCACATGTTGCAGGTGCGGGCGGGAGTGGACTCACATGTTGTGGCTGCGGGTGGGAGTGGACTCACATGTTGTGGGTGCGGGTGGGAGTGGACACACATGTTGCAGGGGCGGTTGGGAGTGGACACACATGTTGTGGCTGCGGGTGGGAGTGGACACACATGTTGTGGGTGCGGGTGGGAGTGGACACACATGTTGTGGCTGCGGGTGGGAGTGGACACAGATGTTGCGGCTGTGGGTGGGAGTGGACTCACATGTTGTGGCTGCGGGTGGGAGTGAACTCACATGTTGTGGCTGCGGGTGGGAGTGGACACACATGTTGTGGCTGCGGGTGGGAGTGGACACAGATGTTGCGGCTGTGGGTGGGAGTGGACTCACATGTTGTGGCTGCGGGTGGGAGTGGACTCACATGTTGTGGCTGCGGGTGGGAGTGGACACACATGTTGTGGGTGCGGGTGGGAGTGGACACACATGTTGTGGCTGCGGGTGGGAGTGGACACACATGTTGGGGCTGCGGGCGGGAGTGGACACACATGTTGGGGCTGCGGGTGGGAGTGGACACACATGTTGTGGGTGCAGGCGGGTGCGGGCGGGAGTGGACACACATGTTGTGGGTGCAGGCGGGAGTGGACTCACATGTTGCGGCTGCGGGTGGGAGTGGACACACATGTTGCGGGTGCGGGTGGGAGTGGACACACATGTTGCGGCTGCGGGTGGGAGTAGACACACATGTTGCAGGTGCGGGCGGGAGTGGACTCACATGTTGTGGCTGCGGGTGGGAGTGGACTCACATGTTGTGGCTGCGGGTGGGAGTGGACTCACATGTTGTGGGTGCGGGTGGGAGTGGACACACATGTTGCAGGGGCGGTTGGGAGTGGACACACATGTTGTGGCTGCGGGTGGGAGTGGACACAGATGTTGCGGCTGTGGGTGGGAGTGGACTCACATGTTGTGGCTGCGGGTGGGAGTGGACACACATGTTGTGGGTGCGGGTGGGAGTGGACTCACATGTTGTGGCTGCGGGTGGGAGTGGACACACATGTTGTGGGTGCGGGTGGGAGTGGACTCACATGTTGTGGCTGCGGGTGGGAGTGGACACACATGTTGTGGGTGCGGGTGGGAGTGGACACACATGTTGTGGCTGCGGGTGGGAGTGGACTCACATGTTGTGGCTGCGGGTGGGAGTGGACTCACATGTTGTGGCTGCGGTTGGGAGTGGACACACATGTTGTGGCTGCGGGTGGGAGTGGACACACATGTTGCGGCTGTGGGTTGGAGTGGACTCACATGTTGCGGGTGCGGGTGGGAGTGGACACACATGTTTTGCAGCAAATTTTCAGTTAACTTTATAAGACGTTGCTGAACCTTGGAGCTCCCATCACTTTTTTTTGTTTTATGAAAAAAAGCCTTAAACATGTTCTATTATCTGAAAATCTGTTTAATAAACATATGCTTAAAGGTATTTAAACAAATTTAAGTGTTGGAGTTTGTATTATTCAAAATTTTGATGCCAATATTTTCACTTTTACTGCAAATGAATATTGGCTCCAAATATCGGTTATTGGCCTTCTTGACTACTAATAATCGCCCCTGAAAAAACCATATTGGTCGATCTCTAATATATATGTACGTATATTATGTTTATGTTTTTAACACTAGTAACAAAAAGGAAGAAGCAGCCTGATTGGATGCTAAACAGCCAATCAGGAAACCAGAGTTGACGTTGCTAGGTTGCGCCTATAGCAACAGCATAGCAATAAACAGAAACATGAGTTTTTTTCTTTTGTGTGTTTTAATGACAAGGAATCATTTACAATAATAAAACCCATAGACAATTGAAAAAAGAAATTAAAAAAAAGTTAAATAAAATAGAGACAATACTGAAATTTTTTTCGCTCCTCTTGAACTACTAATAATCACCTTATTTCTCCCTATAATTTACACATCTTGCATAGTTAACTCTATCCCATACTTGTTATATTCTAACACTCACTCTTACAGATCTTTAGTCTTTATTTTTCACTTTTTAGCGGTGTGTCTGGTTCTCTAGCTTAGCATGGCTACCAGTTCTCTTCCTCCATCTCCTGCTTTCACCTCCTCCGTGTGTCAGATGTTTAGTTACTCCTCTGCCTCCTTTAGTGGTAATGGTACATGTAACAAATGTAGTCTTTTTGTAGTTTTGGAGGCGAGGTTATCTGAATTGGAAGCTCGGCTCTGCACTGTTGAAAACCACCTGATAGCGAGCCAGGCCCCTTCAGTCAGTGCGGAGCCACCTAGCGTAGCTAGCTCTGTTAGTCATCCCCGAGCAGATCCCGAGCAGCCGGGACTTAAGAGTGGCTGGGTGACTGTCAGGAAGAGGAGTCATAGTCCTAAAGTCAAGCCCGTGGTTCACCATCAACCTGTCCACGTTTCAAATAGATTTTCCCCACTCAGCGACACACCCGCTGAGGACAAAACCCTGGTAATTGGCAGCTCTATAGTCAGAAACGTGGCATTAGCGACACCAGCGACCATAGTCAAATGCATTCCAGGGGCCAGAGCGGGCGACATAGAATCCTGTTTAAAACTGCTGGCTAAGGATAAGCGGAAATACGGTAAAATAGTTATTCACGTCGGCGGTAATGACACCCGGTTACGCCAATCGGAGGTCACTAAAATTAATGTTGCATCGGTGTGTAATTTTGCCAAAACAATGTCGGACACCGTAGTTTTCTCTGGACCCCTGCCAAATCTGACCAGCTATGACATGTGTGTGAGTGGGGTGAATGCGGCATGTAGTGAAGCGCTTTGAGTGGTCAGTTAGAGTAGAAAAGCGCTATACAAGTACGAGTCCATTTACCTTAGTTTATTTATTGTATAAGGTAAGTTTCATAGCCTTGTGTGTTCCTCAATTTTTAAGGAGAGATTTTCGTTTTAACCTGTCATAGTCGCCCCCGTTAAAGGAGAGCTTTAAATTAAAGTTAAAGTTTCATAGAGCCTCTGTTTTGGAAGAGTGCATCTTTTGTTTTATTCTGCCGCATTAGGAGAGCGTGTTTTTGTTTTGTTAACTATTCTTAGCTTTTCTGTTTTCCTCCCAGTGTGGAGAGTTTTATGTTTTGTAAATTTCATAGCTGCGCTCCTTCTCCACGATAGATACGGAGGAGAGCACTTAGGAGTTTAATAGACCGTTTCTTTTGCACTGCCAGGAGATCGCCCTGCATTGCCGTGCGTGTGTTTATTATAATAAACCTTCTGAACCCAGAGACCCTGCATCTGTGTCCTAAGTCCCTCGATGTACCTGACAAGCTGTGAGTGATATCTGTAATAACAATTATTAATGAAGCCAGCATGCAAAAGACGCATGGGCTCTGTGGAGAGCTCCGCTCCAGCTGGCTGCTGTTACAGGTCACTGACACTGTATTTCTGCTTAATCTAACATATTTCAAACTCATCCGATTTACATTAATACCTGTATTTTGATATTTGAAATTTCAGGGGATTTTTAAAATAGATTATTAAAGTTGGTTTTGCGAAGTTGTGGAGTTCCTCTAATAGGCTATTAAAGGAATCGTCGGAATGGCGGGATGCAGGCCCGCGTTAAAGCACCACAGGCCCCGGGGCTAACCACTTTCTCAAGGCCCTCCACACCACCGCCACCGGGAATACATATGTCATGATTCCTGTATACTTTTAATTTTATAACTTGTCTTGTGATTTCCGGTTTTATTTTGGAAATTAACTTCTCCTCTCGTTTCAGCTAACTTGCTTTTCCTCCCGTGTCTTGCCTCTGCGTGTCTCCCCTGATTACCCAAGTGTTTCCACCTGTTCCGCTTGGATCCTCATGTGTACATAGTCTTTGTCTTCCCTTGTCTCGTTGCCAGTGTGTCGTACCTTACAGTCTTCACCCTGGCCTCAGAAAACCTCTTGTTGTTCTGAAAAACCCAGATTCTTGACCATTGCGGTACCTTGTGTTTTGACCCCTTGGTGGATTCCTGAAGTCGAACGTTTCTCCTTCAGACTTTCTTTTGGTAAATGTTTTTGTGATTATCTCAGCTTAGCTTTTGAGTAAATGTTCATAGTAATTTTTTGTGTGGAAGCTCGTTTTCTGTTCTTTGTTTAATCTTGTAGTGCCTCCAATAGAAGGAGAGATTTTCTTTGTTCACCTCTTTAGAAGAGAGTGTGAAATTTAAAGTAATAATCTTTTATAGAATTATTTTCTGTTTTCCTCCGAGAGTGGAGAGACGCCTTTTTTTCTTGAGCCTTGCGTTACGCCCCTTACGTCCTCGGTTCCCAGGGCTTGAGCCCCAGTAAACCACTTCATCCACACGCCCCCCTGCAGCACAGTTTATTTACTCCTTTCTCTGTGACAGTCGGCTAACTTCACACAGAGTTTGCTGCTGCTAGTTTTGTGCAACATGGCAGGATATTTATCAGATTTTGACAACGTGAACGACGACTTTGAGTAAGATGGACGTTCTTACCAGAATGAATGAGCTGTGCTGCAGCCGTGTGTTGATGAAGTGGTCCCAGTAGAGTGCCTGTGTAGAAAAGACCCAGGCCACCAGCAGCCCCCACGGAGCACAGAACACAGGAAGCCCATCGCAGGGGCAACCACGCATCCACCCAGAAGGCTGCAGAGGAAGCCCCCGGACAGAGCCCCCATAAGCATAGGGCAGAGGGCCCCCGGGAGCCAGGGGCAACAGCCCACCGACCCCGCCAGGCCCCAGCTGCGCAGACATGGGCTGTGCACCGGACCCGGGCCCCAGGAGCCCGAGCGCCCCCAAACCCCCCCTGGCAGAGGCCCCACCCAATACCCAGGAGGGCCAAGCGCCCCAGACAGCCACACAGTGGGTCAGCGCCTGCCCCAGCGCCCCTGGCCAAGTGCCCTGGGAGTCAAGACGTGCCCACAGGTGGGTGAAGTCGCGAGCAGCGGGGAGAGGCAACGCCGCCCCCCCATCGGGAGAAGCACAAGCAGGCCAGGCGACAGCAAGTCCCAGATCCAGGCCCAATCATTACCACACACACTTTCACGTCCCATACATCCACACATCCACACGTCCTCCCTCCCTCGACTCCGCTGGGGTGTAGCGCAGCGGGCACACCTACTACTTATGCCTACTACTTATCACCAGTCGCAGCAGCCCTGGCCTGAGACCCACCATCACCCAGGCCCCCCCAAACAGGGGAAAAGCACCGCCCCTCCCCACCGCACGCCCCAAAACCCTAAAAAAAACAACCACCTGCGAATCGCGAGTTATCTAAATATCTTCCGAAGGACGCCGACTTTCACCAAACTGTAGATGAACGTATTTCATGCCAGAAATAAGGTCCAGGTTTAAAAATACCGGAGTTCCCCTTTAATTGGAGTAGATCTTCTGGTTTGGAAAGAACATCTCAGCACAATAGTTCTGAAAAAATTTGACACAAGAAACGAATAAAAAGCAGTTTTAGTCCAATTTATTTAATGTTTATTAATCACATCACTAATTAACAAGTAATCACAATAAAACACTTTTTTCCAACCAAACAATTAATGATAATGAAAAAAAAAACACATACACACACACACACACAAAGAGGAGGTTCTGCAAATTACAGAAAGTCTACACATCTCAGTTCTTTTCAGCAGACTCTGCAGGTACAGTAGGTGTTCATGAGCGGGTGTTAGACTGGTACAAGTCTGGTAGCGATAGGTGAAGCTCTATAATGCTCCTCAGACAGATTTCTGAAGAGCATCTATTACACAAGCCAGAACTGGCCGCAACAGTTGGTCTTCTTTAGCTCAAACCTAAACGCGCTCAGATCTCTCAGCGCAGGCTGCTTCTCGAACAGTGACAATAGCAGCAACTGCACATGCTTTCATGTGCAGTTCTCCCATATTACCAGGCAGCCTTGTGTCATTCAGAAGGACGAGATTCAGCCCAATTCAATTTTCTGCTTTTATCATGTGAACCTGCAGAGGCCACTGTCCACCAGCTTCACAGTTTCATCTCTTAACACTGGGCTTGCGGGCATCATATTGTCAGGTGCACTACAAATTCTGTTAAAAATGTCTTCAAAAAGCTTTATGTTGCCAGCTCAACAGTTCTGAATTATGCTGCCGGTACAGCATTTCAAATAAAAGCATTTTTCACACAACTTTAAGGACATTTTAAGTGTTGTGCTCAAGTTTATCTGCAAGACTAAGTCAGAATGCAATATGTTAAACTGGCTGCTGCAAACCACAAGTAAAGCCGCTTCAACCACAGGAACACGATAAACACATATACAAAAGTGTTGCATCTTCAGAACATTTTATCTCAAAAGACATTCTTTCACTTTAGTGGCCCTTTTCATATAAAAAAAATGTCAATTGCCATCATTATAATCAGAATAACAGCCATGATGAAACAAATCCTCCTCTTAAACTTTTAAAGCTATATGGAATCATGAGACCCCCCACTCTTTAACCGGTTGCTGCAGCTGTACTTTCTGTTCTTGAATTTAAGGGCATTAAAGAGAGCATCAGTAATAACTTATCTATATACATCCGTGTGCAATCCCAGTAATAGTGGCAAGTAAAGGCTAAAAGCAAAGCATGAATTTAGTTATGGACAGGCACATGGAAGCATTCAGCTAGAAAATAACCGCACAACAAAATTTTAGTATTTGATAAAAAATGCCCTTTTAGCAACACCATCATTTTAATGGGACATTTATTACAAGTTATTGCCCATTTATGTCAGGAAAAGATTTGAAGAAAACGCTTATGTAGTAATACTAATTCTGAGGGAATATGATGTGAAAAAAATGTTGAAATAAATAGAAAGCGGAAAAATGGGAAGGTTTCATGTCTTCATGCAAAACCTTATTCAGACTGAAGCCATGAAGGGTGGTTCTGCAGCTGGATATCACCTCGACTCTCTTTGAGATATTGTTGTTAAGGTGCAGTTTAGTTCTTATCAAAACTTTTACAAACCATGACTAAAGTTGGAACAGAAAATGTGTTTTATTATTTTGACGTTATTTCATGGAGCATTCAATAAAGCTGTGTTTGATTTGTCTGTGTTATCAATAGAATAAAAAATCTATTCACACTTCAAATGTTCAGTGAGCTGTTCACACAGGGTACCAGATTAGGCCAAAATCCTACTGAAATAAATAAAAAGAGATTTCTCTTAAAGCTACCCTGAGCTGTGCTAACCATGATCTTTTTCTAGCTTTTTAGCATCCATACGCTTCTTCTTTTGGTTTCACTGTGTTTTGGCTCTCAGTTTTTGTTCTGTGTCACAGCTCTGTTAATCCAACTGTCGGCTAACTGTCCTGCACCAGACGCGGTTAGCAGCTAGCTAGCAGGTGAAAACAGTGAAGCAGCTAAAGAAAGATATTTTCTAAGCAGCCTATGGAAACAAATGCTGAGTTAAAATGAAGGTGAATATTGAACTTGCACTGGTTAGATGGACATACACACAAAGTCTAAATTACACTTCATATGAGCTCATCTTGCTAGTATCTTCAATATTTAAGCTTAACATGTTTATATGCTTGGTATCAGTAACCAAAGTGATACTTGTGGTATTCTCATTGTTAAAGCAACTGAAATGTTAGTGATTTAACACGCTGATAGAGAGCAGAATCAGTTTGACAACGACAATAACAGCTGATATATCACTAAGGTATTACCCCACTAAAACAAAATTTAAAAAAAAAAAAATTATTTTATTTTTATTGAGTTGAAGCCATTTTATTGAATTTCAATAAAACTTATTTTAGAAGCGGGTTTATGTTCAAGCCACAATGTATAAAGCTGAGCAGTGGGATTTAATGGCTACACCTAACTAGCACTGTTTGTCCACTTCCATTGAAAATAAACTGCATGATATAAGAATGATACCGAACCACAACATTTTGAGTCACAATGCACACATGCTTTAAGCTCCGCATAAGAGTTATCTTATGCTATGTTATCTAGCCATGCATCATAAAGGGTTAGGAAGAGGAGGCAACGATTGCTACAAGAGAAGACACCGAGGTCACATCATGTCAAACTGCCAATACTCCAATAAGAGGAGAAACGACTGCATACTATTGGAGGTGTTTTAGAATTCAATTGAGGCTTTAGTGAACTGCCAAAAACATACCATCATGAACCTCACACTGAAATAAAGCAACAGTCATGGCAGCACAACTATGAATACAGCTTGATTTACAGTTTCCTTCAAATACCAGTTTTCTTCAGCGCTTTCATGTTGACTTTTCATCAACTATAACGTTTTGTCTCTGAGCAGTTTTAGGCATGAGACTGCATGACCCTCATTTACTGTGATTTTCAGGAAAGACGGACTGGAGGCACATATGAGACACAGCTCCTTCCACTTCAAAGACTGTCTGAGCTGCATCGTCTTCACCTCATCCTCAAAGCTTCAGCAGACTTCCTTTCTTCCATTTAAAAACATTTCATGTCTTTTGTACCTTCCTTGAGCCTTTCTTTTTAAATCCATCTAACCAAACCATCCTCAACATCCTGTATCGCTCTGAGTGTCATCTTTGTTCACTGTTTACGAAAAACCTGTGCGTGTTTCCAAGATTTTCTGACCACCTGTCATATTGCTTTCTTAGGAATTGTGAAATAATAAATGCAACCTAGGAGACAAAAAAGAAGAAAACTTTTGAGTTTGATGGAACAGATCCCAACAGCACACCAGTGCTGACTTTTACACTAATGTTGTCACTCAAACACATCACCACAAACACAGACAATAAAGAGTTTTAACAGCCTAAAATGGTTCAAACATCCTTCTTGGTGTCTAGCTTTTTTTTGTTTCTAAGCTTGTTTTCATGGTAAATGACAGCGAGGAGAGAGGAAGTGATATTGATGGACACTGTGTTACTTTGATGTTACAGAAACATGGTTACTGGGAACAAACAGACCCTAAAGTCACAAGGAGAGACGCTATAGAAGGCAGGGTTGACTCACAACAGGTTCCCACATACTGAGATGACAAATTAAATGACTGTTGCTTATGTTTGCAGGTGTGGAGAAGAAATATATATATATATATATATATAAATATATATATATGTATGGAGAGAAAGGGTCCACCACCAGGCTGTGAGTGAAAAGCATCCAGGTCAGCTGGTTGGAGAAGATGCAAATCAAACATATGGGAACACCTTGCTTTCCTTCACATAGACTGCCTCTCAGGCCCAAACACAGTCACTTCAGCCAAATATAGCAGGGTGGTGGTGGGAAGGGCGATAGGGCATGATGATGTGAGAGAAGAGCTACTTTCAGGATTCAGATAAAAGAGGTTTGATGGGGGTAAAACAAAGGTCAAGATCCCTTGACGGAGATGCTGCTGTCCTCCACCAGAACATGGAGCGAGGCGGAAGCCAGAGACCTAGTGACGGAGACACTGTGAGAAGGTGGGTGGTGGCTTTGGTGAAGAGAGCTGAAGGAAACATGTGGGTGGGGTCTGTTGCTGCGGTCTTGGGGGGCTGGCCAGGTGATGATGTCAGCTCCATGGTCCATGTGAGAGCGAGCATCCTCGCGGAAGTTGAGCTTGAAAGACTCAATCTGTAGCAGAGAGGTTGGAGGGGAGGAGGGGGAGTGAAGGTGAGGGAGAGAGAGAAAAATATACAGAAGACAAAAGGTGGGGAGGGGGAGGGAGAGACGTTGAGGGGGAAGTTGAAATGAGGAGGGCAGAGGGATAGCAGAATTAGATGCCTGCAAGATAAGAGGTCAAAGATTGATCAGGCGCATTGAAACTCAGAAAGCACAATAAAAAGTATTTAAACATGTAAAGAGACATTTTTATCTAAGTTAATGAAATCCCTACTCCCACATCTATGTCTATCATTAGACTGTGAGCCATAAGCAGTGGCAGGATATTACCGGGCAACCCTGGCTCCTCCATCTGCATTTGGTATGTGGGGATCCAACACATGTAGCAAACTGGCAGCAGATGAGGGCGGCGCACACACAAACTTACTTGTTTCTGGGATGTGTGAATCAAGAGCCTGGGGCTCCCGGAGACCCTCACTATCACAGGGAGCCATGTCATTCAGCCCATTTTCCTGGGCAGCAGGACTCCCAACCTGCCCCGGCTCAGGGCCTGGGGCTGGGGCTGGGGCCAGGCTGTCGCTCAGAGGAGTCTTTCTCCCCTCTGCTGCCTCCTGGGCCCCCTCAGCCTAAAAAGACACATTGCAGGGCATGTCAGTTGGCTGGATGGAATCTGGTTCCAAATCTTTGCTTTGAGATGTAAAACCTCTGATGGAATATACAGCGCCTAGCAAAGTATTCCTCCCCACCCACTTCTGCTCTGTTTTTACCATTTCATTGCATTACAACATGTTTCGGGATTAAAAGCTTAAAAAAAAAAAAGATGTATTTTCTGCTCAGGAATGTTCCTTACTGAGTGGAATGAGTATCTGAGCAATAGCCACAATAAAATACTCAGGAAAGGAGCCACAGTCATTCCTTTATCTTCTCCTTTCAAAGAAGAAGCACTGGAACATCCTCTCTGAGAGTGGATAGATCATTTTGTTCCACAATTTTTTGAGACCACAACTGCTGGATTATTTTTGTCCCGTCGTACTAACTGTAATAGTAAATTAAAAATTAAAAATAAATATGAGGACAGGAGGGTGAGAATGAGCATCCCGTGACAAACACCACGGGATGTGATGTTAAACAGAGGTTACACAGAGGTTACACAGAGGTTAGACAGAGGTTACACAGAGGTTAGACGGAGGTTACACAGAGGTTACACAGAGGTTACACAGAGGTTACACAGAGGTTAGACGGAGGTTACACAGAGGTTACACAGAGGTTAGACAGAGGTTACACAGAGGTTACACAGAGGTTACACAGAGGTTAGACAGAGGTTCAGAGAGGTTACACAGAGGTTACACAGAGGTTAGACAGAGGTTAGACAGAGGTTAGACAGAGGTTACACAGAGGTTACACAGAGGTTCAGAGAGGTTACACAGAGGTTACACAGAGGTTCAGAGAGGTTAGACAGAGGTTAGACAGAGGTTACACAGAGGTTCAGAGAGGTTACACAGAGGTTAGACAGAGGTTAGACAGAGGTTAGACAGAGGTTACACAGAGGTTAGACAGAGGTTACACAGAGGTTAGACAGAGGTTCAGAGAGGTTACACAGAGGTTAGACAGAGGTTCAGAGAGGTTACACAGAGGTTACACAGAGGTTACACAGAGGTTACACAGAGGTTCAGAGAGGTTACACAGAGGTTACACAGAGGTTCAGAGAGGTTACACAGAGGTTAGACAGAGGTTACACAGAGGTTCAGAGAGGTTACACAGAGGTTAGACAGAGGTTACACAGAGGTTACACAGAGGTTAGACAGAGGTTAGACAGAGGTTACACAGAGGTTACACAGAGGTTACACAGAGAGGTTACACAGAGGTTACACAGAGGTTACACAGAGGTTCAGAGAGGTTACACAGAGGTTAGACAGAGGTTAGACAGAGGTTACACAGAGGTTACACAGAGGTTACACAGAGAGGTTACACAGAGGTTACACAGAGGTTACACAGAGGTTAGACACAGGTTCAGAGAGGTTACACAGAGGTTACACAGAGGTTCAGAGAGGTTACACAGAGGTTACACAGAGGTTCAGAGAGGTTACACAGAGGTTACACAGAGGTTACACAGAGGTTACACAGAGGTTCAGAGAGGTTACACAGAGGTTACACAGAGGTTACACAGAGGTTAGACAGGTTACACAGAGGTTCAGAGAGGTTACACAGAGGTTACACAGAGGTTACACAGAGGTTACACAGAGGTTCAGAGAGGTTACACAGAGGTTACACAGAGGTTACACAGAGGTTACACAGAGGTTCAGAGAGGTTACACAGAGGTTACACAGAGGTTACACAGAGGTTCAGAGAGGTTACACAGAGGTTACACAGAGGTTACACAGAGGTTCAGAGAGGTTACACAGAGGTTCAGAGAGGTTACACAGAGGTTACACAGAGGTTACACAGAGGTTACACAGAGGTTCAGAGAGGTTACACAGAGGTTACACAGAGGTTACAAAGAGGTTAGACAGAGGTTAGACAGAGGTTCAGAGAGGTTACACAGAGGTTACACAGAGGTTACACAGAGGTTACACAGAGGTTAGACACAGGTTCAGAGAGGTTACACAGAGGTTACACAGAGGTTACACAGAGGTTCAGAGAGGTTACACAGAGGTTACACAGAGGTTAGACAGAGGTTACACAGAGGTTCAGAGAGGTTACACAGAGGTTACACAGAGGTTACACAGAGGTTACACAGAGAGGTTCAGAGAGGTTAGACACAGGTTCAGAGAGGTTACACAGAGGTTACACAGAGGTTCAGAGAGGTTACACAGAGGTTAGACAGAGGTTACACAGAGGTTCAGAGAGGTTACACAGAGGTTACACAGAGGTTAGACAGAGGTTACACAGATATTACACAGAGGTTACACAGAGGTTAGACAGAGGTTACACAGAGGTTAGACAGAGGTTACACAGAGGTTAGACAGAGGTTACACAGAGGTTACACAGAGGTTACACAGAGGTTACACAGAGGTTCAGAGAGGTTAGACAGAGGTTACACAGAGGTTAGACAGAGGTTACACAGAGGTTAGACAGAGGTTACACAGAGGTTCAGAGAGGTTAGACAGAGGTTACACAGAGGTTACACAGAGGTTACACAGAGGTTACACAGAGGTTAGACAGAGGTTACACAGAGGTTCAGAGAGGTTACACAGAGGTTAGACAGAGGTTACACAGAGGTTAGACAGAGGTTACACAGAGGTTACACAGAGGTTACACAGAGGTTAGACAGAGGTTACACAGAGGTTCAGAGAGGTTACACAGAGGTTACACAGAGGTTACACAGAGGTTACACAGAGGTTCAGAGAGGTTACACAGAGGTTACACAGAGGTTACACAGAGGTTAGACACAGGTTCAGAGAGGTTACACAGAGGTTACACAGAGGTTTAGAGAGGTTACACAGAGGTTAGACAGAGGTTACACAGAGGTTCAGAGAGGTTACACAGAGGTTACACAGAGGTTAGACAGAGGTTACACAGATATTACACAGAGGTTACACAGAGGTTAGACAGATATTACACAGAGGTTACACAGAGGTTAGACAGAGGTTACACAGAGGTTAGACAGAGGTTACACAGAGGTTAGACAGAGGTTACACAGAGGTTACACAGAGGTTCAGAGAGGTTACACAGAGGTTAGACAGAGGTTACACAGAGGTTCAGAGAGGTTACACAGAGGTTACACAGAGGTTACACAGAGGTTACACAGAGGTTCAGAGAGGTTACACAGAGGTTACACAGAGGTTACACAGAGGTTCAGAGAGGTTACACAGAGGTTACACAGAGGTTCAGAGAGGTTAGACAGAGGTTACACAGAGGTTACACAGAGGTTCAGAGAGGTTACACAGATATTACACAGAGGTTACACAGAGGTTCAGAGAGGTTACACAGAGGTTACACAGAGGTTACACAGAGGTTCAGAGAGGTTACACAGAGGTTACACAGAGGTTACACAGAGGTTAGACAGAGGTTACACAGAGGTTACACAGAGGTTCAGAGAGGTTACACAGAGGTTACACAGAGGTTACACAGAGGTTAGACACAGGTTCAGAGAGGTTACACAGAGGTTACACAGAGGTTCAGAGAGGTTACACAGAGGTTACACAGAGGTTACACAGAGGTTACACAGAGGTTCAGAGAGGTTACACAGAGGTTAGACAGAGGTTAGACAGAGGTTCAGAGAGGTTACACAGAGGTTACACAGAGGTTACACAGAGGTTAGACAGAGGTTAGACAGAGGTTCAGAGAGGTTACACAGATATTACACAGAGGTTACACAGAGGTTCAGAGAGGTTACACAGAGGTTACACAGAGGTTAGACAGAGGTTACACAGAGGTTACACAGAGGTTAGACACAGGTTCAGAGAGGTTACACAGAGGTTACACAGAGGTTACACAGAGGTTCAGAGAGGTTACACAGAGGTTACACAGAGGTTACACAGAGGTTCAGAGAGGTTACACAGAGGTTACACAGAGGTTACACAGAGGTTAGACAGAGGTTACACAGAGGTTAGACAGAGGTTACACAGAGGTTAGACAGAGGTTCAGAGAGGTTACACAGAGGTTAGACAGAGGTTACACAGAGGTTCAGAGAGGTTACACAGAGGTTACACAGAGGTTAGACAGAGGTTAGACAGAGGTTACACAGAGGTTACACAGAGGTTCAGAGAGGTTACACAGAGGTTAGACAGAGGTTACACAGAGGTTACTGATACAAACTTCATAAAAACCCACATTCATTCAAGTCTGTAAGGCAGAAAGAAAGAAAACAAGAGTAAAAAGAGAGAATGAGGTCAATACTTCTTCAAGGCACTCTATAACCCTCTGGGGTCTGAGATGTAATGACGTCATGCGATCTGATCACGCCGGCGTGATCATAGACCTCAGAGGGATAAAGTAATTCAGGTATGCCTTCTTTGATGAGGAAAAATGCAATTGAAAAGATTTGGAGCCAGAATAAGGTGGAGAGAAAAAAAGTATGTAACATGAGTGTTACATACAATGAATGAATACAATGACAGAAAACAAACAGATGCTGACCATACACACACAGCTTTAAACACACATGAATGTTATCAGTTTAATGTAGAAACAACCACAAGAACAGCTACAGCTCAAAAAATTTGAATATTGCAAAAAAGTTCTATATTTTATGCCCCTGATGAAACTCATATATATTATATAGATTCATTACAAGGAGAGTGAAATATTCAGTGCCTTTATTTCTTGTAATTGTAATTGTAACCAAAAATTCAGTTTCTCAGAAAATTAGAATATTTTGAAAAAGTTCATTATTGGAATCTCAGGGTGTGACACCCTCCAGCCTCAGTCCACTCCTTGTGAAGCTCCCCCAGGATTTGCTTGACAATCCTCTGAAGGCTGCGCCGATCCCTGTTGCTGGTGCACCTTTTCCTACCACACTTTTTCCTTGTTTGTTGGTCTGTGAGAAAAAAGTTGTTTTTCCATTAGGGTGTGACTAACTTCTAATTTTCTGAGACACTGAATTTTGTTTTTCATTATCTGAAATATTTCACTCTCTGTGTAATGAATCTATATCATATATGAGTTTCACTTTCTTAAATTAGTGACAAAAAACATTGAACTTTTACACGATATTCTAACAGGTCAGAATAACAGCCAGGAGTCTTTTCTTTCAAATGACTTTGGACTTTATGACCCTTTTTGCACTACAGTATGAGTGTAGTAGACTTATCAATAAAAGATTTAAAAAACAGTCTTCACTCTTTCAGTTTTTTAGAAGAACCCTCTCTCGGACAGAACATGATCATATGAATGTTACTCTCAGTGATTATTGTGATAACTGGATGTGCAAAAAAGACGAGGATGAAGGGAAGGATGCGATCATGCTGTGATCATGAGACATAGAGGGGCTGCAATAGGCTGAGTGGGCCCGTGACATCATCATAATCAGAGATTGGATTTGTTTTCCCCCTTTGATCAGTCTGCAGGACCATCCCACAAAAAAACCATCTCATAAAAATATAACCAAATGCTTGCATAATTGAAACCACATAAGCATGAAAAGCCTTATGTATGAAATCCATTTCCATCATGGTTTCCTTCTTCCTCTGTATCTTGCTCTGTAAATGTGCAGGACAGAGCTGTGCTGCTCTCGGCTGAGGAGCATCACATAGGAGTGTAGGTGAAGATTGTCTGAGGCTGTGACTGTGGTGAAGCAACCAGGAACCTTTGAAATGCCACGATAAATCAAGGCTGAGCCAGACACTTTTCTCCTTACAAACAAAGCTCAGGAGGAAGAGCAGTCGTCTGCCACCTTGACTGACTTAAGTGGGTTCCATCATCGCTTTCACTTAACTGCAACTACCATGGGTCACAACTCTCTTGTACTTTATCATATGCTCGAAAATGATCTGTAAGAAGTGTGTTTGAGTTCTGATTTACTAATGACCTGTGACAACAATCTACCTTAAGACTCAAAAAAGAAGTTCAACACATTTCATCTCAGTCCCGTTCAATAAACACAAGTGTAAGTACAGCAGTTTACACCCTATAGACAGACATGATCATCTCACCGTAATATTTCCTCCACCAGCTGAATGGCTCACATTGTCCAAGGAGCCAACTTTGGACTGAGACTTTTCCCTGAAGTTCACTTTGTGGGACTCGATCTTCACGACACCTCCGCCTGCAGCACACACACAGGTAGGTAATCACTTCCCGCTCATACATGAACAGTCATGAGCAAGGGAAAGCAGACTTTGACCGTTGACTTCCAAGCAAATAACTGAGACTACGCTATTTACCGGACACAAATCACATCTCTATTTACAGTTTAAACTCAGTAAAATTGCACAGGGCAGATAAGTGCAATAACTACTGCAGGTGACTTCTATAGACGGCTTTTTTTGTGGTACTACTGCTTTGACCACAACCTTTTTGCTGACAAGCTGCCTCCGACTAATTAAGCTCTTTTCTAGCATTTGAGTTGAAGCCAAAAAATGTGGGGCTTGCAAAAGTATTCCACAGACATCTTCTGTGCTGGACAGCCTCAGTGATGGGGAGCGAGGAACCGGTGATGCGTTGGGCAGTTTTCACCACCCTCTGGAGTGATTTACGGTCAGCGACGGAGCAACTGCCACACCACACCGAGATGCAGTACGTGAGGATGCTCTTGATGGTGCAGCGGAAGATGTTCACCAGAATCTGAGGGGACAGATGGGTCTCCTCAGCAAGAAGAGGCGCTGATGAGCCTTCTTGATCAGGGTTGAGATGTTGAGGGTCCAAAGAGGTCCTCGGAGATGTGGACTCCCAGGAACTTAGAGCTGGCAACACGCTCCACCTCCGTTGAGGGGAAGCATTTAAATGTGTTGGAATGGCCTAGTCAAAGTCCAGACCTCAGTCCAATTGAGAATCTGTGGTTAGACTTGAATATTGCTGTTCACAAGCGAAAACCATCCAACATGAAGGAGCTGGAGAGGTTTTGCCTTGACGAATAGGCAAAAATCTCAGAGATTTATCCAAAGGTGGCTCCACAAAGTACTGACTTTAACGGGGGGGAACAGTTATGCACACTGAAGTTTTCTGTTATTTTGTCCTATTTGTTGTTTACTTGACAATAAAAAAAAGAATACATCTTCAAAGTTGTGGGCATGTTCTGTAAATGAAATGCTGCAAACTCTCAAACAATCCATTTAATTCCAGATTGTGAGGCAACAAAACATGAAAAAATACACCCAAGGAGGTGAATTCTTTTGCAAGGCACTGTATGTTCACTAAAACTCTGTTTGTCAAAGCAAAGCAGGAAGAGAAACAACAAGACAACACGATCAAAAGAGAGCAAATCTCTAGAAAGAGAGTGAAATATCCAGAGGAACGGGAGATTTGTGTTTGGTTCATCTAACTGTTTTAAAACAGGATGAAGCGATCCAAATCCAACAATTATGCAAACCATCTTATTTGATACTTCCCAAGATGTTATCAATTGTTTTAAATTATCTTCTGAAACTAAGAATGGCTGCTCTATGCTTTTTAATCCAAAGGTGGCGCTGAACTCTCACAAGGAGCTAGCTTCATAGAGATGCTAAAGTGACTGCAGTCAGAGTGAAATGTATTCAGACAGTAACGCTGGAACTCACCAGGCTTGTGCTTGATGTTGTCCTTGGAGCCGCACTTTGATGTCACCTTACTCACATCCACCTTCTTGTTGAGTATCTGCACCTGTCACAAAAAAGTTGTTTTGTTTGTTTGACATCCAGCTGAGCACGTGTGGTAGTCTCATGTCATCTCGGGAATACATTTAAAGTCATGACTGATCACATCAGGATACAAATCATCTCTTTTGTGGCAGTTACCAATCCCTGGTTGATGAAAAACAGGCCTTCTACTGCTGGGAATTATTTTTTTTTGCACATGTGTGGAAAACTAGACACCAAAACATGAGAGAAACCCAGTAATCCCAAACTGACCACACCAACGAATAACAGCCAAAAACCAGACATTTATGTTTAGTAAGTTAGTGGCAGACCAGGAAAACACAGGGAAAGTTTATGGAAGGAAGAGGTTCTGAGGATGAGCTGGTTCATTGAACTTGTTAGCATGCTGTCCAATAACTTACAATTCCCTCCACTTGTTCAAGTCCAGCCAGGAGCTGCATTTTTCTGTTGTGGTTGGGTTTTGGACAGCTGCTCTAACTCCTTGAGGGCTCACACCTTCACACACAACCGTGCTACAGCTATTTTTACGTTGATACTTTGTTCTGTCTGGCCAGTTCACTTCAGTCAAGTTGTCTGAATAACTGATCGGGCCTTCTGAGCTCTGGTAGTGGGCCAGGCAGTACTTACATTCCCTCCACCAGGAACATGCTTCATATTGTCCTTGGAGCCCAAGCGTGAGGTGATGTGGCTGAAGTCCAGCTTTTTGGAGACTATCTGAACCTAAACAGACACATCATAGCAGCAAGAGGAAAAGAGCAGAGAAGGGTGAAGGGGGCGAAGGGCACGACAAGAGAGGAAGTGAAACGGAAGGAGAGAAGAAGAAGAGGGCAGAAGACAGAAAAGGTGTAGGGGAGAATAAGTCAGCACTACAGCCGGGTTAGAAGGGACAGGACAGAGGGACACAGCGAGGTTCACCTTCCGACTTTAAGCTGCCTGAAATGACTATTTCTGACATCTTGCATGTTTGCCCTTTAAAACGGTAGGAAGGTATTTCATTTCTGTTGAACCCAAACCAAGAAAAATAAAAGCAGAAGCTGTAGACCACACAGACACTGTTTCCTAAAGTGCACACCTGTCCCTGCCCAGAAATCACAAATGGATTCCACAGAGACACAAGTGAGCAAGTGTTTGTTAGCACAGCACAACAGAACATGGACTGACGAATGACAAAGCAGCATCATTTGGACTGGGACAAGTTCCACTGCCAGCTGACACATATGTGGCATCCAGATCAGTGGCTACAATCACCCCACACACAAACTAAGCAGCCAGCATGGAGTTACAATGTCAGCAACAGAGCAACAACCCCCCCAGGTACTTCCCCGAAAGGCAATTCCTTGTGTGCTAATACACACTGTCACAAAGCCGGTCATACGTTAGGCTGGCCTGAAGGCTGGTGATATGCACTTCAGTAGACACACACTTACGCAGGATATATCCAGAAGCACAGACCAACGTTTAGCTGTATCTTAAGTGTTGGAAGCAGTTGAAGGAAATCTATATGTTTGGATCTTTTTATATGGTTAAATATCTGTTAATTCCATATCTGAGCAGACACTAGATGAAGAGAGGAAAAACATTTTCTTTTATTTATCTTCTTTTTTGGAGGCTGCAGCTGATCTGCTGAGTCTATTAGTTTATTATTAAGGTTATTAAGAAAGAGAAGAGTCCATGTGGGGAGTGGGAGTGACCACTGACTGCAGATGAAGGACCACAGCAGACTGTTTGTTTGAAACGAGAATCACATTGTGGGTGCTTTTCTATGTTACCATACAGCCGACGGCAGGCAGCCTCCAGCCTGATTTTTAACCACCATGAGCTTTCCAACAAACAAAAGGTATGAAGTGCACTGACAAACAGAGCTAAAGAGCTAAACATATCATCAACAAAAACAACGAGGACAGAGAGAATGTGGTGATGTTGGGGAGGATGGAGAGGGAACTCACTTTGCCCAGGCTGGTCTCTTTGCTGCTGACACCCTTGTTCTGAGAGGAAGATGACACCTAAGGAGACAAGCCCACCCCAGGTCAATGACAACAATAGCAAGGCACAGGGACGGGAGGAGGGTTTTGTGGTATGATGGACAAGAAAAGGCTAAAGAAGGATGGAAAGTAGAGGATGCACTGAAGGTAGAAATGTAAGAAATATGAGCTGAAGTGCAGAACTGGTATTTGTGGTGCAAGAGCTGAAAGAAATCTGGGCAGAGAGGTGACAGATCTACTGTAAAAGCCAGAGATAGGAGGTACCGAGGCTGAGGAAGGAAAGTAAACGCTGACCCTCAGAGGGCAGTTTGGGCTTATTTGACCCACTGAAAATGTACAACATCAACAGAGGAGGGTTCTCCAGAGTTTGGATCCAGATTTCTTACTGTTTCATAGTTGTACGTGCTGTTAACTGATAGTTACAGCCATGTCACTACAGTCAATATAGCACCTTTTTCTGACTGACATGTGTTAACATGGACAAAATATCAGTGAAGGAACCAAAATGGGGATTCAAGCCAATCTGGCTAGTGTGATCTGGTTTACCAAACACACCAAGACATATGGAGAGAAGATAAAAGCAGGCGGCAGTGTTCCTGCGTAAGGCTTGTTGGACAGTGGAACAACGGGTCATAGCACAGCAGTGCCAAACACAAGCAGTTATGGTTATAATGACTCAAAGGCTAGTTATTGGAGGGTCTTCTAATAGGCAGCACTAATAAGTGACAACTTGAGATTTCATTTGCGGTTTGACCACCAAAAAACAGCTGGACTGCTGCCTGTCTGCCGAACTCAGCAATCAGAAGTTTTCAGCTGAGTTCAGCGTTCTGTCATAACTGACAGCATAAAAGAACTAAAATAAGGCGAAAGTTGTAGTAAGTTCAAATAAGCAAACAAAGGACAGAAAAGCCACTACATTCCCCTTGGTTCCTCTGATTGTGATCGAGTGCACGCTTCTCAGGTTCTTCTCAGGTTCTACGAAGAGTAGTAGATGTAAAAAAATGACAGGGTGCAGAAAGTCGAAGAAAACTACCGCAGAATTACTTCAGAGTAAGGAAAACAGAGCTGGTTTTAGCTCAACATGTTTGCAGCTGGCTTGAAGAAGAGATCGTTTCTTTTACTAGAGAAGAAATAAGAGTGAAAAGTAACCATGGCACCACAAGATGGTGGTGTTGCATGTTAAACGGAAGAGCTTCAGAGCAGAGCACATTCCTGTTAGTTTGGGGATGTTCAAAGAAGGACCCACCTTCCCCCCACCAGGCTGATGCTTCATGTTGTCCGTAGAGGCGATCTTAGAGCGAGCATTGTGGATATCAGGACCCGGAGCTGTGCTGGGGCGAGCCGTGCCGGGGCGAGCCGTGCCGGGGCGAGCCGTGCCGGGGCGAGCCGTGCCGGGGCGAGCCACGCTGGTAGCTGTGGCTGGAGTGGCTCGTGGGGCATGTGGGACCGTGGGTCTCTTCTCCAGTACTGAGCCTGTGGTGGAGGAGGGTGCAGCAGGTCTGGCTGCTGTGGTTCGAGTGCGAGGGGCAGCAGTGGTGGAAGTAGTGCTGCGTGTGGTGGTGGTAGTCTTGGGCTTGGTAGAATCAGCTGGAGGGAAACGAGCATTATGCAGAGTTTTATCATGTTTGTTTGCTAAACTAGATATCCAGCTTATTGGTAGGATCACTGCAGGAAAAAGCATAAAAAGTATCTAAAAGAATGAAAAAAATAGGAATCTGGGACCAATAAAGCTCAAGCTATTCTCCAAAGACGCTCCTTTTAAAGAACAGCTTTTCACTGATTTAACACAATTATCGTAATTAGCGACGTTTGAAATTGTTGATATATTTTTATTGTTTATTTCAATCACCTCCCTTATTGGACAGACTGCACCACACACTTTCTCAACTAGCTCTTGGCATGAAAGGAAGACATTTCTTTCCAATGCGATGGAACCATCTCTTTGAGGCACGTTTAATTCAGGAGTTGATTCAAAGTCACTGTAAAGGAACAAAATTATAGAAACGGTCTCCTATTCCAGATTAATTCGCCAGTTGTGACTTGAAAAGCGCTCAACTTGAGTCTTTATGGCTTATTCATTATTGTAAAGATAGAGCAGAAACAAATGGTGGTGAGCATGGTAGACATATCTTCAGTTTCTGCCACATTTTGACACTAACTGCAAAACACAAATTAAGCACTGTACTCTAATTAAGTAAGATTTTTGAAAACTGATTCAAAGACTTTCAGTCCTAAACTGGCCCTCTTACTGTTGGTAAAGCTGCAATAACTGGGTCGTCACTCAGTTGCACATGCACAAATAGTCAACATGGAAAGGACGCTGCTCACCACCGTTAACCCAGTAAATACAGCCAGCCAATCAGGCCAAGCAAAACACAACGTGGGTGAGTGCTACATTTCTGTTTTGTCATGAAGCCCGAAGCTAGTTAAGCAAACATAATCAATGGGAAATATTGGAAGACCTTTCATTTTGAGTGTAGTAAAGTCCTATCTGAATCTCATGTGTGAGAGAAGCAAATCTGCAGTAGCATCCTCTACCTCAGCAGCCAGAGGCATCTGTGCCAAGTCAAATCTGTCAATTCGCACGCGTTTGCACTGTATGTCAGCGCTTTGTTTAGAGTGCTGAGGCATGCTGAATCACATGGTCAATCCTAGAGAGCTTTTAAAATATCTCTGGCTCCTTTTAAACATTCAAATGAGGAAATCCCTTCCCTTATCTTCACGTTTCCTTAAAAGGAATGAAGCCTGGTGGATTAGACTACCCAAGGCTGCTTCAGCAAGAGCTGCAAAACCCTGTCAACAACAAGGGGACAGTAATCCACAGGCTGCTGTGGTGATGCTTTTAAAGTCTCTCTCTATGGGAGTCTGCACACGAGAATCAGCGTGGACAGCATGCATTGCTTTGTCACACTCATGCTGATAGCTCTCCTGTTACCCCTAAGTGATCTGTCAACAGGAAGACTAAAGCTGTAACTGGTTAGGATGAGGGAGACAAAACGGTGGTGAGGTTGCACTGCAAACGGGGTCTGATGACGAAAGAATAAAACGCGTCCCTAAAAATCGATTGTTTCTTTTATTATAAATGCAAACCCAAATATGAAAATGCATGTTTCTGAACCAACGATTCAGACAGTCAATGCTGTGCGTGCTGTTATGGTAAGATTCACTGGAATCTTATGTTCAAATCATGGAATTTTTCACTGATTTGCTGTGTTGGACTCCATGTTAGAAACTGATGGGCACTATCATTTAAATGCAGTCTTTTATTTTTCCATGTAGTGTTAAACTGCCTCCCCCTTTTCTGACCCTTTGATTTGTGTGTGTTAGGTTGTATTATTATTATCAATACCATGAAATGGTTAGTCATAGTAAAATACTGGCATGACACGATGAAGAGTCTGAAAACAGTTTCTCATGTGGAGAAATCCATTAAGTGTAAAGGTTTGTTTACTCTGCAAGGGACATGGAGGTTATAAATCTCAAATTAGATTTTTATCTTACGAATAGCAGGCATGTTACCAATTTTTGATTGAGTCAGAAAGCTCCACAGAATAACGGTGACAGGGCCAGATATTCAGACAGGCCCAGTACAGAGAAAAACACAGCTGCAGATACCTGTGGTAGTCCTCAGAGTGCTGGGCTTCTTCTCCTCTCCTGGCTTGCTGTCTGTTTTAGTGGCTGAAACACAGATTGTCAGAAGGTGTGTAAATGAGCGGATGAAACACTCTAATCTGTAATACTGTAATCAATGGAAAAGGCTTTCTACCCAGAGGCTTTTTGGCTGCAGCAGCGGTGGCTGTGCGAGCAGGTGCAGCTATGCGCGTTGCAGTTTTGCTGGCTGCTGTGGTAGCGGTTTCATTTTTGGTGGAGCCCATTTGAGTGTTGGCCTTAGGCACCAGGGGGCGCTTCTCAGTGGTCGTCTGTGGAGGAAGGAAAAAAAGAACCAAAACAAAAAGAACACAGAGTATGTCAGTTCTGAAGGACAGAAAATGCTGAATTATGAGGGCAAACATAAATCAAATCAACATGACAAACAGAATTAAATTGGGTCACAACGATCACACATTTAGCAGCACATGTAACCCTTTGGATGCTCCACATACAGCTGAACCATCCTGCAACAGGCTGGCCACATTGAACTGACTCACCCTGCACCCTGGGGTGCTGAGGAGCTAAATGAGAGCTGTTAATTCACCTGTTACAATGTTGCATGTAAGGAGGCCACCCGAAGAGGGAGGCAGTGTGCTGGTGGGTGTGAAGTGTAACGAGCCAATCAGTGAACAGAGGTTCAAAACAATGTGTGTGGTTTGACAGACATGCCCCTGTACAATCAAGCTATAAGACACTAAAATAGGCACAAAACCAAAATCAACAGTGGAAAGAGAGAGTTAGAAATAGCCAATGTGGATAAACAATAAATAAATATAATATCAATTCACTTTCATTAGAGAAAATACAAATAGCAAAATGTTCTGGATAACCTTGATATGGTCATTTGAAGTGGTTTTATAAGTGCTTATCAGATCATCTTTTAATGTTAACAAAAAAACTTGACCTCATTGTGACCATGCACAGATTTTTTCAACGTCTTCGTTTCCATGCTGACATGAAAGATTAGACTGTGGATACCAAGAGAAGCATTTAAAAAAAATTCCATTTCAATTTGAAAAAAGACCCACTCAGGAACATCATGTCCTCTAACAAAAGCACCACCTTGTGATGGACTGTTTCCAAGGCTGACAAACTACCTTGATTCTAAAACGTCACTTCCTTTGATCCTTGTATATTTTCCTCCAACAAAGTGACGATGCAAGGGTACCATACTGCTTCAGGATTTTGTGTATTCTTGCATTCTCAGACCAATTTCACATGCATATCGCTCTTTGCCAACTTTAAAACTGTATAATTAACCCCTTATAACTAATAAATTACTCAAGAAGTGCCTTGATTCAAACCAATCAGCTGTTCCCTCTTTACAGTTGACCTGCCGCTTGATGTGATTTATTGTGAGGTTTGTCAGATTAAGAGAGGTTTGAGTATGCTTCTGGTAATGCTTCATAATAACGCAGTAAATCACTTGTCCAGGTGCTTCCTATAACTGAGCTTTCTGCTGCCTCTGATGGATATCCTGGTGCCTTACACTTACCTTGGGTTTGACTTCACGTGCAGTGGAGGAGGAGGATGGGCGGCTGATGGGATTGGCAGAGGGCCTCTTAGGCCCAGCAGCAGTTGTGGATGGTGTCTTGGGTGTGGTAGGTTTTTTGTCTGGGATGCTGGGGGTGGTGGAGGGTGTGGGGCGCTTAGTAACGGCTGCGGCTGAAACACCAGCAGGTGTATTTGTTGGCCGTGTTTTGGCAGCCGTGCCTGGTTTGGTTATCCCAGCAGCAGGCTGCAAAGCCAGACCAACGCCAGGCGGATGGAGTGCAAAGAAAGTGGGAAAAGCAAAGCAAAGGGGAAAAGAAACATAAGGAAAACAGACGATGATGGCAGATGGGTGTGATATCACAAGCAGCAACTGAATAACAAACAATATAATGTAAAGTAAAGTAAATAAAATAATGAGCGGAAATGATAGCAGAGGGTCTGTGGTTTACATATTTAGGACTTTAAAAGATAAGGGAAGGGAGTTTAGGTATTCATTCTGTACAACGTCAAAACAGAGAAACGACAGAGGCAGCTTGAATGGTGAAGGGTTATCCAAACTCCCTCAAATGTCACGTTCTGCTCCACGTCCAGCTCTGGATTTCCAAATGTTTTCAGCTCGCCTGCCTCTTAAGTATACAGTCCAACCAATCAAAATGCTGAATATAATTTTGCACTGAAAAGTTAGACAACATTTGATTTTAAATTAATGTAACTAGTGTATTCAATTTTACTAAACTGAACCGGTTCCAACACTGTTTAGTACTCTTAAACTGCCGTTTGTCACTTGGTGTCTCCAGTAAAATCTTACTTTGTAACTAATTTACTTTTCATCAAAGTAAGATCGTCTTACTTAGTTAATTAATCAATATTAAATGTAAGGTGACACCTGCAAACTTGCTGTCTTTGCAGAAGTTAGAAGGTGGCTTGATGTGATTTTTCTCAGAGACTGCGTTAGCTTGATGCAGGAGCTAGCGATAACACAAGCGGAAGCCTCCAATCATTTCTCTAGACTCATGCCATGTTTTCATGTTGTGTCCTTTAAGTTAGCAAAATGTGCAGTGCTTAAACTTCCTTTAGGAGTGATTTTATGGTTGTCAAAGAAAAGCTTGTGTCTTCACTGTGACGCAGGCTGACCAGATTCCAGTTCACCAGATGTGGGACAAAGACTGCGTTTGTGTGGGATACCAATGCCTGGAGGTGGTCTACAATAACTTTAAAAAAAGAAACATCTTATTCTAGATACAGATATCACTCCCTGTCCACTTATTGCTATATTTGAAATTCCCCTAAACTTCTCTGAATTTAGTAAAGACAAATGAAATGTTTTCTATTTGCCTCTCTGATTGCCCGCAGGTGTACCCTTCTACACTGGTGGCCACCCAAACCCCCAGCACATAAGTCTTGGGAGTCTGATTTAATGTCATTCCTTAAACTAGAAAATATCAAATTTTCAATTAGAGGGTCGACTGGGAAATTCTACACTACATGGCAGCCTCTCCTCTGGTATTTTGATAAGGTAGCTACGAGCCCTGCCACTTAGAGATAAACAGAACTTTATTTTTTTAACCAGTTGTACTGTTGCAACAATGTTCAGATGCAAGATATGTATGTAATATATTGATGGAGAAACCAACTTTGGATGATGGACCAACTTGGGGTGGGAGAGTGGCTGGGTTTTAAGTGGTGTGTGTGTGTTTTGTATTTGTAATGTTTCTTTAGGCAAAAACAAAAAGCAATGAGGGTCACGTGTAAACGTACAAGATTTGTATGATCTAATGTGACGTGGTCCAAAAAACAAATCTGTTAAAAAAAAAGAAATAAACCTCTCTATTCTGCCCCTTAGCTTGTACATTACTATGCTTTACCATCTGGTTGATTCAGTAGCACATAACAGACTGCTTTCCCAAGTTCTCTCAGGTAAGAAAACATAGTCAGCATGGAGCTTTCATACTATTTCACAGTGCCGCTCAAGTTAATACACAGACTGTGTACAATTTTTTTCAATTATAGTGCTTTTTGTGAGTCTGCATTGTCTGTGTCGTTTCACGTCGGATTCACCTCCGTGTGAAACGGAAAAATGACTCAAGCAAGCTTCTCCCAAAACTTTCCCAGACTCTCCTTGCACTGGTTTCACCCAGGGGAAGATAGTTTCTTTGTTGTAGCTGCATGTTCTTTCCTTAGTTGTACGAGTCGTGCTTTCCTCCCTTTCCGACCATGTCTCATGCTGCACGCCGGTGCCGTTCTGAGCTGATTTGCATTGTTTTTTTGGTGGTGGGTGCGCCCTTAACCTGCATCCGTGTTCCTGTTTGATTGACATGATCAAACAGCCCACCCGGCCCCCTGATGACAGCCCTCACTGCTTTCTCCAAACAGCCATTTGATAAATGGCAGATTATAAAACACGCATTTCAAAAGGAGGAAGAGCAGTCGCCCACCAATCGGAAGGTCGGTGGTTCGACTCTGGCTTCCCCGGGCTACATGTTGAAGCGTCCTTGGGCAAGACAACTGCCCCCCCAGTGTATCATTGGGGGTATGAATGTGTGTATGAATGTTAGAAAGCACGTAGTTAAGTATCTTAAGACGTGCTGTATGAGTGTGTGTGAGTGGGGTGAATGCAGCATGTAGTGAAGCGCTTTGAGTGGTCAGTTAGACTAGAAAAGCGCTATACAAGTACAAGTCCGTTTACCATTTACCAAAACTGGAGTCTGTCAATAACAATGTGGGACAACGTCTCAATTTGCGGGACGTGTGAAAAGTAATGAAAATGCGTGACTGTCCCGCTCTGTGCGGGACATCTGGTCACTGTACTGTGACGCCAGGACACAGCTGGGGTTAGGGTGTTAAGCTAGCTGTTAGCCAGCTGTAGCTCTGTTTCTAAATCAAGATGGTGACTTCTGTTGCCTACTTGAAACAAAAACTAAGGAAGTGAATAATATTCATGCACCAAATGTATTCCCTTTCAAATGATAAGATTTCGTGTTATTTTAGTATCCACAGTATCATTTGACCTCTTTTTTTCTTTGCTTAGTCACATTCTGCTGTCTGGTCAGTTTATTGTGTTTTGTTTACAGACACAAAACTGTATGTTGATCAAAGTAGTTGTTTAAGGGCAGTTTTTATAAAGCTGCACTGATTCCAAAAACTAATGAAAATATCTATTCCACTAGGTGACTTGCAAAGTAATGCTATGTCGAATTCAAGTATTACTGAGACAAGTAACTTGTCAAAATGGTAAAGTAGCTCGCATTATAATGGAATATCAAGTCAAATAGCTAATTCATACAGATATTATGCAGAAAAGACATTTTAAAGATTTTAGAAAAGACTTATATCAGGTGTTAATTGCTGACTATCTAATAACACTCAAACTGAACTGCACTTCCTTTATTTCTAAGTCTTAAGAACTTTCTAAAACATGAGCTGACGTTGAACAACACATACTATGTGATACTACTAGACTCTGACTTGTTGTTCCTTCAGTTTACATTAATATTGGCAGTAGGTCACTTCTGTTTTAATCAATTCACTTCTATTAATATAGAAAATCATAACAAAAGCCATCTCAAGGCACTTTAAAGATACAACCCAATTCCAGCCAATTATCCAGTTCATAGTAATTCAATCACAATCCAACAAATAAATAAAACTTCCAATTAGTCCAGTTCATACAATGTCAATTAAAAAAAGTTGCCTAGCTAAGGAAACCAACAGATTGCATCAAAACTTGTGATCTGACCCCCCCCCCCCCCCGTCCTGAGCATGCACAAGGTGACACTAGAGAGAAAAAACCTCCCCAGGGGAACCAGAACCAGGAAGGGCGGCCAGCTGTCTCGACCAGCAGGGGGTTGAGAGGACAGGAAAGAGGGGGCAACAAGCACCGTAACACCAAGCAGTCCTACCTTGGCCTTCTTGTCTGCACTTGTGTGGCCTCTGCTCAGCGCTGTGCTGCTTCCTGCAGGCTTTGCAGGTTTTTTGTCCTTCTCTGCTCCATCTGCTTTGGCAGTCTTCTCCTTTTTGCCATCCTTCTTTTCTGCTATTTTTTCGTCTTGCTTCTCTTCTTTCTTAATCTTCTCTAACACTTTTTCTGCAGGCTTCTCAGGCTTACTTGGCTCATCCTCCGTCTTGGCTTCCTCTGTGTCAGCCTTTTCTTTCTTGGTGTCTTCTGCCTCTGATGTCACCTTTGCCTCGGCCTCAGCCTTCTTCTCCATCAGCTCGAAGCTGGTATCAAGCTTGACAGGTGTTGGCTGTTGGTTTGGAGTCATTTCCACTCTATCGATATGCTGCTCTTTGTCAACTTTCACCTCTGATTTCTTTGCTTCTGTTTCATCTGCTTTTTCTCCCACTTTAAACTTCTCTTTTTTCTCCATCTTTTCCATGGTATCTGCTTTCTCACCTTTGTTCTCCAATTTGTTCATCATCTCAACTTCTGCCACCTGCTCTGTCTTGTCCACTTTGACATGTGATTTCTCTTCTTTGTGAATGTTGTCCTCTTTTTCTTTCCTCTCCTGAATTAATTCAGCTTTCTCCATCTCTAAATTTTTTACCTTTTCTGTTTCCTTTTCATCTACCTCAGATCTCTTCATTTTGTCTGCTTGTTTCTCTTCTTCAACTTTTTCTGACTCATCTTTCTCTTTCTCCTTTTCTATCTCTCTCTCCACCTTGGCTGGAGTTTCAGTGCCTATGTATTCCACTTTAACACTCTTCTGCTCAGGTTCATTCACTTTCTTTACATCGTCTGCCAGCTTCTCTTCCTTCTTCTCCATCTGGTCAGATTTAACTGGAATTACAGACAGAAAGAAAGAAAGAAAGGACTAGTTAGTTTAGTTTATTTGTCCCAGAGGGGAAATTCTTTTTCACAGATCTGTACACATGCCATACACACATTTAGAAACACCACAGTACATATTGTCACGATTTATCTTCTGTTTCATGTCTTGTTTCGTCATTTCCTGTTTTATTTTGAAATATTAACTTCCCTCTAGTTTCAGGTATCTTGCTCTTCCTCCCATGTCAAGCGTCTGATTGTCTTCCCTGATTCTCAAAGTGTTTCAACCTGTTCCCCTTGGTCCCTCATGTGTTCAAATAGTCTGTGTCTTGCTTGACTTGTGCCAGTATGTTGTCTCTTTCCACGAGCCTCATGACTAGCATCTTGATCCATAGTTTTCACAGCCATAGAGTCCTTGAGCCTGCAGTGAGCGATCCTCCTGCAGAGCTATATTGTTTGTAATTTATTCCTAGCCATAGTTAATTTATATAATCACGGTAAGTTTCGTTTTGTTCCTCTGTTTTTGGAGTGTTTTCTGTTGTAACCTTTCGTAGTCATCTCCGTTTGCGGAGCTTTTGTGTTCGTTTAAGGTTAATGTTCATAGTTCCTGCGCTAGTGGAGTGATTTTTGTGTTTTGGTTCTTGGAAGACATTTGTGCCGCCGTTAGAGGTGTGCTTCAAGTTAATGTGCTTCAAGTGGACTGGATAGTGTAGTGGGGTATGATTGCCACCTTCCATGTGGTAGACCAGAGTTCACATCCCATGAATGAAAGGTACTACCTCCAGTAGGGGTCCTTAGGCAAGACCCCCTTACCCTACATGCCTACCTGTAAGTGGCTTTGAATAAAAGCGTCTGCTAAATGCATTAACATAAACATAATTGTTTAAGTTTCGTAGCGCCTCTGCTGTTTAAGAGCGTCTTTTGTTTACATCCGCCTAAATAGGAGAGCGTGAGTTTATTTGGTTATCGTTCATAGCTTTTCTGTTTTCCTCCTGAGTTGGAGAGATTTGTTTTGATAATTTTTCAAAGCAGCAATCTCCCGAGCCATAGTTACTGAGGAGAGCGCTTTAGGCTTTTCACAGCCTGATCTTTTGCTCTGTGAGGAGATCCTATGATATTAATTATTTAATAAACATCCTTTGCATCTGAACCGACCCTGCATTTGTCCTGAGTCCCGAGGTCTTGACACATATATACATTTAGAAAACACCTTTCATATGACGTACAGTATATTGTCCTTTTTTCTGTTATCTAAGAATGCTATGGCAAACGGAAACAGGCTGTTTTTAAATCCTGTGTGGTTGCACCTGAGTGTCCTGTATCTCTGTCCAGAAGATTACAAAGTACAGGTGGACTAGATGGGGGTGTCTTGGGATGTTGTTTCTGCAATGCGTGCAATGGCTTTAAGGTTTTGTTCTGGGTGGTTTGAAGTTTGTTCTGGTTTGTGACACTGAGCATATTGAAGAAGCATGTGGAACAGTAGAGTAGGAGATGAGGAGCCACGTTGAGTCCTTTAGTTTGCAGATGATCTCTTTTATATGTCCAATCTGAGTTTGTCAATTGTGAGACAAAAAGGTATTTGAAAATGTTGACAACTTCATTTTCTGTGGTTGTATTTGTTCTGTCAAGAACCATTTCCTTTGTATTACTGACATTGAAGTGAAGATGGTTTTGCTTGCACCACTGAGAGAAATGAAGTTTTGATATTCCTGTAGAGAGTTTGTATGTATGTTTCGGGACAACTGATGACTGTGACGTCTGCGTATTTAACATATCCAGTGGTAGGTGAAGGGCTGATACTGTCATTTGTGTATAGGGTGTAGAAGAAGGGGCTCAACACACAACCTTGGGGGGCTGGTACAAGCTTCAGACATAAACACAGAGAACTGCAGCAATGTACAACAACTGTGTTGGGAAGAAACTCTATGATCTTAACAGTTGGTCTAGTTCAACATTCAAGTATTAAAAATCAAAATGTAATGATAACAACATGAAGAGAAACAATTATTGTGAGAATGCTGTAAAGCGATATTTAATATTTATTCTATTCTAAACAATATTCACTATTGTTTTCCTTTATTATTTCAACATCTTAGTTCTTCCATACATTTTTTAGACTTTAACTACTTCCGCATACTTTAAGCAAATTCAACCATTTTTGGGCAAAACGTTCAGCAATTTCTGAAGATTCGATTTATATCTTTCAGTGTTTCCAACTATTCTTAAAATATTAAGGTTTTTGTGCAAATTGTCCCTCCCCTTCAAAATTAATGGTAAATCATTCTAAGAGCTTCCGTCTCTTTACTACTTAACTACTTCAGCATATTTTCAGCTAGAGACACAATTCAAACTTTAAAATGTTCACAAGACATTCAACTATTACTGAATGATGCAGCTTTTTAAAATATTCAGCCAATTTTGAACATCAGTTTAAACATCCCTGATGATTTCTGAGTTTACAATGCATTCCAATGATACAGACTGTTCATGTGTTTAGTGGAGGCACCAACTGGCAGAGTGGAAGAATACAAACATTTTCTTCAGGAAAATACGCTTGCTAGTGCCAGGTTTTGGTTGATTAGAAAGGGATGGAAACAGCTGTAATCGCATCAAGTCTGATGTAGTGCTCTTCACGCCGATCTCTGCTTGGGCAGTTAAAGGCATTAAATAACACCTCTTGCCTCCTTCTCCTCACGACAGCTCCTCTAATCGCTAGGACTAACTGGGCTGACAGCTCCAATCCCACTTTCCTGATTCTTAATAAAGGTTCAAGTCCTCTCTCTCCATGGTGATACACTCTGGCTCGGGAAACCGGTAAAACATTTACAGGCTGGTTGTCATGCCAACCTGCACAAAACTCCTGCGAGTTAGAAGTTTTCACCAAAGTCTGTACTTTTGATGGAAACACACGATTTGAATTTCTTTTATTGCGCATTTCCCAATGATTCGTTTCACTTTTGGATGAAAATATGACTACTGTTTCCAAAATCTTTAAGCCACAGGAATAATTTTCGTATTAAAACGTAGGTTTTAGACAATGTGACTTTCATGGCCTTCAGAACTTTACTTTTTGAATTAGAAGCCTCTGAATCACAGCAGTACCTTCTAACTGCCAGTCCTTTTTGCATGTTTCTTCTCTTTTCTGTACTTTCTGCCTTCATACAACTCCAGCTCCTTTCAAATATACATTCCAGGCCTTTTGAAACGCCAGCAAATAATTTTCTGCTAAAATTTCACATTTTTCTGCAGTGTTTCTCTTCTTTCTGAATTCATTCACTTTTTGTTTATCATGTTTTTTCTCTTTGCTGTAGTTTTCTGCCTTCATCCAGCTCCTTTCAAAAATACCTTCCAGGTCCTTTCAAAATTACCTTTCAGTCTTCAATAATTTTCTGCTAAATTTTCACTATTTTCAGCTTTTTTTTTTTTTTTTTTAGCATGATCAGCTATCCTCATTCAGCTCATCAGCATTCTCACAGCTGTTTCGCAGGAACCAGTAAATTCAAACAAAGTTTCAGAGCAGTGACGATACAAGCAAACACTTGTGAACATGTTGTGGTTTTCAGAAGAGATGGACATCAAGGGCGACTTCATAAACTACTGTCACGACCTGATTCCTGCGCCACCTGCCTTGATCCTAATCATGTCCACCTGTGTCTTGCAATCTCTCTCATGCTACTCACCTGCCTCTCTGTATTTAAGCCTCCACTTGTCATCCCTCCAGTGCCAGATTGACTGGTGCCATTTGCTCAGTGATCCAGCGTTTACTACAGCCTTTGAACAGTGTTTTGAGCTTGTTTCTGGAGTTACATCCACAGCTGTGATTTTACCACAGAGCCAGAGGATGAGACCCAGGAAACCCGTTTGCTAATGATCCCTTGTTGGAAATAAAATTGTTAAGACTTTTCATTCACTGTGTGGTGTAATCCGAGGTCACTGGTCATTTGAGTACAATCTGGCCACAAAGTTTAGGCTACGATAATGAAATTAGAAAGAAGTGTCAATGAGGTGATGTAATGTCTAACTCTTCTATTGGTGTTCAACAGGCTACATCAGACCGTTACTCAGCAGGTTGCCACTCCTGCTAGCCACTACCACATACCACCATTTCTGGACCAATGCAGCATCCACTTTGAATTATAACCTTCATCCTTTCCCACAGAAAGAACTAAAGTGGCATATGTTGTCTCACTCCTTTCTGGTAAAGTGAAGATATGGGGAACAGCTGAGTGGATAAGAGACTGTGATCTGTTATTCCTTTGAAGATTTTTCCAATGAATTTATACGTGTCTTTGACCGTTTATTACCAGAACGAGAGGCAGCTTGGGGGGTATTGTCAATAAAGAAGGCAACAAGAGGGTAACAGACTACATTATTGACTTTCATAAATTGGTCACCAATAGCAAGTGGAATACTGATAATAGTTGCAGTTCAACTTTGTGATCATTTACATAGAAATAATCTGTTTGAAGAGTTTCAGTCAGGATTCAGAGTGCATCATAGCACAGAAACGGCACTGGTGAAAGTTACCAATGATCTCCTGTTAGCTTCTGATAGCGGACTTGTTTCTGTGCTTGTCCTGTTGGATCTCAGTGCTGCATTTGATACGATCGATCACAGCATTCTGTTACAGAGACTTGAACATGTTATTGGGATTAAAGGAACTGCATTAGGCTGGTTTAAGTCATATTTATCTGATAGATTCCAGTTTGTTCTTGTAAATGAGGAATCTTCCTCACACGTTGGAGTAAGTCATGGAGTTCCTCAGGGTTCTGTGCTTGGACCGCTTCTTTTTACTTTATACATGCTTCCATTAGGTAACATTATCAGACAGCATGGCATAAATTTCCATTGTTATGCTGATGATACTCAGCTGTACTTATCTATGAAACCAGATGAAACCTACAGGTTGGTCAGACTACAAGCCTGTCTTAAAGACATAAAGACCTGGATGACTCAGAACTGTCTGCTTTTAAATTCAGACAAAACTGAAGTTGTTCTCTTTGGACCTGAGCGCTTCAGGGAGAAATTGTCTAGTTATATAGTTACTCTAGATGGTATTTCCTTGGCTTCTAGTTCTACAGTGAGGAACCTTGGAGTTATTTTTGACCAGAATTTATCATTTGACGCACATATAAAACTGGTTTCTAGGACTGCCTTCTTTCACCTTCGTAATATTGCCAAAATCAGGAACATCCTGTCTCAAGGTGATGCAGAGAAACTAGTTCATGCATTTGTTACTTCAAGATTGGACTACTGTAATTCCTTATTATTGGGCTGTCCCACATATTCTCTGAAAAGCCTCCAGCTGATCCAAAATGCTGCAGCCAGAGTTCTGATGAGAACTAACAGGAGAGATCATGTTTCTCCAGTTTTAGCTTCTCTTCACTGGCTCCCTGTTAAATTCAGAATAGAATTTAAGATTCTTCTCCTCACATATAAAGTTCTTAATGACCGAGCTCCATCATATCTTAAAGATTTAATTGTAAGATATTTTCCTAACAGAGCACTTCGCTCCCAAACTGCAGGTTTACTTGTTGTTCCCAGAGTTTCTAAAAGTAGAATGGGAGGTAGAGCCTTCAGTTATCAGGCCCCTCTCTTGTGGAATAAGATGCCAGTAAATGTCCAGGAAGCAGACACCCTTTCCACTTTTAAGATTAGGCTTAAAACTTTTCTTTTCGATAAAGCTTATAGTTAGGGATGGCTCAGGTAATCCTGAAACATCCCATAGTTAAGCTGCTATAGGCTTAGACTGCTGGGGGACCTCATCTGTCACACCTTTCCTCACTTTGCTCTCTTTTTCCCCCTGTTTAATTTCAAAATTGATTTTATGTACATGTGACATTATTGTGGTTATTAACCTATGTTTCCCTGTTCCAACAGATATCCTTTGAATGGCGTTATGGTGTTTTTCCCCCCTCTTTTCCCTCTTTTCTGTCTTCTCAAACCCCAGCTGGTCGAGGCGGATGGCCACCCTTCCTGAGTCTGGTTCTGCCAGAGGTTTCTTCCTGTTAAAAGGGAGTCGTTCCTTTCCACAGTTGCCACAGGCACGCTCAGGACGGGAGATTGGACTGAAGACACATTTCGGTGCAATCTGTTGGTTTCCTTAGCTAGGATATTAATTTTTTGAATTAGCTCTATATGAATTAATTGGATTATGATTACAATGAATTGAATTCCAATTGGCTTGAATTGGACTATATTACTTAAGTGCCTTGAGATGACAATTGTTGTAATCTGGCGCTATATAAATAAAATTGAATTGAATTGAATTGAATTGATGCTCTGTGTGATGCTTTCTACCAAGGCCTTTCTGAGGAAATAAAGAAGGAGATAGCAACATGTGATCCACCCAAGACCCAGGAAGAATTGGAGTCCTTGGCAACTCGTATCGACCTTCGTCTCTGGGAGAGACGCAGAGAGAGGGGTGCTCCGAGTTTTCAGTCCCACCATTCCTCTTCTGCAATGGTCAGGTCTCCACCAGCACCTGTTTCCATGCCTCCTTCACCTGGTCCTTCTCAACCTGAGGAAGAACCCGTGCAACTTGGCAGAACCAAATTAACCCCACAGCAGCGACTTAGAAGGTTGCAGAATCATCTGTGCTTCTATTGTGAAGGTGAGGCACACATTGTTTCCAACTGTCTGCTAAAAGCCAAGGTCTCTAATGAGCCAGATTATTGGACTGAAATCCTCCTCCACTCATCAAGATGCAGGTCACTTTTCAAACCCAACAAACATCCATTAAAACATTCGTTGACTAAGGAGCAGACACCAAATTCATGGATCAGGCCCATGATTAAGAAGCTAAATTTGACAGTGAGACACAAAGAACCATGTACGTTTTTTCCATAGACAGTCATGTACTACACACCATTACAACAATCACAGAACCCACTCAGGTGCAATCGTCATGAGAGTCTAGAATTCATGGTCATCCCCTGACCTACCCGTAATTCTTGGCTTAACCTGCCTTTGCAAACACAATCCACATATTCACTGAGCTTCAGGTGAAATTCTCAGATGAGGCTCCTCTTGTTCTGCATCCTGTCTTTCCAATGCCAGCACTAACATCCAGCGTTCTGATGATACTGAATTCATCAGATCCATTCTGATCCACTGAGGTTGCAGGCATGGTTGAACTATTGCAGACTAACTGATGAAGTTTTTGTTTAGATCCTCTGGTTGATTATGCAATGAGCTTATACAGATGCTGGCACAGTGATACGCTGTCACTCTTTATTCAATAACACTACACAATATAAGCTCTCTGCCTAGACAAAACACTCTCAGCAATGACAAAACTGCACTGAATCCCTGTCCCTTGGTCGAACATCAAACACTCACTTTAAGTGGTAACAGAGTGGAGAAAGGTGATTGTTTTTCTGTTCTGTAATGTGAGACATCTACTCTTTAAGTGACATTTCAGCATTACAGGTCATCTACAATACAGTTTGAGGGCTCTGAGTTAAAGCTGCAGGACCTGTAAGAAGGTTTTCACTTTATTTCTACTTTGCATTTACAGGCTAACAGTGTGCAGAAACAATACATGGTACACCAACACACTGCACATACACCAGCTAGTTCCAACATAATAACCTCTCAGAGATCAGGTGAAAGGTGTTCTCGTAAGGACGTGTCAGGGACAGAGATGCATTAGGCCTAAATAGACTGAGCAGGGCTGGAAGTAAACAGTATTTTTATGGGAGAAAAGGACAGGTATAAAACCATGAGGACTACCTCACAATGCCAACAGCCACCTAAGGAAGGAAGAACCGTTCATTGATATTGGGTTAAGATTTCCTAACAAAAAGGAGTCTCCTGAAGTCTTGTGGATGTGATGTATTGGACTATTGTAGTACAACACAGAAGTATATTAGGAAGAAGTGGTAACAGGCTTATATTCAAATAAATGGACAGGAAGGAGTAGGTTTAAAATATCCTTGTTGATGTGCTTTAGATTTGTCCATATGTTGAAAATTTACGTTTCACAATTCGGGGACAGAAAGTGTGAGATGAGGGGTCGGTTCAAAGTTGTTTTGTGTGTCCCGTGACAGGAACTGCGGCCAATGAATAATTAAATGGTTTCTAACCCTAACCACACATTTTTTGGTTCTACAAAAAATAATTTGCTGGTCTGAGCAAATGTTAAAAAAAACTATTCTGGCTGCTGATGAGGCAATTTTGGCTTACTCAGCAGTGTCAACTGTGATTGACATTATCTTGTTACAGGAGTGGAGGTGTCATCACGAGAAATATGAGATCTGAGAAAAGGAATCAAAGCTGTTGTACATGTAGTCTGATGTTACTGTAAAAATGAAATATAATTGCCCATGGACCAATACAGCTAAGATACTATCTGGATGGATCAATACTGGCCACATGATTTGATTCCAATTTCTGTTAACAATTCAACTACATCCTTAAATGATAAAATGAGATCAGATCAATCAGGGCTAAGTCAGATAACTGCTTTTAACATAAAAAGTAAGATATTTTCAGCACCAGACTCTGAATAGTCCAGCTCAGTACTGGATGTTGTAAAATTAAAAAGGAAATCCCAAACAGGTCACAGAAATACTGCATTATATGAACATCCCAAAAGCTGCACTTGGGAAAATCTTCACCTTTGTAATGTCAGTCTGAGTAAACAAAACTGCTGGAAAATATCCAAGAAGAAATGAGTCTAATTTGGATGTGAAATGTTTTACTCATATGCATGCATAGAGAGAAGGAATTCTGCTAAAGGGGAAAATATTATTGTTCTGTCATTAATCATGATGAGCTGTGATTGTGCATGGTTACTGCTGCTGGCAGGAATGACCTCCCTCTGTGGTGGAGCTGAAGAAGCTGTGGAAGTCAACTAACAAAAATACACAGATACATTCCAGTAAACTGGTGCTTATGTTCACAGTGAGATCTGATTTGTGCTTACGTGATTAACTTTTTTTGTTTTAACTTTTCGCGCACAAGTGGCCTTTATTTGAAAGATGCTTGACAGGAAAGGGGCCAGAAAGTGAGGGGGGTGACGTGGAGCAAAGGGCCCAAGCCGGGACTCAAACCGTGGAGTTTTAGCATCTGTACATGTGGGAAAATTTGCAGGACTGTTTCTCTACTTCAGTCTTCAAAAGTCCCACACTTCATGTTTTCCATCATTTACCAATCAAATTCATCTACATCATTTCACAATGTATTTTGCCTGTTTCCCTTCCTACGCTACCACACCCTCGATTTTCTTCCACTCTCCCCCAAACCCCTCCAGTTATGCAGCAAAGACCAAGCTGAACCACAGTGGGCTTCATATGTCCAACTCATACAGCACTGACATTCAGTGAAAACATTGTATCTTTACATGTTGTATATCTTATGGATTTCTGAGCTTTATCCAGTGAGCATGTTAGATTTTCACACAACAACAGTAGCTATAGATATCTCCCCATGACCTTGGTAAGAAAGCAAACAGATACACAGATACAGGTGCTCCTGTTTGGACTCCAGAGAGACAGAAAAATAAAGATTGGTGCCCTTTTGGTTCTCCAGCGTCCAGGCTGGAAGTCTCCGCCACACTCAGCTTTGTGGCCAGAAACTAAAAAATAATATGCTGTGCCAGCAGAGAGGAAAAAGAAGAGCAAAGAGACGGAAAGAAAGAGAAGAGACAAAAAAAGTGTGATATGAAGACAAACAGGTGGAGAGAACATTGTTACCAAGTTAATGACCCTGTTTTGACTCAGACGCTCACCATTAGCGACCCACTTTCTGCTGTCTAGGCTCTGTCTGCCTTCACTGGGAATCTAAGGAGCATTCAGGGAAATGCAGGAACGACTAAGAATGAGACATCGGTGTGGACAAACGAAGCAGAGTATTAGTCTGAACACACTCCTTCTATCCATCAGTTATAATGAGCTGTGCTGGCTTGACCCTTCAGCACAACCTTCAGCTGAAAGCTTTCTGCTGTCACAGTTCTACATGGCACTATGCATGGACATAAGCAGACGCTAAGACACTGTTCAGAAAAGGAAAAAGGCACCTGTACCTGTTGTTTCATATTCACATGCTGTTTACTCACTCTACACAGTTTGTGACAAACCTGTGGCTAAAACTGGCATTCTATGTCTGACCAATACAAAACAGATACTATCATCGTGTAATGCCTGCGGGGGGCTGCTCTGATGCTTCTCTCAATTTTCATTTGTCTTGTACTCTGAAGCTGTCTGACTGACTCTCTCTTTCTCTCACTCACACTCTTCCAAACCACAAGCTGAACTTCATCCAAAGAACCGAATCCGAAGCAAACAGTGACTTTAAGAGACCAGAATAACTCACTGTCAATCATCTTTGTACATGTTTCACCATTTACATTTAAGCACCCATACTCCTGACACACTATAAACACATACACTCCAAAATACCATGCATCGTACTTTGTTAAATGTCTACGCAGCATTAATTTTAGGAGTAGAAATACCAGATGTGTCTCCACCTACCATCCACTCTGATAGAGAGGTTAGTGCTGGAGTTCAAATCCAGACTGGTCTGGCCAGCAGTGGTGAGGTCACCATCATCATTGTCCCCTGTCACTGCTGATATGTTGCAAGGCCCAAAGTCTACACCTGCATCTGTGTTGAGTTTCCCTTCCACCTCAGCCCTGTAAAAGCTGGCATCTCTAATCTCATCAGATTTGTGAGCAGCCTCCCCTTCAATCTCAGAAGCTACAGTCAGTGCAGAGCAGCTGAACCCCTTGGGGCTGAGGGGTACTGGAAGCACAATGCCACCTGGCTCCTCCTCTGCTGAAAGGCCCTCCACTGGGGCCTCTGAAGGTGAGACCAGAAAGAGGGCACTGGTGTCCTTCAGTAGGGGGGACAGGGAGAGACAGAGCCGGGGTTCAGGCAGTGCTTGCCGGAGGTCGCTGTGTGTAACTCCAGCTGCCAAGAGGGTGGGAGGCAAAGTTGGGGTCTGATCTTCTGCAACGGTCAGTGAGCGCTTCATAGAGTGCGATAAGCGGCGCGGACCATCCATTGGGGATGCCAGTTGGTCGAACTCTGCCGCTTCTCCATCTGGGTATTTATCAGGAAGCTCTAGACTTGAGGGTACTGAAAGGTGGGAACATTCAGACATTGCTCGCCTCATAGCCTTTCTCTGCAGCTGAACACGTCCCATGAAACAGGGTTTCAACTCCTCGTCTTCTTCTTCATCTTCTAGCTCATCTTCCTCACTGTTTTCCACTGAAGAACCACTGGAGAAGCCTTGGGTCCCACCAGCATCCTTAGCATTGGTGGCCAGCTCATCGTCCCTCTTTAGATGGTCTTCAGTCACTGCTCCCATGACACAGTAGTTTGGAGGCACCTGGGGCACAGCAAGCTTTGGGCTGGATTCAGCAAAACTAGATTTATTCCATGGTTCAGAAGGAGAGTCTTCATCTGCTGGAGGTTCCACGAGAGAGGCTGCCATTGATTGTGGATGCACTACACTAGAGGCCGATGACACTTCCATTTGCCTGGGAGGAGCTTCAGTGAGTGGTGGCAGGGTGACCCTGCTGCTGCCACCACATCCCAGAGAAGAGGGTAGTCTGCCTGGGGATGCTGGGGAAGGAGATGGGGATGAGGAGAGAGGGCTGTTTGGGCTCTCCCCTGCGCTGCCTAGTGAAGCATTACCCACGGAGGTGCTGCAAGAGAGGCCATCAACTCTATGAGGCACCTTCAGCTCTGCGTCCTGACCTGGCTGCTCAAAGAAACACAGCTTATCCTCATCTGTGAGTCCAGCTGAAACCAAAGGTCCACCACCCACCACCAAACCCCTTGGGATGCCCATGTCCATGGTCGTGGAGTGCTGCCAATCCCAGCTCTGAGCTGGCCTGGGGGTTGGCACCTTACACAGCTCATTGTGCTCTGAGTAAGAAGAGCCAGGCTGCTGATCAGAGAGAGAAGACATCTCTCTGTTCTTTTCGCCTTTGTTTCCTTGTCTGTCCCTGTCTCAGTCTCAGATCATTTCCCCACTTATCTGCTGCTCTTTGTTGTCTTGCGCTGTTGTTCAGTCGCTCATGTGTCTCTGCTCTGAACTCAATCACAGACCGAGGCTCAACTGAGTCTGCAGCTCCTTCCTTCTCTCTTTCTCTCTCCCCCTGGCCCTCTCTCTGCTACTTGCCGTCATCATGTGACCCAGCTGTTGATACCAATTGGCTACTGCCAGTTTCCTAGATTCCACCCACTGATGTGGAGTGAGTAAACCCCCCCCCCCCCCCCCCCCCCCCCCACACACACACACACACACACATTTCTGCTTCTCACCTCCACTCCTTCCTTTCTCTTATTTTATCTCTTGGCAAAACACACCAATTATACACGTTATGAACTTGGTCTTGGTACTCCCAGCATAACATGCACACACTTCTCATCAGCAACACAATCAATTTTCCATCCATTCATTCACTAATTTCTCTGCTTCTCAGTAATGCATTAACTTCCTTGTTTTGTCCCAGTGCTTTTGTTTTCAATTTTAAAACACAAAATGTTCTAGGCTTCAGTCTTAAAGTCTGGGTCTATTGCTGCCTCTGTGGGAGTGCTTTGCCAACCTTGATCGTTACAAATGAGTGCAAAGTCCTTGTTGCACAGCAACAGCAAGATAACACATGACAGGTGAGAGTTGATGACAGAAGCTGGAAGACATAAACTATGAAGACCTTCCAAAAATCCATCCATCCACCATCCATCCCATTTTCTATACACGTTCTTTACACCCACAGTCAACTGAGAGATAGAGAGGCCTCCTCCCAGTAGCACATTTCCAAAACACCTCACCAGTGGGGTGCTCAGAAGGCATCCTGACCAGATGCCTGAAGCACCTCAAATGGCTTCTATCGATGCAGAGGAGCAGTAACTCTAATCTGAGCCCCTCCCAGAAGACTGAGCTCCTCACCCTTATTTTTCAGTATGTCCATCCATCCATTTTCTACACCGACCTAATCCAATTCAGGGTCACAAACAACAATTCACACTCACACTTACTCCTATGGTCTATTTAGAATCACCAGTTAACTGTGGGAGGAAGCAGGTGTACCCGGAGAGAACCCACACATACACGAGGTGAACATGCACTCTCCACACAGAAAGAACCAGCTGAGATTAGAAACAGCAACCTTCTTGTTGAGAGGACAATACTAACCACCACATCATCATCATGCAGCCCTACTTTAAGGACAAAGAGTATAGATCTATCTGCGTATAGTTCACAAGTGTTGGCAGGAGAGTTAACTTCAGAATGATGCATCTCCCATCAAAGCAAATGGAAGAATAAGAGGAGTAGATGACAGAGTTATGAGACATATGGGAGTAAAGCCTTTGTTGCTTGTCCCACTGTCTATCTGGTCACTTGTGGATTATTACTCCCCATACTCCTTCCATGCTCATATGTACACACATACAGACTTTGTTTTCCAGAACTTTAAAGATATCTGGCCTTTATTTAGTCCCAAACAGAGTTTGTTTGGCAGTACGCTTTTTAAGGCAAAGGTCAGAGTGGGATTGGAATGTAAGGCTGAGCTGGGGGGGGGGGGGGGCAGTCAAATCAGCCGGCGGTTACAGGCGTTCTGTGGCTGTCTGTTTGTGCTGAAGCCTGAATTTCTAACAGGCAGACGGGCATACAGGGACACACTGAGCGATGGCAGACAGATAAGGGCACACAGATAAGGGCACACAGAGTGTCCTGGAGAGGAAGAGTGAAGGGGGGGGGGGGGGGGGTGGGGGTGGGGGGGGGGGGGGGGGGGGCAGGGTGGCAACAGAAAAAAATGAAGGCTATGAATATTCACATCTGTCTCTTTTACAGGGAAAACAGACGGGGCTACTTGTAACTACATGGAGTATAGAGTGTAAAGAAAAAAGTTTTCTTCCGCTCCACTTGTGTGTTTGGTAGTACTTTGGTGCAGCTGCTCTGAATATCAATTAAATACACTGAATGGTACATCAATACAGCCTTCCATGCTTTCTTTGAGAGCCAATCCATCTAAAACACCACTCATTCCTAAGGGAGCCTGCTCTTTGCCAATGCCAAAGAATCAACTGATAGTAGATTTTTCTAGTAGATGAAATGTTTGACTAGCTCATCCTCCAAAGTTTGCAAACATCTACATCTATGTGGTGGATGTTCGAGGCCATAAACATCCCAACATGATCTGCCTGTTATTTTGTGGTGAATGGGTTCATGTCTAATTTTAGTCTGCCTTCTTCTTTCCTGCAGTTCGCCCACCAGTCAGTTTGAAACACATCCTGCTGACGCCTACATGTTTGGACACCACTTAAAGGCAGCCTGTCACCACATTTGGAATGGATGTCGCAACCAAAATGCCAACCGACTCAATCAATGTAGTCACATCAGCAGCCAGCTATGTCCCAAAAACCTGAGTTTCATCCACTACTGTCAACTTTTATCATCAACCCACAGTGCAGACAGGCAGCTGTGGAGGGAGGAAGATGTGCTGGCAGGTAGGCTGACCCGCTCCTGGCTGCTGCACTGGCACTACTTCTGTGTCACATCTGCTATCTTTTTCCTAAAATCTTCCCTCCCTGCTTGCTTTGTTCTTGAAGTACAACTAAAGTACAAAACTGATGGTGCCACGGGGACAAACCGATGACTCACCCTGTCTGACTGCTTAGTTGGCAAAGATGCCCACTTGTATGCAGCGTTACATAAGCCCACTGGGTTATAATCCATGCAGACCACGAGGATGGGATACAGACAACATAAAAGCGTTCAACTGCACTACTGGAATTTTCACTATAAAACACCTAAAATGTATTTCAGTCTATTCATCCATTTTCTTCCACTTTGGGTCACAGAGACAATGGGTCTAGGTGGGAAATGCAGAGATCGCCCTCTCCAGCTCCTCCTGGGGGATTCTGAGGCATTCCCAGGGCAGAAGAGATATATAATCCCACAAGCAAGTTGTGGGTCTGCCCCAGGGCCTCCTCCCACTTGGATATGCCCCAAAAAACCCTCAAAATGGAGGTGACCAGGGGGCATCCTAATAAAAACGCGTGAACCACCTCAGCTGACTCCTTTCTATGTGGAGGAGCAGCGGCTCTACTCCGAGCTCTCCCGGATGGTGGAGCTCCTCCCCCCAGATGGTGGAGCTCCTTCCTCCGGATGGTGGAGCTCCTCCCCCGGATGGTGGAGCTCCTCCCCCTATCTCTAAGGCTGAGCCCCGCCCCCACTCTGAAGGAAACTCATTTCAGCCGCTTGTATCCACGACCTCATTCTTTGGGTCAGAACCCAGATCTGTGAGCTCAGGTGAGGGTTGGAAGAAAGATGGAGCAGGAACCTGAAAGCATCTCCTTCTGGCTCAGCTCCCTCTTCACCAAACGGACCGGAGCAGCGCCCTCATTACTGCTGACGAAGCCCCGATCCGTCTGTCCATCTCTGACTCCAACTCACCATCCCTGAGAACCAGGTCCAGAGATGCTGAAACTGCTCCAGCTGAGGCAGAGACTCATCCCTGCTAGTCATTTCTCTATCAGAAAATAAGCTTATGTATCCTGAAATAAAATAAAAGAAGTCAAAATTCAAAGACTGAAAATAGCCAACCCAACTGGTGGCTTAGTGATGCATTTAGCCTACAATGGACTTTAAGCCCTGTGGGGCATTTAGCCCTGTGATCAAAAGCCCGTCTCTTGTGATGCCTTCTGATGAAAGGCAGCTGGGCCAGGCTCCAGCACCTCTACACCTGAGACAGGATGAAGTGTGTATACCTGTGGAACGAATGAAGCTCTCACATAGTTGCTTTGAAATCTGGATCACAAGTTTAGTCGATCGTTACAGGGGTTGTTTTAGTCAAAGCCACAAATGCTAACCTCTGTGTTAGTCATTGTGTGACCAAGCAGGTGTCACTAAACATCCCTTTGGTTTCAGTGTTACCACAGCAATTCAAATCATTTAAGGTTGTGTTAAGAGGTAATCAATAGTTTTGTGTGCTGTCACTGCAGTTACTGTTCAAAAATAGCATCGTTTCTCATATGGATTTACGTGCAATACATTCCAAGGTGGATTATTCATGAGCTATGGAAGAAAAATGGAAAGAATTCCCGTGCTGTGCTCTGAAAAGCGAAAGCCTTTTTAAAGGCAGGAAAAGAGATGAGTGCAGATCACAGCTGTGGAGGAGGAGGAGGACCTCAGCATGGTGTTGTTGGAGGGATGGCTGATGCGGGGACACAGACACTCTTTAGTGATGTCTATTTTTAGCTCAGCTGCATCTCCTTTTCCGCCTGTCACAAAAACCCCACTCCCTCTAAACATCTACTGTTTCCTCAGTAGTCCCTCTTTACATTAGTCGTCAAAGCAACTGCCTCCTGTTGCTATGGAGACTGGCTCCTCATCAGTATGTGGTCTTCTGCCATGTGAGGGTTGGACTAATCGTTCTGGGGACATGTTTCTTGGTGGTGGGGAGTCAGGCTGAAGGGGGTGGGGGATAGATGAGGGCTATTAAAGCTAGCAGTGTGTGACATAAAGATGCTACGCTTCCCTGGAGGGGGGGGTTCCACTCTGCCTGTCGTCACAGGTCAAAGGCTTTAGTCAGTGTTGTCTCATGACAAACATCAGAAAAGAAAGCACATCACTGTACAACAACACTGATATTTCTCCCACTTTTTTATTTTGTGAAGGTGGGCGTCTCTTCTCTTCTCATCTGGATCAAATATCTAAAGACAGACAGTGCCACTTCATCCATGACTGGCTGTCCAAACATCTTCAGCACACAAACAGACCCCTTAATCACAGTTGCCACAGGCACGCTCAGGACGGGAGATTGGACTGAAGACACATTTCGGTGCAATCTGTTGGTTTCCTTAGCTCGGATATTAATTTTTTTAATTAGCTCTATATGAATTAATTGGATTATGATTACAATGAATTGAATTCCAATTGGCTTGAATTGGACTATATTACTTAAGTGCCTTGAGATGACAATTGTTGTAATCTGGCGCTATATAAATAAAATTGAATTGAATTGAATTGAATTAATCATGTGTTCTATAAGAAAAAGATCCGTCTGGAAAAAGCCTTTGGTGTCCAAACTGAAATTAAAAGCAAAGCTACAGTTTTCCAGTGACCAACCAGACAGAGCAGAGCTGAGTTAGTAAAGCAGCTCTTTAATGTTGTAACAATAAACTGCAACGTGTGTGAAGATAATGTGAAGCTATTCATCTGAAAAGCTTTACTGGAAGTAGATCTCTAAACAAAATGGAGAACTGAAGCTGATTCAGTTAAGCTTCATTTCTTTTCCCTGCAGGCTGTCATGCAGCTTTTAGACGTTTCCCTGCTTCAACACACCTGATTCAGATCAATGCGCCGACTTTGGACATCCCAGCAGATGCAGTGACTCCCTCACTTTTCCTTTTGCTTTTGAGAAATTCCAGGAAGAGTAGAAGATCTTCGGGAGGCAACCAACCCAGATCTGAGGGGTACTTTTTATTTACTCATCAAATATTAAAACATCAAAGGATTTCAATACTTTGAAATGACAAAAGGAAGCAGGCAGGTTAAATGCTGTGGACAGAATAACTATAGATTACTTCCAGGCTTTAATGTCCTAGGACATTTAAAGTGGAATTACGTAGCTCTAGATGTCTTCTGAGCGGCTCTGAAAACTAAGTGGAGATACTTCATGAATTTTTGTTCAGAAGTTTGTATGATTCACCATGAAATCCCCATTAATATCATGTGCAAGTTTGGATAGTGGAGAATTATTTTGTGAGTTTAATTTGCAATAATGTGAAACATAAGGGTGCACTGTGCTGTGGTGGTTAGCAGCGTCGCCTCACAGCAGAGGGTTCCTGGTTCTGATCCCAGCTGGTTCTGTCTGTGTGGAGTCTGCATGTTCTCCCCGTGTATGCGTGGGTTCTCTCGGCTTCCTCCCACCATCCAAAAACATGCATGTTAGCTTAACTGGTGACTTGTCCTTAGGAGAGAGTGTGTGTGGTTGTTTGTCTCGTTTGTCTCTGTGTGGCCCTGTGATGGACTGACGACCTGTCCAGGTGACCCCGCCTCGCGCCCAATGACAGCTGGGATAGGCTCCAGCCCCCCACGACCCGACCGACGGATAGAAAATGGATGGATGGATGTGAAACATATCCCACAGTGCCCTCTGCTTGCAGAATACTACAGTTTCACGTGGAAGTGAAAAGATGAAAAGTTTGCTTGAGCACCAAGTGTGCATGTTTAATCAAGCCCCTGAGTTTCTTGGACACATTTGTGCTCAACAAAAGCGCTATGGTGACCATTCCTCAACCTGCTGTTCATAGCACCACCTACTCATAGTGAGTCTGAGAGTCCTGCAGCTTCTCAAAGCATTCATAGCCGTTTGAGGAGATAGATAGATAGAGGAGTTTATTCATCCCTGAAGGCAACTTAGGTAGTCACAGCAGTCCAGTATATTTGAATACAATCAAATATAACTGTAAATGTAACTAGAATGTGCACTGTACTGCACCCAAACTCAGTCACTTTAAGGCTAAATGTGACAAAGAAAAAATGGTGACAATAATTTTCATGGTCAGAGATTCTGATACACAACATGGTCAATGCTTCAGTTGTATAAAAATCTAACTGAATCTCTAACGCACTGGCTGGTAACAGATTAGAGGACAAAAAGTTGGTTAACTTCAGGCAACAAAAAGTGATAGCATTCAAGCAATCTTTAGCAGCTTCAGCTGCCTTCATTTGCAGTACATTAATCACAGCCTTTACATGATGGGCCTTAATGCTATTTCCTCTCCATATCACAGAGTTGGATTCTTCGTCAGAATCTTATTTTGGTACATTCTGGGGTCTAACAAGGTGGGAGCCTGCATGCTAATTTCACAGCAGTGTGACTTCAGCATTCTCACAAGAATCCATTCAACTTGAACTGAACAACTGAAAAGGTACAGCTTCTGCTTAAAGGAGACTAAGCATAGTTAGAAGGAATCATGATGAGAGCAGAGCAACTCATGTCTGCGTGCATGTCTCGTGTCTGCGTGCATGTCTCATGTCTGCGTGCATGTCTGTGTGCATGTCTCATGTCTACGTGCATGTCTCATGTCTACGTGCATGTCTCATGTCTGCGTGCATGTCTCATGTCTGCGTGCATGTCTCATGTCTGCGTGCATGTCTCATGTCTACGTGCATGTCTCATGTCTGCGTGCATGTCTCATGTCTACGTGCATGTCTCATGTCTGCGTGCATGTCTCGTGTCTGCGTGCATGTCTCATGTCTGCGTGCATGTCTGTGTGCATGTCTCATGTCTACATGCATGTCTCATGTCTACGTGCATGTCTCATGTCTGCGTGCATGTCTCATGTCTGCGTGCATGTCTCATGTCTACGTGCATGTCTCATGTCTGCGTGCATGTCTCATGTCTACGTGCATGTCTCATGTCTGCGTGCATGTCTCATGTCTGCGTGCATGTCTCATGTCTGCGTGCATGTCTCATGTCTACGTGCATGTCTCATGTCTGCGTGCATGTCTCATGTCTACGTGCATGTCTCATGTCTGCGTGCATGTCTCATGTCTGCGTGCATGTCTCATGTCTGCGTGCATGTCTGCGTGCATGTCTCATGTCTGCGTGCATGTCTCATGTCTACGTGCATGTCTCATGTCTGCGTGCATGTCTGCGTGCATGTCTCATGTCTGCGTGCATGTCTCATGTCTACGTGCATGTCTCATGTCTACGTGCATGTCTCATGTCTGCGTGCATGTCTCATGTCTGCGTGCATGTCTGCGTGCATGTCTCATGTCTGCGTGCATGTCTCATGTCTGCGTGCATGTCTCATGTCTACGTGCATGTCTCATGTCTGCGTGCATGTCTCATGTCTACGTGCATGTCTCATGTCTACGTGCATGTCTCATGTCTGCGTGCATGTCTCATGTCTGCGTGCATGTCCCATGTCTGCGTGCATGTCCCATGTCTGCGTGCATGTCTCATGTCTGCGTGCATGTCTGCGTGCATGTCTGCGTGCATGTCCCATTTCTGCGTGCATGTCTCATGTCTGCGTGCATGTCTCATGTCTGCGTGCATGTCTGCGTGCATGTCTGCGTGCATGTCTCATGTCTACTTGCATGTCCCATGTCTGCTTGCATGTCTCATGTCTGCGTGCATGTCTGCGTGCATGTCTCATGTCTACGTGCATGTCTCATGTCTGCGTGCATGTCTGCGTGCATGTCTCATGTCTACGTGCATGTCTCATGTCTGCGTGCATGTCTGCGTGCATGTCTCATGTCTACGTGCATGTCTCATGTCTGCGTGCATGTCTGCGTGCATGTCTCATGTCTGCATGCATGTCTGCGTGCATGTCTCATGTCTGCGTGCATGTCTCATGTCTGCGTGCATGTCTCATGTCTGCGTGCATGTCTCATGTCTGCGTGCATGTCTCATGTCTGCGTGCATGTCCCATGTCTGCTTGCATGTCTCATGTCTGCGTGCATGTCTGCGTGCATGTCTCATGTCTACTTGCATGTCTGCGTGCATGTCTCATGTCTGCGTGCATGTCTCATGTCTGCGTGCATGTCTCATGTCTGCTTGCATGTCTCATGTCTGCGTGCATGTCTGCGTTCATGTCTCATGTCTGCATGCATGTCTGCGTGCATGTCTCATGTCTGCGTGCATGTCTCATGTCTACGTGCATGTCTCATGTCTACGTGCATGTCTCATGTCTGCGTGCATGTCTCATGTCTGCGTGCATGTCTGCGTGCATGTCTCATGTCTGCGTGCATGTCTCATGTCTACGTGCATGTCTCATGTCTACGTGCATGTCTCATGTCTGCGTGCATGTCTCATGTCTGCGTGCATGTCCCATGTCTGCGTGCATGTCTCATGTCTGCGTGCATGTCTGCGTGCATGTCTGCGTGCATGTCCCATTTCTGCGTGCATGTCTCATGTCTGCGTGCATGTCTCATGTCTGCGTGCATGTCTCATGTCTACTTGCATGTCCCATGTCTGCTTGCATGTCTCATGTCTGCGTGCATGTCTGCGTGCATGTCTCATGTCTACGTGCATGTCTCATGTCTGCGTGCATGTCTGCGTGCATGTCTGCGTGCATGTCTCATGTCTACGTGCATGTCTCATGTCTGCGTGCATGTCTGCGTGCATGTCTCATGTCTACGTGCATGTCTCATGTCTGCGTGCATGTCTGCGTGCATGTCTCATGTCTGCATGCATGTCTGCGTGCATGTCTCATGTCTGCGTGCATGTCTCATGTCTGCGTGCATGTCTCATGTCTGCGTGCATGTCTCATGTCTGCGTGCATGTCCCATGTCTGCTTGCATGTCTCATGTCTGCGTGCATGTCTGCGTGCATGTCTCATGTCTACTTGCATGTCTGCGTGCATGTCTCATGTCTGCGTGCATGTCTCATGTCTGCGTGCATGTCTCATGTCTGCTTGCATGTCTCATGTCTGCGTGCATGTCTGCGTTCATGTCTCATGTCTGCATGCATGTCTGCGTGCATGTCTCATGTCTGCGTGCATGTCTCATGTCTGCGTGCATGTCTGCGTGCATGTCTCATGTCTACGTGCATGTCTCATGTCTGCGTGCATGTCCCATGTCTGCTTGCATGTCTCATGTCTGCGTGCATGTCTGCGTGCATGTCTCATGTCTACTTGCATGTCTGCGTGCATGTCTCATGTCTGCGTGCATGTCTCATGTCTGCGTGCATGTCTCATGTCTGCGTGCATGTCTCATGTCTGCGTGCATGTCCCATGTCTGCGTGCATGTCTCATGTCTGCGTGCATGTCTGCGTGCATGTCTCATGTCTACGTGCATGTCCCATGTCTGCGTGCATGTCTCATGTCTGCGTGCATGTCTGCGTGCATGTCTCATGTCTACGTGCATGTCTCATGTCTGCGTGCATGTCCCATGTCTGCTTGCATGTCTCATGTCTGCGTGCATGTCTGTGTGCATGTCTCATGTCTACTTGCATGTCTGCGTTCATGTCTCATGTCTACGTGCATGTCTCATGTCTGCATGCATGTCTGCGTGCATGTCTCATGTCTGCGTGCATGTCTGCGTGCATGTCTCATGTCTGCATGCATGTCTGCGTGCATGTCTCATGTCTCATGTCTCATGTCTGTGCCACAGCGGTGGAACATTTCTAGTCTTTATTCTAACTTTATTCTAACTGGCACTTGTGTTTCAACTCTTGTTGAAACACTTTTGTGATGCTGTCCGAGTGGCCCTCTTGGTTATTTTGGCTCTATGTCTACTTTTTATATAAGCTAACAGTTTTGGGGTGAAGAATGCTTAGAAAGAAATCTGAAACAATGCAAGCAAAGGGTGGAGCTGGGAATGGAAACTGAAAAAGAAACCAAAATGGAATATAAGTCAATTCAGAGTTGGTCGTAACCATGTCAACCAAATAATGATATTTCCACAACAATGCTCTGATAAAGTACAACAGCTTTTTTAATTCTACTTTCCATTCTGTGAAATAAATCTGAAGGTTAGCAGAGAGAAGCAGCATGAATGAATTCAAATGTGGAGAAAGGAAGTTAGTCTACCACATGCATGAACCTGTGACAGTAAATGTGTGTGTTGATAGAATATCTGGTATATTCACAGCCCAGCGAGTAAGTGATAAACAGACACTAAATCAGTCTGTGGTGTGACTTTTTAAATATAATGCAAATGTTCTACACTCTTCCAGTTTTATCAAAAGATCTTTCTCTCACTTAAACCCTGTTTCCGAGCTCATGTACGACACTCCTTCCATCTGTAACACCCAAAGCCATTCTTCTTGCTCCTTATTGTGTGCCACATTATCTCTAATCGTTTGTACAAATACCACTGTTGATGACAAAAACGCACCCTGATACACTGTCTAATTACAGAGAAAAAGCAGAGCCAGCTGCACTGTGCTTTGCTTCTCTTCTTTGCACACACATTCCAAGGTTTTGTATCTCACATTATCTTTGTATATGGTAACATTAGCAGAACACACAGTGTGTGAACACACAGTTAACAGCCATTTGGGAAACAAATGTCAACAAAACAGCATTGCTTTAAGCACAGAACTGATTTATGGATACATATAAAATCATTTTATTTGGAAGTGGCACAAAAATCTAAAAAAATCTTCCTCTTGTCATGAAAAGACGGGGAGGGCCTGATCAAGGCCAGGTTCAGGCTGCTTCAGACGTCATTACAGCCACCAATGAGGGGTAGAAACAGGAAGGGTTACGTCTGCTTCTCAATAAACTTCTCAACAAGCACATTCACTCATGCAGATGAGAGCATGGAGAAGTGCCAAAATGCACTTTCATGTTTAAACTGTGACAGGATTCATTCACATAAACCGTTCTGCATGAAGGAAATCCTGCTCACATGGAGGAGGACCAGCTTTACAGCGTTCATCTCAGGCTGGAAACATTATTTGCCAATATGCTGTAAAGTGTTTATCTGCTGAAGTTCCACTTGCTACATTATAACAAAGTCTTCAAAAATGTAAAAACTCTGAAATTAAAGACATTTCTCTCTCTGGAAATGTCCTTGGGGATTCCAACATCTTCCTAGGCCAGATGATAAACCACTATAATTCCCTCTAAACTCTAAAGGAGACATGCTTATTATGCTCAAGCTTTTCTGGATCTCCAAGGTTCTTGTTTAGATCACACAGTTTTTTTTCCAACCCAAAGCTAATCACCATTGCTAAGACTTAAAAAGTGACAAATGAATGTTTATGCTTGTACTGCCCCTAAATGCTGATCAATGCAACAGTTGTCTTAATGACGAAAGTCAGAATTTTAATCATTAGAACATTGTCCCAGTGTCTCCCTTCAGAAATAATGCACAAAACAAAACCCGAGAAAATCTACAGGATTAATTAAAATAGGACTCACCTATGGTGGACAAGCAGCCAAGGCAGACGTCAGAACATGGAAAATAAAAGAGAAAAAATTATGATTTCAAAAGCTCTACAGGAAACACACCAGGATGTGCTGATGCACAACAGCATTGATGGACAAAAAGCAATCAAGCATTTTCCTGTAACATACTGTAACATACTTTCCAGATGTAAAGACACAGACAGCTGGAGCAGAGAGGAAAGTGAGAGTTAATCTGACATTGAAGAGAAGTCAGAGGGACACCACACCGCTGGATGCAGAGGGACATGATTATAGTGTTGGTCAAGGAAAAAAGAAGAAGACCCATTTAATTTGGTGAAGGTGTCTGCAGGTGCCAATAAGAAGGAAAACTGTGATTGATTAGTGGCAGCACATCTGTTCAACAGCAACAGTGTTAATTATGAGGCCATCCTAGCAGTGCATCATTGGAAATAAGGATATTCACAGATTAAGGTCAAAGTAATCCAAAGCCCCAGTTGGTCAACACTTGCGTTAGTCACTCACAAACAGCCAAAGTTTGACAAGCCAATAAGCATCAGCCAAGATTTTAAACATGTCCAAACAGGGAACAGAACAAATGAGTCCAATTCTAAATCTAAAACACACAAGCAATCAGTACTGCCTAATACTTCAACTACTGAAGCTGGGTGAAAGCATCATGCATGGCAACCATTCATCTATAGCTTTGAGTTGCTCTATGTCTATCTACTGTGGTCAGGGCTGACTGCAACCAACCTTCCATGATGGGGACAACTTCAGGGACCACAGCTGGTTCTTCCATGGGATCAGCAAAGCTGGGAAAGAAAGGCTTAGCAGAAGGATTAAGACCAGATCCTGGAGCCCCAAGAGGGTTAACTGATGGTGGGGAGGAGGGGGTGGTAATGGGGGATGCCTGAGGAGACATCTTCTTAGCTTCCAGAGAGGTTGGACTCTTAACAGATGATGATGATGAAGATGAAGACTGTGACTTCTTGGATTGATTGGGGGTTGATTTGGCATCTCTATGCTCCTTGGGTTGGAATTCTTGTGCAGTGGTTTTGGGAGAACGGAGAGGTGTTGGGCTGGGTGTATCGAAGGACAGGCCTAAGGGTAAAGGATGATCTGAAGTGCTCACGTCGCTTAAGTCAAATGGCTCACTTTTGCTGCTCATGTGGGAATTGTTCAGGAGCCATGAAGCATCAGAGGGTGACAGAGGTGGAGCTGAAGCCAACACTTCATCTATCGGGGAAAAGCCCAGGCTCGTCTGAGAGGCAGGGCTGAAAGCTGACGTGTCTCCCTCTGGCATGCCTTCTACATAAGGTTCTTGGAAGGAGTTGCTGCTGTCAAACATCCCACTATCCATCATGTCACTACCTGCTGCGTTATTTTCTGGTGAGAAAGGTGGACAAAAGGCCTGGCTGCTATGGCCCAGGTTGGCATTTTCAGTGTCCATCAAAAGACTGAACTGATCAGCAGAGGGTGTAGCATGTGGGAAGGAGCCAACTGATATGCTGGTGGTTGATGGCATTGTGAAAGGAGCCGCTGTAGCTTTCAGCTCACTATTCAGGACGAGTGGGCTCATAGCAGTAGCTGCTGAGGAGAACACTTCCTGGGACAGAGGGGCATGAACCGATCCTTCTTCTAGATTGACATCTTTTAGGCTGGAGTCCATGCTTGCTAAGGAGGGCTCTAGGTTTGCATCAGCTGAACTCTCCAGATCCATCATTACTTCCTCTGTAATTTGAGAGGTTGCAGCAGATGAAGGAACAAAGGGTTCTGCCATCACTGCCCACTCCTCTGGAATCTTTTTTCTGTTTTTACCCCTCTTCCCCCGGCCTCCACTCTTTCCAAGCTGCTCCTCCCATCCACCTTCTCCTCTATCCCTCCTTGGGCCAATCCTATGATAGAATTCCTCTGCCGGGGGAGCGTCTTCTCCCAGTGCTTGTATCTCTGGTGGCCCCCTGCTCTCATGTTCATAGGATCCCTCATCTTTTTGCCGCCTTTTCTTCTTCTTCTTCTGTTTTCGGTCTGATCCATCTACATCTCTTTCATCACCTCCGGCATAGGCGGTACTCTCACGGTTAGGCCAACTGTCGTGTAGGTCCTCGGGACTGGCAGCAAGATGGCCAGCTTGTTTAGCTAACATCATGGAGACACTTGGAGTGAAACGTGGGTCTGTTGACGAACAGCTGAAGGGACCTTGTTGTGGGTGAAAAGGGAAGAGTTTAAAGTTGGTGGCGATGGTGGATATGTGTATATAAATGGATTCCCTATGTCTGACTAAATGGCAACAGAGAAACTACGGAGCATATGACAAAGGGGCAAGAACAACACAACAAGGAGGCCTGTAACACTGAAATAGAATAAATGTTGGGTTGATCACTACAGTCTAAATGAAAGCACACATATCGGCGAAAAAGCAAAGCTGCCATAGTGATCAAATCAACATGCCCTTTGAGGCTTGGCCACACATACTGCTAATTCACAAATGATTCTTTTTGTGTGTGTTACAAACAATGAATTTTAGGGTGCTACTTTCCATGTATTTTTGATTTTTTTTCCTTGTTCGGAATTTAAAGATACATTTGAAAAACACTCGTTGAGTCTCTTTTTGCCATGGATATTTTGTTGATTTAAGAAGCACCCTCTATTACTCCCTTTAGTTTATGTGCCCTGTGTGGTTATTTTTTATTGATCAATTAATACAATTCAGGTTCAACCCTGTCTGTGCTTCCTCCCCTCACCCTAGCTCTGCTGGGACTCACAAGAACCTCAGGTAGTACTACAGAGTGCACAATCACACTGAAACTATGGCCATCAAAAGAGCTCTATCTGAAATCACAACACAGAGCGAGCATCAGGTGTGCAACTGTATACTTTAACTGTATGTAATGCACATAGTGCAGTGTCCAAAGAATTCAAGTCATTTCAATAACAGCCTTTTTTAGCTTCGGGGACATTTCATAACAAGATTTCAGGCTTAGGGAGAAATTATAATGAAAAGCAGTGAGACTTTATTCTAAAAGGTAAAAGGTAAGAGGAGAGGCAATGTAAAGTAGACGAGCACTAACAAGACTGCACAAGAAATTGCCCACTGAGGCGGGGTTGCTCTTTCTACTTTGGCCCAGTTTGTCTCAGATTTTAGTTCCACACCCACACACAAAAACAGAACTGCTAAAGTAGAGCACATGTCAGGCTCCATACAATACAGTGGCTCTCTGGAGGGCCATATCTCACGCTAGTAAAGCCATAACAGAACTGCCCCATATACTGCGTATGCTGTAATAGGGAGAGGCAGAAAATCCCATTGGCTGAATGGAGCAGATTTATTGAAATGCCGTGCTCGCCAACATCATCAGGCTGAGGCAGCAGTCTATAGTTACTTTATAGAAGTTGTACAGTTAAATAACAAAACAGTAGCATGTAATGTAGCTTCAGTCCAGCTACTCTCCAGTGATGCTTTCTGACATCCCATGTCTTTATAGCTAGTTTCTGTAGCCATATTTCAGTATGCAAAGTCTTCCCCCTTTGACCGCAGCCCAAGCTGCTTGGCATTGCCTCCTGCATGTGGTGGGTCCAAAGGAGAAGGTTCAATGTAGTTGTGCTTGGCTGGACACCAGGCATCACCAAAGAGCTTTACCCTTGGCCTGCCTCCAAGGTGAGGCCCCAGTAAACTTAACCCAGGTAAGGTAATTGAGCTCCATAATATTTAGTCGTGAAGGCTGTTTAAAACTGCACTTTGTCTACATAGCTTCTAGGATCCCTTTGATTACTCAAACTCTCTACCTGTTGATAAGGTTCATGGAGAAGCGGACCATAGTGGAGGTGAGGGTGTGTTCTGACAACAGTAGCTCACACTTTAGGGAAAGTCTATGCTAGGGTGCTGGACAGAAAAGTCAGGTGGACAGTCAAACTTTAGGTTCAGGAGGAGCAATGTGATTTTTGTCCTGGTCGAGGACCAGCTATTTACTCTTGCAATATTTTTGCAAAAGTAGGGTATTGGAGGGAGCGTGGGAGTTTGTGGACTGTGCCCCTTGTGGTATCTTGTGGGAAGCGCTTCAGAAGTATGGAGTATTGAGTCCCTTGTTAAAGGCCATTCTGTACTTGTTCAACCAAAGTGTGATCTTATTTTTGCATGTCTTGCAATAAGTAAGTCAGAGTGATTTCCAGTGCATGCTAGTCTTTGCTAAGGCTGTGCTTTCTCAACAATTCTGTTAATAACTTTTATGGATAGCATTTCTAGACACAGCCAAGTGGTGAAGGGTTTCGAGCTTGGTTGGTTTACGATTCAATTCATTTTACTTTTATTTATATAGCGCCAAATTACAACAAATGTCATCTCAAGGCATTTAAATAATATAGTCCAATTCAAGCCAACAATTCTGTTTATGCTGTTAATTCTGTTTATACAGTTAATTCTATTCATACTGTTGATTCTGTTTATACTGTTAATTCTGTTTATGCTGTTAATTCTGTGTATGCTGTTGATTTTGTTTATACAGTTAATTCTGTTTATGCTGTTAATTCTGTTTATACAGTTAATTCTGTTTATACTGTTGATTCTTTTTATGCTGTTAATTCTTTTTATGCAGTTAATTCTGTTTATACTGTTAATTCTGTTTATACTGTTGATTCTTTTTATGCTGTTAATTCTTTTTATGCAGTTAATTCTGTTTATACTGTTAATTCTGTTTATACTGTTAATTCTGTTTATACTGTTGATTCTTTTTATGCAGTTAATTCTGTTTATACTGTTAATTCTGTTTATACTGTTGATTCTTTTTATGCTGTTAATTCTTTTTATGCAGTTAATTCTGTTTATACTGTTAATTCTGTTTATACTGTTAATTCTGTTTATACAGTTAATTCTGTTTATACTGTTGATTCTTTTTATGCTGTTAATTCTTTTTATGCAGTTAATTCTGTTTATACAGTTAATTCTGTTTATACTGTTGATTCTTTTTATGCTGTTAATTCTTTTTATGCAGTTAATTCTGTTTATACAGTTAATTCTGTTTATACAGTTAATTCTGTTTATACTGTTGATTCTTTTTATGCTGTTGATTCTTTTTATGCTGTTAATTCTTTTTATGCAGTTAATTCTGTTTATACTGTTAATTCTGTTTATACTGTTGATTCTTTTTATGCAGTTAATTCTGTTTATACTGTTAATTCTGTTTATACTGTTGATTCTTTTTATGCTGTTAATTCTTTTTATGCAGTTAATTCTGTTTATACTGTTAATTCTGTTTATACTGTTAATTCTGTTTATACAGTTAATTCTGTTTATACTGTTGATTCTTTTTATGCTGTTAATTCTTTTTATGCAGTTAATTCTGTTTATACAGTTAATTCTGTTTATACTGTTGATTCTTTTTATGCTGTTAATTCTTTTTATGCAGTTAATTCTGTTTATACAGTTAATTCTGTTTATACAGTTAATTCTGTTTATACTGTTGATTCTTTTTATGCTGTTAATTCTTTTTATGCAGTTAATTCTGTTTATACAGTTAATTCTGTTTATACTGTTAATTCTGTTTATGCTGTTAATTCTTTTTATACAGTTAATTCTGTTTATACTGTTAATTCTGTTTATACTGTTAATTCTATCTATATAGTTAATTCTGTTTATACTGTTAATTCTATCTATATTGTGTCACGTCTTTAGGTTTTGATTCTTGTCTTGTTTCGTCATTTCCTGTTTTATTCTGAAATATTAACTACCTCTCGTTTCAGGTATCTTGCCTTTCCTCCCGTGTCAAGCGTCTCATTGTCTTCTCTGATTCCTAAAGTGTTTCCACCTGTTCCCCGTGGCTCCTCATGTGCTCAAATAGTCTGCGTCTCCCTTGTCTTTTGCCAGTGTGTTGCAACTTTTTACGTTCCTCACTCCAGCATCCTCGTCCCACGAAACCCATAGCCTCGAATCCAAGAGCCTGTAGTTGAGCGATCCTCCTACAGAGCTATCTTTTGTTGCAATTTATTCCATAGCCATAGTTTAGCCTCGGCAAGTTCCATAGCCTGTTTTGTTCCTCCCTCAAGGAGTGATTTAGATTTTCATTGTTTCATAGAACCTCCGATAGTGGAGTGTTGCATCTTCGATTTATTGTTAATGTTTCTTAGAGCCTCCATTAGAAGGAGAGAGTTTTTTTGTTTCTTGTAAAGTTTTATAGTGCCTCTGTTTTTGAGAGGGCATCTTTTGTTTATTCCGCCACATCAGGAGAGCGTGTAAAATTTGAAATCGTTCATAGCCTTTTCTTTTTTCCTCCTTGAGTGGAGACACTTTTTGGTTTCTGATCATTTTCATAACTGCACCCTCCTCAAACATAGTTATTGAGGAGAGTGCCTCACAACCCCTTGTTTTGGAGATCCTCAACTTGTTTATTCTAAATAAACACTCTTTCCTTGAAAAGACCCTGCATCTGTGGTCCGTGACATACTGTTAATTCTGTCTATACTGTTAATTCTGTTTGGCTTCAGGAAGTAGACACCCTCTCTAACTTTAAGATTAGGCTTAAAACTTTCCTTTTTGATCAAGCTTATCGTTAGGGCTGGCCCAGGTGACCCTGAAACATCCCATAGTAATTCATTGGATTGTGTTTGGCTTTAATTGGACTGTATCTTTTAAATGCCTTGAGATTACATTGGTTGTGATTTGCTGCTATATAAATAAAAATGAAAATTAATACAATTGAATGTGTTTGGGACTGTTGTAGTGACACTATATTGCCAGAAGTATCCACTCACCCATCCAAATAATAACTCAAGAACAGTGCGTAGAGAGCTTCATGGAATGGGTTTCCATGGTAACTGCATCCAAGCCATACATCACCAAGTGCAATGCAAAGCGTCGGATGCAGTGGTGTAAACTGGACTCTAAAGCAGTGGAGACGCCTTCTCTGGAGTGACCAATCACACTTCTCCATCTGGCAATCTGATGGAGGAGTCTGGGTTTGGCGGTTGCCAGGGGAACGGTACTTGTCTGACAGCATCGTGCCGAGTGTAAAGTTTGGTGGAGGGGGGATTATGGTGTGGGGTTGTTCTTCAGGAGCTGGGCTTCAGCATACCAAGAGATTTTGGACCATTTCATGCTCCCAACTCTGTGGAAACAGTTTGGGGATGGCCCCTTCCTGTTCCAACATGACTGCGCACCAGTGCACAAAGCAAGGTCCATAAAGACATGGATGAGCCAGTTTGGTGTGGAAGAACCTGACTGGCCTGCACAGTCCCGACCTCAACCTGATAGAACACCTTTGGGATGAATTAGAGCAGAGACTGAGAGCCAGACCTTCTGTCCAACATCAGTGTCTGACCTCACAAATGCGCTTCTGGAAGAATGGTCAAAAATTCCCATAAACACACTCCTAAACCTTTTGGAAAGCTTGTCCAGAAGAGTTGAAGCTGTTGTAGCTGCGGGGGGGCACGTCATATTAAACCCTATGGATTAAGAATGGGATGAACTTAAGTTCTCATGCGTGTAAAGGCAGATGAGCCAATACTTTCTGCAATGTAGTGTATTTTCAGTTCAAATTGGTACCAATAGGTACCGATCCAACTGCAGTTCAATATACAGTTTAGTTAGTTCAGTAAGGAATTCATACTATTGGATATTCAATTATTCAATTATACATGGTGCATTGTTTAGCACTGAGCTGTGATTCAGGCCCATGACGGAGTACTTTCTGAATTTAAGTATCAACACTTTGCACCTTGGAAGTGGGCTGGTGGCTGCTGCATTGTTGAGTCACTGTGAATAACAAACTTTTGGCGGGCAAATACAATCAATTCAAGGCTGCCAACAAAGCTTACTGAAGCACCAGTAATCTCCATTTTCTAAGTTATCATCATCTCTTAGGAATTGGTTAAAATAGTGTCTTGTTATCAGTTTCCCATGTTCCCTTAATAATGCTAATGTAGGATTTCCATATTTGTCTTGACAAATATCGTTTCAACAGAATTCCTTCTCTCTCTCAATTCTTCCTCTAACTTTCAACTTATTTCCAGCCAAACATCTTCAGGCTGTGAAGGAACTGAGAGAAGAGAGTGGATAGAGAGACACGGACAGCTTCTCTTTGTGGGACAAACACACTAAGAGATTTCCACAACCCTACATGCTGACAGGAAGTCAGCACAACCCAACCCAACCCAACCATAACCCAGCACAAAACTAGGGCATGATCAGCATTAGAGGGGCATTGACCTTGGTCACATCAGAGACAAATGTGTGTGTAAGCCCGGAACTAAAGAACAGACATGTGCCCTCTGTGGAACAAAGTGCTACTTCGACTTCACACACTTTTACACATTTTGAAGAAAAGGACTCTTGCAATGTGTTCTCTCTCTGAATCTGCCATGGTTTGGGCATGGCATTGTAAAATTCAACGGTGTGAACGTTTCAGAGTTGCATAGAGGAGAAAAGCACTGTTACTGTGGTTTGATTAAACACTCCACAGAAATTAGAGATATTGTATTTTAGTACAGAGAGGGCCAGCTGGGAAACTCAACTAAATAACTGAACTTGCAAGGGGAAGCTCTAAGTGTGAATATGTTTTCAGAGTCAGAGTAAGCAGAAAGCCTTGTTGAAGAGGTTTTACCTGCTGACAGATCCTGAGGGCTGTGAGGAGTCTGAGGTTCAGGCACCCAGGGGCTGTGGACCATGGAGGTGACCGACCCCGCTGGGGGGCAGGGATGCTGGGGCTCCACTATATTTGCTGGCCTCTCCACATTGAGGGGGACAGCTTCTGCTTCCATTTCCATTCCCATCCCTCCAGGCTGGGAGAAACCTGTAAAAAAGAAAGGCAGACAAACTGGTAGAAAGAGTCAGTGCTGGGGATTCCCTGCTTCTCTGTACTTTGAATGCAGGGTGGTCACCTCATCTAATGTATAAAGAGTCAGTCCTGCTGGCTTAGTGGGAACGCATCTTGTTCTGTATCCTATAGCAAAATACCAGTAATAAGAGGAAGTAATGGGGTGGTGGGTTACACTCAACAAGTCAACATGTAGTGTGTAAGAGAAAAAAGGCAGATGAAGGGAAGCAGCAGAAAGAAGAATAAGCACACTGTGAGTGACAGAGTGTGATTCTGTAATTATGTTGTCAAAATAAACTTGTCTGCATGCGTTCACAGTGCACATCCCAAACAGATGTGAATCAGACTAGAGAATCATTCTGAAAGTAATCATGGATGCAAGTGTCAACTGTATGTGGTTTTCTGAGGGACGGTGCTCTTATTCAGTGACACAGACTGTGTGTATGTGTGCGTTCAAGCTTGGAGCAGTAATTTGCTCCACAGCTCTCATTAAGACAGCAGTGAGAGCTGGCATGGTGAAAGGCTGCATTCAGCCTGGCAGCTCACTGTGTGGGTGAGTGTGTGTGCTCTTCTGCAGAGTACCAGCAGGTACCGAGCCAGTGACAGCTTTAGCTCTGCATGCTGCCTACCACAAGCATTTCATCAAAGAAGATTTTACGACAATGGACTGAGATCTTCAGAGAGGAGATCCAATTTCCAATGAAATTCCAATAGTGTAATATAATTTGATGTAATAATTCACCGCAACCCCGAGTTGGATTAAGCGGGTATAGAACACGGACGGATGGGTAATAATTCACAAGGACTGTGATGGACTGCCAACCTGTCCAGGGTGTACCCTGCCTCTCACCCAATGACAGCCGGGATAGGCTGCAACCACCCCGCGACCCTGAATTGGATGAAGGGGGTATAGAAAATGGATAGATGGGTTCACAGTGATTGACAGTTTAGAAATAGTATAACAGTCGCTGCAAACACAACCCAAACAGTATCATTAATTAGAAATAATAGTTAGAACAGTGAGGGCCAACCTGCCATAATCCATGAATAAATCTCAAAACATCCACAAGTATCTCAGGAAATTGGGCTTAGGCCTCATGTTAGCCTCGTCCAGAGGCGGCGTCCACTTCTCTGGGCTCGGAGGCGTCTGGGATGGACCGTCACACGGTGGAAACGTGTGCTGTGGTCAGACCCATCAGTATTCCACATCTTTGTTGGAAGAAATGGAGCAAAGAGCAAAAGCAGCATCCAGCCTGCTGTCAGCAACCAGTCCCTGCAGCCAGGCTCTGTGATGGTATGGGGTTGGATCAGGGCCCTCGGCAAAGCTCATTTAATGTTTGTATAGCCATTTATCTATGTTTTGCATGCATTTTTCATATTGTCCTGACTTTTGAAAGATGCATAATTATGTTGATTCAGGTCTAACAATCCCACTCAAGCTCCTCCCTATGGTCACTTCAGGTTCACCAAAGAAAAAAAGAAAACAAACAGCAATAATCAAATGCAAAGCTGAAGCCTTCAAAGCTTTAGCTCACAAACCAGTGTCCTGGTTTCTTACACACAGTGTATTATATTGTCTCAATAAAACATTTTAAAAACTTTTTTGGAATTGTTTTTCTTTGTTATTTCAGGTAATGAAGAGAAAATTTTCATCGAAGTTTAACATAAAAAATATATTAGAATACGGGAAGAAGTAGCTGCCACTCATCCCACCATCACTCCAGAATTCCTGTTGCAGCCTAACCTTGTGGATGGCTAGCTAAATTGTATAAAGAAAAGGGTCTTTTGAATGGCAAGTTCACCTTCAAAACCCTGCCAGATGGTTCTCTGGACATGACCAAAGTTATGTGCCGTTACTGCCGATGTGAACTGAGTTATCAGCGGAGTACGTCCAGTCTTAAATATCACTTGCTAGCAAAACACAAGGCTGATGCCCACTCCCTCTCAGCAAAGGGAGACCTTGCTTGGTAGATTACAACGGAGACACCTGGAGACCTCCACCTCCGGCAGGTTAGACACAGTTACAACAGGAGACGTTATTCTCTTAAAGTGTGAATGTTACACAGAGGAAAGAATGTTGGGTCAATGTTCAGGTCAATAGCAGCAACATCTGGTATGGGAACAGACAGCTGGATTTGATGCTCAAAGCTCCACATCTTTTGGCTTACATCATCTTTGATTTTCCACAAAACTTTAGATAATTAAACCCAAAAAGAGTAATAATATCAAATGAGGTTTCAAGTAAAGATAACATGATTTAATAAGACCAATGCAACTGAAGGCTGTCATTACTAACAATGAACTCCGCTCCCTCCACTGGCCTCCTTGTTCGCCACAGGATTGATTTTAAAATGTCCTTATTTTTCTTTTTAAATGCCTTCATGGACAGACTCTTACTCATTTGGTCTCTTAAATGCACAAACCTAACTAAATCACGGAAGAGCTGATCTGCTCCCACTGCTGAACAACTGGAATTACTGCTTAAACTCCATCTCTTTTCTCCGCCTTCCTTTAGAGCTTTTTAGCATACATTTTTAGGATGTTTGGTTATTGTTGTTGTCATGGTTATTGTATCTTATCTGTGAAGACAACCTTGATCGTTTTGGTGAAAGGTGACTTGAGTGCAAATGCAGAGTTGCTGTGTGGCAGTTTGGAGAGTATATGGGAGTATACCTGGGAAAGTTCCCAACAGGCCAGAATCCATGATTTGGGCAGGGCTGGTGTGAGAACCCAGAGGGTCAGAATAACCTGCCATGGAGGCTGGCAGCAGGGCGGGGCAGAACGAGGAAGTACAGGAGAATATGCAGTGAGGCATGAGGGCATTAACAGTGTAGAACAGGAGAGATGGTGAGAGAGGAAAGGAAAAGAGGACAGTGTTAAAGGCAAAGTTCATTTTTGCATACATTACATCTGACTGTTCAGGACTTTAATAATCAACAAGCTTCATGGCTCATCCTTAGAAATCTATTCCTCACTCCCTGCACAGAAACCACCTCCATGCCGTCTGTCACTGATCATACACAGGACTTATACTGCCTCCTTTGCAACACCAAATACTTTAGCACGACTTGCGTAACTTACAACCAAACAGACCACATGCACTGTGAGCACCCGTTTGTGCCCATGAAACACACATTCAGAAATCTTGTTGGAACATAATACTGTCACCAAAGGTGTCTGTGTGTATCATTGCTATTCATTTAATGCAAACCATATATTTTAAGTAGTTTAGTATATTTATCAATATATGTGTGTGTATATATACACACACACATATGATCTGGGATTGGCTGCAGTCTAGCTGTTAAGCCAGCTGATTGGCTGCACATTATCATTATTTTCTTTCTGTGACATTAATGTCCAGATTCTAGCCCTGTTGAAGTTTAAGTGGATTCAAAAGACATCCATAAATGATGTCAAGGAAGTTTAATGATATATGACGAAAATGCGAGTCACATAAAGGTTCATTCCTAATCACTGAAGAGCACGGCAAAAAGCGCAGCTGAAAATACAGAAGTTACCTTTACAGCCATACTAAACCTTTCTGACCTTTCCTGCATGCTGTGTATCTTCTTAAAATGATCTGTCATCTTATGTTAAAGAAGGAAAAGCATTAGAAAAAAGTACTGCTGCACTAGCATGAAAACAATATTTTCCAGATGATTTTTTTCATACATTTTCACTTTATTTGGATGCCTCTTTGTTTGAATATTTTTGATCGGCATACCTGACAGGAAGTCTGGTGTCAAGGCCTGCTGCTGGTCAAGTGGCCGCACCTGTCCCTGCGGCTCCAGGCACGATGTTGATATCTGTGCCCCTGAGCTCAGCTTACAATCTACAGGTGTAACACCCAGCATTCACCTTGACGACTGTACACTGTAAGTCAGTGATGCAAGGCTGCTGAAATCCACTTAGCACGACATACTCACATGCACAACAGGCTTTTAAAAACAGACACGCCTTAAAATGCTCACATGGATGTATATGTGCACTCTCACCTGGCAAGTTTCCTCATAAAAGCAGATATGTCCCATACAAGTGAACCTTCAGCTGCTATGTGGTGCTCAGTGCCTCTGCCTCTGTCTGTCTCTACTGCAGCCTCAGCTGGCTTTGAGTTACTAACACTGTGAACCCCCCCGTCACACACAATCACCACACATGGACACGTAAATGCGCACACACAAGATTGCGATCACAGTCGGGGAGTCTGGGTTTGGTGTGATGACGTTTCTCTATCTGTCTGGTTCAGGACCTGGGCCTCCGCCAGCCAGTACCTCCCCTCCTTGCCACAGCCCACTCCCCCTCCTCTTGTCTCCTGTCGTCACCCTTCAACTCCTGTTCGAAAGGCCCTGGCTGAACCTGAGGCAAGAGCCCCAACTCACTGTTTTAATGCTGCTGTTGGGCTGAGAGACATAAAAATGGGCAGAGCTTGAAGAAGGAGCGGACCAAGAAAGGATCTGCAAAATGAGTGGGGCAAAAAGATGATGGAAAACCTGATAAAAGGAGGAAGGAGGAAAGATGAATAACAGCAGGGAGGTGAAGCGGAGGAGTTAAGAAGGGAGGGGAGGGGCAGAGAAGAGAAGGAGGGAGGCACTGATGGCAACTCTCTCCCAGCAGCGTACACAGAGGGTGACGGTGAGGCGAACCGACAGGAAGCGACCCAAAGTCACAAATGCTTTCATATATGAGATGCAGAGGGGCTGTGGTGGAGTACACAATCACTGTCTCGGCAGGACACACAAAACACTCCGTTGGCAGGGTCACACACTGATTCAACAACACTGGTGAAGCAGTGCTCGTCATAACAGAGTTAATCAGTGCAGCTCGGGTTTGTAAAAACTAAATTCAGGGACTGAACACAAGAAGCGCAAAGTGACAGCAGACACATAGTTCAGGTAGACAAAAGAAGCAAAGTTTGCTCTTTGTTAAACAGTGGTGCAGCTGAAGGAAACTGAAGGTTATTCTGCTGAGCTCGGGCGCTGCGCTGAAGTCACAGCAGGCAGGAGCGTGCCCGTGAAAACGCCTCACTATCTCACTGAATGCTGCTGGTGGACTGAGATCACCTCACATCTCATGGCCAAAGATCTTTTTGCAAGAGGAAGAGAAACGAAACAAACACATCCACTAAAGATGGTGGCTGTGTGGTAGGTATCCCCTAAATAAAAGAAAACATCTGCTGGACAAAATCATCAGTATTAGCAGAATGACATTAAACATCTGGTGAGAATCGATGTCTTCTAACTGCTTTCTCAAACTCTTTGTATATCTTAAATTCACCCAATCCATCCACTGTCCACCCCTGCTGATCTCATAAATATGGTACTTAGGCCAGTCATTATCTAGTTCAAAATCATAATCAGATAGGATAAGATGAGAAGATCTTTTACATGACCTCCCACATCCTGTTTTCTCATAGCAATTTTTCCAATGTTCTCAGCATGGACCGACGATAACCATATTATCAAAATCCCAACAGCCTCTGTTCTTCATGCATGCTGGAGCTTGTCATTACTGGGGGCATCAAATCAGACATGAAATCCAGTGAGCTGAAATCCTCTTATTACTGTGCAATCGCTCATATGAAAATGTGGTGCTTAAGTTCATTTGGTTGGGGAAAGTTTAATTTTCCTCAGGGCTTTTTAAAGCTCAGACAAATTTTGTGCAGTCCAGTCCACAAGGGGAAAATTTAGGACAGAGTTCTGCTGGACATGTTGTGCTGTGTTTAATGTACCAGAGGTGAGCTGCTCAGCTTCAAGGAAGGAGGAAGACCACCTGAGGGGCAACGTATGTCAATTTGCACAAATATGTGTTCTGTAACGTGTCCTATGAGCTATCCCTTGTTGGTGAGTCAGTGCCTGACTGAAGCTCATTACAGTTGTATCACCTATCAGGGCTACTTGACCTTTTACAACTATCTTGTTATTACCCTGTCTTATCTGACCATTTTTTGACAAGCAATACTTGACTCTCTTGTTGACAGCACTATAGCTTCAATGCGTACAACACTGGACAATGTTGCCCCTCTGAAAAGGAAGGTAATCAGTCAGAAGAGGTTGGCTCCTTGGTATAATTCACAGCTGCGTGCGTTAAAGCAGACTGCAAGAAAGCTGGAGAGACAGTGGCGTTCCTCTAATTTAGAAGAGTCTCAATTAGTCTGGAAAGATAGTTTAATAACATATAAAAAAGCCCTTCGTAAAGCGAGAACTGCTTATTATTCATCATTGATAGAAGAGAATAAGAATAATCTCAGGTTTCTTTTCAGCACTGTTGCCAGGCTGACAAAGAGTCCGAACTCTGTTGAGCCATGTATTCCTTTAACTCTCAGCAGTGATGATTTCATGAGATTCTTCATCAATAAAATTGTTTCTATCAGAGAGAAGATTAATGGAATCCTTCCCACTATTATCACTGATGTATCATCAAGTAGAGCAGCTTTAGAAGTATCTTTCGAACCTGATTTGTATTTAGACGGCTTCTGCCCAGTTGATCTCTCTGAGCTAACAACAGCAATAGTCTCTTCTAAACCATCAACTTGTATTTTAGACCCAATCCCAACCAGACTGTTCAAGGAGGTTTTCCCCTTAATTGACACTTCCATATTGGATTTGATCAATCGGTCTTTGTTGATAGGATATGTACCTCAGACTTTTAAGGTTGCTGTAATTAAACCTTTACTTAAAAAACCTACTCTTGATTCAGAAGTGTTGGCTAATTATCGACCTATATCCAATCTCCTTTTTTTGTCTAAAGTTCTTGAAAAAATAGTTGCAGTTCAACTTTGTGATCATTTACATAGAAATAATCTGTTTGAAGAGTTTCAGTCAGGATTCAGAGTGCATCATAGCACAGAAACAGCACTGGTGAAAGTTACCAATGATCTCCTCTTAGCCTCTGATAGCGGACTTGTTTCTGTGCTTGTCCTGTTGGATCTCAGTGCTGCATTTGATACGATCGATCACAGCATTCTGTTACAGAGACTTGAACATGTTATTGGGATTAAAGGAACTGCATTAGGCTGGTTAAAGTCATATTTATCTGATAGATTCCAGTTTGTTCTTGTAAATGAAGAATCTTCCTCACACGTTGGAGTAAGTCTTGGAGTTCCTCAGGGTTCTGTGCTTGGACCAATTCTTTTTACTTTATACATGCTTCCAATTAGGTAACATTATCAGACAGCATGGCATAAATTTCCATTGTTATGCTGATGATACTCAGCTGTACTTATCTATGAAACCAGATGAAACCAATAGGTTGGTCAGACTACAAGCCTGTCTTAAAGACATAAAGACCTGGATGACTCAGAACTGTCTGCTTTTAAATTCAGACAAAACTGAAGTTGTTCTCTTTGGACCCGAGCGCTTCAAGGAGAAATTGTTTAGTTATATAGTTACTCTAGATGGTATTTCCTTGGCTTCTAGTTCTACAGTGAGGAACCTTGGAGTTATTTTTGACCAGAATTTATCATTTGACGCACATATAAAACTGGTTTCTAGGACTGCCTTCTTTCACCTTCGTAATATTGCTAAAATCAGGAACATCCTGTCTCAGGGTGATGCAGAGAAACTAGTTCATGCATTTGTTACTTCAAGATTGGACTACTGTAATTCCTTATTATTGGGCTGTCCCACATATTCTCTGAAAAGCCTCCAGCTGATCCAAAATGCTGAAGCCAGAGTTCTGATGAGAACTAACAGGAGAGATCATGTTTCTCCAGTTTTAGCTTCTCTTCATTGGCTCCCTGTTAAATTCAGAATAGAATTTAAGATTCTTCTCCTCACATATAAAGCTCTTAATGACCGAGCTCCATCATATCTTAAAGATTTAATTGTAAGATATTTTCCTAACAGAGCACTTCGCTCCCAAACTGCAGGTTTACTTATTGTTCCCAGAGTTTCTAAAAGTAGAATGGGAGGCAGAGCCTTCAGTTATCAGGCCCCTCTCTTGTGGAATAAGCTGCCAGTAAATGTCCGGGAAGCAGACACCCTTTCCACTTTTAAGATTAGGCTTAAAACTTTCCTTTTTGATAAAGCTTATAGTTAGGGATGGCTCAGGTAATCCTGAAACATCCCATAGTTAAGCTGCTATAGGCTTAGACTGCTGGGGGACCTCATCTGTCACACCTTTCCTCGCTTTGCTCTCTTTTTCCTCCTGTTTAATTTCTCAAATGATTTTATGTCCATGTGACATTATTGTGGTTATTAACTTGTGTTTCCCTGTTCCAACAGGTATCCTTTGAATGACGTTATGGTGTTTTTCCCTCTTTTCTGTCTTCTCAAACCCCAGCTGGTCGAGACGGATGGCCACCCTTCCTGAGTCTGGTTCTGCCAGAGGTTTCTTCCTGGTTCTGGTTCTGCCAGAGGTTTCTTCCTTTTAAAAGGGAGTCGTTCCTTTCCACAGTCGCCTCAGGCTCAGGACGGGAGATTGGACTGAAGACAAGTTTCGGTGCAATCTGTTGGTTTCCTTAGCTCGGAAATAGTTTTTGAAATGTCTCTGTATGTATGAATTGGATTAATTTTGAATGTAACAAATTTGATTTGATTATGGTTACAATGAGTTAGACTCTAACAGCCTTGAATTGGACTGTGTTATCTAAGTGCCTTGAGATGACATTTGTTGTGATTTGGAGCTATATAAATTAATTTATTGAATTGAATCTTCTTCAAAAACAGAAAAGATAATCCCCTCTGGGCTTTTTTAGACACACCACAGCAAAACACATTCATATCATCCCTTCTGCGTCACGATTAGAAGACCTGTGTCTTCTCTGGTATCTCTGATGGGACACTGTAATGTTTCTGAGTAAACTGAATCCACCTCTGCTGTAGTTTATGGATCAGACATGAGGACTTGCAGAATCTGATTTCATCACAGTCATAATCCGAACATTTCACAACTGCCAGTTCAGCAACCATAGGAAAACACACCAACAGGATACTCCATCTGCTTGTGTTACCTTCTCTTTTAACTTGTTAGAGCCCCATCCAGCTAGTCTGGATTGGTTGGTGCTGGTTCTTCCAAATGGTCGACATAGAACATTTGGATTATGTTAAGCCCTAGTCTTGATAGCTGATTTTGCTTGTGATATGTATTGTAAGACATAAAAAATACCATATGAAAATGTTTACAAAGTACCTTCAAGGGGGAGTGTCAGATTCTGTAATTTGCGATTGCGCTTTGAACGCAACACTCAATGCTTCTGAGAAACTGCGGTGGCCCAACGCTGCGTGCAGCACACACTACCCAACAAATCCATCACTTAAATGTGTCACGGTGTCTTCTCCATCGAGTGAAACCACCTTCTCAATTTCTGAGGTTACATTTAGAGATATAAATTATAAATAGTTACATTCGGTTAGATATTCTGTGAAAAGATAACATACACTGTTAGTTGTTTTATATTTGAATTATATATTTATATCTGCATTATATTAGTGTTTTGTGGACCCCAGGTAGCTACCTGCATGGTAATAAAAGCCAACATTAGCTACGTAAGGCTAAAGGCTGTTTGTATTTGGTCTGATAGAGGGATAGCATTAGCAGGCAACACGTTTTTCTGACCATTCGCAGAGTGTAACACTGGAATGGGAGACGGAGGTGAGAGAGAGGGAGAGGAACAGTGTAGATGAGGAGGCAGAACTGCTGGAGCAGGCAGGGCGAGGCGAGGGAGCGGCAGGACAAACACAGCCGCTGCCACACGTGAAGGGGAGGAGAGGATTGAAGATGATCTCCATAACGTGACGCCGAGTCATTTCTGTGGCGAACTCCCATGCACCCTCCAGGATCCTGCCGAGGGTATAGAGCTGGTCCACTGTTCCACGGCCAGGACGAAAGCCACACTGCACCTCCTGAATCCGAGGTTCGACTGTCCGACGGATCCTCCTCTCCAGTACCCCCGAATAGACCTTACCAGGGAGGCTGAGGAGTGTGATACCCCTATAGTTGGAACACACCCTCCGGTCCCCCTTTTTAAAGAGGGGGACCACCACCCCGATCTGCCAGTCCAGAGGCACTGTCCCCGATGTCCATGCGATGCTGCAGAGGCGTGTCAGCCAAGACAGCCCTACAACATCCAGAGCCTTGAGAAACTCAGGACGGACCTCATCCACCCCCGGGGCCTTGCCACCGAGGAGCTTTTTGACCACCTCGGCAATGGAGTCATGGAACATGGTCCATTCGGACTCAATGTCCCCCACCTCCCCCGGGATATGGTTGAAGCTCTGCTGGAGGTGAGAGTTAAAGCTCCTCCTGACGGGGGATTCCGACAAACATTCCCAGCAGACCCTCACATTACATTTGGGCCTGCCAGGTCTGATCAGCATCCTCCCCCACCAGCGGAGCCAACTCACCACCAGGTGGTGATCAGTTGACAGCTCCACCCCTCTCTTCACCCGAGTGTCCAGGACATACGGCCGCAAGTCCGACGATACAACCACAAAGTCGATCATCGAACTGCGGCCAAGGGTGTCCTGGTGCCAAATGCACATATGGACACCCTTATGCCTGAACATGGTGTTCGTTATGGACAGTCCAAGACTGGCACAGAAGTCCAGCAACATAACACCACTCTGATTCAGATCGGGGGGGCCGTTCCTCCCAATCACACCTCTCCAGGTCTCACTGTCATTGCCCACGTGAGCATTGAAGTCCCCCAGCAGAACGAGGGAGTCTCCGGTAGGAGCATTCTCTAGTGCCTCCCCCAGGGACTCCAAAAAGGGTGGGTACTCTGAACTGTTGTTTGGCGCATAAGCACAAACAACAGTCAGGACCCGTCCCCCTACCCGAAGGCGTCCACTGGATGAGAGGGTAGCCTGAAGAGGACTGGTTCCAGAGCCCAAGCTGTGCGTTGAGGTGAGTCCGACTATATCTAGCCGGAACCGCTCAGCCTCGCGCACCAGCTCTGGCTCCTTCCCCAACAGAGAGGAACCATTTTCACATCAAACAACAAAATGCTGAGTTTCTGAGTTGGGACCAGACACCGAACTACATGCTTCCAATTACAGAAAGAAAAATGTTTTTCTTTTCCCAAGCTTTACCTGATACACTGCTTTAAAGATCTAATGTTTGCTCATACAAATCTGCCAATCAGAATGTGATGACATATTTTAAAACACATCTGGATAAGGTTTATATTGTAATGCAACTTCAGTAAATGGCATCGTAAAGGCCCACCTTAACCTCACTAACTAACCTGATAGGAAACAACAAAGTGAAGTGTGACTTCTGCTACAAAAAGTAAAAAATCTGAACCTGTTTTTTTATTGTAGACTCAATTTCCAATTTATGTAAGAACTTGACTTTGGTACGAAGAAGACAACGTATGGCAGAGAGACTGTTGCTGTTCCCACTCTGACAGATGACCTTTAACATCCAAGAGGCACACAAGGACATGCCCTACAGGTTTCTTTGTCATGCGTGCTGTAATGAGGACAAACAAATGTGTGCGCACACACACACATTCAGTCACACAAATAACACACACACGTTAAAAGAAAAAAAACACACCACATTATGCAGACAGCCAGAGAGTTGATTGACCTGACAGAATCAAATGGATGTCCAAAAATCAAAACAAACACACACCACAGCTTCATTCGATTCTCCTCATGTACCTGGAAGTTGAAGAAATGCTGTGTTCAGAGGATAAATAGCCGATTCAGGGGGACAATCACGACCCTGTCATGTGCAATATATCTCAGCGTATGATGGGTCAGAATTTTCTCATCTGTTTGTCTTGCGGTTAATATGACACCCGAATCTAGTTCTGTATTACAAAACTAATTATAAACTGTGCAAAATATATATATATATATATATATATATATAGATACACACTCTTAACGCTACCATGTTACACCCTAGTAACTAGATAAAAACATACCTCTGACATAATAAATTAAATAAAAAAAAAGACTAAGAAGACAATGATGTCATTACAAGTAAAGTAAAAATAAATAATATTAAAGCTGCAAGCAGCGATGATCGGGCCTGAGCACGTGTTTTTGGCCACCAGCAGGCAGGCCAAATAAGGATGTGTAAATTTGGTCATATGTATGGGTTCTGGGTGGAGCCCAAGTGCAACATATGAAGTCTGGGGTAGATTGGTTAATGTGTGTGAGAGTTAAAAGCTTCTTTGTTTTTCATGGTGAGCAGTGGGCAGTCGTCGAACTTTGAGGTTCCGCCACGCCCACACCCTTTAAGGTTTAAGAAAGTTTTGGATAACTTTTAGTCGACCATGACTGAAGAGTAACCTGGCCACGTTTGAAGCCTGTAACATGAAATCTGTAGAACGATTTTGATCATACGCGAGGTGTGGAAATGGGCAAAAATGGCGCTGAAACGCATGTTTTACTCAAAATGGCAGACTTCCTGTGGACCTGGCATGATGGCATCCATTGGCTTTTTTGTACGTCTGGGCATGACGAAGACGTGAACCGAGTTTCGTCAGTGTTACGCCAAAATGATCCCAATGCGAAGGCGTTTTTGCAGTGTTGTAGGTGGTGCTACTGAGCCATTTTGCAACGCCAATGCACACGAAGGCCAAATTACGCCGTTTCTTTCCACGACTGGCGTTCCTGGCGAGTTTTTGAGCAACTTGCGCAAACAATAATAATAACTCCTCCAGATACGATAGGGCTTCGCTGTTTCACAGCTTGGGCCCTAAAAATCTGTGGCAGGGGCAGCCAAACGCACGCTGCACCAGGCTGGGACAAAGACAATGGGCTTGTCAGCTCAAGTTAGCAATACGTAATCCCAGCCAACATTTTCCATATCACCCAAAGTTTTGGTTCAGTACAAAAGTCTGTGGATCCATTACAGGATTAAATAGAAAAATAATTCAAACTCAACTCATACTACATAAGTTCCAACAGCTCACCTTATCAGCAGATAAAATTCTGTTGTAGCTTGAAGATGAATAAAAACAACAAAAAACGCACAAAAGCAAAAATGTCTGGTGGAAAAAACTGCTAAACCAACCCATTAAAAGTCAAAGGTATAAGATTCGATCTTAGCAAGACCACCCCATGACAGAAGAAGATCTTCAGAATGAAAACTCAGCGGTTCTGCAGGTCTGCCGAACCAGCTGCTTCTCACAGAAGCTGAGCAGCTGGTTTTTGTTTTCAAGAGAAATCATTTCACTCCTGCCTCATTTATGCAGGATAGCTTACTGGCCAACTAAAATATTGGTTTAAACAGAATAAATGGGGAAAAACTTTTTTTTCCTTACAAATACAGATGTTTCAACGCAAAGAAGATACTTTGTGTGATGATCATTATTCAGCTGAGACTCTTTGCATCCCATCGGTATGTACTCTCTCGTGACTGATGGCCTGTGGACTTGTCTGTTCTCCAGCTGCGCCTCAGCCTGATGCCCGCTGATCCCAGCCTGCCGATCCCAGCCTGCTGCATCAGCCAGCTGCCCCAGCCTCAGCCTAATGCCTGCTGATCCCAGCCTGCCGATCCCAGCCTGCTGATCCCAGCCTGCTGCATCAGCCAGCTGCCCCAGCCTCAGCCTAATGCCTGCTGATCCTAGCCTGCTGATCCCAGCCTGCTGATCCCAGCCTGCTGCATCAGCCAGCTGCCCCAGCCTCAGCCTAATGCCTGCTGATCCCAGCCTGCCGATCCCAGCCTGCTGCATCAGCCAGCTGCCCCAGCCTCAGCCTAATGCCTGCTGATCCCAGCCTGCTGATCCCAACCTGCCGATCCTAGCCTGCTGCCCCAGCCTGCCGATCCCAGCCTGCCGATCCCAGCCTGCCGATCCCAGCCTGCTGCATCAGCCAGCTGCCCCAGCCTCAGCCTAATGCCTGCTGATCCCAGCCTGCTGATCCCAACCTGCCGATCCTAGCCTGCTGCCCCAGCCTGCCGATCCCAGCCTGCCGATCCCAGCCTGCTGATCCCAGCCTGCTGCATCAGCCAGCTGCCCCAGCCTCAGCCTGATGCCTGCTGATCCCAGCCTGCTGATCCTAGCCTGCTGCCCCAGCCTGCTGATCCCAGCCTGCTGATCCCAACCTGCCGATCCTAGCCTGCTGCCCCAGCCTGCTGATCCCAGCCTGCTGATCCTAGCCTGCTGATCCCAGCCTGCTGATCCCAACCTGCCGATCCTAGCCTGCTGCCCCAGCCTGCCGATCCCAGCCTGCCGATCCCAGCCTGCTGATCCCAGCCTGCTGCATCAGCCAGCTGCCCCAGCCTCAGCCTGATGCCTGCTGATCCCAGCCTGCTGATCCCAGCCTGCTGATCCCAGCCTGCCGATCCCAGCCTGCTGATCCCAGCCTGCTGCATCAGCCAGCTGCCCCAACCTCAGCCTGATGCCTGCTGATCCCAGCCTGCTGATCCCAGCCTGCTGCCCCAACCTCAGCCTGATACCTGCTGATCCCAGCCTGCTGATCCCAGCCTGCTGCCCCAACCTCAGCCTGATACCTGCTGATCCCAGCCTGCTGATCCCAGCCTGCTGATCCCAGCCTGCTAATCCCAGCCTGCTGATCCCAGCCTGCTGATCCCAGCCTGCTGATCCCAGCCTGCTCCACTCCCCTCTTTTCTAAATGGGACAGATGGACCATACCAGCTTGGTCAGAAGGACAAGACCCGCAGCAAAGAAATGAGACACAATCACAGAGAATACATATTTAGGCTCCCATTAATTGTGACAAGTACCAGGGGACTCAGGACGCAGATGCAGGGTCGTGTGGTTCAAAGATGGTTTTATTTAAATAAAACACAAGACAGATCACAGCACTGCAGGGCGATCTCCTGGCAGTGCAAAAGAAACGGGCTATAAAACTCCTACGTGCTCTCCTCCGTGTCTATCGTGGAGAAGGAGCGCAGCTATGAAATTTACAAAACATAAAATCTCTCCAAACTGGGCGGAAAACAGAAAAGCTATGAACAATTTAACAAAACAAAGACACACTCTCAAAATGAGGCGGAATAAAACAAAAGACGCACTCTTAACAAAACAGAGGCTCTATGAACTTTAACGATAAACTAAAAGCTCTCCTTTAACGGAGGCGACTAGGAATGGTTACAACAAAAATCGCTCCTTGAAAACGGAGGAAAAACAAGACAATCAGACGCTTGAAACGAGAGGAAGGGCAAGATACCTGAAACGAGAGGAGACAGTGATTTCCAAAATAAAACAGGAAATGACGAGACAAGACATGGAACAGAAAATAAACCGTGACAAAATGGACACCCATCAGGAAATAAGACCATGGCTTGCATAGCTGGGATTATTAGGAAGCAAAAGCCAACGTGATATAATGTGTTTATGAGGCAACTCACATCAGTACAGATGAGTGAATATCAGACTTAAGGAACAAACAGGTGAGAGTCACTCTCACAGACTCAGACAGTCCAAATTACTTGAATTATTTTCATTAACAAAGCAGCTTCCAGTCACAGCAGCTTAATACCTAAACCTCCTTTTCTATCCCAGATGGTATGGCACCCAGTGGTTTGCTTTCCCAAAACCATGTAATCTGGGATGAGCTGAAGTCCAACATCTGTCCTCCAGCTGACCCTATCTTATTCCAGCTCTTCTGCCTCAGCCTTTTTTCCTCAAGCTGCGACAAACACTAAGAACAGTCTGGGTCTGGGCTGCTGCAGGACTACAGGCGTATGATGATGGTTCACAGAGAGGACAGACTACTATTCTCTGGTGAGGACAAACATCCACAAGTAATCACATGCTTTAAATCAGGTTGAATCAGCTAACAGATTTGATCTGCCCCCCTTTACCTCCTTTATCTAAGACTGAAGACAGAGTCTGGTCTGGGTGGCTGGAGGGATTGTTCTCATTGCTCCACACAGATTGTATTTGTGAGCATTAGCACTAACAATGTGACTAAAGAAAAGAAAAGTAAACTTTCAACTTCTTTTCTATATGGAGAGATTTGGCATGTTTTCACAAACATTTACAACAGTGGTACTTTCTTGGGTTTTGATCCTCAGAATAAAAACCAGCAGCAGCTATCGAAGCCACATCAAGCACAATATATAATGGCTTCCAGGGCCATTGTAGAAAAACAACTCCAGCATGAACTGCCTCTGGTCCTACAAATGGCTGTTGATCCAAAAGTGTGTCATAGATGGACGAATATATCCACAGGGTCAGACTCTGTAGCATCGCCCCATAGAATCGGTGCTGTCCTCACATTCCACATTAATTACACAGTGCTTTAAGAGAAAAGTACAGTAAATCTGCTCCTCAGGCCTGTGTGAGAGGTAGATGTGCAGAGGAGATTGTGTCTTTGTTCAGATCCTAACAAGAAGCAGGTGGTTGATAAGACTTGCAGCTATCTTAAAAAGACACACACACAGTCTGTTGTAAAGCCCCTCTTCTCCCTTCATCCCGGCTTTCTTTCCTTGAATCAAAATCTATCATGTCACTGTGTCCCTCACACCTTCTTGTCCTGGCCTGAAAACAAACTTGTGTTTGTCTGGCAGGAGGAAAATAACACAGATGCAAGCCCACCGTGGCACTTTAAAGCTACAGCAACTTTTTCATTGCCGTCTTCATGTCACAGATGTTGCTTTTTATCAGCCAGATTAAGAAGTTGGGCAAAAGGATTTATGACTACCCTGTATTTCTATAATGCTCATTTACATTTCCAGCTGTCATGCTCTGCACACTCTTCGCTGTCATGGATAACAATTAACTCCACTTCGCTAATGAAAGGGGGGCTAATTCAGCTCCCACAAGCAGTGACTGTGCAGTCGGTGCCTGTCAAATGAACAGATCAAGTGGGTAAGTTCACATCTTAATGATGCTTCTCCATGCAGAACACTTCCCATCTGAAGCTCAAAGGCAAGTCTGAAGCCTTAAGACCGACACTATATTCCGATATGTGTGACAGAAACAGTGGGAAGGGGGGGTGCTTATTCAGCACAACGCATGTATGGGATCAGCACATGCGCATTCAGAGCTTTCTGTCTTCAGGAGACATCAGAGAGGGATTAGGTTTGCTGGATTAAAGCTGCATCATGAATATTTACAACAGGGTGACACTTTATCAAATGATCCAAAATCAGGACTTAGTGATAATGATTCAATTCAATTCAATCAAAAGAAGGTGATAAAAAGCTGTTAAAAGGCTGACACAAACTGGAACGGATTGGCAGACTCTTCCAAGCAAATATTAGAAGTTTTAAGCATTTTCTGAAGGAAGCACCGAAAAGACATGGTGAAAACCGAAAGAAATGATTATGGCTGGGACTGTGTGTGCTTACCTCAGTAAAGTCAGGGCATGTTCATGCTTCAAAGACTCAATCAGTTACAAAACTAGGGAAAGAATTATTTAGCACTGAATGCTGAGATTACGTCGATATGAAATAAAAGTCAATTCTAAATCAAATGTTTTACTTGGCCCCAGTCCTGGCCCACAGCTGACTGCTGAGAGATCTTTTCTCATGCAACACAGAGTGCATTTCAACACATTCTCTGTAAAAACAGCTATCCGTGGGCCATTCTCTTAAATATGGAATGGTTACCACAGCGCAGGCATGTCGGCTCCAACCCAGGCAGGCGCGCGCTGCCGCGGTCTTTGCTTGCATCACGACATCCTGTTTCGGCCATGTTGCATTTTCTGCACATCTCTCATGCTGACAACCATACAACATGACACAAAGCCCTGTTTCTGCACCTCTGTTGGGTTGTCATTGTCTCCTGATCAAATCTGATGTTCCATGTTTGATTTTATGCCCTTGAGTTGGTTTTCTTTTGTTCAATATCCTCCCAGAGGAATGTGTCCAGACAGAGGTGGTCAAGTGGCTCATGATCAGAGCCACTGTTATCTTAAAGTTGGACAGTGTGTGTCGTGTCTTTAAGTTTTTCATGTTTTAGGTTTCTGGTTAGTTGGCCATGTTTTCTTTAGAGTCTCTTGCCCTGCCATCAGCTTCATCCACGTCACCTGTGTTTTTCAGCTGCACTCACTCACCAATCACCTCCCCTCAGTATTTAGTTTTTTCATGTTCAGGGCCGGATCCTCACCATCATTGTTGCCCATTCAAGTTGTGTTGCTTCCACAGTTATAGTCAGGTTTTGTTTTTTTTAATGGTCAAGTTTTTGTATTCCGGCTCAGCCACGCTTTGTGTTGTTTTACTTTGGAAATAAATCAAGTTTTGTTGAAAATATCTGCATCCGGGTCCTATCATCATCATCATGCCATCACCCAACGTGTGTCAGAAGTGGAAATAAAGATCATGTTGCCAGAAAGCTGTCTCGGTGTGTGTCCTTGTCACCACAGAGCTGATAAAAGCCATCAGCTACAAGCTACAGTTAAGACCAGGGAGGAAATATTCTGGAAATATTACAATACAGAACATGATCAGGTAACTGGATCACTGCTGATTTGTTGCTTGAAACAAAGCTCAGACTTCCCAGGGCAGCTGTCTCCATCTGTCGCTGCTGTCTAAGCCTCGGGGTTAGTTTTGTGTTTGGCTTGTTGTAAAATGGCTGACTTGCTGGATTCCAGCTTTAACTGGGATGAACTGTGGATCAGAATTCTAATTAAAGATTCCTTTGCATTATTGGTGATACACATGTTAAAGAGAGATTGAGTCGAGGCGTTTACAGCACTGCTCTCTTTACTTTTGACCCATGTGGTAACATGAACATCATCAGCATTAAGATAATACAAACTAATTAATGAGAGTAATTTGCCTCTATCTTTCTTCCTCTGTAAGATTAGACCCTAAAAAGGGGTAGGCGAGCTAGTGTTTGGGATGTTGGTACATTAAGCGTGTATTTGTGGTGTTTTGGGTACATGGAGGACAGTTTAAATCATCTCTCTGTACTCTGCATCCAAGCCCCTGAGTGGAAGCTCAGCAAACTCCCTATTAATGATTTCCTGTTTCTGAAGAGTGCTGTCATGTCTCTGCTTCCTCCTGCTGCTTATTGCTTAATTTGCTTTTAAATCATTCTATTTCTTTCCAAAAGTCTTGGATATAATTATATTATTTTTCTTTTAAGTGAACCAAGACTTTTTTAATCATTTTAAATTTTTTTACAACTTATCTGACGAGCCAGCGACTCCATGTGTGTGGCCTACACACAGCTGAAGCCTGATTTACAGTGTCTGCCGAGCACTCATCTAAAGCTAAATAGCCTGGAAAGGTGCTAACCGTTAGGCTAACTTGCAGCAAGATGCCTCCCCTCTCCACAGATGACTATTATAGCCTCCTGCAGAAGATTGCAGTACTGGAGACGAAAATTCATCGCTTAGAAGTAAATGTGGAGGTAAATGGACTGTGTGGAAATGAAAAGCAGACTCTTTGCATTATAATAAATCAGCTAATAATAATCCTCCCTGGAACTGTCTCGGTGCAAAACCAAAGAGTAAATCATGTCTCCTGAAAGTGGGAGGACGAGAAACCGACTGGTCTTCACTTCCTACAAGACAGAGGAGCTCTTCTACCCCTGTACAGGGAGGAAACAGGACTGGACATCTGTGAATGGGAAGGTTAACAACAAACCTCCAAAACAACCGAGTGTGAAACTGCAGAACAGATTTGCTCCACTATCGAAGGACTCTGGATCTCTATTGGATGACCATCCATCCCAAAGCAGCAAGGCAAGGACTGAAAACCTGTTGGAAAGTAAAAGGCCACAGGGAAAGCTAAAGACTGGGCCTCAAACTCTGATTGTGGGTGACTCTGCCGTAAATGATGTTCAAAGGATGTGCGGTAAGAATACTAAAGTCCTCTGCTTTCCTCGGGATATGGTTAACGATCTGAAGGAGAGAATTCTTGGAATTGTACATGAATATCCAACTGTGACAAACATCGTTGTGCATACAGGGTCAAACGATGTGTCCAAGCAACAATCCGAGGTTCTGAAACGGGACTTCATTGGATTATTAAACACAGTGAGCTCGCTGAATGCAGCTGTATTCATCAGTGGACCTGTACCACCAGTCCGAGGAGGAGAGGAAAGATTCAGCGGGTTTCTGGCACTGAATAAATGGCTTTTATTGGCATGTGCTGACCACTCAGTGCATTTTATTAATAATTTTAACATTTTTTGGGAACGCAGGCATCTTTTTAAGGCAAATGGATTTAATTTGAACAAGTCAGGGGTGAAACTGTTCACCTCCAACACATTTTATTTCCTATGTCATCCATCTGTGCTCGGGGCCAAGGCTGAGACAAACGAGGAGTCATCTCATAGAGAGGAACAAACAAATCCCAGCAGAAACCTTGAGTAGGAACTCCATCTGCCCCCACCCAAGAAGAGCTTCGGAAAGGAGAGACATCAGAGGCAAGAAGAGGGGTCTTTATTTGTCCCCAACCCTCTCAACAGCACCAATGACCAGGACCGGTACCTTCCCCAGCCCCCCAAACCCCTGACAGGTCATTGTGCTCCTCACCCTCCCTTTCTCCCTCCTCCCCTCACCTGAAATTCACTGAGGAGATGATGGAACGGGTCAATGCTGGGCTTAGATCTACCCCCCAGCCCAATCCCTTTTTGTCCCCCATAAACCCCCCACCAAAGCGGCCAAAGGTTCCCCGCCGAGCCCCGCCCCTACTAGAGCAGCCGAAGCGATGGAGCCCAGCCCCACCCCCCCCTGTCCCTCCACGCTGCCACCATGTTCTGTCTCCGCAGTCTGATGTGTGATGTGTGAGGGGTCCAGGCTGTGTGGATTCTGACAGTCGTAACCTTTCCCAGGACAAGCTGGGACCCTGTTTATTAGAAGGTTTTAAACTTTCTGTACTTTTAGGTGACAGAAGGAGAAATGTGACCCAGTCAAAACACAGAGAGTTGCATTCAAAAAGATCTTTAAATAAAGTAAACATACCTTGTGTGCCACAGACTGCTCCCAAACACAAGGGGGCAAATAATACCTCTAAAACACTTAAGTTGGCTTTATTAAATGTTAGGTCTTTAGCTGGGAAAACATTCTTAATTAATGATTTTATCACTGAGCACACCCTGGATTTTATGTTTTTAACTGAAACTTGGTTGGAACAAAATAACAGTGCTGCTGTTCTCATTGAGTCGACCCCTCCTGGTTACAGTTTTATCAGCGAGGCCAGAGTGAGCAGGAGAGGAGGAGGGGTCGCAGTCTTATTCAATGAATCATTTCAATGTAAGCAGTTATCTCCTGGAAGTTTTCAGTCCTTTGAATATATGGCTATACAGCTGAAGGCCTCACCCAGAGTCCTGTTTCTGAATGTTTACAGGCCCCCGAAATACTGTGCAGATTTTTCTGAAGACCTCAGTGAACTGCTGTCTATGATCTGTGTTGATTTTGACTGTATAATTATTGTTGGTGATTTTAACATCCATATGGACAACCCTCAGGACAAAGGGACTAAAGACCTGAGTAACACTCTGGACAACTTTGGGCTGACTCAGCATGTAACAGAGCCCACGCACAAATAGGAGCACACTCTAGACTTAGTGATCTCTAAGGGTCTGAGCATTTCAAAGATTACTGTGTCCGATGTGGGCCTGTCTGACCATTCCTGTGTTTTCTTTGAGAGTACGATTTCAGTGCACACAAATGTCTCAACAGCAGTGATCTCAAAACGGTGGATAACTGAAAACAGTAGTGAGACCTTTAACCAGGTCTTCTCTTTAACACCTGCCCTGTCCGGGGGTTCAGTCAGTGAGCTCGTCAGTAGCTTCAATGCTAAAACGTTAAATGTTATGGATACTGTAGCTGCCATTAAGGTGAAGGTTATCTCTGGAAGGAAGAAGTCTCCATGGCGAAATTCCACACTGGTGAAAAATGGGAAAAGAGAGTGTCGGAAAGCTGAGCACAGATGGAGAAAAACAAATCTCCAGGTTCATTATGACATCTATAAAGAGAAACTTCACTCTTATAATTTACAACTGAGGAATGCAAGGAAGTCCTACTTCTCTGACATCATCACCAAAAACAGTCATAATGCTCGGGCCTTATTTGCTACAGTTGACAGGCTAACAAACCCTCCTGTGTCAGTGGGAACTGAACTCCATTCCACCATGGCTTGCAATGACTTTGCCCAATTCTTCATAGACAAAGTCCAAAATATTAGACAAGCAGTTGGTACATCAGCAGCAGGTTCAGCATATGTACCGTGTCCACCGAAAACCGGTTTAAACACCATGACACTGTTTCAACCCATTAACAGTAAAGACCTGGAGGACATCTTAAGTCCTCCTCTTGCTGTTCAGACATCCTACCAACAGATTTTTCAAAGGGGTCTCAAAGACTTTGGAGTCAGACCTGTTACTGATTGTGAACCTGTCCTTAACGTCAGGTGTGTTTCCAGAGCCACTAAAAACAGCTGAAATCAAACCTCTGCTGAAAAAGGACAATCTTGACAAGATGCAAATGAACAACTACAGGCCCATCTCAAATCTCCCATTTTTAAGTAAGATCAAGGAAGTTTTAAGTTTTAAGTTTTAAGGAAGTTTTCAATTGCTTCCTTCCTAATACCTCTGATGAGCAATGAAATAGAGAACTTTACTTTTTCTGCCGGCCGGCTAAGTTTTTATTCTTCGTTGCAGGAGGGGGGGGGGGGGCAGGATGCAGTCTTGATGATAATTAAGAAACAGGAGGTTAAAACAATGGTCTTGTCTGAGTGTTAATTAAGAAGTGAATAGTTTAAAACAATTAGCGTGTCTGGGTGATACAAATGGTTAATGTGGATTGGAGGGTCTGTCAGTCCTGAGACATAAAATTTACCATCACACAACAGCTTAATTACTTTTTAACACAAAATAACTGCTATGATACCTTCCAGTCAGGCTTTAGACAGCACCACAGCACTGAGACTGCTCTGACCAAAATGTTTAATGACATATGTCTGAATACAGACAGTGGAAAAATGTCAGTCTTAGTTTTACTGGATCTCAGTGCTGCCTTTGATACAGTTGACCACAATATTTTACTCAAACGACTGGAGAACTGGGCGGGTCTTTCCGGAACTGTACTAAACTGGTTTAAAACATACTTAGAGAACAGGAAGTACTTTGTGTCAATAGGTAACTTTACATCTGAGCAGACAAGAATCACATGTGGAGTTCCCCAAGGTTCCATCCTGGGACCTCTTCTGTTTAACATCTACATGCTCCCACGGGACAGATTATAAAAAACAACCAAATAAACTACCATAGCTATGCAGATGACACACAGATGTATATAACAATGTCACCAGGAGACCGAGGCCCTGTACAGGCCCTTGGTAAATGTATTGAGGAGATTAATGACTGGATGTGCCACAACTTTCTCCAGCTAAACAAAAACAAAAGTGAGCTAATTGTCTTTGGAGCCAAAGAGAAATGATTTCAGGTCACCACAGAGCTTCAATCTATACACCTAAAAACTACCAACCAGGCCAGAAATCTGGGTGTAGTGATGGACTCAGACCTAAATTTGGACAAACACATTAAGGCAATAACAAAGTCAGCCTACTATTACCTTAAGAATATATCACGGTTAAAAGATCTGATGTCTCAGCAGGACCTGGAAAAACTAGTCCATGCATTCATCTTTAGTAGGCTTGATTATTGTAACAGCATCTTTACAGGTCTGCCTAAAAAGTCAGTTAGAAAACTGCAGCTCATCCAGAACTCAGCTGCTCAAGTCCTCACTAAGACCAAAAAAGGGGACGACATCAGTCCAGCTCTGAAGTCTTTACACTGGCTGCCTGTCCATCAGAGGATAGACTTTAAAGTTCTGATGCTGAATGGTTTAGGACCAAAATACATCAGGGACCTCCTGACCCAGTATGAACCTTCCAGACCCCTCAGGTCATCTGGATCTGTTTTTTTTTTAAATCAGTTCCCAGAGTCAGAACCAGACATGGAGAAGCTGCATTCAGCTTCTATCCTCCGCATGTCTGGAAAAAACTCCCAGAAAGCCTCAGATCAGCTGAAACAATGTATTTAAGTCCAGGTTGAAGAAACATCTATTTTCAGCTGCATTTGAATAAAGCTCCAAATGAGCTTGAGTTTCAAAACGGAATCATATTTTAACTCCTGATTTTATCTTTCATATATATCATTTTATTACATTTTTATTCAATCTTGTCTTTATTGTTCTGATTTTATCTCTTTTTCTTATTTCTTTCATTTAAATTTTAAATCATGCTTTTTATTTCTACTGTTTTAATGTCTCTGTGAAGCACTTTGAATCACCTTGTTGTTGAATTGTGCTATACAAATAAACTTGCCTTGCCTTGCTATAAAGACACCCCCCCCCCCCCCCCCCCACACACACACACACACACACACACAGAGATATGCTGACAGAGGTCTGCACAAGTCAGTTGGGTCTCTGAGGTTCAATGTACAGTGCATAGAATACTACTACTACTGCTGCTTATTGCACATCTCCTCAGTAGGTAACTACTAACAAGGCTGCTGTCCTGCAGGTTTTAGATGTTTCCCTGCTTCAACACACCTGATTCAGATTAAATGGATCTCTTCAAAAGATTGTTACATTCTGCACAAACCAACTCATGAGGCATCGATCTGAATCAGGTGTGTTGGAGCAGGGAAATATCTAAAACCTGCACGACAACGGCCCTCAAGGACCGGAGTTTGACATCCCTGCTTTAATGGAACAACAAAACATAAACTATTGTTTTTTCTTTTTTATCATTCTCTTTATTAATTTACTAATCTGTCTATTTATTTATTAATACATTTTAGATATCAATTGCATCAAACTAGAAAAAGCTGTTCCTGTGAAAACAGCAGTGAGAATGCTGATAAGCTGACCATGCTAAAAAAATCTGAAAATTTTGCAGAAGTCAAGTGAGTAATAGTTAAAATGGCTGCAGTGTAATATGTAGTAGGGTTGGACAATTATGGACAAAAATAATAATCATGATTGATATAGAAATCACAATTAATAAACGATTTTTAAAAAAGAGTTTATTGCGCCAACAAAACTCAACTGTAAATATAACTTTTAGAAAAACAACCAGTAATAAACTAGTAACTAGTAAAAAACTAAAATTGCTAACTGTGCTGATGAGGCACATGTCCTTCGCTATTTCTTGAACATCAACAACTCCGTCATCTCGCTGTCGCCAGGAGCCGGTGGGATATGGAGCAGCATTGTAAAGAGTGTCCTCAATGGAGGACTGTGTTGCGGTGGCTGAAGTTGAGGCTCTTGCACTTTTTTGGCTGAACTTCGAATGGTTAAACAAATTTGTTGTGTTGCCATGGGGTGTAGACACGACGGCGTGACAAACTTTGCAAACAAACTCTTTCTGCTCTATGTCCGACAATTTGAAGCCAAAATATCTCCAAATAACCGAATTTATCCCACCTTTCTTTTCAACTTAAGACTCAGGCTGCTTTTCTGCCATGTTGTCAATCACTCTTTCCACCATTGATCCTAAAACTCACTGCTGCAGCTGCAGGCGACACAGGTGCGTTCACTGTGCTTTTACAGCGCAGTAATTTGCAGACATTTTTCTTCGATTACAGTGTTTTCATGATCACGAGAAGCCAAAATCGAAATTTCGATTAATCGTCCAGCCCTACTATGTAGCAATGTAGCAGAGTAGCAGAGTGACTCCATCACAGTGATAGGAATGTGTGTAATCAGCTGCGGCTTAACAAGCTCCCTTCCTGTATAACCAGCAGAAATGGCTGAATGAATACTATGACCTCCTGTGAGATAACTGTAAGAGTGAGGAAAATAATTTGAAGACCGTAAGAACCAGAAGGGTTAGAGGAACACGGTAATGTAGTTTTTATTTCAATGGAGTGAAAAATATTTAAACGGCAGCGAGTTGAACACAGTTGAACCTGTCTCTGGTGTCTGACCAAAATTTCCATTAGAGTTGGTGAGAGAAATTGAAAGGTTTCTCGCTTCAAGGCTCATAGCTGAAATTCTATAAATGTGAGCTTTTTAGCAGTTACAGTGGCCGAAAGAGGACAATTTTCCCACATTTTAAGGTAGAATTTCTTTCTCAAAGTTAAACTGTATGACAGAGAGGAATTTGTTTGAAAATTTTGTTGAATATCAGAAAAAGCTGAAAATGATCAGTGTGCCACTCTGACGGCTGCTCATTCATAAAAACCAAGAAGGAGCAAAAATAAAAGTTAGATAGTTTAAAAAGTATAAAAGTCACAATACGAAAAGATAGAGCATAAATCTCTTGATCAGAATTCTCACGACTAGAAAAAAATTGTAAATTTAGTAGAAAGTCATTTGCTGGAGTTTCAAAAGCCCTTAAATTTATTTTTGTAAAATGCATTCCAAATGTTTAAACTGTGATGTTCAAAATTGGCTGAATATTTTAAAAGGCTGCATCAATCAGTAATAGTTGAATGTCTTGTGAACATTTTAAAGTTTGAATGGTGTCTCTAGCTGAAAATATGCTGAAGTAGTTAAGTTTAGTTAAGTAGTAAAGAGGAGGAAGCTCTTAGAATGATTTTAAAGGATTTACCATTACTTTTAAAGGGGGGACAATTTGCACAAAAACCTTAATATTTTAAAAACTATAACAGTTAGAAACACCAAAAGATATAAACCAAATCTTCAGAAAGAGCTGAATGTTTTGTGCAAAAATGGTTGAATTTGCTTTGGTTGAGTTAAAGTCCAAAAAATTTACGGAAGAACTAAGAATATGGAAAAAAAATGGTAATAATAATAATGATTATAATAATAAAGAAAAACAATCAAATAAAAACAGGAAAATAATAAATAAATAAATGTTGACCTTTCTGTCCATAACTGTGAGAACCCCACAGCAACCAGAGGTATAAAAGAGTCAGAGTTTAACCAGGAAAACTGTGTAAAGGCGCTGTGACGTTAACAGATGGCCAGTAGATGACCTAGATTCAAAGAAAACTGTATTTTAAGTCATTCTATCGGCCGTCTGTTTTTCAATAGAAATGAGCCATGTATCATCAAAGCTGGGCAGTTCTCATGAACTCCTACACTGAACACATCTCAAACCTCTTTTGACCATTTATTTAATCTCCTTTACTATGCATATTTTTAGGTCCACCGCAAAACCCCACGAAGAAATGATTGGTTTCTCTGATTAAAAAAGCATGTAGCCAGAAATGTACTTCTACCAGAAAGAGCAGAAAATCATGTCTACGCTGCACTCACTCCGAAGAATCTTGATTTCTTACAAAGCTATGAAGATGAAGGAATCTATGAAAAAATACAATAGATAATATAAAAGGTGTTGAGGGACAGAAATAGAAAGGAACTCAAGCTATTCAGACATTAGAGAGGAGGTTTAGTGCAGCTCAGTTAAAAGAAAGAGAAACCAAAAGCCAGGTAAGTTTGTGTTATAGATCATTTTATTAGCACAAGGTGCAGGCTGACAACAGAGAGGCATTCTATAAAAAGTACTGTGTGTGGGACAGAGACATAAACAGGACAGACACACATACCACCTTATCAAGCAAAGGAAACTCAGATGATAGTTCATCACAGAATACGCTGCAACCTCTTCTCTAGTGTTGGCACATCTGCAGCTTAACTTCACCTCTCAATGGTATGTGGTGATATCTTGTCCATGTATACCTGGGAGGCTAACAGGGAGGCACTGCCCCTCCTAAAGTGCACAGACAGCTGGGTGTTTCTTCGTGTACAAACCTAAGGATGATCCATAGTCTTCCCTGATGTTTCCACAGAGAGGAAGATTTTGGTAAGAGTACTCAAGCTAAAATAAAATGAAATAAATCAAATGAATGAATAGGCCCAGATCATAGCCCATTAGCTACACGCTGAGTATTTTTGCAGGAGCTTGTAGTTACTGCACACAAACAACGCATCGCATAAATGCATCACTCACTGGTGAAATGAACAAGAGACAGCTCAAAGACCAGTGAGACATCTCCGTTACATCCCTCACATCAGCCACGGTTCACTGAATATTCACCCAATGGCTTCAGGATTTACTTCACCAATTCCTTCCAGAAAACGATGAAAAAGGAGAAAAAAAAGTCCAGCTGAGGGTGAAAAAACTTTGGGGCAAGGCGGCTGAAGCACTTCAAAACAGAGAAGTAAAAAAGACAACAATACAAAGACTGCCTTGGTGAGTAAATGTATGAGCATGTGGGAGTGCGAGGTGTTGACAGATGGGCCTTGCAGTGCTGGAGACTCACTCTGAGGACTGCTGGACGCTGTCTGAGCCTCTGAGCCGGAGCGAACTTCTGAACTCACTGCCAGCTGCAGAGTCAAAGACTGAGAGGGAGGATCCACAGATGTGCAGGAGTCACTTATTTTAGTCACATTAGGCTTAAAAACTGAGCTGAATCTGGAAATGTTTTTGACAGTAATGGATTTGATAACAGGGTGAGAAGATCTGACGAAACACAGCAGATCTTATCATTCTTAGAATTCCAGCTATGGCTGAGACCACCTGTTTGTGAAGCACTGCTGCCAAGTAGTTATGTGGAGGAACGAACGGCGTGGGCTGGAGTCAACGCAGCATGGCGTTGGCATGGCAGTGTGTGTGTCTGTCTGTGTGTGTGTGTGTGTCGGGGGGGCTCTGGAGTATATCCTTAAACTTTCTCCATACAACAGGATGAAGGAGCCATGACTGGGAAGGCTACTATTATGCGTGCGGGCGTGCTGCAGAGGGAGAAGGGGGAGGTGCACAGAAGCAGAGGCTGACAGTCAGTCGTCAGGAGATGAGACGGTTTCTAGTCCTCTGAAGCGTTGGATTGGGGAAGGAGGAGAGAAGAGAAACAATGTCGGGACATGGAATGTAAACGAAATGTGATGGAAGCAGTTAAGAGGACAGAAATATGAGTAAACAAACAAGAGGGTGCAGTTGAAGGAAAGAAGAAAACAATATTTGTGGAGAATAAGTATTAAAAAGAAAAAAAGAGGGATGAGATGAAGGAATGGGGGGAATAAAGACAGCAGGTTAGTAACTGTCCCAAAAACTAATGCAACTTCTCTAACAAATGTCAACATTTCACCAGCAAAACAAAGGGTTTCTCTTCTTCTTATTTCCTTTAATGTGCAACAGTTAAGAAATATCTATGCTCTATAAAATGATATAGGAGCCATGCAGAAGCATCATGCAGCAGAGGGAACATGCAGACACAAACTCTGTCAGTTTCTGCTCTCAATCTCTGACCCAGTTACTACTTTTACCACCGTGTCCTCTCCCTGAGGACAGCTGGCATAAAAATGATGAATGGATCCTCTGCACCTCATGGCCAGATGCTCCGTCTACTGAATGAGATTAATTAATCCTGTTCCAGCTGATCTGACATGTTCGAGAAACCAGAAATAGAGATGAACATTGGACACCCTCTTTCTCTATCAGACACATACCCAACATACATTACAGTCCTGTTACCATGGTAACGCAAGCTGCCCATATCATGCCAACAGCCACACAGGTGATTGGTGAACATGCCAACAACAGATGACTGATGTACAAACTGCTGTCCACAGCATCCATCCGTGGAGCAAGCACAGAACTTCAGTGGTCCCGACACTGAGACTTGACAGCTAGACCAGTTACAGAGGGCGTTTCGAGTCTGAGCAGACAGCACTTGTTCTTAGGAACAGACCGTCTCTGATAAGGCCTGACTGAGGTACAATGAGCTCTACAGGGAGCAAATATTGTCACCATCTTCTGACTGTGACCTGCAGCTTGTGGTGAGCTCTCCATGTGATGTTGTGACATGTCACCTGACTTAACTTGGACTGTGCGTGTGTGCAATAAACAGTTCTGCAGAACCACTGATTTCGGACTTTGAATGAGTTACAGAGCTATGACACCAGAAAGCAGCTCAGCAAAACGAACATTGGGCTGTAGCTGACAGACCAGCCGTCCAGGAACAAGTTGGTTCTGCTCGTCAACAAATCTCTCCGAGCTGCTACTTCCAGTAAGTCCCATTTTTCAGAAGGAAATATCCCATTTTAAATGCTTTAGTTTAACTGAACACGAATTTAAGCTTAAAAACAAGTAACAGGTGTCAGTATGTAAAATGATCTTTTGATGCTGAAATAAATCAACATTAGACAGGGAGCGCCTGCTCTCCAGCTCTCTGCTATCTTAAACCTTCATACCTCCAACACATCTATTGCTACAGCAAGAAAATTGGATATATGGTCGACTGTTATGTAGTTAAAGCCCTGCTGACACTTTTAGGTGACTTGATACGATTTTCGGTGATATTCTGAGTAACTTCCACCCAGTGTGCATCCTCTTCTCAGTCAGCAACATGGTCACCTGCATTTGGGATAATTCATGTACGAGTTCTAAAGTTTTAGAAGCTACAAAGGTGATGTGACTTGAGGTAAACCATTCCATTCCACATTTCCTAATCTGGGGACTGTGTGTTGCCTTGCTTCTCTGTGGGAAATGGAACACCTGCACGATGACTAAAAGGTCAACAGAGAAACAGGGATGTGTGTGGAGTGTATGCTGTGAGTATACGCAGCGGGTGGAGTTGGGGAGGAGCTATGAAGCTTATTGTTTCCAACATGCGATAACATCAGAACTGTTCATTCACATCATCTGTGAGCTTCAGTGGTGATCTTTCCATTGGTTCCAGTTAAGGTTAATGTTGATGCACGTTAACCAGCTTGCACCTCACGTGATTCGTTAACTGGATCTGTCTCTCTGAAGAAAGACAGATGTGCAGTTTCAGTGGTCGGGTCATAAATAACCCAAACACACCACTCTAACTCATCAGATGCCTTCCTATGTCAGGTGGCATTTCTGCACTGGCTGTATTCATCAGCTCCTGATGAAGCATCTTGGAGCTGACAGAAAGGCCACACTGACTCACATGTGTCTGTGTCATCCATTTTCTATAATCCAATAATGTTGCGGGGGGAACCTATCCCAGCTGTCATTGGGCAAGAGGCACAGACAAGTTACTCTGGACAAGGTCACAATTTAGAGTCACCAATTAGCCTAACATGAATGTTTTTGGGCGGAACATGCAAAGTCACACAGAAAGAACCAGCCTGGAGCTCTGTTGCTCTGAGGAGACGGTGCTAACCGCCACACCGCCCTCAACCATGATAATCCTAAATGCTTGAACAGAAGGCAAGTTCAGGCAAAAGTGGAATGCCTCCATGAACCCATGCTGGAGTTTGTGCTGTAATACTGAGGGCCTCCATCAGTAAATCCCAGTCTGAGTGTCACAGCATATCAGATCGCTGTTACTACAGCCAGTGTCCTATCTTTTAATGGCTGCATGATGCTGTGATGCAAAGTAATCTAAACTCGTTTCTTGGACAGTGACTTACATGGCGTCCCTAGTTACTAGCTCAAAATGGAGAAAAGCTCATTTGGATTAGTGGTCCAGGAGATCAGCAGCATGACAAGTTGTGAAGCTGACAAATGTGAAAAGGTTGTGTCCGATAATAATTCCAACATATCTCAAAGGAATGTTTCCATCCACGAGATCAAGACATGAGTCTGTCTGTGAGTTAAAGGAGGCCTGATGCACGAGTGTGACCAAATTTCAACACGTTAAGATTCCTGCTGAGAAATGACACTCAAACCTTACACATGGCATTCTTTTTTAACATTAAGTCTACACCGTGCTGTCTCTGAGCCCAACTGCTCACATTTTGGACAATTACAAAAGCAGAGCCTTGAAAACAATGAGAAGCTAAGTATGAAAAAGGAAGTGGGTGTGTACACACATCGACACACACGCATGCAGAATCAAACCAAGAACAAGTACACAAGGAAACACAAGAGAAGACAAAAAGGCCACAACTGGTTGATGAGGATGACCAGCGGACTGTCCGACAGCAGGAGGAATTGTGGGAAATAGCTTACCAGGCTTTTGCACCCCATGAGCTTCCTGCTCTCCATTCTCCAATGTGGTACCAGCATCTGAACACACACACACACACACACACACACACACACACACAAAACCATCAATAACATTAATGTCTGAGTGCTAAAAGCTAGTCGAATCAGAAAGTCAAACTGTCCTGAAACCATGAACCCTGCGTGTCAGGCTCTCTGAGGGACATGTGAGGAGCAGAAGGCAGCATTCACACTTGCATGTAGCTACACAGCTTTGCAAAAAGAGCCTGGTCCACGTGCACATATGCTCGAATCAGCCTCACTCCTATCAGTGCCACAGGTGAGCAGGGAGCATCTATCAGAGCATGAGGGGCCGAGGTCGGAAAGCAAAGTCACCAGATTCTGATGAGTAGGATATAAGATACATGCAAAAATAACAAGGTTCAAGAAGGAGAGATCATCTGTTCCGTAACCACCTCTGAAAGACGGTGATTCATGACCAAAAACTAAGTACACCCTATGATTCAGTTGATGTAGAAATAACTGCAGCAGCAGGAGTTTTTGCCCACGCTTCATTAAAACGTTGAACTGGACTGGTACTGGACCACTGCAGCACCCTGAAGCTTGCTTTTCAGCCATTCTGCTGTAGACTACCTGGTGTGCTTGAGATCATTGTCCTGCTGTTTGTTGGTGACCTCACATTTCACTCTGGAATACTTTGGTATACACATGGGCAGCTAAAAGACTGCTGGTGCCCAGGGCCAGTGGCTGCAAGACAAGCCCAAATCAACCTCCCCCACCCCGGCTCTACTCCACTACCATTCTTGACTGTTGCTATAAGGTCTTCATGTGTTGATAAGCTGGGTTTAGTTTTTGACCAAATGTGGTACTGTGCATCATGATCAAAGACTTCCATGAAGACTCCATCAATGTTGAAAGGTATAAATCGGTTTTAGAGCCTCTTCTTCAGGGAAGGCCTTGCATATTCCAGCAGGACAGAGTTAAACCACATCCTGCATCTGTTCCAGCAGCACGGCTTCCAGCAGAAGAGTCCGGCTGCTGCACTGACCTGCTGCAGTCCAGACCTTTCACCCCCCGAAAACACTTAGGCAGAGCAGAGAAGAGCCAGGAACGGGACAACATTCCTCTGCCAGACAGTTCCAGATGTTTACAGATGTGGTTAAAAGAAGAGGCCATGCTACACAGTGGGAAACATGGATGCATTGCTGCCATCAAAGTCAAGATGAGCTAATCATTTTCTTCCATTCATTTTCTATACCCATTTATTCCAATTCAGAGTTTGGTGGTGGGGGGCTGGAGCCTATCCCAGCAGTCACCCTGGACAGGTCGCCAGTCCATCACAGGGCCACACAGAGACAAACAACCACACTCACTCCTAGGGTCAGTTTAGAGTCAGCAGTTAAGCTAACATGCAAGTCTTTGGACGGTGGGAGGAAGCCGGAGTACCGGAGAGAACCCACGCAGACACTCAGAAAAACAGCCATGACTGCACATGACAGCATAGCTGCATCAGGGCTCCCGAATACTATCTTAAAGAGGGAAAAATAAATACTCTGCTGCTGACAGAGGACCGCCTCGCCCTGCTGTCTTTTTGTCTGAATGCACACAGCATGCCACTGCTGATCAAAGCCAGCGCCACCCACAGCCTGTCCTGCAGCAGACGAGCGCCCACACAGTCCGACCACAATGTCTGGGTACCCAAAACGGGCCTGAGAGCTGAGCCATCCCAGTTAACTGTCACTTCCTTTTATCTGGTCATTCGCTCAGCGGGTTTGGTGATCCATCTGTGCACGAAGTCTTTCTCAGCACCTATCTCAGCCACTTAACTGCTGTGGGGTTGTTAACCAACACAGCAATATTAGATGACATTAGATGTCACAATATGTCTTTCATCACAGAGGTCAGGGGTGATATTCAGATGACATGAACATCAAACACTAATACTGGTGGTAACATTCTTCGTTCCACTATCAGAGGGACTCTGATAAAAGGCTCCTTTTTCTCCTTCATGTGGTGCTTTGTATGTAGTAAAAGCAAGCCATTTCACAGATATAACCCATAAACAGCTGGTTTTGCAACTAAACTAACTGCAAAGTGTGACATTGTTCCAAGCATTTCTCTGAGACACCATGAGTATGAGCAGGCATGTCCAATTAGTCCTTTTCCAGCCGAGGTTCAGTTCTGTGTGGCTGGTCTTCCAGTGGAACAGGCAGAGACCCTCTCCAGCTGCTAACAGAAACATGAGGACATGTCAGTAGGTTCTTTCTCTGCCCCATTCTCTTTCATGCTGCCAGCAGCCAGCTGTATTTCCAGGCTGTGTCAACCTTTTCACCGGAAAACATTGCAGTGAAGCAAGCTTTTCTCGAGAGGACAAATGGTGTCTGACTGCTCAGAGAGCGGCCTCCTAAGTGATGAGTCCCGGGCAGACTGTAGCGATGTGTGGCTCAAAACTAAATATCAGCACGCAGTTGCAGCGTCTTATGTGATGATTTAGTAGAGCTGATAATTATCTAATTGCAGTTTGTCCTTTACAAAATGAAAAGAGTAACTTTGGCAGAGTCTGAGGAAGCGCTAAGAGGCGGAGATGTGGGGGAGCTCATTTGTATATTCACAGATCCTTCCTCACAGAATGAGGAAGAAGTTGGAGAGTGATGCAACATGAGAGGTTTTTTCATGGCATGATCAGAATTTTCAGGAAGACAGATGAGGTGTTAGGGTATCAGGCTTCTTGAACCAAGCAGGTTGGTCCAGACCACAGCATCAGAACCATGAAGGCATTGCACAGTAAGGTTCAGATGGATTATCATTGCGTACACGTAGACCTTGGAACAAAACCTTGACCACAGAGCATTTTACCACTCAGCTGGGACATTCAATGCTGTGACCACTACTTTGCTTATCTTCAAGTAATTCAAGAGCAGCTGCAGCTCAAGTTGCATACCAGATTCTCTCTGGTTCAGGATCAGATTCTATAATATGTTATAATGGTAACTCAATGGTCGCATTTATATTTACACTTCTAATTGAAATTAGCATGAAGTATTGCCATTTTATAACAAGACAGTGTGTGGAAAACAAAGAGGTTCTGTGTGGGGATTAACAGCATGCCATGAGATCCATTTTTTCGTTGACTGCCACTTCTTATTCTTTCCTCACGTTCCTTATTCCCCCCGCCTTTCTTGTCACATTACTTCACTTTCAACTTTTTATCTGCCAATCAATCAGGAGTTGTTAGCTCTATCATTCTCACCTGTCCTGGTGTCGTCGTTGTCCAGCAGGGGGACGTAGTCCGTCTTTCCAACAGTTTCCTTGACCTGATCGTCGAAGGTCTCCTCCTCCAGCTGAGCCACAAAGTCCCTCTCCACCAGGCCTTCTGAGCTTGGCTGGGGAATGCTGTCCGTGAGCGCATCACTCAGACTCAGGTCCAACTCTGCCATGTCTGCAGACGGGCACAGAAACGCAGGTGTGAACAAAATGTTCAGGGTAATAGAGGTCGGACAGTACAGCTGCTGTGCTACAAACATAACATAAAATTCTGTTAGGGAGCATTAAAATTAAATATATGTTGGGGCAACATGGTAATACAGAGGCTTGCAAGAAGCTCATCAGATTTGTGTCCTGATGTGACCGAAAGACCAGAGAACCTGCATCCAAAGCCAGTAACATCAGCCATTTATCCTGTTGAAGTGACCCTGAAACACACACTGGGCCTGGCAGACCACCCTCAAGGGCATCTAAAAAATCTATCAACATACACTTTCTCCTATCACTGTTTAGTATCCCAACTGTAACACCACTCTGCACCACCAGGAGGCAGAGTTTCACCTGGGATGAATGAGAGAAACAGAAGAGTTGGAACAACGTGAAGGCAGGCTCTGTACATAAACTTGAGCGTACATTCAAGCACCGCTGCCTCGTCAGGGAGCTCATGTGACTAATGACCAGCAGGAGAGCTCACACAGTTATGCTGTGGCATCTTCCAACTCTAATGCCAGATTATCCTCAATGCCTGCAGCCACATCCAGTCTCTGTTGCTCAGACATCCACCCTCACAGATCTGCCTCCATTATCTTGACTCACCATCTCTGTGCTGATTAAATGATGACTTTTCAGTGCAGTCAACTATTGTTGAAACAGCTGGTTGGAGTTCTGGAAATTCTTCTTCTACCCTTAAATCAACTCTAAAATGCCCATCAGCGGTTCCTCTGACCTTATTCAACGACACATTTGCATTAAAAACAGACCCACCTGCAATGAAATCTACAACAGAAGGACAGAGCAGTGAACAGAGCAGTGAAAGCACAAATACAGCCCTCTGCCCCCATCTGCTGGACGTACTGCAGAGACATGCCAGGACCAGTGGGTTTTCGTTCAGTTTCACAGCTACGCTGCAAACCACAGTCAACAGGACAACTACTATTGACGGACTGATTACTGAAGTATATCACTGTACTTATTTACCCCAAAAACAGCATATGCTTAAAGGCATATATTCACACATGGGGGCACTCTCATCGGCACCACACAGTGTGCATCTCAGCATGATTGCTCCTGGAAAAGTGCACAACACCGGGTGTAGAAAGGAGAGGCTTGAAGAAAGGGCCTGGTTTCCCCCAGCTCTCCAGCCTCAGCCACATGAAACACCGTCGCTGTGGGGTCTGTAATGGGCCTTGATGATCCTGAACTCCACTGCACGTTCCGGTTCACTTCCAGTGGTTCAGGAGAGGAGGGTTCCTTCGCAGGTTTCAAACGGCAGGTCACTGCTGCCAAAGGATAGTGAAAGATCCATTTGTCACATGTGCTTTGGTTTGTTAACTAACACAGCATTCCATCAAGTCATTCTGCCCTGCTGTATTCCCTGAATAGTGTGTTTTCTGCACACACTTTCAGCCACATGAGCAGTCATTTATATTGTGTTAATGCGGACATTCAGTCAGAAACTGAAGTCAGAACAAAGGTTAACATACAGTCCAATAAACAACAGGCTGTTGCTCAATTAGGAATATAAAAATACATCAACTAACTGGGCAGCAGTAAATGGCCCCCAGTGCGGAGACCAGGGTGTGTCACAGGAAGACCACAAAGCCATGCTGCTCAGAAACACTGCTTCCATATTTAACCCCGGAGTACACTCTGTGAGCCCGCAGCAGAGAGCTGGGTGAGCCGTGCCACTGAGTGAGAGCCGCCATTCAGCTCGGGACTGCAACCGTTGCCCACAGCAGGCTCCCCATGAGCCTTTTCATTAGTCCGTGTGCGACAGTCAGGTGAACTTGGGTCAGAAACTTGAGGGGTGTTTGTTTCTTTCTGACCAGTCAGGCGAGTTGAAGCCGTTTCCACCTCCTGCTGCACTCAACTTTAGTGTGGATGCTTGGAAATGATCCCAATTCAACACAGGAAGGATATCCACAGAAAAGGCACTTTCTAATGAGGGTGTGTTTATGTGTGTGGTTGTGTCATAGTTATGAGCCGTGTGTGTGTGTGCGTGCGTGCGTGCTCACAGGATGGTGTGCCACAACAGAGCAGAGCAGCAGCAGGAACTCTTCGAAGCAGATAAACGGTAAGGATCATTTCCAGTTTTTGACCAATCTTGTGATTCTGATTCAAATTTCACTTTCTGTAAATCTAACCTGTAACCCTAAAGAAGGGGTGTCCATTTTTTATTGGCCCGCAGCAAGTTTGAAAAATATAATTGAATATGGCCTCACATAAAACTTGCACTGGACTGTGTTGTAATTCTTAGTTTCAACACTAGGCGGAGCGCCAGTCTTCAACACAGCAGGTTTTCCACTAAATAAAATGAATAAAAGAAAACATTTGCCACGAGTGACCAAAATGGGAGAACCAAAGAAAGGCAAGATAGCAAGTGAGTGCAGAAAATTTCAGACCTACACTGGTGCTGATCGAGAAGAGAAAGTTAAGCAGATGGCAGCTAGCCTGCTCGCTCAACAGCAGGGCTTTGTCCGTGCTAACAAAATACAAGAAACTGCCACATTAGCAAGCTACAAGGTAGCTGAAGTCATTGCGCGGCACGGGAAACCTTTCTCAGATGGTGACTTCATAAAACAGTGCCTCACCACAGTCGCAGAAACGATGTGCCCAGAAAAGATGCAGGAATTTAACAACGTGAGCATGTCCAGAAACACAGTTGTGCGGCGAATCGAAGATTTGTCAGCTAGCTTAGAACACCAAGTGTCACACAAAGCTTGTACTTTTGACTTTTACTCGATTGCATGTGATGAGAGCAGCTGCTGATTTTTCTGCCAGGAGTGGGTGATAACTTTGGCGTTATGGAAGAGCTGCTTGATCTGAGGAGTCTAAAGGGCACAGCAACGGGAAAGGACATGTTTGAAGCTGTGTCAGATGCAATTGACAAGATGGATCTTAAATGGGACAAGCTGTGTGGAGTTCCAACCGATGGGGCTCCGGCTATGACAGGCGAGCGCAAAGGAGTGGCCTCAAAGGTGTGCGGGACAGTGGAGGTGAGGCTGTTAAAATCATCCACCAAGAAGCCCTCTGTGCCAAGACAGTCCAACTTGATGATGTGATGAATACAGTTGTGAAAACTGTGAACATAATTCGAGCACGGGGGCTCTATCACAGAGAATTTCAAGCTTTCCTAACTGATATTCATGCTGAATACCATTGTGATGTGCGCTGGCTCAGCCGCGGCTCCGTGCTGCAGCGGTTTTATTCCCCGAGATCAGAAATTGATCAATTTTTGAAAGAGAAGGACAAACCTCTCCTCTGTGGTTGGCAGACCTGGCATTTCTAGTTGATCTCATTGGTCATCTTAACACACTGAACAAGAGCCTGCGCGGCAAAGACCAGCTTGTGCCACAGCCGTACGCGCACATGAAAGCATTCTGTCTCTTTGAGACACAACTGCGTAACTTCAATGTTGCGCACTTCCCCACGCTGTCCGAAATCAAGTGTGGTTTTCCAAACGCCCACCTTTCTGCAAAAAAGGAAAAATCTGTGTCTGTGCTCACATCTCTTAAGACAGAATTCAGTCAGCGTTTCCAAGATTTCTCTACCACTGAGAAAGAAATCAAGCTGTTCTCAACTCCCTTCGTAATGGACGCAGAAGAAGTGGAAGAGAGTCTGCAATTGGAGCTTATCGAAATGCAGCGTGATGATTCTCCGAAGAATCAGCATCAGCTGCTCTCCCTACCCGACTTCTACCAGAGGTTGGAAAAGGACAAGTTTCCTCTGATGCGACGTCACGCACAAAGGATGATGAGTCTGTTCGGCTCGACATACATATGTTTTCTCTGTTAACTCTGAACAAAAGCAGATTGAGAACCAAAATGACCGACAGCCACCTCCGTGATGTCCTTCGCATCTCAACCACCAAACTCACTCCTGACCTGCCAGACATCCTTCAGTCTCCCACTAAGTGCAACTCTGTTCCTATTAAAGGGGACTTAAAATATATCATACAGTATTCATGTGTTCACAAGCTCAATTATTTAATTACTTCAGACAATTTAAGTTTTTAACATTTTCTAACAAACTTTAGTTTGTGTGAACAACTTTAATAACGTATTAATAATAACTTAGTAATAACTGCATCAATATCTTATTTTCACCCTTTATACAGGGCTATGAAGAGGAGTCACCATCCTGACTAAGAAGCAATCTAAGGCTGCTGCAAATGAGCTGACAATCCTTTTTGAAACAAATAAAATAAAATCAATGAAAAGTTGTGATGTAGGTTTTTTTTCCTTTAAGCATATTCAGTTATCAAGCATAATCTACCTAAATTTGATGGATTTTGTTAAATTTAATACACTGACTATACACTAGAGGTGAGGCGATAAACCTCATCTCTAGTGAGTGGCCCAGCCTTTCATATATTTTTCTGCATGTGGTTTGGACACCCCTGCCCTAAAGGAACGTGTAAAGCAGACCCAAATCGATCGTGCTTCTACAGCCTGTGTATCTGTTCAAATACAGCTGAAGCTTGTTGTTGACGTCCGAACATTTTTAGAAAGAAATCGTTTAAATGCTTATTCCTTCATCAAACTAACTGGACTATAACACAAAGTCTCCCAGCTGCATGCGATGTACAAAGAGCACAGCTTGTGTGACGGCTGAGCCGGAGATGACCTGTCCATCCACACGTGACTGGCAGACAGAAGCAGAGGAACCTCCAGGTCCAAACACGCCACGGCACGGTGGAATGTCATGTGACTGACGTCCAGGGAGGCTGGGCTCAGCAGCCTTGGATCCTGACACTTCATCAGGGTGGATCCTGCTTCAGCAGAAGAACCTTTTCTGACTTCAGGAGCTCTTCTGATCTCTGGTGCCACATTTAGCTCAGTGGCAGGAAAATTCTTCTAATCTTTTTAAAATGATAATTAAGAGTGAAATGCTGCGTTGCCTTGATGTGATCAGAGCTCCCCTTGTGTCCCTGGGCTGTCAGGGCCAATGTTTCGCCCAGCGGAACTCATTTAGGTAAACACGTGTACCTAAAGTGCCTGAGACTGTGCTGCTGAGCAAGGCATCGCTGCCATGAGTGCTCCAACTGAGCAACTACAACTATCTCCAACATGATCACATCAAAATGATCTCCCTGTGCTGCTGGGAGGTTCTACAGACCGAAACGTAGCGGGAAACAAAACCAAAGAGTACGACAGATTGTGGTGTCAATATCTGGCTGCATTCAACTGCTGTGAGGGTTCGGGCAGAGTGGGTGGAGCCGCTCACTGTCCAAGGACGATGTGGCTGTAAAACAACTGCCAGGCAGTTTAATATCCCCACATCACCACTGTGTGGACCATGAGATTACATGAGCTGAGGGAAACAATGACCTCACTGGAGTTGGAGAGGTATCAAACACAGGACAATGGATGGAAGGTGTCCCGTCGTCATATTAACCTGTGTGAACAGCATCAAACACAGAGGGCGCTGCAGAGCACATGACTGTAATCATGCTAGTAGCAAGGAGAAGTGAAAAAAGTGCAGCTGATATGCAAAAGATAAGCTCTCACTGTACATCCTCACAGCAGAGTGTGTTAGCCTCCAACTGAAGCAGGAAGTCAGGAGCATGGAAATAAAACCATTGGTCAACCATTAACCAGCATCGTCCAGTTATCACGTGTGTCTGCGTGATAACTGCGTCTGAAGAAACCTCTGCAGCAAATCAGCAACAGTAGAAGAATTCAGATCAAAATATCCAATACAAGTAAAACTCCTGCATGAAGAACCCCACTTAAGTGACAGTAAATAAGTATTAGGAGCAAAGTGTGGATCAAATAGCCACGCCATCAGTCTGTCGGCAGCATATTAGGGATGTGTCTGCTGCAGGGGGGTCCAGCTCAAAGACACAGCGGGCCAAAATGTAAAACTTCTCTGGAAAGCCTTCGTATCTATTGAGAAAGTGCTTCCTTCTCTTCAGATATAACGGCTCTTAAAAGATATAACCTTTTTGTGTGGAGACAAGCTTGAGTTTAGCTTAAACACTGAATTTGGAAGAATCAAAGCTTAATAGTATAAGTGATATGGGAGCTGCTTTCTGCTCTTACTGAGCACGCTGCAGCTCTGAATATTATCTGAAGTGTTTCTGAGACAGCTGGACCAAATCACAATGTTAAATAATCATTAACAAGATCTTATCTATTTATAACTGTAGACTGAATTAGAGTTCAAAATCATTCAAGAAATACGTGTGCATGTGATGATTCCAGGAACCCATATGACCCTTGGGGCTCATCTATCTGTAATTTAAAAGTGGAAGAATGTCCATCTTTACAAGAATATGAAGTTAGTTTGTTTGCGAGCGTGCACGTGCATTTGTGTGCATGTGTAATTTCCCCCTTCTTTCTTTTTTGTAAGCCACAGTGTAAGAAATCTGACAAACACAGACAGCTGACAGGGTTCACTCCTCACACGGTTTCTCCTTTTCTGTCTCTCTCTTTCACACACACACACACACACACACACACACACACACACACACACACAAACTGCTCAGACACAACTGCTGGGTTCAAATACTGGAGGGCTTTTTTAACACGTAGGTGGAGCTGTGGTTTTTAAAGGAATTGCACTGAAAGTTTTTCTTTACAAAAAAAAAAAAAGAGGAAAGAAACAAAAACTACAACAAAGATTTCAGGCCCTGCAAAGTTCTCGGCTGGACATTTCGTCACTGGCTTGTGTACTCTGCTTTTATCATGTAACAAATAAAGTATTTTTGTTCAAAGTGACATCTGTGCAACTAGAAAGTAACCGAGATATGAATTTACACCTTTAAGGCTGATCATTTCACGGGAGTCACTGCTTCCTGACTGGATACTGGAGCAGGGCGTCGCTGCTTCCTGACTGGATACTGGAGCAGGGCGTCGCTGCTTCCTGACTGGACACTGGAGCAGGGAGTCACTGCTTCCTGACTGGACACTGGAGCAGGGCGTCGCTGCTTCCTGACTGGATACTGGAGCAGGGCGTCGCTGCTTCCTGACTGGATACTGGAGCAGGGCGTCGCTGCTTCCTGACTGGACACTGGAGCAGGGCGTCGCTGCTTCCTGACTGGACACTGGAGCAGGGCGTCGCTGCTTCCTGACTGGACACTGGAGCAGAGCGTCACTGCTTCCTGACTGGACACTGGAGCAGGGCGTCGCTGCTTCCTGACTGGACACTGGAGCAGGGCGTCGCTGCTTCCTGACTGGACACTGGAGCAGGGCGTCTCTGCTTCCTGACTGGACACTGGAGCAGGGAGTCGCTGCTTCCTGACTGGACACTGGAGCAGGGAGTCACTGCTTCCTGACTGGACACTGGAGCAGGGAGTCACTGCTTCCTGACTGGACACTGGAGCAGGGCGTCGCTGCTTCCTGACTGGACACTGGAGCAGGGAGTCACTGCTTCCTGACTGGACACTGGAGCAGGGCGTCACTGCTTCCTGATTGGACACTGGAGCAGGGCGTCGCTGCTTCCTGACTGGACACTGGAGCAGGGAGTCACTGCTTCCTGACTGGACACTGGAGCAGAGCGTCACTGCTTCCTGACTGGACACTGGAGCAGGGCGTCGCTGCTTCCTGACTGGACACTGGAGCAGGGAGTCACTGCTTCCTGACTGGACACTGGAGCAGGGCGTCACTGCTTCCTGACTGGACACTGGAGCAGGGCGTCACTGCTTCCTGACTGGACACTGGAGCAGGGAGTCACTGCTTCCTGACTGGACACTGGAGCAGGGAGTCACTGCTTCCTGACTGGACACTGGAGCAGGGCGTCTCTGCTTCCTGACTGGACACTGGAGCAGGGCGTCTCTGCTTCCTGACTGGACACTGGAGCAGGGCGTCGCTGCTTCCTGACTGGACATTGGAGCAGGGCGTCACTGCTTCCTGACTGGACACTGGAGCAGGGCGTCACTGCTTCCTGACTGGACACTGGAGCAGGGAGTCACTGCTTCCTGACTGGACACTGGAGCAGGGCGTCACTGCTTCCTGACTGGACACTGGAGCAGGGCGTCAGGGCTTCCTGACTGGACACTGGAGCAGGGCGTCGCTGCTTCCTGACTGGACACTGGAGCAGGGCGTCACTGCTTCCTGACTGGACACTGGAGCAGGACGTCACTGCTTCCTGACTGGACACTGGAGCAGGGCGTCACTGCTTCCTGACTGGATACTGGAGCAGGGCGTCACTGCTTCCTGACTGGACACTGGAGCAGGGCGTCTCTGCTTCCTGACTGGACACTGGAGCAGGGCGTCACTGCTTCCTGACTGGACACTGGAGCAGGGCGTCACTGCTTCCTGACTGGACACTGGAGCAGGGAGTCACTGCTTCCTGACTGGACACTGGAGCAGGGCGTCACTGCTTCCTGACTGGACACTGGAGCAGGGAGTCACTGCTTCCTGACTGGACACTGGAGCAGGGCGTCACTGCTTCCTGACTGGACACTGGAGCAGGGCGTCACTGCTTCCTGACTGGACACTGGAGCAGGGCGTCACTGCTTCCTGACTGGACACTGGAGCAGGGCGTCACTGCTTCCTGACTGGACACTGGAGCAGGGAGTCACTGCTTCCTGACTGGACACTGGAGCAGGGCGTCACTGCTTCCTGACTGGACACTGGAGCAGGGAGTCACTGCTTCCTGACTGGACACTGGAGCAGGGCGTCACTGCTTCCTGACTGGACACTGGAGCAGGGCGTCGCTGCTTCCTGACTGGACACTGGAGCAGGGCGTCACTGCTTCCTGACTGGACACTGGAGCAGGGCGTCGCTGCTTCCTGACTGGACACTGGAGCAGGGAGTCACTGCTTCCTGACTGGACACTGGAGCAGGGAGTCACTGCTTCCTGACTGGACACTGGAGCAGGGCGTCGCTGCTTCCTGACTGGACACTGGAGCAGGGCGTCACTGCTTCCTGACTGGACACTGGAGCAGGGAGTCACTGCTTCCTGACTGGACACTGGAGCAGGGCGTCACTGCTTCCTGACTGGACACTGGAGCAGGGCGTCACTGCTTCCTGACTGGACACTGGAGCAGGGAGTCACTGCTTCCTGACTGGACACTGGAGCAGGGCGTCGCTGCTTCCTGACTGGACACTGGAGCAGGGCGTCGCTGCTTCCTGACTGGACACTGGAGCAGGGCGTCGCTGCTTCCTGACTGGACACTGGAGCAGGGCGTCGCTGCTTCCTGACTGGATACTGGAGCAGGGCGTCACTGCTTCCTGACTGGACACTGGAGCAGAGCGTCACTGCTTCCTGACTGGACACTGGAGCAGGGCGTCACTGCTTCCTGACTGGATACTGGAGATAGATGCCAACCTCCTCACAGCACTGGCACCTGCTTGACTGGTATAAACCTTTTCTTTGACATCTACCTCTGCATCTTCTAGGGGGATTCAGTGATTATATGTTGATATGAAGTTTTCATGAGCTGATATTCAGACACAATTTCTGATTGTTCAGCAATCTGACAAAAGAAACAGAGTAATATGTGGATGAGAGCAGCTTGAGTAGGACTCTTGGCTGCATTAACATATGCTGTGCTTTATTATTTTTACAAAGAGATGCTAAAAGATGGAACGTTTGAGCAAGTGTGGAGCGCCTACACCTAATTGAGTCTAGTTGAGCATATACATGTAGGAATGATTGAAACTGATCACTGATCGGATCGTTTCGCGGATCATTTTTCGGATCACCAAAAGATCAACATAAGTTTGGTCTTTTTGTTTATTAACACTTTTAAATTATTAAATTAAAATATATAAAATCATCTTAATGTGCACAAGGCATAATATCTTCTTTTTAACATAATTAATGAAAAACAACTTAAAGTGCAACATAAAAAGGCATATTTCCTTCCTTTAACCGAATTTGGCCTCATGTCTGCACCTATAAACACACCCATAGCATTTGTGATGCTTTAACCCGGTCGGATTGTGCAACAAGGGGCTGCATAGTTGCCGCGGTGATATGCGGTTGTTGAGTAACCTTCGTTTTCACTCCTGTCAGTGAAACACCGGGGTGATGTTGCTTCAAATGCGTGGCCATGCTTGATGTGTTTCCACAGTACCTTCACACCGTCACGGTTTTATCCACTAACCTCTTTTCCCCATACAGGGAACTTAAATGACGCGGGGCGTTCAAGCTCCTCCGTTCCACATGCGCATTTTTTTTTTCATAAATCAATCCATGGATCACGTGCGTGCCGAACCGAAGATATTGATCCGAACGGATCACGGATCAATGATGATCCGTTGCACCACTAGCATCTTCCATGAAAGCTGGGGTAAACAGTTAGACCTGAAATCTACCCAGAATGATGAGATGAGGAGGAAGGTTGATTTTACCAACAGCTATGTTTGTAGAGATCTGAATCCCAACAAAAACACAGAACCAACTATACGACCCAGAAAAGCAAATCACATCTTTGGCATGGCTGGACCTGTACTTGGCACATTCAACGGTCCCTTCCTGCCAAACCAGTTTGTTTCCTGCTGTTTCCAGGTGTTTAACTCACCTGTATGAAATGTTTTCCCTGTTTTTTGACCGAGTCATGCAAAGAGCAGTTTCACTGTTTCAGTCAGAGATGAAATAAAAGTATCTCCAGATCATAATTAAAGTTGACTGTGCATCCCTTTTTCCGTCATACACACTAAATTTATAGTTTTTTTTCTCCCACCAAAGGAAACTCCTTGGAAAAAATATTTCATATAAATGACACAGAGTACGACTCCTCGTTTACATGAGATTACATGAAAGCAGACGTTCACAACACTGCTTCAAGTACACCCACAGAGCGGATCCTGTCACACTGAAGCGTCTTAGTGGGCCATAAAAACTCTCCAGCAGACACTTCTGTAAACTGCAAGAATTATTCCATCATGCAACTAAGTATGAACACTCACTAGATGCCAAAACAAACAAGATGGCCACAACTGAACCTCGCATTAGTCACAATCAAAGGGGTAACTAAAGTAAAATCAGTCAAAATAAACCTTGTTCAGGTGACAAAATGTATGATTTTGGGGAAATGATCACACTAATCTGACAGATTCCACTTTCACTTCATTTCACTGCAACCACACAAACAGCAGTTTCAGCACGCACACACACACACAAAGGAAATCTGATGTGAGAATCCTATGACCTCTTCCCCAAACTGACATTTCAGCATTTTATTCAAATCATGCTCACACGGCTGCCAAGTGTGGGGAGGTCACACCTTAGTCACTTTTCAGAGAAAGCTGTAAAACCTGCACGAAATCACAGAAAGGAACACGCCAACTGATAGAGGTGATGTAGTTATGTTATTAACAATGTTAGTTTACTTGTTAACTTTTAGAGAAAGGATCTGTTCAAGAATACACAGATCAACAACAACGAGTGTGTGGATTCATGATTTGTATGCAGCTGACAGGTGTTGAGTTCAAGGTTTCCTTAGTAATGGAAGTCTACACTAACATGTACTGTATCATATAGATGCAGTAAAAGTTAAGATATCACCATGATGGTGGTATGTCCTCCATCAGGCTCTGCGACTAACAGGACGACTGATGACTGACAGAGACCGAGGCAGAAAGTCCCGCTGGTCTGCCGGAAGCCTAGATTACAAGGATGGGCCTATATTCCAGCACTGTGTGTGTGTGTGTGTGTGTGTGTGTGTGTGTGTGTGTGTGTGTGTGTGTGTGTGTGTGTGTGTGTGTGTGTGTGTGTGTGTGTGTGTCAGAGTGACAGACAGGCCGTGATGTGCAATCAGTGTCAGGAGGTGTGCACGTGCAGTTCAGTGATCCTCTGTTACTTATCACATTGGTTAGTGGACTAGCTTGCGTGAAACTGAATTAGTCATAGTGGTAAGGGCTGCACGGTGGTGTGGTGGTTAGCAGCATCGCCTCACAGCAGAGGGTTACTGCTGGGGCCTTCCTGTGTGCCGTCTGCATGTTCTCCCCGTGCATGTGTGGGTTCGCTCCGGGTACTCCGGCTTCCTCCCACCATCCAAAAACATGCATGTCAGGTTAACTGGGTGACCTCTGGGTTAGTGTGAGCGTGGGCGGTTGTTTGGCTCTGTGTGCGCTTGGGATGGACTTGTTTAATCCAATTAAGTCTTAGTCATACAGCACCAGCAATCCAGATCAAGTCAAATTCATCAAAATCAAAATTAGTCCAATTCACACAGAACCAGTTAAAAAGAAAAGCTGCCTTGCTAAGGAAACCAACAGATTAGGTGTTTGGCCGGGTTGGAGTGGGGTGCTGATTTTACAGCATTAAAATATATATACATAGCATTAATAAGGTCTAGAATAGATTACGGTTGTGTGGGATATGGATCGGCAGCAAAATCAGTGCTCTCGCAATTAGATATAATCCAAGCCAGAGCAATAAGAACTTGTCTCGGAGCAATAAAAACAGCACCAATATGTTCACTACAGGTTGAAGCAGGAGAAATGCCACTAGGGCTCAGAAGAAAACAGCTAATAGCCAACTACTGGGTAAATTTAAAAGGACACAAAGATGAACATCCAGCAAAGAGAGTTCTGGAGATGTGCTGGGAAGAGGGGAAAGAGGAAAAAACGAGTTTTGGGTGGGTCAGTGAGGGTTTAGCAGAACAACTAAAAATACAACATATGGAATTCAGCCCAACAGTTCTGTGGACAGTAATACCAAAATGGATGCTACAAGAAACAAATGTAGACTTAAACATGTGGAACATCAAGGAAAGAAATAAAACAGCAGATCTAGTGCAGGAATTTTATAACTATGTGGAGGAAAAATATGGAGAATATGTGTATATCTATACAGATGGGTCCAAAGAACAGGCAACAGGAGTAACAGCAGCAGCAATGGTGGTTCCCATTTATAATAGAACAATTTCAAGAAGAACATCGGATCATTTAAGTATATATGCAGTGGAATTATGTGCAATATTGCTAGCAATAGAATGGATGGAGGGGGTGAGGGATAGGAGAATAGTTATATGTAGCGATTCATTTTCATCACTCTTAAGTATTAAAAGCGGAACAGCAAAAACACATCAGGAAATTTTATATGAAATACAGTTAAAACATCCAGGTTAAAGCAACAGGGGAGGGAAATAGTGTTCATGTGGGTACCAGCGCATGTAGGAATAAAAGGAAATGAAAACGCAGACAAAGCTGCTAAGGATGCAGTAAAGAAAGAGGTGGTGGAAATGAAAGTAAAATGATCAAAATCAATATTGGAAGAATCAGGAAAAAGGAAGACATTTATATAAATTACAAAGTGTAGCAGGAGAGGCAGGGTGTTATGGACAGAACAGAACAGAACAAGTCATTATTAGTAGGATAAGAATAGGTCATTGTAAACTGAATAATACACTTAAGATAATGGGGAAACATCCAACTGGGCAGTGTAGCTGTGGGGAGAAGGAGACAGTGGAACATGTGTTGATAGCATGTCCCAGATATGGAAGGGAGAGGGAAATAATGAAGATAGGGCTGCAGAGGGCAGGAATAACAGAATATAATCTGAAAAATATAGTAGAATCTGGTAAATCTAAAGAAGGGAGGAAAATAATTATAGGATTCCTGGTGTCAACTGGAAGAATTAAAAGAATATAGAAAAGAAGAACTAGAAAAAAGTCTAGTCCAGTAGATGGCGGCATATGTAACATCAAGGATGCCAGCTGCCATTAAAAATGAAAGAAGAAGAAGAAACCAACAGATTGTGCCGGAACTTCTGTTTGATCCGATCCCCGTCTGGGAGGCGACTGTTGACAGGGGCCACCATGCCTTTGGTCCAATGGCAGCTGGGACAGAACATTTTATCTGAGTTCCTTATTTTGTTTGAGGAACTTTGAGCATTTATCAAGAGCCTGAAGATCACTAAGATTAGTGGTCGCCTAAATAGATCTGTGCTTCAACCAGGCTTGAAATCCGAGAATAGGCTTCTTTTGCGGCTTTGCTTTGCGGTAAGACATATTGCATCACTTCCTGTTGCCTTTCTCTCTATAATTTACACATCTTGCATAGTTAACTCTATCGCATTCTTGTTATATTCTAACACTCACTCTTACAGAACTTTAGTCTTTATTTTTCACTTTTTAGCGGTGTGTCTGGTTCTCTAGCTTAGCATGGCTACCAGTTCTCTTCCTCTATCTCCTGCTTTCACCTGCTCCGTGTGTCAGATGTTTAGTTACTCCTCTGCCTCCTTTAGTGGTAATGGTACATGTAACAAATGTAGTCTTTTTGTAGTTTTGGAGGCAAGGTTATCTGAATTGGAAGCACTGTTGAAAACCTCCGAGCCAGGCGCCTTTAGTCAGTGCAGAGCCACCTAGCCGAGTTAGCTCCATTAGCCGCCCCTTAACAGAACCCGAGCAGCCGGGACCCCAGCAGCAGACCCCAGAGTCATAGTCCTAAAGTCAAGCCCGTGGTTCACCATCAACCTGTCCACGTTTCAAATAGATTTTCCCCACTCAGCGACACACCCGCTGAGGACAAAACCCTGGTAATTGGCAGCTCTATAGTCAGAAACGTGGCATTAGAGACACCAGCGACCATAGTCAAATGCATTCCAGGGGCCAGAGCGGGCGACATAGAATCCTATTTAAAACTGCTGGCTAAGGATAAGCGGAAATACGGTAAAATAGTTATTCACGTCGGCGGTAATGACACCCGGTTACGCCAATCGGAGGTCACTAAAATTAATGGGTGGCAACACCCATTCCGACATCCCGCTATTCCGACATTCAAACGTCCCACCATTCCAACAAGGCTTTCCGTATAAGGAAATGTGCGTTACTCAACAGGTGAGTCCCTTCTTTATGTTCATGCAATTTAAATGTTTAACACGTGTTTACAGATAAGCGTTATTAAAAACACAAAGTCTCGGCAACTGGGGGAGGAGAAGCAGACCGCGGTGGTTTTCAATCACACACTCCAATGCCACTTGTTTCAACTTCTGAAAATTTAATCCAGGAAAAAAAGGCTTACAAACATGGACCGAAACGGCTCCATAACACGCACAAGAATCCAAAAGAAACGAAAGTTAACTAAAAGAAAGCAAATAAACAGCATGAAGTGGTCAACATTGGTTTTACGCATGCCTCTGTGCATCTGGCACATGCGTCTTCGGGCTCTCCCACGTTGGTTTGTGGATGAAAGCTATATGTTCAGCTGTAATGTCAATCTCTACATGACATTTACTCCCAGGTGTGACCAGTTAGCTCCTTAAGATATCAACAGGCTGTATAAAGCCTTGCGCAACAGCTGTGTGTTTGTGCCAAATGCGCAAAGCCCATCCGCGCTTCCCATAATTGGAGCGAGTACTCATAAATCACGTGAATAACATGAATAAACGTTTTTACTGCATTTTGTTGTGTTTTATACGTTCTATGCTGTCATTTCTCTCCTCTCCTATTGGCAAGGCAAGGCAGAGTGCTCGCAACTGTGTCCTGTGCAGTAGCCGTGATATCTGTAATTGCAATTATTACTTTTGCATATGATGCCAGCGTGCAAAAGACGCATGGGCTCTGTGGAGAGCTCCGCTCCAGCTGGCTGCTGAGACAGCTCACTGACTGTATTTCTGCTTAATCAGTTTCAGTCTCGCCAGAGTTACATTAATATCTGTATTTTTATATTTGACATTTCAGGGGATTTTGATAATAGATTATTAAAGTTTGTTTGCGAGGCTGTGGCCTCTGCATGTGCAGAGTTTGTGCGCCAAACTTTAGGGCGTATTTGCGCCGGCATATCATTAGTGCAAAATGTTTTGGGTAAAAAATAGGCTATTAAAAGGAACTGTCGGAATGGCGGTATGTTAAATAAAAAAAAAAAACATACCGCCATTCCGACCATAGGAGGAAAAAAGTGTCGGAATGGCAGGACGTTTGATAAAAAATTAAGTGTCGCCATTCCGACAATTGGAGACCAATGTCGGAATGGCAGCATGTAACCAAATTAATGTTACATCAGTGTGTATTTTTGCCAAAACAATGTCGGACTCCGTAGTTTTCTCTGGACCCCTGCCAAATCTGACCAGTGATGACATGTTTAGCCGCATGTCCTCATTCAATCGCTGGTTGTCTAGATGGTGTCCAGCAAACAACGTGGGCTACATAGATAATTGGCAATCTTTCTGGAGAAAACCTGGTCTGATGAGGAGAGACGGCATCCATCCCACTTTGGAAGGAGCGGTTCTCATTTCTAGAAATATGGACGAATTTATTAGTCATCCAAAAACATGACATCCCAGGGTTGAGACCAGGATGCAGAGTTGTAGTCTTACACACTTCTCTGCGGCTTCCCACCTGATGCTGCCCCCCCCTCAATCAAAAAACACAAAAGGAGCAAATCCTCTTGTGCAAAAAAAAAATTAAAACAAAAACATCAAACTATTAAATGTGGTTTGCTGAATATTAGATCTCTCCCTTTGAAGTCTCTGTTAGTGAATGATTTGATCTGTGATCATCATATTGATATATTTTGTCTTACAGAAACCTGGCTGCAGCAGGAGGATCATATTAGCATTAATGAATCAACTCCCTCTGACTATTTAAATGTTCACGTTCCTCCAACCACAGGCAGAGGAGGAGTGGCAGCTATCTTCAGATCAGGGTTACTAATCAGTCCTAGACCCAAGATTAGTTTTAGCTCTTTTGAATCTCTGATTCTCAGTTTTTCCCAAAGTGGAAATGACAAAAACCTCTTGTGTTTGTTGTTGTGTATCGTCCACCTGGCCCTTATTCTGAGTTTGTGTCTGAATTCTCAGAGTTTTTATCCCAGTTAGTGCTGAGTACAGATGAAGTCATTGTAGTGGGGGACTTTAATATTCATGTAGATGTGGCTAATGGGGGTGTTTTCAGAGCACCCCTGTTTCATCGGTAGATTGAAGAACGTAAAGAATTTCACCAAAATAGATGGTGGAGAAAAAAGTCTAATGAAATTGGCAAGCAACCGTTTGCATATCACAGCTTGACTAAAACATGGCGTATAATCTAGAAAAGGTAATATTTCAATATTATGGTCTAATAATCGTTTATTCGTGTTATAACTGCAGGCGAACCCACTGCAACACAGCAGCATCCCTCAGATGCACCCAGACCAGGCCTCCTATCATCCAAACGTAATGCAGTGATGCACAGCTTTATTTCGTTTGCACTTGTCTTGATCTGGGATGTTTAATAAAGATAATTTTCCCTGAATTGCCTGTTGTGTTCTGCCTTTCGGGCTATTATATTGCGCAGAAGCACGCGATGCAAAACGCTGTCGCAGCCGTCAGACTCGAGTTTGCCCTCCGCCGGCAGATTAGTTAATTTTTAGTTGAAATGTCAGGGTTTCAGTCGACCAAGAATTTCTTTGGTTGATTGTAGCCCTACTAGAGTGAAGTTAGCCGACCGTCACAGAGCTAAATAAGCTGTGCTGCGGCGGCGCGCGTTGATGACGTCATCCCAATAGACAAGTGTGTAGAAAGTCCCCGATAAAAACAACACAGCAGCTATGTGCTAACAGAGCAGCTATGAGCTAACAGAGCAATAGCACGCGTTCGTTCATTCATTCTTCTAAGTATTGGTGAAATAAAGACAGATAATGCCTTATTTAGAGGCTGCACCGTTCACTCCGTTTTATGGATATACGCCGATCTCGAGTGATCTAAGCACCGAAGGACGCCGACTTTCACCAAACTGTTATCGCTGCGTAGATAAACGTATTTTGTGCCAGAAATAAAGTCCAGGTTTAAAAAACCGAATTTCCACTTTAACTGGGAATCGACTTAGTCATTGATTAGTTGGCTGCACAGTACTGGTGAAAGGTTTGGTGACATCTACTTAGTCCAAATGAATGGGTCGTGTGTTCAAACGGTTGACCATACAGTCTGCTGGTGCTGCATCTTTCTAACAATGGGGAGGTTTGCCAGCCAATGACGAGCCTCGTGTTGCTCGCGTTAAGAATGACAGGAAATTATGCCACCTCCTTTGACTGATCTCCCAGAAGAAATAGCTTAGAAACAGTAACACTCAATAAACAGCAGGCCCCGAGAAAGCTGTTTCAGCTTTTAGCTTGTGGAGGAACCGATAATCCTGTAAATTGTACATGTGAATCTATCTCAATGAGTTCCATTCACATCGCTCCTCTTCAGGTACTGCTAATATGTGACCTGTGTGTGTGTGTGTGTGTGTGATGCTGATCTCACACCCACATAAGCGCCTTGATGGTGCTCACAGTGGGACTGTTGAGAGCTAAGTCAAAGGGCTAGTGTTTGATCGTGAGAGTCCATGTGTGTAATAGAATTTTGCAGAACTCTCAGGACATGCTTTTATAATTCAGCACTTGCTGAAGCCCATTAGGAGTATATGAGTGAGAGCGCACACACACACACACACACAGGTAGTGATGTCCACAGCATGCCCTCCTCCCTCCATTTAAAGAGCTCTATTTGCTCTGTTGTTGTGATGTGAAGCTTTACACATCGCAATGGAATGCAAAGCAGGGTGAGCACACACACACACACACACACACACACAGGTCAAACTCTAATCCCAAAAGCAGACGCTGGTAGTGGACACACACTCATTCAGAAGCAGAGGGTATTCACTGATTTGTGTGTACACAGCAGCCTGGCCTGTTGGAACAATACACAGACAGCTCCACATGACAGAAAACTTTTCTCTGGCTCGTAGCACTGCCTTCAGATTCCTCACATTCCTGCTGGTTGCACACTGTTGTTGTTTGAAGCTGTCTTTACACTACAGGGGGGCTTTCTAAAGGCTGTGCATTACACGTTAGAAGGAGCTTGGATTGAAAACCTTTTCTTACAGCAGAGGATTGCTCTTGGGAACGGACATTTGCAATAAACAGAAGCAGTATACCCAGTGTGAAACTGAAAATGATCACAAATTCTCATCTTTGTCTTATCTCGAGATATAAAGAATACATTCAACTGCTGGATATGAATAACTTGGTTAATCCAAAATGAGACCATAAAGTTGGTGACAATTTCAGCGAAAGCTTGGGAAGGATAAGCTTGTGTTGGAAAAGAGTGAATGATTACTGGGAGCTGACGGCTTAATGTTTACTCGTCTCTGAACTAACCGTGACTCTCAGCTCGCTCGTGGACTCGCATGTTTAACCTACAAACATAGAGGTTTACGGGAAATGGTGTTCACGACTTTTTCTCAGCATGTTTCGGAGCACACAGCAAATTACTGAAAGAGCCTCTGTTATTAGAACAGAACAGAAGCTTTACTGTCATTATATGTGTCATATAATGAGATTACAAGTGCTTAAAAGTCATAAAAGACAAGAAATAGAAATGGTGAAAGTAAGTCTCAATATAATACAATAAAGAAAGAAAACCGTTTAAATGATTAAATAACAGCAGCTTATGAATGTCATATTGACGAAAGTGACTCAGTGGTTGCAGCAGGGACTGGTTATGGCACGATAAAAGTCCTATGCGTCTTTAGATGATTAACTGTTCCTTTTTTCTTTGGCCCATGGAAAGAAGCTATGAGTGAGTCTTGAGGTGTGGATTGGCCAGCTGTTCCAAGGAAGGCAGGGAGCAACCCAGTTTTCTCAGTCCGCTGCAGGGAGTTCCTGGCTGCCGCCGAGCTCCCGACGCACCGCACCTTTATGCAGTCAGTGAGCACGCTCTCCATGGAGGATCGATAAAAGTGTACCAGCAGCTTTTGTTCTAGCTGCTTTCTCCTGAGGTTTCTCAGGGGATGCAGTTGCTACCGGGCCTTCTTTGCCATCGCCCATGTGTTGGTCAACCAGGGGAGACCCTCTGAGATGTTGACCCCAGGACCTTGTAGGAGGACACACTCTCCCCTTTAATGAGGAGGGGGGCACGACCCCTTCTGACTCTTCTAGTCTATGATGACCTCCTTAGTTTTGTGGGTGTTCAGCGATAGATTGTTCACTGAACCCCATGCTGCCAGCTGCTGGACCTGCTGCTTATTCTTGCAGTCTGTTTGTCAGAAAATCTTGTAACCATGCACAAGTAGATGGGAGTCGGTATAAATCCAATTTATTTGTGTTGAGGGCTGAACTAAAGTCAAACAGCAGCCTGGCATAGTTTCCTGGATGCTCTACATGGAAAGGAGTGTGCTGCTACATATATTTTCATTAAAAGTCAGGACGCATACAACCAAATTAATGTTTAGGTGTGTGACTGGTACTATATGTTCTAAATCTGAGAGGCTCTGGTGTCTTCTCTCTCATAAAACATCCTTAACTGATTTGAGAACCTGTAGAAAATCCCCATTTAACAGGTAAATACTATCATTTTGTGTAGGCTGCCAACTCCTGATGTGGAGTATGTTATGACAGGACATCGATCTGTACTGCGTTGATATTGGAGTCAAACTCTGTCGAACTGACTGAACTGGATGAAGTTTAGAAAGGAACAGTATAACATTTCAGGCAGCAGATATGGACAAAAGCAAGATATGGAGAGCAAGAATTTGTAGTAGAACTCTGCAGTAAAATTGACCCGGCATATATGGATCCTGAAGTCAGGGGTGCAAAACAGGTCTGAGTGCTTCTAAGAACACAAGCTGGAGATGGAAGACAACTGGACACAGCAGGACTTCAAGACAGCAGCACTGAGCAAAAGATGTAGCAAGCCTGCTGGGAATCTACCAAGCAGCTTTCAAAAGATCCAGGAAAGAAAAGTTTGCTGAGATGAAGGTTGAACTCCAGCTGATGCTCATCGACATGCTGTGAAGCACAACGGGGGCAGCCTCATACTACGGGGTTGCATCTCTGAAGCAGGGCGCGGGTGACTGGAAGGTGACAGAAGGACAAACTTTCCCAAGAAAAGAAAGAAGACCTGGTCCAGTCTGACAGGTCTATAGCAGGCATAAAGTCACAACAACACCGCAGTGCTTCAAATGCTGGACAATGCTGAAGATGGGCAGTATCCCCCATCCAATTTGATGAAGCTTGATGGGATGTGCCAAGAAGACTAGGAGAAACTGGGAGAGCCAAGTTTGTAAAGATTTACCCAAAGTGCAACGGCCGTCTGTGGGCCTTACCGCAAGCACTGGATTACGGGTCAGAGCTTACGGAAAAGACTTTTCTCTATGTCCCTTTGGGTGATTAAACAATGATGAGCAAAAATTCAACCTCTCTGAATCTGCTACTCCATAAAGTGATGTAATGACTCACTATTTAACATGCTGATGCTCAATTGTGAGACTACGAATGAGCACAAAGGTGAGAGGACAACAGTGACATAGCTGTCCCTAAATCCACGATACGCCCATCTGTAAGAGGTCCAACTCCTCCCAGCGAGGCCGATTGGCAGCTGTACAGCCTGGTTGCTGACATACGAGTCCAGCTGCTACGGTTGTGAGAAGGGATTATAGTGGCGGGTTAACTCTGTGCCATCCCATTCTTCCTCTGTGCTCTCCATCATTTCATTCATTCAATCTGCTGCAGTCATGCAATCTCAGACTCCACCCCTCCTGCGTCACACATGCATATAACAACGTATCTATGAACACAGACCTGGGTCAGACTCATTTGTGTGAGTTGACCAAACGATGAAAGAAAGGAGTTGCCTGGCATCAGGCAGAAAAATGGCGGTGGCTGTCTGTGGCGCTCACAGATGACCCTGCTCTGCTTAAGTTATTTGGGGATTACACAGCTTTTATCCCCCTGCTTGCTCATCTATAAAACATGTCAATGAATGCTCAATACAAGCGTTTGTGTGCTGCTCAGAGGTCAGATTCAGGCACCACCGATTATACAACAACTACTTGTTTTTAATGTTTGAAAAAATACAGAAAAACTCACAGAACAAGGATGAAAAAAGCAAAGAAAGCATGTAAACAACATCAGTCTGCAGTAAAAACGATGACATATCATTATAATGTGCTAAAGTTAGACTTATTGAAAATAGAAGACAGGCTAGTTTCCTGTGTGTTGGACATGCTGCGTTTCTCATTGCAAAAAGGAATATCTGTGAGTTTTGGAGTATGATCTATCTGCTTTATGGCACTAATTACATTTCTAATCTTAAAATGGGTTTCGGATTTGTATTGATACATCTTTGCACCCCTGCTAATGTGATTAAATAGTAACAGTGAATGATCAAGTCAGGTCAGTCATGAAAAAAAAACTCAAAGCATCAGCTATAGACACACAACAAGCAGTTAACCAGGAGAGCATCACCTTCAGCTTCCACACATCTTTTCGTTTGTTTGGACGCCACATAGATTTAAAGATGAATATTTCTGACATTAGGAGGGCTGTCCAACAACAGCCCACTTTGGATCACTGTCAGAGCAGCCATGAAACTCAGAAACTGATGCTTCAACCATCCAAGCTGTAAGTGGCTTGTGAAAAATGATCATTATACCTGGAATAATTCAGTCCTTGTCAAAAATTAAGCTGCCCTGGGCACTGGTTGTGTGACGCACCAGCAAAACAAACGGTGATGGATTTTCTCTGTTTCCTGATTCCTAGAGCGAGGTTGGTGCTTGAAGACCTGCCAGGTCAGGGCAGGACGGCCGTGAGCCCCTATCCTGAGCCCCATTTCTAACACTGGATGTTTCATGGACTGGAAGCTCCCAAAAAAAGCTTTAAACAATTTCACCGAGGTGCAAGAGATGTTCTCTTAAAGATGCATGTGGCAAGCAGTCAAGGACAAGAGATCCTTCATATGGGAGGTGCCATCAGTTGGAGGACAATGAGACATAGTCAATGACTGAGGTCAGTCCATTGACATTCCACGGCCTGGGAACAACTTATGATCTCTCTACTGAGTAACTCAAGGGTCCTGCTTGTTCGTTTAAATACTTCCTGCTTTCCTTCCTTTCTGCCTTGCCTCCACTTCTACTGCGGTCATCATTTCCTGACTCAACCCTTCCTTCCATTAGTTCTTCTTCCCTTCCTACTTTTATTCTCATTGTGATGAATGCCAGAAATGTTCCTCTGTCTGCGAAGCACAAAATAAACCAACCATTAATGTTAAAGTAAGCTTTCACCACTTCCTATTTTTGGGAAAATTAAATTAAAAATACACTATGGCCAATGAAATCTTATTATATGTGGAAAACCTTTACGTGTTCCTGAAAATGAAGCTGCGCTGAGTCTCCAACCCAAAGCCCGGTGCTGGCAGAGACATCCATGTTTTCCTCTTCCTGTAATGCTTTTTTAGGGTTGCATAGGTGACAAAACAAGCAGCCATTTCACCGACTCTAAAATCACACTCCCTAAGCAGGCCTGCTTCCAAATATTCCTGTTATTAGATCTTGGCTGACATGCTCAATAATTATTTGTCCAAACTAGGGCTGCACAATTAATCGTATTTTTATCCTGATCACGATTTTGGTGGCCACAATTAAACGAACCTGATCGTCAACGATATTTACATTCAAAATGTGAGCTCTGCTGCCTGCATCTGGATTACTGGTTGAGAACATGTGGTTAGATTCTAACCACATGTTCTCAACCAGTAGTCCACCAACCACCAGGGGGCGACAGCATGGTTAAGGCTTCATTAAGCTGCCTGAATAACAAGCGCGCAGTTAGACAGCCTGCAGGCAGCTAGTTAGACAGTCAATGAGTAAGACTGATGAGAACAAGTCATGTCGAAAGCCGAGAATACAGAAGCATCTGGGGATCGCGAGGAGCTTGTGCCTCGAAACGGGGCGACATCCACTGTCTGGACTTGTTTCGGATTCAGGGCAAGTGACGTTAAACAAGAACAAGTTCTTTGCAAAGAGTGTAACAGAGTAGTAACACCACTAATCTGTTCTACCACCTGAAAAAACATCATAAACCTAAATACGAGGAATGCATGAAGGCCAAAGCTAATGTTAATTCACAAAATCCCCGTCCGTGTCCAGCGCCGACCCAGACAACCATTACAGCAGCCTGCACCGGGCAGAACCCGATCCATCTACCTCCCAAAGACACGCAGGAATAACAGACGCCATGTTTTTATTTGGCCAAAGACGTGTCCCATCAATACAGTTAGTACTTTGAAATGTGAAAGTATTGGGTTTTTGTTTTTATTTTGCATTATTTATCATTTATTCTAATTTAAAGTTGAATTTTTCAATAAAAATTGTTTGTTTATAAATGGTGCAATAAAAATCCAGACATGGTGAATGACCGTGATTAATAATGGTGATTTCAATATTAATCAGAATAATCGTGATTATGATTTTGGTCATAATCGTGCAGCCCTAGTCCAAACTGTGCAGGAGGTGGATGCGTTCGGTTCTGGCGGCAGGCTTACTTTAGTTTGGACACGCTCAGTGAAAACCACTCTGCAGAAAACTGTCGTTAACCCTGAACACTTTCCACAGCTGGAACATATGGACAGCTATTTGATACTGGCAGTAAGCTGGTGAGTGCTCGGTGGCTCTGCTCAGGTGAACACTGGTGAACGTCCAGACTGCAGCGCCATTTGAAAAGTTGACTTGTGAGGAAAACATGAAGGGAATAAAACACTGGAAGGTGTCCACTGCAGTAGTTATATGGTCACAGTCAAACTTTTTCAAGGTACTTCATCCTGAAATGTCTCATTTTACACCTAAATTAATACAGCTGCTCCCACAGAACAACTGAATCAGAGCACCATCAAACTCCCAGCTGCTGGAAAAATACTGCACTCACCGTGTTTCATGTGGCATTGTGGCGCATCAAGCTAAACAATTCAGAAAAAGAGTCACTACAAACCAGCACTTTCTTCACCTGTTCCAGTTCTACTGTAGAGACAGCAGGGCAGCTGGAGGCCCAGCAGCTTGAAAGGAGGCACCTTCATCCTGGATTATTACACAGATACTCAGCTGGATGACTGTGGTTCGTACAGCTTCGTTAACCTCAGGCTGCGAGGCCTAAAACCTGATCCCTGTGGTGGGCTTACAGCGAAGCACCACCAACTGAAACCTTTCAGGGATATGACTGGACCAGGTCCATGATGAATTCAGGGCCTAGATCAGTCCCACCTCTTACTTCTCACTCAGTAATCCGACTGGTGGAGGATTGGGGAGTAATCTGGATGGCAGGGGTGAGGATGAGGCAGGGAGGAGGGAGAAGGACAAATCTCTCTGCTGTCTCGGTTCCACTTTATATCACTTTCTGAGGATACAGTGTGCAGCAATGTTGGTAGGAAATAGCTCTTTTTAAACAGACTATGCATGAATATTCCAGCATTTAGGGCGTCTTAGAAAATCCATGCACGAATCTAAAAGATCTCATTACATTTACAAGTGTCCCTGTTATTAGTGTGAATGGACTGAATGAATCATGATGGTTCGTCACACTGTCCAAACAAAAGATGGACACAATGATGGGATTTTTATTAAAGCACCGAGTCAAACTGCCCCTGCTGGTGAGGCCTGACAGAAAGAGGATTTAACACAACACAACAGCAAAAAAGACAGAAAGACAGAAAACGCGTTCTCAGGAAGTCCTTTCAGCTCCCTTCCAAGAACAAAACAGAGTGGATGCAGCCGAAATAAACTCAGTTTATCATAGAAACACAATGCAGCAACTTCACTGTTTGTCCCTGAACCTTTCATCATGGACACACAGACAGATACACAGACAGACACACAGACAGACAGACAGATACACAGACAGACAGACACACAGACAGACAGACAGACAGATACACAGACAGACAGACACACAGATACACAGACACACACACAGATACACAGACAGACAGACAGATACACAGACAGACAGACAGACACACAGATACACAGACACACACACAGATACACAGACAGACAGATACACAGACACACAGACAGATACACAGACAGACAGATACACAGACACAGACAGACAGATACACAGACAGACAGACAGACAGATACACAGACACACAGACAGACAGATACACAGACAGACAGACAGACAGACAGATACACAGACAGACACACAGACAGACAGACAGACAGATACACAGACACACACACACACAGACAGACACACACACAGACAGACAGACAGATACACAGACACACACACACACAGACAGACACACACACAGACAGACAGACAGATACACAGACAGAGACAGACACAGAAACACAGACAGACACAGACAGATACACAGACAGACAGACACAGAAACACAGACAGACAGATACACAGACAGACAGACAGACAGACAGATACACAGACACACACACAGATACACAGACAGACAGATACACAGACACACAGACAGATACACAGACACAGACAGACAGATACACAGACAGACAGACAGACAGATACACAGACACACAGACAGACAGATACACAGACAGACAGACAGATACACAGACAGACACACAGACAGACAGACAGATACACAGACACACACACACACAGACAGACACACACACAGACAGACAGACAGATACACAGACACACACACACACAGACAGACACACACACAGACAGACAGACAGATACACAGACAGAGACAGACACAGAAACACAGACAGACACAGACAGACAGACACAGAAACACAGACAGACAGATACACAGACAGACAGACAGACAGACAGACAGATACACAGACAGACACAGAGACAGATACAGACAGACAGATACACAGACAGACAGATACACAGACAGACAGACACACAGACAGAGACAGACACAGAAACACAGACAGACAGATACAGAGACAGACAGAAACACAGACAGACAGACAGAAACACAGACAGACAGATACACAGACAGAAACACAGACAGACACACAGACAGATACACAGAGGGGTTAGCTTGCGTAACTTTGCTGTGTGACAGTGCAACTTCACCGTGCTGCCTCTCTTGCTCACCACAATATCGGACTAGCCAGCGTCTTTGTAGAAATATTAGGTGATATCTATTACACTTTCAAGCAAGTTAGAACCACATAGTTCGGAGGTGCTGATCAACGTTGGGGGTACTATAGCGCTATTTCGCACGCGAACTGCATCTGTCAGGAAACTAAAGTTTCCGAGGAGCACCCGAAGGCAACATTAACCTCCACCCATCCACCGTCTCTGAGATGCACGCTCTGAGATCACTCATCCAAAAATCACCGTCATCTCACTGCAGCAAACTCTCGAGTTGACCACCCACAAACTCCACTCTCAGCGCACGCTGGGCGCGCACTACCACGCACGGAGTAAAGCAGAACGTTCACATTTCAGCTGGACTCACCGTTAGTGGTGTTTTTTGACAGTTTGTAGAGAGTCTCCGAGCGTTGCTGTCACAGTCACGATCCGCCCACCCGAGAGTGTACTGTGCGGAACGCGTACCAGCTAACCCCGCCCCGGAAGAGCTCTGCTCCAGTCACAGGTCAAGATTACTGACTGGCTCTGATTTTATCCAATCAGACCAAAGATAAAGTTTGAGTGACAACCCTATTGTCCAACCATAACTCCCGACTCCTGGACTGGTTCGTCCTTGTCACTAAATGCACTTTTGACAGACAGCCTGTACACACAATGGAAAAGTTTGACTCCTTTTACGGGACGGTGCCGGTCCAATCGACGGGAGGAACAGCCTGGGGATACGTCCGCGGCCCAGGAAGACGCCCTTTCACCGCCCTGACACTGGAATGTCCCGGGTTGACGGTAGTCACAGTGGCTCACGGACGGTGTGGGTGTCACAGATGTATCGGTCAAGCACGAGGAGGCGGATTAGTTTGTTTTTGTTGTTGAAAATATATGAACAGGTGGATTCTTCCTTCTTTTACGCGAAGAGAATACACTCTCTACTCTTTGCTGTGATCATTATTTCAGGCACTAAATAAGCATTCGTGTTCACATTACGTCACTGCAGCTCATGCATTGAACAGGTTCTTGATACTAATTCTTACAATGAACAACTTTTCCATAACTTGCTTTAAAATGAAGAATACATACCAGGGGTTCAGAAAGTGAAATTATTCCATCTCTGTGAAAGTTGGTATATAGTGACCTCTAGTGGGAAGACTGCCAAACTTCAGTTTCAGGCAGAAGAACGTACCTGTCTGTAGTTTGTACCAATATTTGTATGCTGGTAATTATGGTTGTTTGTCCCTATAATACAGCTGCTCAGAATTTAGCAAGTTTAAAGAAACCAAACCTTGGAGATAACACAATGATGGTGGTGCAGAAGGTTGCCTGTAATGCTGAGCTCATCTGATTTTGATGGAAGTCCGTTTGGCTCTGCTGTGGCAGCTCCTGTTGGCTAGCTTTTTCTTTTCCTCTCATTGGATTCCTTCAAGCCTGTTTGTTCATACATGCAGGGGTTACATGGCAAAAGTTTCCACTGAAATTACAGAATATTGCAAGAAACCTATTGGGTTAAAAAAAAACTCCATAGTCAGTAATGAGTCAGTAACTGGGGTTTTCATGTGAATACATTCATACACAATTCAATAAAGTTGATGCTTCAGGGGACAGAAATATTCTTCAGGGCTATTACAGTTATTAAAGTCCCATTAAAAGTCACAGAGTACACTCAGCCACGAAGAGTTTGCTTTCAAAGAGGTTTATTGAAAGAACGGTTTTGAAATCTTAGAAAGTTCAACCATTGAAAATGCTTTCACACAACCAGAACCTGAAGTTTCCCATCCAACTTTCTTCAACTTTTTGTATAAATGATGTAGCATCAGCCCCCCATTGAGCAGCCCAGCTTCATTCTGTGGATACATAATATTCCAAGGGCTGCCTAAGAGTGTACTCAAGGGAGTTTTTCAAGGGACATCTCACAACTCAGTACTTTTCAGCAAGATGTGTTAAATATATGTTATTGCTAACAGATTTGAACACCCCTCACACTGAAAAGAAAGAAATTTGTGGACCAAAACGGCTCTTAAATTTGTGGATAAATGTCCTTCAGTCTGTCCCAGAAGGGCCAATCAGGCTTTGGGATATTTTAGGTACACTTGATTTCATTTTCCAGGACTGACCCAGTGGAGCCCAGGTACTAGAAATCAAGCTCACCTGAATATTTGGAAACAACTGTGTCTAGGACTGCCACCCATATACCTCTTTGTTCCATCGCTTCACTACCGAAGATACAAATGTACAGTATCGTGTTGTATTGTCTAAAATCACTATGTTTCCAGCTATTCAGTAATCCTCTCTTCCATGACCTGGAAGCAGTATGCATATATTATAATATATATATATATATATATATATGTAAATATGTCAATATAAATATGACTCTCCCACAACCTGGAAGAATTTATTGTTTCACTCTATACAATCTGCAAGCATACAGTGAAAATCAGCTGCTTTGCACATCAGGCCCTCACCTCAGTGCAGCATGCAGGTAAAAAGGTGCACCAAAGGAAACATCCTGTTATCATCACCCTTATCATCATGACAGGTTTTTTTTCAATAACATGTTTATTAGAGCAGACTTTTTCCTCAGTATTTTTTCTTCTATGGTATTCTGCATTTCAAAGCATGCTAAACAATTTCCTTTTTTCAGTCTCTGCATAGTGCCAAGGAGTCCGATTCTTTTACAAGTAATAGAGGTTTGTATGTACAGGCAAGGAGTGACGGAACGGATCCAGTGTTGTGTAAACGGTACCAAAAGCCCTCCCGAGGTGCTCAAAATATGTACAAATACAGGAGCTGAATCTGTCAGAGCTCATACAAAGTCAAACAGAGCTGAAAAGAGCTCTGTGGTATGGAAGGAAGGTGTGTGTGTCAGTAAGTGCAGGTGCGACTGCAGGGTGAGATCTTACGTGCGGGAAAACACACCCACGAACAGACTATACCTCACCTCCACCTGGATGCCGATTGTTTCTCTGTTGTAATGTGATCATTTGCAGTATGCATGCTAACTTCTACTGTCACACACAAGGTTTAATAAGGAATCAACAACCACATTCTAGTTTTGAGGTCATAGTTCTGAATGTAAAGATACAGTTCAGGCCACTAGGTGACACTAATAAAACACAAGCTACAGTACGTGAGCTGGCAAGGAGAGAGCACATCTGAGAAGCAGCGTTTAAAAAAGATTTACAAGTTAAGAACTAGTAATGCCAGCTTTATCTGTCGTTACTGGTAGTTTGCGTGAGGAATTTCCTTCTAATGCCCACACACAGTGTTTGTGGGTAAAAATGAACTGATGGTGATGGGTATGTGAGCAGCATCAACCAAGTAACATCAAGCAGATTTGCTTCAGTAGCACTCCAGAGTTTCAATGCCAGCTGAACAGCTTTGGACAACCATGATGAATTTCCTCACGTCTGAGTCAGAATACTGGAGAAAAGGGATTCTAGCTACTTTGAATCGTATGAATGGAGTCAGCTTTTACAGAGTGCAAAACCATCCTCCCTTTACAGTCACTGTGATAAAATCCAGCTTCATTTACAGCCTCAAGTCAAACCATTAGACCAGACATTCTTTTTCACTTCTTCATTTGACTTTAAAATGCCACCAGTAGTGCTTTGGTTCAAAATGAAAAGTGTGACATGAACTGCACAGATACAGCCTCACGGTCCCATCAGCGACAGGTGGGGGAAGGACACTGGTATTTGGGATGTGATTCAAAATGTATGAGAAGTAATAATAAGTATGATAATAACAATAATCAGCACGAAGAAAAGAAGAATTTCTACGGCTCACCATTAAATATTGAGAATATTGTGTTTTAGCAGTCTGAGCAGAAGAACATGGGCAGGACACGGAGAGCCTTCAGTTGCCCCATCAAATCAGACGGCAGAACATTTTAGCTAAACAAACAACAACAAACAATAAATTAAATAAGTTAGACCCACAAGCAGCCAAACACAAACTTCACAATTCTTCATTAAAGGGAATTCTACTCAAATCAAACTGTTCCTTCAGCTTTTCTTTCTGTCTGATGAGTTGGTTCTGAGTTGTGAGACAAAGGAAAATCAGCCTCGTGATTTCACTGAGTTCCTGAGTCTTCATTAAACACGTGCGCTCTTTAAATAACATAAAGTGCTCAAATCACGTGGATGCTGTTCAGTTGCCACAGCTCTTAACTCTTTAAAGGACTATTGCACTTCAACAGCAGGCTCTCGCTTTCCTTTTGTATCAGGGAAGACAATTTGAAGATGTTACAGGTGTTTATTTAGAACTTTCAACTAAAATAAAAATGAATATTTTGCCATTCATGCAATAAAGAGAACGATTCAGAGTAAAGTGCTATCATATGACCTGCTTTTGGTTTTATTTCCTGTGTGAAATAACGGGCAGCATTTCGTCATGTTGGTTTGATCACCACCTTTTGGAGCATGTGCATCATCTTCTCATGGATGTTGTGCTAAGAGAAAAATGTCATTTTGACATACAAATATCCCTGGCGGACAAGCTCTGTATGCAACCTGTCTGCGGGTTAAAGACGACCCAATCCTCAGGCTAGAATTGGCTTTGACGTGAGTGTGGGCCACACTGATCACCTGCAGCACAGCCCGACGGTGTAACTGATGTGGTGGCTTTAGACTGCTCTGATGAAGCAGACTTTTCACTGTGGTGATGGTCAAACATCCAAATATGAGCCAAAAGATTTTCACTTCACACAGTTTGATGATCAACTCTTCATGTTGTTTTCCCTGCTTCTTCTACACCTTTATAGATATTTACACATATATCAATTTATTTACAACAAAGCACCTCCAGACTCCTTTCATACTGAATTATACAGTAAACCGGTGGATGAATACTTCTCACCAGCTTGTCTCTTCATACACATTGCATGCTGCATTTATTATTTTATCAGATGAGTGAGGTGGTGAAGTGTCTGAGCTTCTTGGAACCTCAGTGAATGTGTGTTACTGTCAATGACCCGTGTGTGTGTGTGTGTGTGTATAAGTGTGATGATCTCAAAAGAGAGTTTATGCGCTCAAATGCTCACAAACATAGTGGTGCTTCAGTACACAGTCCACTTTTTGTATTCAGCGCTGCTATAGAAATGATGACAGTGTCTTCAGGATTTTAACCAATGTTGTAAAGGGTTTATGTTGTTGAACCTGTCACCTTCCAATTTAAACAGGGCATTCACATCTTTATGTCTGGGCCAAACAAAACCAAAGGGACCCTCGGCCAGGTGTAGAAATGTGACACAAGCTTCGTCGCGCAGACTGTGAGATAGAAACAGGCACAAACACACAAAGTAAGAGCACTGGGCCTGACTTATTGTGCACGTAAGGATGAAGCACACTCACTCTTTTCTTCAAGCCAGCATTTTGCATATTGTACTGTACATCAAATAATGGTGCATTCGGCTGGTCATTGTAAACTGGCAAACTTGTTTATTTGTGTGTCACATGACAAACTCTAAATCAAAGGTAAAGCATTCTGGGTGCGTGCTCAGGTGAAAAAAAGTAGGGAGCAATGAAATCTGAGGTAGAAAATTCAACAGGATAAACTAGAACCCTCACCATTGACGCTTCATGCATCAGCTTGGATTAATGTTAGAAATCCTTGCTGACCTTATTTCACGGGCTGATGATCAAACTACTTTCCAGCTTCTCTCTAGGCTCATACTAGTTCATGTGGTTGGTTTCCTGCTTGATGAAGGGCACAGCTCACACAGAAAACGTGCAAGTTTGCCAGTTTACCTTTTTCGCAACACTGCCTAAGCATGCCGTATGTTCCTAATTTAATAGGAAATATGTACAATGTTTAAAAATAGGGCAGCTGATATGTTCATTATGAACATTCATGGCTTTTAACCCTCCAGATCCCGCCCCAGAGGTGTAGACCAGCCAGTCCTTGCTTTTGGAAAGGTGCTTTTGTAATAGCAGAGCATTAGCCCCACCTCTGAGGGCAGGACGTCAGGGGGAAGGAACCAATGACAAAACAAGACAGCAGGACTCCTGTTAGGCCAGCTAACACTACAATTTACTAACCAGTCAGTGAGTTTTTCGGAAGCTCCATGGACATTTAGAATAAGAATGATCATTATTATTACATCAAGATTTTCAGTGCAAGACGTAAATGGCTACTTTTTTCATCATTATTCTGTCCAATGTTGACTTTGCTTGTTCTGTTCAGTTATTCAACACCGGATACAGCAGTAAAGGGATTCTTCTACAGCTTAGCAGTCTTTTAAATGTGAGTGTGAAGAAGTCAACTTTAGTAGATGACTGAGAGGCCCAGACCAGGCTGATCAGCTCCCTTCTGCCCTGCTTGTGGTTTTGGTTAAAGGTTGTACCGCTGCTGCGCTCAGAAAGCTCCACATAAGATGAGGGAGAGAGGTCTCAACCCTTCCCTTGATCCCCTGCCTGGCTTTACTCTCTGAGCAGAGTGATGGTGAAGATGCAGTCGCTGAGTGTCCCAATGGGTTCAGGTGGTAGATACAGCAGGTGCCTCCTGATCTCCAAAGTGCTGTGAGGAGTGGTGGAAACAGGAGGATCTGCAGGATAAAACGCCTCTCTTGCTCTCTCTTTATCCTACTTTCCTCCCTCTCCTCTCCACCTCTTCTTAGCTGCCCCCTGGGTCGGAGCTGTGTCTCTGTGGGGTCTGTGAATCCAGAGATGTCTGTGGCTCTTGGAGTGACAGCTTCCTTTGGATGTCAGGATCTGAAGGTGATACTTCAGTTTCAGCAGCTGGCACAACCCTAGCCCCAATATTTTCACCTGCAATGTCTAACCCCGCTCCTAGATTTGGCTCCGCCTCTGCCCCATTCCTGAATTCTAAACCTGAACCTGCTGCTGCCCCTGAATAGATGCCAGCCCTGATGCCAAGTTCCAGCTCCAACTCCAGATGCCCATCCAGGCTGTCCAGTCCAGAGGATGTGAGCTGGTTCTGGCTGGTGGTGACCAGAGAGGAGTTCTGGAGCTGCACAGAATCAAGTGGCTTGGCTGGGAACCCTTCAAAATCCTGGGAGTCCAAGATCTGCTGGGAAACATTTTACAGGTCAGAGGGGGTGGCTGCTGTTACTCTAACGACTTCCAGAAAACAGGTACAAAATTTAGTCAGCAAAGAGCTCTGCTAATACACTGATGCCTGACAGAAGCTGAGTGAGGAATACCAGGTATTAATTCTACCAATACATGAGCTTCACCTGTGATAGGGAGGCCAGAGAATCTGCCTCCAGAGGTGTGACAGGCGGAGTTGCTCTGTCCCCTGGACTGAGACCAGGGTAGGGTGACGGCTGCAGAAGAAACAACATCTTGTTTGTTTGTGTGACGTGTAGCCCATAAAGAATATGAGCAGCTCTCTTTTATCCTGCCACCTGTTGACGCGGTGGCGTGTTATTACCTGAGGTGGCGATGAAACAGCACTGTATGCAGGAGGAACCAGGGCCATCTGCCTCTGCAGCAGCTGCATGATCACTCCGATGTCTGCAGACATACGACTCTCCAACCTGCACACAGTGCGGAGATAATCAGCTGATTCTGAAGACTGTAAATATGATTCATATGTTGTGTATTCTTTGGGCTTATTTCATGAAAAAGGTAATCATGAGAGCAAGAAGAAGCTTTTCAGGTTTATGTTTATGTTTCTGTATTTATCAGACGCTTTTATCCAAAGCGACTTACAAATGAAGATATAACAGCTTTATAAAAAGCTAACAATAAACTACATAGAAGAAACCCAGGAGTCCGACTCTGTCAGAGGTGACAGAGTAGAGATAGGGTGCAGGCATAGAAGGAAGTGCAGAAAGATAAAGTGCAGAGATAGAGGGGGTAGGGAAGTACAAGGTAAGTGCTGGGATAGGAGATGCTCTCTGAAGAGCTGGGTTTTCAGGAGCTTCTTGAAGATAGACAGGGACGCCCCTGTTCTGGTAGCGCTCGGTAGGTCATTCCACCATCGTGGGACGACACATGAACAGAGTTTGGATTGTCTTAGGCGTGGTGTAGGAGCTGCTAGACGACAATCCTGGGACCAACGGAGGGGCCGAGTTGTGACATGAGCCTTTGCAAGAGCATTCAAGTATATGGGAGCCGTTCCATTAAGCTCTTTGTAGCTAACATCAGGGACTTGAATTTGATGCGGGCGGCTAAGGGCAGCCAGAGGAGTTCAATGAACAGAGGGGTGACGTGTTCTTTTAGGCTGACTGAAGACCAGATGCGCCGCCGCATTCTGGACCATCTGCAGAGGTTTCATAGTACAGGGAGACCATTGCAGTAGTCAAGGCGGGAGATGACCATGGCCTGCACCAGGAGTTGGGTGGCATGTTGGATTAGGTATGATCTGATCTTTCTTATGTTTAGTAATGCAAAGCAGCATGAACGAGCAACCGAGGTAACGTGATCTTTAAAGGTTTGTTGGTCATCAATCATGACACCCAAGTTTCTAGCTACCTTTGATGGAGCAAGAGATAGGGATTCAGTTTGGATGCAGATGCTGTGGTGTATGGTTGGTTTGGCTGGGAAGACCAGCAGTTCAGTTTTTGGGAGGTTAATTTGGAGGTGATGGGCTTTCATCCATGTTGATATATCAGAGAGACAGTCTGAGATTCGTGCTGAGACCGTGTGGTCATCAGGTGGGAATGACAGATAGAGCTGGGTATCATCAGCATAACATTGGTATGAGAAGCCATGTGATTGGATGATCTGTCCCAGTGAGTTGGTGTATATGGCAAAGAGAAGAGGTCCCAGTACTGTACCTTGGGGGACCCCGTGGTGAGGTGGTGTGCTGCAGAAGTGTGACCAAGCCAGGATACTTTGAAAGACCGACCAGTGAGGTATGATTCAAACCAGGAGTGTGCTCTCCCTGTGATGCCCATGCTAGAGAGTATGGACAAAAGGATACTGTGGTTGACTGTCAAATGCCGCTGATAAGTCAAGCAGGATAAGTACAGAGGACTTAGCTGTCGCTCTGGCTTCTTTTAAGGCTTCTGTCACAGCCAATAGAGCCGTTTCGGTGGAGTGTCCACTTTTAAACCAAGATTGGTTTGGGTCAAGGAGGTTGTTATGTGAGAGGTAATCGGTGACCTGCTTAAAGACCGCCCTTTCAATGATTTTAGACAGAAACGGGAGGAGAGAGACCGGCCGATAATTCTCCACATGAGTTGGAGGGAGGGAAGGTTTTTTGAGCAGCGGTGTAACCTGAGCTTGCTTGAATGTGGTAGGAAATGTGCCTGATGTCAGTGACGCATTAATCACATGTGTGACTGCTGCAGTTACAGTAGGAGCAATGGATTGGAGAAGATTAGTGGGAACGGGTCCAGCGGGCATGTAGTAGGACGGCTACATGTGAGAAGTTTAGACACACTGCTCTGAGTCAGAGGGGTAAATGAGGAAAATGATGCAGTAGGACTTCTGCGTGCAGATTTTGTGGTACCAGGTTCGGTAAACTGTTTGCTTATAGCTGCCACTTTGTCAGTAAAAAATGAGGCAAAGGTGTCTGCTGTTAGATTGGTAGCAGGTGGCGGAGGATTAAGGGAGTTTTGAAGGTGGAAAAAAGTTTCCGGGTGTCAGTAGTACTATGAATCTTGTTGATGTAGAAAGACTTTTTGCATCAGTAACACTGGATGTGAATGATGACAGTAGCGCCTGGAGTTTAGCTAGATCTGCAGGATCTTTTGATTTGTGCCATTTCCTTTCGGCAGCTCTGAGATTGGTGCGCAACGCTCGGAGAGTATCATTAAGCCAGGGTTGAGACTGGGAGGATCGGGTGGGTTTGGTGGATAGAGGACACAGACTATCCAGAGATAAGCTCAGGAGGCATCAGGTGAGAGGTGAAACGTCTTCAAGATCCAAAAAGAAGTCCAGTTGCCCTTATTCAAGCTCTTATGATTACCATGACCTGGATGACTGAGAATCTTCATCAACATGACAAAGGTAAGTTAATGGCTACGATCTGGCAACTTCTGTGAGCTGAACCCACAGTCAGCGCTTTTAGTTCACTTTTCAGACTGGTGTGTACATATTACATCTTCACCTCATCTTCACAGGCTGACCATTTTGCTCTTACTGTGAACCTTTGATGAAAGTTTATGCAGGGAGATCTGGTCCATTTAATTCACTCTTTCTTGCCATTTGGGCTTTTCCTCTCCTTCCTTTCCCATGATGTCAAATCTTCCACATTGATCATGATATCACTGCTCTGGTCCAATGGTCTTCCTGCTTTCTCTCTCTACTAGCCAATCTGTCTCTTTATTTTTAAATCTCACTTCTGATTCAGTTTAATTCAATTCAATTGCCTGCCACCAGAGTCCAGGCTCCGGGCCTTTCTTATCATCCATCATGTCACGTACCGCCTTGATGTAACATTGGAGTGTTTGGATACCAAACTTTGTCAGCCTTTTATTTGATCTCTCCTTACTGGACTGTTGTCATTACTTGTAACATTCCCTTTTCCCTACACGAGTCAGCAAAGTCTGAGTTGATCTTTTAGGAAACTTTACAATGGCTCACATGAACCTAATTATGATCTACTCTGATAAAGTTTTAGGCTCCGTTCAACTTTTTGAGGTCCAGTAGAGATTTTTTCAGACATGCAGATATTTACATTACTTTGGTGAAGACTCCTCACACACCACTAATTCCCATGACCCACACTTTCAGCTAGCTTACACATCCTATCAAGCAGAATGAATAATACATATATATGGGAGCATTTAACTGTATTTGCAGGCCTACTCTCCAAGCTTGAGCTGATAAAAAGAACCTGACAAAGGAACATCATCCAGCTAATTGCTACAGGAACAGAAAGAAACTCTCTTCTTTCCACTACAGTGGCGATAGGAGGCATCATTCAGAGACAACCAGGTCAAAGAAACGGTCTCAAGCTCGCAGATGACTCCATCCAGCTTCTTTTCCCAACAGTTAGATACAAAACAAATCACCAGAGACCAGTTGCTCCCAGACTCACTCAGAGACAACCACAAACCAGAGCAAACACACACACAGACACTCCAGATGGTACCTGTTGAGCTGCTTCTGAAGCAGGTCCAGACGTGAGTCCAGCTGATTTCGTTGTAGTTGACTGAGGCTGTGCAACGGCATGTTGAGGGGCGGGTGGGAGGCTAGGCTACAGCTGGGGACCTCCTGGTACTGACCACCCCCTCGGCTCTCTCCCCAGAAACTAAAAATGTTGGACACTCCTGAGAATGCACCTGAATGAGGGGTGGAAGGGGGTAATGTGTGAGAGTCAGTAACACTGGACAGGGATTATTTTAGCATTTCTACAGGATATCAGGAAGCTTCTTCTTTTACCGGACAGGGCATTGCAGGTGTTCCCAGTCTTGGGGTCTCCATCACCCTCGATGTTTTCACTGAAGTTCAAGGGTGGAGCTTGAGCCTTCGGTGTCTCCAGCAGTGCAAGTGGTGGAGCGAGGCCAGTTACAACTGACTCCCCTCCCTGTTAGTATAGACCCAAGACATTGAGTTCAGTTGTTACTCTGCCTGGTGTAGAACAACCAAAAAACACAAAGCATGCTGGTGATGAAGAGTAATACCTCATCCCCACTGGAGTGTGAAGACACCGAGCTTCGATGTGTCCCCCACTGACTCTGAGACGCCTCCTTCTTCTGTTTCTGGTTATTCTCCCGCTGTCTTCGCCTCAAGGATTTCTGGGACTTTTTATTTTCCCCAGCATCTGCATCATCTGGACAGAAGTGTGCAAGGCCAGATTAAAGAAGACTGGTCAGTTTAGCTGGATCAGACTGGATCAGAACTGATTTCTCTCCTTACAAAAAGGTGAGCAAAACGGAAGGCGAGTTACCTTGTTCTGTCCGTCTTCGAAATGATAACTTCCTTCTTCGTAACTTGTTGAACCCCCCACAGGTGGAGTCATCACTGCTGGGAGAGCCTGGGATCATGTTGGTCTGAAATGAACATCAGCATTAAATATTTTTTAATAAGGGAATAACTTTGGGGGGACATGGACCATGTTAGCATTCAAAACAAGAGGGAGGGACGTTGCTTAAGATCAGTAGGGAGCACAGCAGTCATTCATGGTTCTGAATGATTCAAGATGGAAATCTGTGTAACTCTATGTGATTCTGTAATGGCGTGTTTTAGGATGAGGTTGTAAACTCACATCTCTGAGATTGAAGGTGATTTCCAGGTTGTTCCAAAAGTTATCTGCAAACTCAGGATACATGTCCAGCACTTCAAGAACATCTTCTCTTAGGATTTTATGGAGGTCGCAGTAAGTTAGTGCTCTCACATCAGCATTGGATTTGCCGGGACGGGTATATAGATTGATTGGCTCACCAAAGATGTCATTCTTACCTGGAAAGATAGAAAATTAAGGAAATCTGTTGAGGACAGTATTGTCAACAGAGGGTTTGACAAATAAGTGAAGGAAGCCTTCCAAGTTAAACTGGGAAAAAAACATCTGCTTCACCTATTAAGCTCATGATATTCCGTCTCAGTTTTGCAAGCACCCAGAGACTGAACTACGTGATTAAGAAAACCTACAGGATAAGGATATAGGTTAAAATGTTCCACAGAATGATTGGGTGGGTCCGTGACATTTAAGTGTCACAAGGTTATCCTCATAAGAATACTGATCTTGAGGAAGGCCCTAAGCCTAAGGGCCAAAACGTCAATCAATAAATCTGGATGCATATGGAGAATAAGTTTTTTTCTTTTTTAACAAAGTTCACCCTCCAAATTTATACTGCATTAAGTGTATTTGTCCTGTCCCATCCCTTACAGGACACCATCACAGCACTGGGCAGCTCCTTCAGCAGCAGACTGAAACATCCAAAACGTCCGAAGGAGTGGAATCGCAGTTCATTCCTCCCTGCTGATGTTAGAAACAGCACTGTTCTTAGTAGAGCACAGGCTACATGTACAGCTTACATGGTAAAAACAGGACAATGTGCAATTTCATCCCTATCAAGTGCAATATCTCCATGTACAATCAGTGGGACACTGTAAATATATTGTAAATATCAATACATACTTATTCCATTTGTATATCTACTGACTCCTTCAATACTGTATATGCTATACTATTTTTTTATTTATAACCAATACAACACAATCTCTGCACATTTACAACCATAAAATTATGTATATGCCAATCTTTTCTATCTTACCGTCCTTTGTGCTGAAACACTGTGAATTTCCCCACTGTGGGAATAATAGAAGACTTCTTATCTTGACACTCTAATCCAAATGTTATTCAGTATCTTGCCACCAGTAGATGGCATTACCAATTCAGATCAACTCAGACTATTTTTACGGAGAGATGGTGTATGTATCCAGCAAGTCTGGCCACTGATTCAAAAATAAAGATCCTGTCACCTTGCCTCAGGCCAGTGGCAGCCAGCCCCTTTCAGTAACTCCGCTGAAAGGACTTTACGTAGGAGTCCTGGGCTCCCCGTGCACGGTTTCACCGCCGATCCTGGGTGGTGGAAAGGATATTAGGATCCGGCTCGAAGGACCAAGATGTCCGAAAAATTCTCTCAAAATTTGGCTCAGAGTTGCTGGATACGATTAACACAAAACATTTATTTCTTGCAAGAAAGAGACAAGTCCGCACAACCTGTCAGGACGCTGGCTCAGAGTTGTCTCACTAGCAAAATGGTACTATTGCTATTTATATAGTTTATGTTTGCTGGTCACACAATGTTATGGGAAAAGGACATTACTATCCATTCAATGTAATGGGAAAACGAGTTCAGGCAATTTTGCTTGCTACACAGTGTTATGAGAACCAAAAGATAGGAGAAAGCCTCCCCCCATCACATGAACCTTTATTCTTTCAGCTTTTCTCATAGTATAACTGCATAATTTTTCTAACAAGTGTAAACTCTGGACAGGCCTTAAGAAAATAAAAAATAAATATGGAGAACTGTCATTAACATTTTATGCTACAATGAAAAAAATTATTCTTTGCTGAGTGAAATCTAAATTGTTTATAACTTAATCTAATTAACTGGCTTGAATTGGACTGTATCTTTTAAGTGCTCTGAGATGAAAATTGTTGTGATTTGGTGCAATATAAATTAAACTGAATTGAATTTAATTGAACTCCTAATATCTATTACCAAAAATGCATACATGATGAGATTAACTGGATTATAGCTACAGTTGGGTTATGCTCCTTATCTGAGGGTAATTATCCTTGGATATATGACGGTGAATGAATTGAATCACTGACACAAAGCATGTCATACCCCGGTACGATAGGTGGCACCGTAAAGACGCCGCATTGACTGCTGCAGCTCACCAGAGGGGCGTGCCTCCAGGGCGGCCATCTTGGTACAGTGCCACTTGCTCCTACAGTACATTACATCTACGGAGGAATGGTGTTTCTACACAATAAAAGTGATCATAAATCCCTCATTTGTCAAGCTATTTTCATGAGGTTTGTTTGTCAAACGTCAGACATGACTGACAAACATAGATAGAACGAAAAGAACCCAGAAAACGTTCAGGTGTGTTCAGGTCTTTATTTAAAGAACCTATATAAAGTATTCAAATTTGTATTTCCATTTTACCTCAGTAGTATATATGTCTATAGGTGGCGCTATATCCATTTCAACTATCGCTAATAGAGCCACTTCTTGTTCACCACCAACAACAACAACAAAACTCAGGCATTCGAGAAAGATGGCGAACGCAGACCAAGATGAAGCTGCGACCCTCTACATCTGTGATGAGCTGGTTATGGCACAAACACGATGCACAACGACGCATTCTCCATCGCGTTGTTTGTTTGTTTCTGACGGTGGCGACAACAACAGTAATATTGTCTCCTTCGACTTCCAGGTCACGACCCCCGGGAAAAAATCTTGAGCATGCGCAGAACACAAAGTCCAATTCACCACGTGATTCACCATCTACAAGCACGTTTAGTGCGACTATCAACCCGAGTTATCTCGGGATCTTAATCCAATGGCGAGTAACCCGATCCGGTCCAATTTTTAGTCAGACTAAAGTGTAGACATGAATTGAATAACTCAGTTATTGTAATTTAGCCATTAATCCGATTCTTTACAGTGACATATAACCCTATTGAGTGTCACATGATTCTTCTTTTTTCAGGCTAGTACCTCAAAGTTAATGAGGGGAGAGCAGTCCACAATAGGGCCGTTAGCAGAGTACACACTGCTAACCCTGTGTAAACAAGTTCTTGAGTGCAACACAGACGCTGCCAGCTGACTTGCAACCAATGTTGTATTCTAACTCTGCAAGGAGTTAGCATATTCCCTCCTGTAATTCCTCCAATATGTGCCAACAGACCATTGCAAAGGAGAGACTACACCTGAAATCAAACCACAATGTTTTTCAGCCTGTTTTAACAGTTGCAGATTAATAGAATTGCCAGCGAACAGGGCCAGGACCAGGAAACTGTAAGTACAGCACATAAAAGGTAAGTAGACAATGGCTAATAACAGTCGTTCAAATCACTGTCTCCTCCTCTGCACACATACTGTGTGCGTAAAACAGCTGTTTTAGAGCCTCAGTGTCCATACTGTTGAAAAAACGAGCCGCATTACAACATCTTCGTCTTCAAATATGGTTCCCGAATATATTTTACGATACATATATTTTACTATAAAATACATTATATATGATATATTATGTATATTAGAGGGTTCCAGGTTCAACTCCCACTTGGGGCTTTTCTGTGTGGAGTTTGAATGTTCTCCCCCTGTATGCATGGGTTCTCCACAGGTACTCTGGCTTCCTCCCACCGTCCAAAAACATGCATGTTAGGTTAATTGGTGTCTCTGAAACTGTCCTTAGGAGTGAGTGTGAGCGTGAGCGTGTGTTGTTGTTTGTTTCGTTTGTCTCTGTGTGGCAAGTTTCAGGTGAGTTGGCCTGTATGGCCTTGTTTTTGCTGGCATTTTTAGTGACTGTAGGACTGTTTAGATGAGTTTGTCTGCTGAATCTGCTAGTGTGTCTTGTCCTGCCTCCACCTCTGACACCCTCTATACTTTCATTACCCCCTACCTGAACCAGGGTTTGAATCCCATTCCTATTTATCTTTACCTCTTCTATTTCTAACCCCTACCCGAAACAGGGTTTGTATCCCCACCCGCTATGACTGGTGTGCAGTTGGTGAGAGGCTGGAGTAGCTTGTGGTTGTGGAAGAAAAGATGGTTGTTGTGGTGTGAGGAGCAGTGATGGCTGGCATTAGGGGAATGATTCTGGGACGCCAGTGATCACTGTCTAGCCTCCTGGAGGTGTTGTGGACCCAACCAGACGAAACATGTTTGTTTAATAAAAACACTGCAAGTGAAGAACTGTTGAAGGCAAGGAAAAGGCAGAGCTGGAGAGACCGAGGGAGCTCAGGCAGCTGGTGCTACAATACTGATACAATACTCAGGAAACACTGATGAAAGGAGGTTACCACCTGATGACCCCAATGACATGTTGGCCACCACTGCTCACTGGTCTATAGGGATTATAGGGATTATTCACTGAGTCTGGTGTTTCTTGTGTTTATTTCGTATACTAATAATTGATCAAGTTCTGCATCTCAGGCAGAGAGATGCATGTGAAAATCACACTCTGTTGTATGCTGGAATGTTAGCACCAACTGGGGAGAAATGCTCTCCCGTTACCTCCATGTTGTGCCATTGTTGTCTGGTTAGATTTAGCTAGCTAAAACTGGGCCAATCTAGTGGAGAAGAGAAGAAATGGAGAAAGGAAACAGGAAGAAGAAGAAGATGGATCTTATTGGGATTAATTGAATTGCAACAGTGAATGCGAATTCTGCAACAGTGAATGCTAATTATTAAGCCCAAATTGTGGTAAAATCTGATCCCTCACCAATCAACCCCACTCTGATGGCTATTTTGTTAAAAATAAACTAGTTATAATACTTCTAAATACGTTAAGTGATCGGTTACTTCTATTGAGTCACATGTAGAGGATTTTTTACTATATTGATAATTAAGATGTGTTTTAATGCTGAATCAACTTAAAATGTTTTTTCTTTCATTTGAAGCTGGTTTTCCATAATGTAGAAGTCCCATTTACAGTACCAATAAAGATATTGGGCATTCTCAGGTGTTCAAACGTTTGACAGTAAATGGACTGTTCTTGTAGAGCACTTTTCTAATCCAGCTGACCACTCAAAGCGCTACTAACACTACATGCAACATTCACCCATTCACACACACTCATACACCGATGGATGCATGGATGTAGGCAACGTAGGGTTCAGTGTCCAAGGATGCTTTGACATGTGGCCCAGGGAAGCTGGAGTCGCTCTTCCTCCTGAGCTACAGTCTCTCAGTAGACAGTATTGTATATTTATCATCTTAACAGTTAATTAAACCAAAACATATGGATGAAATTTTGAGATAATTATTATTTTACCCAAGATAGCTACCACCACATCTCCTCTCAGTATTTCGATGGATCCCCTGGATATGAAGTAGAGGGCAGTGAGGACATCCCCGGCATGGACCAGCGTGTCACCTGGGGGTGCGTGGGTGGTCTTGAACTTCATGGCCAACGCCCTCAGGCAGCCCTTGGTGGAGCCTTTAAAAGCTTTACAGTTCTGCAGCAAAGTCCGGTTCAGATGGAGGCATATATCTGCCTGGAGACACTCAGGGAAACCTTTCAGCACCTGGGGAGAGGAAGCAGGGCAGCAGAGGACAGGAAGGAAACAGAACAAAGAAGAAGGGACCACACATGGAGAGGGAAGACAGACGCAAACAGAGAACAAAAGAAAGTGCAAGATAAGTAAAGGCAGAGGCAGGGAAGAGAGAGGGTGGTGGGAAAAGAGAGGATGAGCTGACAGAGAAATGTTACATCAACACTAATATGTGCCACTAGTAGAGGTTGATTTGTCAGGTCAAGAAACCAAAGTGGCAGTCAAACTTAAACTGTATAAGTGAGGGCATTGTGTGCCCCTTACACACCAGGAATGACACGAATACCTGTGGTATAACCCCTTTCCTGCTCATATAAGATGTATGCTCTCTTGTCTAAATGTGTATCACAATACAGAATCCTGAGCCCTCTGAAGTTTTAAGCCAATGGCTTGATCATGGATCAACTGGGCTGGAGCAGACCAGGTTCAACGCACCCTTAAAGAAGAATGAAATATATGTAGGCAGAAAACTTTCCCAACATATGGGAACTTGATGTTTTATGCTACAGAATGGCTCAGTTTGTGTTTGCGCGTGACAGTCACACCTGCTGACTGTCAACATGACATGACTGGAGCTTAAACCTTTTCTTTTGATAGAAATGTCTGCACACACTTCAGACTCATTTGAGGACAGCTGCACCACTGCAGATGATTTTACTTTTTATCCTTACATTAGAGTTATCATGGATCTGTAAAAAACACCACATGTCTACACTACGGACTGGATAGTGTAGTGGTATGATGACCACCTTCCATGTGGGAGACCTGTGTTCAAATCCCCTGCATGAAAGGTACTACCTCCAGTAGGGGTCCTTAGGCAAGACCGCCTAACCCTACCTGCCTACCTGTAAGTCGCTTTGGATAAAAGCGTCTGCTAAATGCATTAACATAAACATGTCTGTTTCCCATCAGAGACTGTAGTGCACAGATCATTCCTGCTGCTGTGTGATGACATGCTTGTTTGCTGTAAGGACATTACTAAACAGGTGCAGAAGTGTAGCACGAGGACTTTTTTTTTTTTCTTTGGACTTACAGGAACAGTGACTCAGTATAATAGTATAATGATAATATAACAATAACATAATCCATGTTATATTAATTTTGACAAAAGTAACTGTATAGAACAACTTCAAAACTATAAGGGTAAAATATACAACAATAAAATACTAATCTATTGAGTTTGCTCAATCCTAAAGCAGTGCTAAAAAAGCTGAATTAAAAAATGAAGCCATAAGCCCAAACTTCAAGTGTAGCTCAAGACTCTGAATGCATGTCTTATTCTCTCTGCTTCCACTGAACAGAGCAAATAAAGGAGCCATGTTGTGCTCTGCCATTGCTTCTGCAGGCAAAGTCAGTATCACCACACTAAGAACTGATTGCTGTTTTGTATGAGATTCACCTCTGCAAGCGTCTGCAGCTCGTGTAAGACTTCACACACATTAATGAACTGCTGATTTTAGCCTGTTGTGACTGGAAAATCTAAAACAGAAGACGAGATCATTGGACAGCTATATATAGAAACAGAGGGTGAGAGTGGGACTTTACCTGAGTATGTGCGTGTGTTTAAGCAGCACCAAGCTGTACGCTGTGACTCAGAGTTCAGGGAGAGGCCCACGCTATAAAATGAGCATGTAAAACACTGCCTGGTGTCCATTGACAGGCATGAGTCAGTGGCTGTCTGAGTTACAGTCTGTGTGAAAGTGTTTCTAAATGTATTTTCTTTGGATCTGAAGCAGATTCTACTGGGGCAAGTATATTTCATATGTGTGCTGTAATATGTGTGTAAATAAACATTTCAGTGCAGTATGATTAACTGAAAGAGTCATTTAGAGATAATAATCTGTTTCAGGGACTGTGTTGTCAGTCTTCGACATGCCAGGCTGAAAGTAGTTCTCTTTGTGTGTGATGCTCCTTCATTAAACAGTTTACACACAGGATTTGGATGTGTGAAGATCAGTACTCACTGCATTCATGTCAATGCCATTGGTGTATGACCAGGCATGCTGAAAGTACTCCTCCAGCCTTTGCCTGAGAGGGTTGGGGATCTGGTGAAAACGAATGAACTCCCTGACTCTCAGCATCTGGGTGTGGTAGCGGGCTGTTCCTGAGTAGAGCCGCTGGATGATAGCAGACACATTCCCGAAGATGCTGGCGTACATCAGGGCTGGAGGTGGAAGGAGGGAAGGAAGGAAGCACGTCAAACATTAGCAGAGAGTATAGATACGCAGTCGTACCCATTCACTGATACGACCTGCCAGACACTTTGCAGGCTGTTTTCTACAGCTTGCACTCCAAACAGACACCTGTGGGTGGTATGTTTGAACTGTCTCCTCCTGCTGAAGGCAAGGAAAAGGCAGAACTGGAGAGACCGAGGGAGCTCAGGCAGCTGGTGCTACAATACTGATGAAGTTCTACTTCTAAGCAAGTATCACAGCATGTTATCTGCACATTAATCTTTAAGGATTTTCTAAAAGTTTTAAAGTCTCAATATATGATCAAAGATGAAATTTGAAGCCGTGGAAAGAAAGATTATCTTAGTCTACAGTATTAATTGTATTTTTCATAGAAAAAGGCCAATGGACGGATGTGAAGCTGAGTCCCAGCTCACTGTAAAGGGAGCAAAAGATGTATGAAGCTTTAGATTCATCTGAAATCTTCTTTTCAATCCTTAAATGAAAGGAAATAGATGTAGTTTATCAAGACTTGCTAACACTGAATGTGTTTTGGCAGTTTTAAGCATGGGAAAATAATACACTTAACATGCTTGTGTCTGAACAAAGATTTAAACAAAAAATGTTTTTGCATTTGATGAAACATTATTCACAATCAATCGTCCCATTACAGCTCCCACACATGCCTCTAAATTTGTAGTTTTTCAGCCACACGTGAGTGAGTTTCACATCCAGCTCTCTTCTGTGTTAGTGCATTCCACAGTGGTGCGTTTTAATTCGCATGACATTCCCCATCCGTCAGTTCAATTTGATTCACTTTAGTTCATCTTTACCTGAAAGGTAAATTATGTTGCTGCAGAATGCATTTTTATTCAAGAAATGCTGTCGTTATAGATAGCTAACAAAATAGAATCATCTGACAAGCATGCAGAAAGCTGAAGTGTAGCAGAGAGGAAGGTGTGGTCGAAATCTTCAGAGGTCTCCATCAGTGGGTTGGGCTGTTGTTTCTGTAGCTCGCCAAAAAACTTAGCTGATGATGTCACTGTAAGTAACACAGGTGAACTCTCTCAGAAGACAATGTGGACAACACTTACATCCGATGAGCATGACGCAGATGGAGAAGATCTTCTCAGAGTTGGTGTTGGGCGACACGTTCCCAAATCCCACACTGGTCAAACTGCTGAAGGTGAAGTACAGAGCTGTGACATACTTGTCTTTGATTGAAGGTCCTGAGCCTGGTGCACAAAGAGATGACATGGGAAAACACTCCCTAGAGTAATCAACTCTTTTTTTCATTCATGTGGGCCAAATTTCCTTTTAAAATGATGGAATGCATGGGACTTCTTCTCCTCTGTATATTACTCTTATTTTGATTGATTAAAAAGAGACAAAGATTTAAATCAGACGTCACAAACTACAATGTATCAACTACAGATCTAGTATGTCTTTATGTATGTCTCTAACCAATGCGGCGGGCGGTACAGCTTACTGGCAGTTTGCAGATGTTATTATCTTGCTTTATCGTGCTTACCTGGAACAGAATCATTGAAGTGTTTTCCCAGCTGGTCCCCCAGTGTGTGGAGCCAGCCTATTGAACCATTCCTCTCTACATTACCAATTGCATACCTGATTAAGATAACAAGAACTACAATGTGATTTAATGTCATCTTTCACTCTAACAATCACACATACAAATGAAATCTCTGAAATATCAGTTTCTTCACTTTGATCTAATTAAACTCACAGTATTATGTTGTTATGGTCCTTGACAGCACTAATTTCTATTTTGTCATGTTTAAACTGCTACAACAACACAGCCAATAAAACAATGGTTATGTAGCCATAAACAGGATTATCCAAACTTCATTTCAGTGGATCTAATCAGCACCATCAGACAGTCTAATGGACTTGTACCAGATGCAGGCCAGCCAGTGAGCGATGAGGGCGAAGGTGCACATGAGAAGGAAGAGGACAGCGGCACCATACTCTGAGTAGCGGTCCAACTTCCTGGCAACACGCACCAATCGCAGGAGACGAGCAGTTTTCAGCAGGCCAATCAGAGTGGTGGTCTGAGGTGGGAGGGAGAGGAAACACAGATTATGTACTAGAAAGCATGGCAGGAAGAAAAACCTTTGTTCCAATACCTCACACCTGCTGCCATCCTTTGACACACACACACACACACACACATTTTCCCATCGTTCCAAAGAGATTAACTGTTGAGGAGGTAGTAAATCTTGACTCTCATTTATTACTGTGGGCTGTCTACTCCCTCGCCCCCCTACATGTATTCAGTCCCCTGCCTTCTGTCCATACAACAAATAAATAACAGCTGATTACTGCACTGGCAGAGAGCCTGGTCCAGCTCAGAGTGTGTGTGTCTTTAAAGTAAATCGCATTTCTCTATTGAGGAAAAATCGCCATTTTCTTTGCTCAGCTGCCTTTTTTTGGACAGAATCACTGGTGTGGATGTTGGCAAATTCAGAGTTTCCACCTTTGCCATTTTTAACTTGTGTGACTTGATCACTATCATGTTTTCCCTGACTAATGTACACTTCAGGAGTGCTATATCCCATCTTTTCTTCACACACCCACATTCTGTAATTCTCCAATATACGTCTCCTTCGCTGTAATTATTCAGTGATCCACAGAACCAAAGTATCACCAGTACTGTATATTTTCAACATAAACCCCATGATGTAAGTCTGAGTGGAGCACTTGAAAGAAAGTAGAATTTTGGGAGGCAGGAGGAGTTACTTAAAACGTGGACTGTGTGTGAAAGATGAATGGAGCCTCAGGGAAGTCACCCACTGGTTTCTTATCTACTCTTGTGTAACTTCCGGTTCAGCATTTGGTCGTTGCTGTCTAAGGTTTTCGGAGCAAGAAGTGAAGTGTAGGGGATGGAATGGAATGGAACTGACAGAAAACCCACAGGAATTTTACATTTCCACTGGGTAGTGACCACAGCACTCAGTCATGATAATGCTGTGCTTTCAAACTTAATACAGTTTGAATGGAGAAAATGTGTAAAGATCTACTGTTGTAATGCTGTAGAGACCACAGCTGGGATTTTTACTGGCCTGGCTCTACAGTTGGCCATACTTACAGTTTTGTGTACAACGTGCTGTCACTGAAGGCACATGTTTCTACTTTGATGCTTTGAAATGACAAAATAAAACTGTCCCTTCTCCTTTCTCTTTTGATCTCCATGCTTGTTATCTTCTCTTCACTTTATTCGATAAAAGCGCAGTCAGAGACATACATAATGTCAATGCAGCACTACCACTCTTCTGTTACTCACTTCTTACCCTCCATGTAAACCTACCATCCCTCTATTACTGCTTCATGTCTTTACCTCCTCTCCGTTGCGGTAGATGAGCAGGTCAAAGGGAATAGCAGCCACCATGTCAATGAGGAACCAGCCTTTGAAATAGTGGACGGCGATACGCACTGGGTGGCTTACCACTTCATCATTAGAGTTCACATATGTTGTCCTGAGAGAAGAAGTGCAGATAAAACCCACTGACATCCATACTGTAGTGGTCATTTTATGCTCATGACACGACTGTGAAACAACATTTTCCTTTTTTTGTATTCACTATGACCATAATAGAAAATTGAAGTTGTGCATCAGCTTTTCCCAGAACGAAGCTGCAACTGTTCAGACCTGAAATTGATGAGGATGTCAATGATGAACATGATGTCCACTATGAGGTCCACCACGTTGAGAGGGGAGCAGGAGTAACCACAGCTCTGCATGGCTGCCTCCTCCTGAGAGGAGAGGACCGGCGTCGAGTAAGAGGAAGAACACAGAAAGGGCAGAGAGAACATGAGGACACAGGATGCCAGAAGTATACCATAATGCTTTAGGAATACAAGGTGTTTTCCAAATAGATTAGCATTAGGGTCTTTAAGGTCATTTGCATTCTAATGAAGAAGAAACGTGAACAAATAAAAACGGGGCAAGCAGCAGTATCTTAAGTGAAGATGCAGGGCTGAGTCAAGTTTTACTTGAACTTTTCACTATACAAGAACATCAGTTTATTCAAAGCATTTTGACTGTGATGAAAGAATGTTGGTGCTGTTGTAATTGAATTAGCTTTACAACAAAATAGATATAAAATGAAGACATATGCAGGCCTTTACTGGGATGACAAGGGGAGAGTCTCCTTATCTGATTCATCGGATCATGTCTAAGAATTTCACTGTATGCTGTCCACATCCAAAACCCTTCAAAGCACTTTTGTGATCTTCCTGAGTGAAAAGAATTTGGGCACAAGGCTGAGAAATGAATTTTCTCCTGAGCGTGAGCCCACCTGGTCATTGAGGAGGAATGCAGCTGAGTAGGGTGTCAGGATGGCAGTGTAGATGACCAGCAGCAGAATGAGCCAATCCCACACCGCCTTGAAGGGGCTGTAGTGCAACACCGTCCACTTGTGGATGCGAGGAGCTTGAAGCTTGTACTCTGGCAACACGTCTGCACCCAGAGACAGCACCTGTACACAGAGAGGAGGACAGAGGAGCAATCAGATGTGGGATAACAGGAAGAAGCGAAGACTAGTGATAAAGAGAGAAGAAGAGAGGGGGAGGAAGGGTTGAGAAGCAAGAGAGCAGAATGATTGAAAGGTTGAAGGAGAGTAACTGAGACTTTTCGGTAGTGATACATGCACATAATGTGTAATGAGAAAGCATGTAAACTATGATTTCACACACTTTAGCAGACAGCTTTAGCACATAAAGGGGCGAGTGAAATATACAAAGACCTCCTTCACGTGTGTACTGTGCCTCCAGCGGCTACAACAGCAGTGTTCTGCCATTAAAGCAATAGAGACAATGTCCACGGAAGATGATGAGAACTGTTGTGAAGGCATTGACCTTCTTAAGGTTACCCTCCCAGGCAGCCTGCTCCCCACACATGCACACACAGTCACGCTAGATGTACAATGCACACAAACGCAGAGACATACGCAGAGAAACACATACTGTAGGCTCGTAAACACACACACACACACATGCTCCCACACACGTGCACAGGCACCTCAGGAATCAAATCTCTGCTATTATGATGCAGTACTGAGTAGCTTTATGTGCACTGACGCGTTGTGCTGTCTGCTCAGCACTTGCTGTGGATGACAGCAGGAATGAATCAGCTGGAAGAGCTTGCACAGGCTGCCTTGTGTCTCTGGCTGAGAATCATACAGTGAGCTGCAGAAGCTTCAGGATTGTCATCCTGCAGTGACTGTTGACTGTTTCAGCACTGCATGCTGTGCATCACCTAATATCAGACACACCACATACAGAAATGCAGTCCAGTCAACACTTTGCTATTACACAAAGTTAAGAAGTACAAAATTGCTTAACCATGAATGTAAGTGATACCTTATGTTATGATGTCATTCAGCACATGTATGGTGTATTTTTCAAAATGTTCCTCTGTACTCTTAACACGTGTAAAGAGTACAGACTGTAACTCATCAGAGGAGCTGAGTTATTTTATTACACCAAAATACAGTACTGACTCTGTAAGACCACTACAAGGGTATTAAAGGAAGACGTGGGCCCTTATCTGTATAAGATAAGATGACCCAGGCTACAACTATTTTACAGAGGCTTTGTTGGGAATTTACAGACAGCTGCTGTCAGGTTGGAGAACCAGCCCAAAGTTACCGCAGCAACTTTTCCAGAGAACGCATTAGGTGAAACTCAGCAACTGCATGTTTGCCTGGGTGCACAGTGTGTGTGAAGTTACAGGGAACGGGGAAAACAATTCTTCCTTCACCTGTCACCTTTGTATTTTCCACCCAGTTCACCCTGTTTAGCTTTCCTTACATCTCACACCACCTTTTTTGCCCCTGCCGTCACCTTAACCTGTTAACTCGTCCCGTCTCTTGTAATTTGATCTTTTTAGTTCTGCTGTCTGCAGAACAATCCTTTCTCCACCTCTCTACCTCTGTCTCTTCTTCTGTACAGCCAGCAGCCCAGTCTCTTTTCATTCATCCTGCCTCTAGTCTTACTTTCTTTTTCTTCTCTAGCTCCAATGATTTGCTTTTCATTTCCACTCCTTCCTTCATTTTCTCTGCCACCCTCTCAGTAGCCCCTTATTCCCGCATGCTTTTTGATAGCACTCTCACATCCCAGCATCTATCATCTCTATACCTTCACTAGAGGCCCCCATGACAAGACTTTATTTATGTGATGATGATTAAACTTGCCCTAAAACACATGGCATCTGAGTAGCTGATGTTTCCTTAACAGTTGTTCTGATATAGATCAACATTTGGCAACTTAGCATTTGCTTTATACTGTACAAAGAGTAAGTAATATCTTAGTGTTTATCCTCCCTGTACGCTCTGAGTTTCTTATCAAAGCTCGTTCTTCAGAGGTCTGCTCCTCCAAATGCTTTATTGATTTATTTCTTTGAGCAAATCTCTGCTTGTATAAAACTACACTTTCACCTTGTCTGTACCGACCGCAGAGCATGTTTTTTGGGTAGTATATACATATCTAATGGATAATTATGCAACTAATTATAACCTAATTTGAACAGACTCTTTAATCTCTCATTTCCTCGGCAGCAGTGCTGAATTGGTTTCAGTACAAACAGCAGATTTTGTCCACGCTGACTCACCTAACCTTTAGTTCTTGTCATTAAAGTTAAAGAAAAGGAATTAAAAGGATAAACCTTCTTCATGAGAGTTTGGACAATCTCAAAGCTGAATACATCAGGTTTTATCTTTCTAACAGTCATTATTCACTGAAGTAATATTCACAATTTTCCACAGTCAGGATACAGTCTTTTTTTATAAACTACCATGGATACACTGAGGATTATCTGCAGCTAAATATGGAATAAATTACATATGATAAAACATCATAAAAAACACTGGAAAGTACTAAATGTTGTATGTTTTGTGGCTTTTCCAGCTTCTTCAGACAGAGAATTTTCCAGGTTCCGTGGGAAACAATTTGGAAGATCAGCACAAATTTCAACTTAAAAATGAACAACAGATGAGGTTTAACAGGGTGGAACTTGAAAATGTGATAACTTATAAAGTGTGCTAAGTATTTGGGGTGCACATTAAGGACATTAGAATGTCTTTTTGTCCATTTAACTTGGAACGACTGAGCACATGGCTTAAATAAATATCCATTACTCCCTGCAAAGAACATCTGTGCGGTAGTACTCTGTCTAATCCAACGAACATTCTCCTTTTTTTCTAAGAGGAGGAGAGTTACAATTTCAATGTTATGAATAATTTAAACTTTAAATCAATCTAGTGTCCCATCCTCCCAGATTCCCAACACTACAGCCCAGTGTTGGGTACTTTTGGTAGAGTGCATTATATTTGTTTTAAGATGAAGCTTAGCTTTCAGAGAGCTGACATTTTCAGTCATTAATAAAACACAGTTGTTAACACCAGATTATGGTGGAAAGTCTGTTAGTCACAATAAAGGTTTTTGGAGTTTCACGTGGTCTTCGTGTTTCAAGTGTATCTGAGGGGCTGATCTGTGCTCACAGCTGCTGGAACCTTCCAGAGAACTGCAGGCGTGACATCCCGCCAGCTGCATTTACCCCAAATCTGTTCATTCTGTTTTTAGTGCAACAAAGTACATGCAGTAAGCAGTAAGCACATATTCACATGTAAATGCTGTACAGGTCAGGTTTGAAAAGGCATTTGATTAAATGCTGAAAATCATCATCAGCTTTCTGCCCTTCACATTTGTCTTTCCAGGAATCTTACATGCATCTTTATCACTGAGTATCAATCCTCTGTATCCAGACACGAACAGGCACAGACCCTCCCTGTCAACACACATGGACATACACCCGTGCACCCCTACAATTTAGTCAAGTGCCCCTCTGAGCTGTGTGTCCCCTCCTGAAATGTCTTGAGGGTTAATTTTTAGCCATCTGTGTGATCATTGCCATGAGGACCGTTAAAAGTGCAGATGTCAAGACACATTTATTCATTTATTTATGGGATCCCCAGTCCAGCAGACAGCAGCGCCATCAGTGAACACTGCTTTTGCCAGAGTTTAACATTTATCCCTGAAATTGATGGAATTTGCCTGCAATGGATCTGGCACACTGGGTTTGGGTCAGAGGGATTGTGCTTACTTGGCTTGAAACTCCTCACAAAAAGAATCACACAAGACAGTTAATGTCTCCTAAGCTTTGACCAGTATAGTAAAGGTTACATTAAGAGGTTCTTATTTCATCAAAAGGCATTTAAAAGCCAAGATTATGTCTGTCCATTAGACTGCTTCATAGTCAGATAAGAGTGCAAAACAATGTGACCCCAAACTTCAGATACAAGGTGTATCCCTTTTAAACGATTATTCACGCCGAATATAGATCAATTAAAAGGAAAATGTGAAGGCAGACACATACACAGAGGAGAAAGGAGGGGACACTGTGGTGATCTTGTAAGATGGTGTGCTCACAAGAACTGATCTAAGATAAGGTGAAGGATTTGTTCAAGAGAAAAGTTATCACCCCTCTAAAGCAGTACAGAGAAAGAAAAGGTTACAGTCTGAGGCTGAGGACTCTGAAGGTGATGACTCGCTTCTTTACAGGCTACTAATTTCAAATGACACAAATCTAAACGGACACTCAAAGTCAATGTTACGGACAATATTAATCCTAAATGCAATCTTTTATCAATAGAAGATACAGGTGCTCAAAGCCTCAGAAATACACACAGAATGTTCTGAACACAAAGTTTTAACATTTCAAAGTAAACCTGAGGAGATGCTGTATGTTTTTCATGTAGTACATGAGAAATTTGCAAACTTCACCTAACTACTAACTGGTGCAAGATGTTGCAAGCTGAGAAGAACTTATTTAGAAAGTGTCTGACAGGCAGGTAACAGAAGTCAAACCCTTTTCAAAGCTGGAGAAC